>NC_141019.1:20613790-21353299 GCF_052327205.1 Somniosus microcephalus | reverse complement strand
TTGACTCCCCCATCAAAGCCCATCCCTCCAGTGCCCTAACTCCCCCATCAAAGCCCATCCCTCTAGTACCCTAACTCCACCATCAAAGCCCATCCCTCCAGTACCCTAACTCCCCCCATCAAAGCCCATCCCTCCAGTACCCTAACTCTCCCATCAAAGCCCATCCCTCTAGTACCCTAACTCTCCCATCAAAGCCCATCCCTCCAAGTACCCTAAATCCACCATCAAAGCCCATCCCTCCAGTAACCTAACTCCCCCATCAAAGCCCATCTCTCCAGTACCCCTAACTCCCCCATCAAAAGCCCATCTCTCCAGTACCCTAACTCTCCCATCAAAGCCCATCCCTCCAGTACCCTAACTCTCCCATCAGAGCCCATCCCTCCAGTACCCTAACTCTCCCATCAGAGCCCATCCCTCTAAGTACCCTAACTCTCCCATCGAAGCCCATCCCTCCAGTACCCTAACTCCCCCATCAAAGCCCATCCCTCCAGTACCCTAACTCCCCCATCAAAGCCCATCCCTCCAGTACCCTAACTCCCCCATCAAAACCCATCCCATCCAGTACCCTAACTCCCCATCAAAGCCCATCCCTCCAGTACCCTAACTCTCCCATCAAATCCCATCCCTCTAGTGCCCTAACTCCCCCATCGAAGCCATCCCTCTCGTACCCTACTCCCCCCATCAAAGCCCATCCCTCTAGTGCCCTAACTCCCCCATCAAAGCCCATCCCTCTCGTACCCTAACTCCCCCATCAAAGCCCATCCCTCTAGTACCCTAACTCTCCCATCAAAGCCCATCCCTCCAGTATCCTAACGCTCCCATCAAAGCCCATCCCTCCAGGACACTAACTCCCCCATCAAAGGCCATCCCTCCAGTATCCTAACGCTCCCATCAAAGCCCATCCCTCCAGGACCCTAACTCCCCCATCAAAGGCCATCCCTCTAGTACCTCTAACTCTCCCATCAAAGCCCATCCCTCCAGTCCCCTAACTCCCCCATCAAAGCCCATCCCTCAGTACCCTAACTCCCCCATCAAAGCCCATCCCTCCAGTACCCTAACTCCCCCATCAAAGCCCATCGCTCCAGTACCCTAACTCCCTCATCGAAGCCCCATCCCTCCAGTACCCCTAACTCTCCCATCAAAGCCCATCCCTCCAGTACCCTAACTCCCCCATCGAAGCCCATCCCTCTAGTTACCCTACTCTCTCCCATCAAAGCCCATCCTCCAGTACCCTAACTCCCCCATCGAAGCCCATCCTCTAGTACCCGAACTCTCCCATCAAAGCCCATCCCTCTAGTACCCTAACTCCCCCATCGAAGCCCATCCGTCTAGTAACCTAATTCTCCCATCAAAGCCCATCCCTCTCGTACCCTAACTCTCACATCAAAGCCAACCCTCCAGTACCCTAACTCTCCCATCAAAGCCCTTCCCTCTAGTACCCTAACTCTCCCATCAAAGCCCATCCCTCCAGTACCCTAACTCTCCCATCAAAGCCCATCCCTCCAGTACCCTAACTCTCCCATCGAAGCCACATCCCTCCAGTACCCTAACTCCCCCATCAAAGCCCATCCCTCTAGTACCCGAACTCTCCCATCAAAGCCCATCCCTCTGGTACCCTAACTCTCCCATCAAAGCCCATCCCTCCAGTGCCCTAACTCCCCCATCAAAGCCCATCCCTCCAGTACCCTAACTCCCCCATCAAAGCCCATCCCTCCAGTACCCAAACTCTCCAATCACAGTCCATCCCTCCAGTACCCTAACTCTCCCATCAAAGCCCATCCCTCCAGTACCCTAACTCCCATCGAAGCCCATCCCTCCAGTACCCTAACTCTCCCATCGAAGCCCATCCCTCTAGTCCCCCTAACTCTCCCCATCGAAGCCCATCCCTCTAGTACCCTGACTCCCCCATCAAAGCCCATCCCTCTAGTACCCTAACTCTCCATCGAAGCCCATCCCTCCAGTACCCTAAACTCTCCCATCAAAGCCCATCCCTCCAGTACCCTAACGCTCCCATCAAAGCCCATCCCTCCAGTACCCTAACTCTCCCATCGAAGCCCATCCCTTTAGTACCCTAACTCCCCCATCGAAGCCCATCCCTCTTGTACCCTAACTCTCCCATCAAAGCCCATCCCTCTAGTACCCTAACTCTCACATCAAAGCCCATCCCTCCAGTACCCTAACTCTCCCATCGAAGCCCATCCCTCCAGTACCCTAACTCCCCCATCAAAGCCCATCCCTCCAGTGCCCTAACTCCCCCATCAAAGCCCATTCCTCCAGTACCCTAACTCCCCCATCGAAGCCCATCCCTTCCAGTACCCTAAACTCCCCCATCAAAGCCCATCCCTCTAGTATCCTAACTCCCCCATCAAAGCCCATCCCTCCAGTACCCTAACTCCATCAAAGCCCATCCCTCCAGTACCCTAACTCTCCCATCAAAGCCCATCCCTCCAGTACCCTAACTCCCCCATCAAAGCCCATCCCTCCATTACCCTAACTCTCCCATCAAAGCCCATCCCTCCAGTACCCTAACTCCCCCATCGAATCCCATCCCTCCAGTACCCTAACTCTCCCATCAAAGCCCATCCCTCCAGTACCCTAACTCCCCATCAAAGCCCATCTCTCCAGTACCCTAACTCCCCCATCAAAGCCCATTCCTCCAGTACCCTAACTCCCCCATCAAAGGCCATCCCTCCAGTACCCTAACTCCCCCATCAAAGGCCCATCCCTCCAGTACCCTAACTCCCCCATCAAAGCCCATCCCTCCAGCACCCTAACTTCATCAAAGCCCATCCCTGCAGTACCTTACTCTCCCTTCAAAGCCCATCCCTCCAGTACCCTAACTCCCCCATCAAAGCCCATCCCTCCAGTACCCTAACTCTTCCATCAAAGCCCATCCCTCTAGCACCCTAACTCTCCCATCAAAGCCCATCCCTCTAGTACCCTAACTCTCCCATCAAAGCCCATCCCTCCAGTCCCCTAACTCTCCATCGAAGCCCATCCCTCTAGTACCCTAACTCCCCCATCAAAGCCCATCCCTCCAGTACCCTATCTCCCCCATCAAAGCCCATCCCTCTAGTACACTAACTCCCCCATCAAAGCCCATCCCTCTAGTACCCTAACTCCCCCATCAAAGCCCATCCCTCCAGTACCATAACGCCCCCATCAAATCCCATCCCTCCAGTCCCCTAACTCTCCCATCGAAGCCCATCCCTCTAGTACCCTAACTCTCCCATCAAAGCCCATCCCTCCAGTCCCCTAACTCTCCCATCGAAGCCCATCCCTCTAGTACCCTAACTCCCCCATCAAAGCCCATCCCTCCAGTACCCTAACTCCCCCATCAAAGCCCATCCCCCAGTCCCCTAACTCTCCCATCGAAGCCCATCCCTCTAGTGCCCTAAATCCCCCATCAAAGCCCATCCCTCCAGTACCCTAACTCCCCCATCAAAGCCCATCCCTCCAGTACCCTAACTCCCCCATCAAAGCCCATCCCTCTAGTACACTAACTCCCCCATCAAAGCCCATCCCTCTAGTACCCTAACTCCCACATGAAAGCCCATCCCTCCAGTACCCTAACTCCCCCATCAAAGCCCATCCCTCCAGTCCCCTAACTCCCCCATCGAAGCCCATCCCTCCAGTACCCTAACTCTCCCATCAAAGCCCATCCCTCCAGTACCCTAACTCCCCCATCGAAGCCCATCCCTCTAGTACCCTAACTCTCCCATCAAAGCCCATCCCTCTAGTACCCTAACTCTCACATCAAAGCCCATCCCTCCAGTACCCTAACTCTCCCATCGAAGCCCATCCCTCCAGGCCCCTAACTCCCCCATCAAAGCCCATCCCTCCAGTGCCCTAACTCCCCCATCAAAGCCCATTCCTCCAGTACCCTAACTCCCCAATCGAAGCCCATCCCTCCAGTACCCTAACTCCCCCATCAAAGCCCATCCCTCTAGTATCCTAACTCCCCCATCAAAGCCCATCCCTCCAGTACCCTAACTCCCCCATCAAAGCCCATCCCTCCAGTACCCTAACTCTCCCATCAAAGCCCATCCCTCCAGTACCCTAACTCCCCCATCAAAGCCCATCCCTCCAGTACCCTAACTCTCCCATCAAAGCCCATCCCTCCAGTCCCCTAACTCCCCCATCGAATCCCATCCCTCCAGTACCCTAACTCTCCCATCAAAGCCCATCCATCCAGTACCCTAACTCCCCCATCAAAGCCCATCTCTCCAGTACCCTAACTCCCCCATCAAAGCCCATTCCTCCAGTACCCTAACTCCCCCATCAAAGGCCATCCCTCCAGTACCCTAACTCCCCCATCATAGCCCATCCCTCCAGTACCCTAACTCATCCATCAAAGCTCATCGCTCCAGTACCCTAACTCCCCCATCAAAGCCCATCCCTCCAGTACCCTAACTCCCCCATCAAAGCCCATCCCTCTAGTATCCTAACTCTCCCATCAAAGCCCATCCCTCCAGTACCCTAACTCTCCCATCAAAGCCCATACCTCCAGTCCCCTAACTCTCCCATCAAAGCCCATCCCTCTCGTGCCCTAACTCCCCCATCAAAGCCCATCCCTCCAGTACCCTAACTCCCCCATCAAAGCCCATCCCTCCAGTACCCAAACTCTCCAATCACAGTCCATCCCTCCAGTACCCTAACTCTCCCATGAAAGCCCATCCCTCCAGTACCCTAACTGCCATCGAAGCCCATCCCTCCAGTACCCTAACTCTCCCATCGAAGCCCATCCCTCTAGTCCCCTAACTCTCCCATCGAAGCCCATCCCTCCAGTACCCTAACTCCCCCATCAAAGCCCATCCCTCCAGTACCCTAACTCCCCCATCAAAGCCCATCCCTCCAGTACCCTAACTCCCCCATCAAAGCCCATCCCTCCAGTACCCTAACTCTCCCATCAAAGCCCATCCCTCCAGTACCCTAACTCTCCCATCAAAGCCCATCCCTCCAGTACCCTAACTCTCCCATCAAAGCCCATACCTCCAGTCCCCTAACTCTCCCATCAAAGCCCATCCCTCTAGTGCCCTAACTCCCCCATCAAAGCCCATCCCTCCAGTACCCTAACTCCCATCGAAGCCCATCCCTCCAGTACCCTAACTCTCCCATTGAAGCCCATCCCTCTAGTCCCCTAATTCTCCCATCGAAGCCTATCCCTCTAGTACCCTGACTCCCCCATCAAAGCCCATCCCTCTAGTACCCTAACTCTCCCATCAAAGCCCATCCCTCCAGTACCCTAACTCTCCCATCAAAGCCCATCCCTCCAGTACCCTAATGCTCCCATCAAAGCCCATCCCTCCAGTACCCTAACTCTCCCATCGAAGCCCATCCCTTTTGTACCCTAACTCCCCCATCAAAGCCCATCCCTCCAGTACCCTAACTCTCCCATCAAAGCCCATCCCTCTAGTACCCTAAGTCCCCCATCAAAGCCCCTCTTACCAGTACCCTAACTCCCCCATCAAAGCCCATCCCTCCAGTACCCTAACTCTCCCATCAAAGCCCATCCCTCTAGTACCCTAACTCCCCCATCAAAGCCCATCCCTCCAGTACCCTAACTCCCCCATCAAAGCCCATCCCTCCAGTACCCGAACTCTCCCATCAAAGCCCATCCCTCCAGTACCCTAACTCCCCCATCAAAGCCCATCCCTCCAGTACCCTAACTCCACCATCAAAGCCCATCCCTCCAGTACCCTAACTCTCCCATCAAAGCCCATCCCTCCAGTACCCTAACTCCCCCATCAAAGCCCATCCCTCCAGTACCCTAACTCCCCCATCAAAGCCCATCCCTCCAGTACCCTAACTCCCCCATCAAAGCCCATCCCTCCAGTACCCTAACTCTCCCATCAAAACCCATCCCTCCAGTACCCTAACTCCCCCATCAAAGCCCATCCCTCCAGTACCCAAACTCTCCAATCAAAGTCCATCCCTCCAGTACCCTAACTCTCCCATCAAAGCCCATCCCTCCAGTACCCTAACTCCCATCGAAGCCCATCCCTCCAGTACCCTAACTCTCCCATCGAAGCCCATCCCTCTAGTCCCCTAACTCCCCCATCAAAGCCGATCCCTCTAGTGCCCTAACTCCCCCATCAAAGCCCATCCCTCCAGTACCCTAACTCCCCCATCAAAGCCCATCCCTCCAGTACCCAAACTCTCCAATCAAAGTCCATCCCTCCAGTACCCTAACTCTCCCATCAAAGCCCATCCCTCCAGTACCCTAACTCCCATCGAAGCCCATCCCTCCAGTACCCTAACTCTCCCATCGAAGCCCATCCCTCTAGTCCCCTGACTCCCCCATCAAAGCCCATCCCTCTAGTACCCTAACTCTCCCATCAAAGCCCATCCCTCCAGTACCCTAACTCTCCCATCAAAGCCCATCCCTTTAGTACCCTAACTCCCCCATCAAAGCCCATCCCTCCAGTACCCTACCTCTCCCATCAAAGCCCATCCCTCTAGTACCCTAACTCCCCCATCAAAGCCCCTCTTTCCAGTACCCTAACTCCCCCATCAAAGCCCATCCCTCCAGTACCCTAACTCCCCCATCAAATCCCATCCCTCTAGTCCCGTAACTCACCCATCAAAGCCCATCCCTCCAGTCCCCTAACTCCCCCATCAAAGCCCATCCCTCTAGTGCCCTAACTCCCCCATCAAAGCCCATCCCTCCAGTACCCTAACTCCCCCATCGAAGCCCATCCCTCCAGTACCCTTACTCTCCCATCAAAGCCCATCCCTCCAGTCCCCTAACTCCCCCATCAAAGCCCATCCCTCCAGTACCCTAACTCCCCCATCAAAGCCCATCCCTCCAGTACCCTAACTCCCCCATCAAAGCCCATCCCTCCAGTACCCTAACTCTTCCATCAAAGCCCATCGCTCCAGTACCCTAACTCCCCCATCAAAGCCCATCCCTCCAGTACCCTAACTCCCCCATCAAAGCCCATCCCTCCAGTACCCTAACTCTTCCATCAAAGCCCATCCCTCCAGTACCCTAACTCCCCCATCAAAGCCCATCCCTCCAGTACCCTAACTCTCCCATCAAAGCCCATCCCTCCAGTACCCTAACTCCACCATCAAAGCCCATCCCTCCAGTACCCTAACTCCCCCATCAAAGCCCATCCCTCCAGTACCCTAACTCTCCCATCAAAGCCCATCCCTCCAGTACCCTAACTCTCCCATCAAAGCCCATCCCTCCAGTACCCTAACTCTTCCATCAAAGCCCATCCCTCCAGTACCCTAACTCCCCCATCAAAGCCCATCCCTCCAGTACCCTAACTCCCCCATCAAAGCCCATCCCTCTAGTACCCTAACTCCCCCATCAAAGCCCATCCCTCCAGTACCCTAACTCCCCCATCAAAGCCCATCCCTCCAGTACCCTAACTCCCCCATCAAAGCCCATCCCTCCAGTACCCTAACTCTCCCATCAAAGCCCATCCCTCCAGTACCCTAACTCCCCCATCAAAGCCCATCCCTCCAGTACCCTAACTCCCCCATCAAAGCCCATCCCTCCAGTACCCTAGCTCTCCCATCAAAGCCCATCCCTCCAGTACCCTAACTCTCCCATCAAAGCCCATCCCTCTAGTACCCTAACTCTCCCATCAAAGCCCATCCCTCTAGTACCCTAACTCTCCCATCAAAGCCCATCCCTCCAGTACCCTAACTCTCCCATCAAAGCCCATCCCTCCAGTCCCCTAACTCTCCCATCGAAGCCCATCCCTCCAGTACCCTAACTCCCCCATCAAAGCCCATCCCTCCAGTACCCTAACTCTCCCATCAAAGCCCATCCCTCCAGTACCCTAACTCTCCCATCAAAGCCCATCCCTCCAGTACCCTAACTCCCCCATCAAAGCCCATCCTTCCAGTACCCTAACTCCCCCATCAAAGCCCATCCCTCTAGTACCCTAACTCCCCCATCAAAGCCCATCCCTCTCGTGCCCCAACTCCCCCATCAAAGCCCATCCCTCCAGTACCCTAACTCCCCCATCAAAGCCCATCCCTCCAGTACCCTAACGCTCCCATCAAAGCCCATCCCTCTAGTACCCTAACTCCCCCATCGAAGCCCATCCCTCCAGTACCCTAACTCTCCCATCAAAGCCCATCCCTCCAGTCCCCTAACTCCCCCATCAAAGCCCATCCCTCCAGTACCCTAACTCCCCCATCAAAGCCCATCCCTCCAGTACCCTAACTCCCCCATCAAAGCCCATCCCTCCAGTACCCTAACTCCCCCATCAAAGCCCATCCCTCCAGTACCCTAACTCTTCCATCAAAGCCCATCCCTCCAGTACCCTAACTCCCCCATCAAAGCCCATCCCTCCAGTACCCTAACTCTTCCATCAAAGCCCATCCCTCCAGTACCCTAACTCCCCCATGAAAGCCCATCCCTCTAGTACCCTAACTCTCCCATCAAAGCCCATCCCTCCAGTACCCTAACTCCCCCATCAAAGCCCATCCCTCCAGTACCCTAACTCCCCCATCAAAGCCCATCCCTCTAGTACCCTAACTCCCCCATCAAAGCCCATCCCTCCAGTACCCTAACTCCCCCATCAAAGCCCATCCCTCCAGTACCCTAACTCCCCCATCAAAGCCCATCCCTCTAGTACCCTAACTCCCCCATCAAAGCCCATCCCTCCAGTACCCTAACTCTTCCATCAAAGCCCATCGCTCCAGTACCCTAACTCCCGCATCAAAGCCCATCCCTCCAGTACCCTAACTCCCCCATCAAAGCCCATCCCTCCAGTACCCTAACTCTTCCATCAAAGCCCATCGCTCCAGTACCCTAACTCCCCCATGAAAGCCCATCCCTGCAGTACCCTAACTCTCCCATCAAAGCCCATCCCTCCAGTACCCTAACTCCCCCATCAAAGCCCATCCCTCCAGTACCCTAACTCCCCCATCAAAGCCCATCCCTCCAGTACCCTAACTCTCCCATCAAAGCCCATCCCTCCAGTACCCTAACTCCCCCATCAAAGCCCATCCCTCCAGTACCCTAACTCCCCCATCAAAGCCCATCCCTCCAGTACCCTAGCTCTCCCATCAAAGCCCATCCCTCCAGTACCCTAACTCTCCCATCAGAGCCCATCCCTCTAGTACCCTAACTCTCCCATCAAAGCCCATCGCTCCAGTACCCTAACTCTCCCATCAAAGCCCATCCCTCCAGTACCCTAACTCCCCCATCAAAGCCCATCCCTCCAGTACCCTAACTCCCCCATCAAAGCCCATCCCTCCAGTACCCTAGCTCTCCCATCAAAGCCCATCCCTCCAGTACCCTAACTCTCCCATCAAAGCCCATCCCTCCAGTGCCCTAACTCCCCCATCAAAGCCCATCCCTCCAGTACCCTAACTCCCCCATCAAAGCCCATCCCTCCAGTACCCTAGCTCTCCCATCAAAGCCCATCCCTCCAGTACCCTAGCTCTCCCATCAAAGCCCATCCCTCCAGTACCCTAACTCTCCCATCAAAGCCCATCCCTCCAGTACCCTAACTCCCCCATCAAAGCCCATCCCTCCAGTACCCTAACTCCCCCATCAAAGCCCATCCCTCCAGTACCCTAGCTCTCCCATCAAAGCCCATCCCTCCAGTACCCGAACTCTCCCATCAAAGCCCATCCCTCCAGTACCCTAACTCCCCCATCAAAGCCCATCCCTCCAGTACCCTAACTCCCCCATCAAAGCCCATCCCTCCAGTACACTAGCTCTCCCATCAAAGCCCATCCCTCCAGTACCCTAGCTCTCCCATCAAAGCCCATCCCTCCAGTACCCTAACTCTCCCATCAAAGCCCATCCCTCCAGTACCCTAACTCTCCCATCAAAGCCCATCCCTCCAGTACCCTAACTCTCCCATCAAAGCCCATCCCTCCAGTACCCTAACTCCACCATCAAAGCCCATCCCTCCAGTACCCTAACTCTCCCATCAAAGCCCATCCCTCCAGTACCCTAACTCCACCATCAAAGCCCATCCCTCCAGTACCCTAACTCTCCCATCAAAGCCCATCCCTCCAGTACCCTAACTCCCCCATCAAAGCCCATCCCTCCAGTACCCTAACTCCCCCATCAAAGCCCATCCCTCCAGTACCCTAGCTCTCCCATCAAAGCCCATCCCTCCAGTACCCTCGCTCTCCCATCAAAGCCCATCCCTCCAGTACCCTAACTCTCCCATCAAAGCCCATCCCTCCAGTACCCTAACTCTCCCATCAAAGCCCATCCCTCCAGTACCCTAACTCTCCCATCAAAGCCCATCCCTCCAGTACCCTAACTCCACCATCAAAGCCCATCCCTCCAGTACCCTAACTCTCCCATCAAAGCCCATCCCTCCAGTACCCTAACTCCACCATCAAAGCCCATCCCTCCAGTACCCTAACTCTCCCATCAAAGCCCATCCCTCCAGTACCCTAACTCCCCCATCAAAGCCCATCCCTCCAGTACCCTAACTCTCCCATCAAAGCCCATCCCTCCAGTCCCCTAACTCTCCCATCAAAGCCCATCCCTCCAGTACCCTAACTCCACCATCAAAGCCCATCCCTCCAGTACCCTAACTCTCCCATCAAAGCCCATCCCTCCAGTACCCTAACTCCCCCATCAAAGCCCATCCCTCCAGTACCCTAACTCTCCCATCAAAGCCCATCCCTCCAGTACCCTAACTCCACCATCAAAGCCCATCCCTCCAGTACCCTAACTCTCCCATCAAAGCCCATCCCTCCAGTACCCTAACTCCCCCATCAAAGCCCATCCCTCCAGTACCCTAACTCCACCATCAAAGCCCATCCCTCCAGTACCCTAACTCTCCCATCAAAGCCCATCCCTCCAGTACCCTAACTCCCCCATCAAAGCCCATCCCTCCAGTACCCTAACTCTTCCATCAAAGCCCATCCCTCCAGTACCCTAACTCCCCCATGAAAGCCCATCCCTCTAGTACCCTAACTCTCCCATCAAAGCCCATCCCTCCAGTACCCTAACTCCCCCATCAAAGCCCATCCCTCCAGTACCCTAACTCCCCCATCAAAGCCCATCCCTCTAGTACCCTAACTCCCCCATCAAAGCCCATCCCTCCAGTACCCTAACTCCCCCATCAAAGCCCATCCCTCCAGTACCCTAACTCCCCCATCAAAGCCCATCCCTCCAGTACCCTAACTCCCCCATCAAAGCCCATCCCTCCAGTACCCTAACTCTTCCATCAAAGCCCATCGCTCCAGTACCCTAACTCCCGCATCAAAGCCCATCCCTCCAGTACCCTAACTCCCCCATCAAAGCCCATCCCTCCAGTACCCTAACTCTTCCATCAAAGCCCATCCCTCCAGTACCCTAACTCCCCCATCAAAGCCCATCCCTCCAGTACCCTAGCTCTCCCATCAAAGCCCATCCCTCCAGTACCCTAACTCCCCCATGAAAGCCCATCCCTGCAGTACCCTAACTCTCCCATCAAAGCCCATCCCTCCAGTACCCTAACTCCCCCATCAAAGCCCATCCCTCCAGTACCCTAACTCCCCCATCAAAGCCCATCCCTCCAGTACCCTAACTCTCCCATCAAAGCCCATCCCTCCAGTACCCTAACTCCCCCATGAAAGCCCATCCCTCCAGTACCCTAACTCCCCCATCAAAGCCCATCCCTCCAGTACCCTAGCTCTCCCATCAAAGCCCATCCCTCCAGTACCCTAACTCTCCCATCAGAGCCCATCCCTCTAGTACCCTAACTCTCCCATCAAAGCCCATCGCTCCAGTACCCTAACTCTCCCATCAAAGCCCATCCCTCCAGTACCCTAACTCCCCCATCAAAGCCCATCCCTCCAGTACCCTAACTCCCCCATCAAAGCCCATCCCTCCAGTACCCTAGCTCTCCCATCAAAGCCCATCCCTCCAGTACCCTAACTCTCCCATCAAAGCCCATCCCTCCAGTGCCCTAACTCCCCCATCAAAGCCCATCCCTCCAGTACCCTAACTCCCCCATCAAAGCCCATCCCTCCAGTACCCTAGCTCTCCCATCAAAGCCCATCCCTCCAGTACCCTAGCTCTCCCATCAAAGCCCATCCCTCCAGTACCCTAACTCTCCCATCAAAGCCCATCCCTCCAGTACCCTAACTCCCCCATCAAAGCCCATCCCTCCAGTACCCTAACTCCCCCATCAAAGCCCATCCCTCCAGTACCCTAGCTCTCCCATCAAAGCCCATCCCTCCAGTACCCGAACTCTCCCATCAAAGCCCATCCCTCCAGTACCCTAACTCCCCCATCAAAGCCCATCCCTCCAGTACCCTAACTCCCCCATCAAAGCCCATCCCTCCAGTACACTAGCTCTCCCATCAAAGCCCATCCCTCCAGTACCCTAGCTCTCCCATCAAAGCCCATCCCTCCAGTACCCTAACTCTCCCATCAAAGCCCATCCCTCCAGTACCCTAACTCTCCCATCAAAGCCCATCCCTCCAGTACCCTAACTCTCCCATCAAAGCCCATCCCTCCAGTACCCTAACTCCACCATCAAAGCCCATCCCTCCAGTACCCTAACTCTCCCATCAAAGCCCATCCCTCCAGTACCCTAACTCCACCATCAAAGCCCATCCCTCCAGTACCCTAACTCTCCCATCAAAGCCCATCCCTCCAGTACCCTAACTCCCCCATCAAAGCCCATCCCTCCAGTACCCTAACTCCCCCATCAAAGCCCATCCCTCCAGTACCCTAGCTCTCCCATCAAAGCCCATCCCTCCAGTACCCTCGCTCTCCCATCAAAGCCCATCCCTCCAGTACCCTAACTCTCCCATCAAAGCCCATCCCTCCAGTACCCTAACTCTCCCATCAAAGCCCATCCCTCCAGTACCCTAACTCTCCCATCAAAGCCCATCCCTCCAGTACCCTAACTCCACCATCAAAGCCCATCCCTCCAGTACCCTAACTCTCCCATCAAAGCCCATCCCTCCAGTACCCTAACTCCACCATCAAAGCCCATCCCTCCAGTACCCTAACTCTCCCATCAAAGCCCATCCCTCCAGTACCCTAACTCCCCCATCAAAGCCCATCCCTCCAGTACCCTAACTCTCCCATCAAAGCCCATCCCTCCAGTCCCCTAACTCTCCCATCAAAGCCCATCCCTCCAGTACCCTAACTCCACCATCAAAGCCCATCCCTCCAGTACCCTAACTCTCCCATCAAAGCCCATCCCTCCAGTACCCTAACTCCCCCATCAAAGCCCATCCCTCCAGTACCCTAACTCTCCCATCAAAGCCCATCCCTCCAGTACCCTAACTCCACCATCAAAGCCCATCCCTCCAGTACCCTAACTCTCCCATCAAAGCCCATCCCTCCAGTACCCTAACTCCCCCATCAAAGCCCATCCCTCCAGTACCGTAACTCTCCCATCAAAGCCCATCCCTCCAGTACCCTAACTCTCCCATCAAAGCCCATCCCTCCAGTACCCTAACTCTCCCATCAAAGCCCATCCCTCCAGTCCCCTAACTCTCCCATCAAAGCCCATCCCTCTAGTGCCCTAACTCACCCATCGAAGCCCATCCCTCTAGTGCCCTAACTCACCCATCTCAGCAACCAACTGTATTTTCAACATCCCCAATATTTTTGTCTCTATACCCCACCATGCAGAGCATCTCGAACATTTATCACCCTTCCTGATATTGGGTTTAAATGTTCATGTCTGTCCACATGTCCTACTTTGGTGGCTTCCTTTATCTAATGAATCAATTTTGGAACTCCACTGACTGCTGTATTTTAAACCCTAAGACTGCTGACAGGTCCATGGAAATAGCAGTCTGCCTGGGTGGAATAGTCTTGTCAGCTTTCAGCTGACCCACTGTGACCCTGAAACAAACGCTTCTATTACAGCAATAAAATTACTCAAATGCCAGGAGTAGCTTTATTACTGTAATATTAATCATAAACTAGAAAACAAACACTTAAAACACAATTTCAATTGAAAACCCCCTGCCATCTGGGAGACGCTACAGATGCATTCGTACCCGCACGACCAGATTTAGGAACAGCTTCTTTCCCAGGGCTGTCATCCTACTGAACTCCACAAATAAACTCTAAAGCCTGCACATCTGCCAATGCACTTTATTATGTTTATGTTTATGTTACAAGTCAAATGTATGTTAAATGTCTTAATCAAAATGTACACTCTCGGGAGCCGCAAGCTTACATTTCGTTGTACTGCACTTGTGCACTAACAATGACAACTGAGCACCCTATTGTTACTCTTTCTCTCCCATTCTCTTTTTAATTGTTTTTGACTTCTTTAGCTTTATTTTTTTATACTTAGTCAAATCTATAATTCTTTCCGAGCAACAACAACTTGCATTTATATAGCACCTTGTTGTCGGAGGTGAGGGTGGAGGAGACAGGGGAGAGGGGTTTAAGAAGACAGTTAGCAATGGAGAATAGGAGCCAGAGTTTATCGTTGCATTCCAGAATGATTCTGGAATAGTGAGCAGTTTTGACAGACGAGAGCAGGGCCCGATCGTGCTTTATGTGGTCCAGCCAAATCTGGCGGTGAATGGCTAAACCAGTTATCCGTTCGAGTCTGCGTCCCTTGGACTTAAGGGAGCGGAGATGAGAGCCATACCAGGGGGAACGGCCAGGGTGAGGGAGAGTAATTGTTTTAATGGGGACTAGGGCATCAAAGGCGGTGGTGAGGGTGTGGTTGAGCAGATCGGTAGCTGCAGAAATGTCATGGTGAATGGAGGGCCAGAGGCTGGACAGTTGGGATTTTGAATGTGCAGTTGTAAGTGAGTTGGGAGAGAGTTTTTTCCAGGGGCGGACACAGAAGGAAGTAGGGCTGGGAGGGGAAAGGGGATGTGGGTGGAGAACAATACAAGGAAGTGATCAGAGATGGCCATTTTGGAGGTGGGAATTACTTTCAAACACGGGTGTTGATTGGCTTATGGGTGGCTCCAACGGCTGTGCTTTTAGCCAATCAACAGCCAGAATAGTCATGATTGACACAGCTGCAACACACACATGACAGCGTCTGATGGATCTTCAGAATGGGAAGTGGTGGGGTCAATGAACTTGGCAGAAACCCACACAGCTGTAGAACAGCTGGACAAGTAGGATCTGTGTCGGAACGAGGCAATGGGCTGTGGTTAGCTCCGAGCCTATGGAGGAAAATGTTTCACTCAACCTCATCTTTTTGGTCATTGCTACCTAAATTTACCAAGCCGAACCTGTTGAAAGGAAGAGCATGTTTAACAATTTGGGTCAGTTACCAGGGTCTGACTCTTCTTTCCTTCTGTCTGGTGAGCCACAGATTGTTGTTGGCCAGCGTCGTCACCCTGTGCCCTCTCTGTGTCACGTTTCACTCGGCTATTATCACTAAACATCTGTCAGGGAAAAGAAAAAAAGATTCGAGCACATTGTTCCGAAACTATTTCTAAGATTCTAAAGTGTAAACTTTTATTGAAAAAAAATGTAACGCCTCCACCCCACGAAAGAAGGTATTGGTGCATTTGTAACACAAGGCAATCAAACGTTCTTCTGGGGAGGGGTGGATCACGGTCCTTTCATCCCCAAGTCCTGGGTCTGAGTCCAGCCCTCACTGATGGGTTGAAAATGTCTTCTCACTGCTAGTTGGAATAGTCCAACACCAAATGAGTTTGGGCAGTTTCAGTCCCAGTTTTTTTTTAATTCCTGGGATGTGGGCATCGCTGGCAAGGCCAGCATTTATTGCCCATCCCTAATTGCCCTTGAGAAGATGGTGGTGAGCCACCTTCTTGAATACAACTGAGTGGCTCGCTAGGGCATTTCAGGGGGCAGTTAAGAGTCAACCACATTGCTGTGGGTCTGGAGTCACATATCGGCCAGACCGGGTAAGGACGGCAGATTTCCTTCCCTAAGGTTTTACTATAATCCAGTAGTTTCATAGTCACCATTACTGATACTAGCTTTTTTATTCCAGATTTATTTATTTCAATTTAAATTCCCCAACTGCCGTGGTAGGATTTGAACTTCGTGTTGCTGGATTATTAGTCCAAGCTTCTTATTGGATTACTTGGCCAGTAACATAACCACTATGCTACCGGTGGGTTTACAGGATCAAGTTGCTCATTGCTTAGCACTAACCACCTACAACACATTAAATCTCACTCGGAGACATCACAAAAATTCTTGATGTAGGAAATGCGACTAACTCCCACTGGGGGTAGATCTTCACTTTGTGCGACAGTGTAAAACGGACACTAGAGAGTCGGCAGCCCGTTTTACAATCGCTCCCGCTTCCATGTCTGTCCCGAGACACAGACAGACTCTTTAGTGGGAGGCAGGGTTTGTGACAGAGCGGCTTACCAGATTAAGAGGGTTGACAGCATGCCCAGGAGAGCACTGTGTATTCTTGTCCCCTTCAAATTCGATTTTCATTGGGTACAACAGCCATTTGCCATTGCTGATCTCATAAGGCCATCGGATGTTCAAGAAAGCAGAGCTTAAGGTTTTCAGGACCTTGCCCGTGTTTAGCACCTGATGGATAGAGAAGATGGACCATTAAATCTGGCTCTGCTTGAGCTGTGTTCAGTGATCTCCTCCTCATGTTTTAACACAGTTGGCAATAGGCATGGCAAAGAAGCCACTTTTTTCAATCAATCCCCTTTATAGACCGGACTTCAAAAAGGAAAATCAAAGTTGTTCGGAAAAAATATATCAACGTTCTCCTTATCTCTGTTTCTTATTGGAAAGTTTTCGACAAACAATCTATACTTTTTCTTTTTGAAATATCAGCAGCAGTACAGAACATTCTGGAACAGGAACGTGATTGTAGTTCTTGCTTGCTACTAAAGATATGATTTAAGAGTCATTCTCAAGTAGTCCTTGGTCTTCCTGGATGATGTGCGGTAGCAGGTGAAGCCAGCAGGGGGCAGTGACATTAGGGTAGCATGGAGTGGTGAATGAGTTAACAGTGATGGGCGCAAGTACTAAAGGAGTGGGACAGGAATCATATTCCTGTTATAAAGGCAAACATTATCAATAGAACTGTTATAAATCTCATCATCATACAGAAACTACTCATGAAATAACGCTGGACGGCCAGCTGGTGGCGCCGTCCAAGGAGTATAAATACTCGGGCGTGGGCCCAGCTTGCCCAGGGACATTTTATAAGACAAGGAACTAGTGAAGTACAACTAGACCTCCATGTTCTGAAACAAGTTGATTAAAGCCTTGCTTTATACTCGAACCAAGTGCGTAGTGAGCTTTATTATGTCAAGAACCAATAAACCTCATGACCCTCAAAGTCCCTCCCAAGAGTTATCGGGAATACAATCCCGGTGTATACCTCCAATGCACAAGGGGGTAAATTCACCAATTACACACTCCGAGGGGGAAGCCACATTCAAAGGGGTCATGGATCAGAGATAGGGCCACAATAGCCAAGTCTCAGCAACACTCTTTGAGCGCAACTCTTTGCTGGGAGTACAGGATCAGTGAATTCACCCGAAAATCTCTTCTCATTCATTCCCATTTTATAGAATTCCAATGACCGCAAGCTACTTTCTGTGTTCTAGAATCCTAACGGGCCAAACCATTTCCTATTTACTTCTTTTATAAAGAATCTCAGTGATTCCCGATTCCTTAGATGTGCCAAATTCCTCCCCATTCCACGGAATTCCAATATACCAAAATCATTTGTTGCGGGACTTTATTCCTTTTTAAAAAAAAAATGTATTTGTTTTTATGGGATGTGGGCGTCGCTGGCAAGGCCAGCATTTATTGCCCATCCCTAGTTGCCCTTGAGAAGGTGGTAGTGAGCTGCCTTCTTGAACCGCTGCAGTCCGTGTGGTGAAGGTACTCCCACAGTGCTGTTAGGGAGGGAGTCCCAGGATTTTGACCCAGCGACGATGAAGGATCGGTGATATATTTCCAAGTCAGGATGGTGTGTGACTTGGAGGGGAACTTGGAGGTGGTGGTGTTCCCATGCGCCTGCTGCCCTTGTCCTTCTAGGTGGAAGAGGTCGCGGGTTTGGGAGGTGCTGCCAAAGGAGCCTTGGCGAGTTGCTGCAGTGCATCTTGTAGATGGTACACACTGCAGCCACGGCACGCCAGTGGTGGAGGGAGTGAATGTTGAAGGTGGTGGATGGGGTGCCAATCAAGCGGGCTGCTTTGTCCTGGATGGTGTCGAGCTTCTTGAGTGTTGTTGGAGCTGCACTCATCCAGGCAAGTGGAGAGTATTCCATCACACTCCTGACTTGTGCCTTGTAGATGGTGGAAAGGCTTTGGGGAGTCAGGAGATGAGACACTCGCCGCAGAATACCCAGCCTCTGACCTGCTCTTGGAGCCACAGTATTTATGTGGCTGATCCAGTTAAGTTTCTGGTCAATGGTGACCCCCAGGATGTTGATGGTGGGGGATTCGGCGATGGTAATGCCATTGAATGACAAGGGGCGGTGGTTAGACTCTCGCTTGTTGGAGATAGTCATTGCCTGGCACTTGTGGCGCGCGAATGTTACCTGCCACTTATCAGCCCAAGCCTGAACGTCGTCCAGGTCTTGTTGCATGCGGGCATGGACTCAATCAGTAACTATTGAATCTTTTGTACTTGCCGTTAATTCGTAATCAACACTGCTCCCCACGTCCTCTTCTTCGCGCATCGCGCTCTCTCCCACGATGTCACCTCCAAAAAAGACATGATGAGGTGTAACAAATCTGTGAAATGGAGAAAGAACCAGCATTAAACAGCAGTTATACAGCTCCACTGGTAGCCAACTGCAAACGAATAATCTTGCAGCAATGGGGACAGAATCATGAATCAGGGAGGGTGAAGATCACAAGACGATGGATCTCTCTGGTAGTTGGCACCTGGCACCGTCAGTTGGTACTGGGCCGAAAGCAGAACTAACATTGAGTTGCAATCCAGGCTGTTGGGGTGATAGGCTCCTCTCTTTGGCCGCAGGGGTCCTAAGCACCGAAAATACAAAAGTTATTGCTGGGTGCCAGGAAAGGCACCGCTAATAATTCAGGACCAATTTGAACGTGCAGTAATTGGTAATCTCACTCAGAGAGACCCCAAGGATGTTGATGGTGGGGGATTCAGCCTTGATAATGCCGTTGAATGTCAAGGGGCGGTGGTTAGACTCTCGCTTGTTGAAGATAGTCATTGCCTGGCACTTCTGTGGCGCTCCTCACTGAACCACACTGGCTCCCCACCCCCTCCCAATGCATCCATAAGAATATAAGAAATAGGAGCAGGAATAGGCCACTTGGCCCCTCGAGCCTGCTCTGCCATTCAATAAGATCATGGCTGATCTTGGGCTCAGTCACTTCCCCGCCCGCTCCCCATAACCCTTCACTCCCTTATCTTGCAAAAATCTGTCTATCTCCACCTTAAATGTATTTAATGACCCAGCCTCCACGGCTCTCTGGGGCAGAGAATTCCACAGATTTACGACCCTCTGAGAGAAGAAATTCCTCCTCATCTCAGTTCTAAAAGGGCGACCCTTTATTCTGAAACTATGCCCCCGAGTTCTAGATTTCCCCACGAGGGGAAACATCCTCTCTGCATCTACCTTGTCGAGCCCCCTCAGTATCTTATATGTTTCAATAAGATCCCCTCTCATTCTTCTAAACTCCAATGAGTATAGGCCCAACCTGCTCAACCTTTCTTCATAAGTCAACCTCCTCATTTAAAATCCTTGTTTCATCTTCAAATCTCTCCAAGGCCTTGTATCTCCCTACCTCTGCAACCTCCTCCAGCCTTACATCTCCTCCTGCACCCTTTAGTCCTTCCATGTATCTGCCCTCCCTTCGCCCAACGTTGATGACAGGGCCTCCAGTTGTCTTGACCGCACCTCTCCAGAACTTCCTCCGTCAACCACCGCCCCCCACCCCCGACCTCTCTAGTTCTCCCTCCTCCTTCTAAAGACATTCCCAAGACCCACCTTTTCGACCAAGCTTTCAGTCACTTCCCCAAGCCTGCCTCGTGGCTCATTATTTTGTGCTTTGGGACGCCTTGTACTATGAAAGCAAGCAGTAGTAACTGCTGTTGTTAGATTATATCCTTGAAGTCACTCCCCGCTGTTGTCATTTTTTTATGTTATTCTGCTGCTTTTGATCTTGTCTGAATTTTCAGAGATGCCGTCTTTTGGATGAGATGTTAAACCGAGGCCCCGTCTGCTCTCTCAGGTGGATGTAAAAGATCCCGTGCCACTATTCAAAGAAGAGCAGGGGAGTTCTCCTGGTGTCCTGGCCAATATTTATCCTTCAACTAACATCACCAAAATTAGATCATAGAAGAATAGAATCATAGAATGGTTACAGCACAGAAGGAGGCCATTCAGCCCGTCGAGCCCGTGCCGTCTCTCTGCAAGAGCACTTCAGCTAGTCCCACTCCCCCGCCCTTTCCCCGTAGCCCTACAAATTTTTTTCCTTCAGGTACTTATCCAACTCCCTTTTGAAAGCCGTGATTGAGTCTGCCTCCACCACCCTTTCAGGCAGTGCGTTCCAGATCCTAACCATTTGCTGTCACCTTTGGTTCTTTTGCCAATCACCTTAAATCTGTGTCCTCTGGTTCTCGACCCTTCTGCCAACGGGAACAGTTTCTCTCTATCTACTCTGTCTAGACCCCTCATGATTTTTGAACACCTCTATCAAATCTCCTCTCAATCTTTGCTGCTCTAAGGAGAACAGCCCCAGCTTCTCCAGTCTATCTACGTAACTGAAGTCCTTCATCCCTGGAACCATTCTTGTAAATCTTTTCTGCATCCTTTCTAAGGCCTTCACATTCTTCCTAAAGTGCGGTGCCCAGAGTTGGACACAATACTCCAGTTGAGGTTGGACTAGTGTTTTATAAAGGTCCATCTTGTTTCAGTCTTGTTCATAAATATTTCTAATTTAAATTTGTTCATTCATTCACCTGTTTGTGGGAGAAAGAAAGAAATGAAGGAAGGAAAAGAACTTGCATTTCTATAGCGCCTTTCACGACCTCCGGATGTCCCAAAGCGCTTTACAGCCATTGAAGTATTTTTTGAAGTGTGGTCACTGTTGTAATGTAGGAAACGCAGCAGACAATTTGAGCACAGCAAGCTCCCACAAACAGCAATGAGATAATGACCAGATCATTTGTTCTGCAGAAATTGGCTGCTGCATTTGCCTACTTAACAGTGACCACACTTCAAAAGTACTTCATCGGTTTTAAATCACATTCCTAAGGCCCTGAAAGACACTATATCAATGCAACTTCTTTCTTGTGCAGTTCTTGTACTGTGGGAGCGTGTTGACAGTGTGCTGGGTTGAGACTGCTCAAATTCATTGCATGCAGGACATTTAGAGCCGGCAGACAGAGGGGACTTTCGTCCCATCACTCTCAGCTGGGCTCATACCCAGGTCATAGGTCAGTGTCTAACCCGCTGCCCTCTGAACTTTGACACTCACTCTTTAAACAGGTGACAACCTTGCAACAGAGGGAGCGGAGTTCGAATAGGAAAGTGCCAGTTAGGAGGGAACGCTTACCCAGAGAGAGAGAGTGGCAGTACAATCATGACATGGGCACTGGCTGTGACTGGGTTCAAGTTGGCCTGTTCACTGATACTGTAAAAAGAAGCAAAAATCAACATTTCATGATTCTCATCATAATAATTATGCATAATAATAATCTGACGAAAGGTTCTCGACCTGAAACGTTAACTCTGTTTCTCTCTCCACGGATGCTGCCCTGGCCTGCTGAGTTTTTCCAGCGTTTTCTGTTGTTATTTCGGATTTCCAGCATCCGCAGTATTTTGCTATCGTAATAATTATACATATCGTTATCAGATAAATAAATTCTCATGCCCTGAAGCAGGGCAGGTGAGAGGACAGCAGGTGGCGCCCTTGTACCAGTCGGTAACATGGTACAAAGTGCAACAGCACCCTCTGCTGGCAGAAATCCAGTACTGTGTCCATTTGCAGTCTATAGTCTATTAAAAAGGAATTGAAGGATAGTCATGCATGCCATGGATATCAGGGTGGCACAGTATATTACAGCACCCAATACTATGCAGTGTCGGGAGGTTGCTTTAATTTCCCTACTCCGCTCAGTGCTTGATCTCAGCTGCCATGGGGAAATGCTGAGCGGAAAGAAGAAGCCGACACCACAGGAAGGGAGAATCAGAGGCAATCTCGTTTGGAAGCCAATCTCCTGCACCTCAGCGGCTGAGGCGACAGGTTAACCACACGCAGCACTCGAGGGGGAATTAAAAGCTGCAAATACACAGCAGGTCAGTCAGTGGCTGCAAATAGAGAGGACAGGTTAGCAGGTTAATACTGTCGCAACAACTTGCCATACCACCAAACAGAGCGCCCTCTGCTGCCACAGGGAGCACCGTGTTCAGGTCTGCAATGAGTCAAAAAATCAGTGAATTCAAATTTTCTTAACACACTTAAAATGTTAACCTGTCTTGACAGATATTTCTGGCATTTTCTATTTTTATTCCAGCCAGAATAACTATATAGTCAGGGGAGCCCAGAGTAACAAGATAGAAAAATAGGACATCATTCCCTGGCAATAAAAACAAAAATGTCAGGTCCCTCGCAGGTGATTCTGTTCCACTTCACCGCGTCTAACCACACTCACGTTGTTAGTTGAAGAATAACTGGCAGACTGGTGGTTTCGATGGTGATTTTAGAAGTGCTTAAGATCAGGTAAAAGGTGACCTGTGAAACAAAGCATGTAGAGTCAGTACAACCGTGTGATAGTGGACATCTACACCAAGCAACTCTCCAATCAGAGCACAGCAATCGACCAGTAAAAAGTCCTTCTAAACCGTCCCATCAAACACTCCCAGGGCAGGTACAGCACGGGTTAGATACAGAGTAAAGCTCCCTCTACACTGTCCCATCAAACACTCCCAGGGCAGGTACAGCACGGGGTTAGATACAGAGTAAAGCTCCCTCTACACTGTCCCCTCAAACACTCCCAGGGCAGGTACAGCATGGGTTAGATACAGAGTAAAGCTCCCTCTACACTGTCCCATCAAACACTCCCAGGGCAGGTACAGCACGGGTTAGATACAGAGTAAAGCTCCCTCTACACTGTCCCCATCAAACACTCCCAGGGCAGGTACAGCACGGGTTAGATACAGAGTAAAGCTCCCTCTACACTGTCCCATCAAACACTCCCAGGGCAGGTACAGCACGGGTTAGATACAGAGTAAAGCTCCCTCTACACTGTCCCCATCAAACACTCCCAGGGCAGGTACAGCACGGGTTAGATACAGAGTAAAGCTCCCTCTACACTGTCCCATCAAACACTCCCAGGGCAGGTACAGCACGGGTTAGATACAGAGTAAAGCTCCCTCTACACTGTCCCATCAAACACTCCCAGGGCAGGTACAGCACGGGTTAGATACAGAGTAAAGCTCCCTCTACACTGTCTCATCAAACACTCCCAGGGCAGGTACAGCATGGGTTAGATACAGAGTAAAGCTCCCTCTACACTGTCCCATCAAACACTCCCAGGGCAGGAACAGCACGGGTTAGATACAGAGTAAAGCTCCCTCTACACTGTCTCATCAAACACTCCCAGGGCAGGTACAGCATGGGTTAGATACAGAGTAAAGCTCCCTCTACACTGTCCCATCAAACACACCCACGGCAGGTACACCACGGGTTAGATACAGAGTAAAGCTCCCGCTACACTGTCCCATCAAACACTCCCAGGGCAGGTACAGCACGGGTTAGATACAGAGCAAAGCTCCCTCTACACTGTCCCATCAAACACACCCAGGGCAGGTACAGCATGGGTTAGATACAGAGTAAAGCTCCCTCTACACTGTCCCATCAAACACTCCCAGGGCAGGAACAGCACGGGGTTAGATACAGAGTAAAGCTCCCTCTACACTGTCCCCATCAAACATTCCCAGGGCAGGTACAGCACGGGTTAGATACAGAGTAAAGCTCCCTCTACACTGTCCCATCAAACACTCCCAGGGCAGGTACAGCACAGGTTAGATACAGAGTAAAGCTCCCCCTACACTGTCCCATCAAACACTCCCAGGGCAGGTACAACATGGGTTAGATACAGAGTAAAGCTCACTCTACACTGTCCCATCAATCATTCCCAGGGCAGTTACAGCACGGGTTAGATACAGAGTAGTTCCCTCTACACTGTCCCATCAAACACACCCAGGGCAGGTACAGCACGAGTTAGATACAGAGTAAAGCTCCCTCTACACTGTCCCATCAAACACTCCCAGGGCAGGTACAGCACGGGTTATATACTGAGCAAAGCTCACTCTGCACTGTCCCATCATACACTCCCAGGGCAGGTACAGCACAGGTTAGATACAGAGTAAAGTTCCCTCAACACTGTCCTATCAAACACTCCCAGTGCAGGTACAGCACGGGTTAAATACAGAGTAAAGCTCCCTCTACACTGTCCCATCAAACACTCCCAGGGCAGGTACAGCACGGATTAGATACAGAGTAAAGCTCCCTCTACACTGTCCCATCAAACACTCCCAGGGCAGGTACAGCACAGGTTAGATACAGAGTAAAGCTCACTCTACACTGTCCCATCAATCATTCCCAGGGCAGTTACAGCACGGGTTAGATACAGAGTAAAGCTCCCTCTACACTGTCCCATCAATCATTCCCAGGGCAGTTACAGCACGGGTTAGATACAGAGTGAAGCTCCCTCTACACTGTCCCATCAATCACTCCCAGGGCAGGTACAGCACGGGTTAGATACAGAGTAAAGCTCCCTCTACACTGTCCCATCAAACACTCCCAGGGCAGGTACAGCACGGGTTAGATACAGAGTAAAGTTCCCTCTACACTCTCCCATCAAACACGCCCAGGGCAGGTACAGCATGGGGTTAGATACAGAGTAAAGCTCCCTCTACACTGTCCCATCAAACACTCACAGGGCAGGTACAGCACGGGTTAGATACAGAGTAAAGCTCCCTCTACACTGTCCCATCAAACACTCCCAGGGCAGGTACAGCACAGGTTAGATACAGAGTAAAGCTCCCCCTACACTGTCCCATCAAACACTCCCAGGGCAGGTAAAACATGGGTTAGATACAGAGTAAAGCTCACTCTACACTGTCCCATCAATCATTCCCAGGGCAGTTACAGCACGGGTTAGATACAGAGTAGTTCCCTCTGCACTGTCCCATCAAACACACCCAGGGCAGGTACAGCACGGGTTAGATACAGAGTAAAGCTCCCTCTACACTGTCCCATCAAACACTCCCAGGGCAGGTACAGCACGGGTTAGATACAGAGTAAAGCTCCCTCTACACTGTCTCATCAAACACTCCCAGGGCAGGTACAGCATGGGTTAGATACAGAGTAAAGCTCCCTCTACACTGTCCCATCAAACACTCCCAGGGCAGGAACAGCACGGGTTAGATACAGAGTAAAGCTCCCTCTACACTGTCTCATCAAACACTCCCAGGGCAGGTACAGCATGGGTTAGATACAGAGTAAAGCTCCCTCTACACTGTCTCATCAAACACTCCCAGGGCAGGTACAGCATGGGTTAGATACAGAGTAAAGCTCCCTCTACACTGTCCCATCAAACACACCCACGGCAGGTACACCACGGGTTAGATACAGAGTAAAGCTCCCGCTACACTGTCCCATCAAACACTCCCAGGGCAGGTACAGCACGGGTTAGATACAGAGTAAAGCTCCCTCTACACTGTCCCATCAAACACACCCAGGGCAGGTACAGCATGGGTTAGATACAGAGTAAAGCTCCCTCTACACTGTCCCATCAAACACTCCCAGGGCAGGAACAGCACGGGGTTAGATGCAGAGTAAAGCTCCCTCTACACTGTCCCCATCAAACATTCCCAGGGCAGGTACAGCACGGGTTAGATACAGAGTAAAGCTCCCTCTACACTGTCCCATCAAACACTCCCAGGGCAGGTACAGCACAGGTTAGATACAGAGTAAAGCTCCCCCTACACTGTCCGATCAAACACTCCCAGGGCAGGTACAACATGGGTTAGATACAGAGTAAAGCTCACTCTACACTGTCCCATCAATCATTCCCAGGGCAGTTACAGCACGGGTTAGATACAGAGTAGTTCCCTCTACACTGTCCCATCAAACACACCCAGGGCAGGTACAGCACGAGTTAGATACAGAGTAAAGCTCCCTCTTCACTGTCCCATCAAACACTCCCAGGGCAGGTACAGCACGGGTTATATACTGAGCAAAGCTCACTCTGCACTGTCCCATCATACACTCCCAGGGCAGGTACAGCACAGGTTAGATACAGAGTAAAGCTCACTCTACACTGTCCCATCAAACACTCCCAGGGCAGGTACAGCACGGGTTAGATACAGAGTAAAGCTCACTCTACACTGTCCCATCAAACACTCCCAGGGCAGGTACAGCACGGGTTAGATACAGAGTAAAGCTCACTCTACACTGTCCCATCAAACACTCCCAGGGCAGGTACAGCACGGGTTAGATACAGAGTAAAGCTCCCTCTACACTGTCCCAACAACATGCCTAAACCCCAAAACGAGCGCCCCTTGCTGCCACAGGGAGCAACTTGTTCACATCTGCAGCGAGTGAAAAATCAGTGAATTAAAATGTTCTGCACTCCAGGGTGCCATGGCAACTGATGGACAGCTTCCTGCAGGGCGGGAAATTTGAATTTGCTAAATTTAATTGGGTGCAAAGCTGAATAAAAGGGCCTGCAAAACAAGACTGCCCTGACTGAAGCAAAGACATCTGCTGAATTGGGGTGAGTTTGGTGCTTGAAGCTGGCAGGAGCCCATGTGCCCAGGTTTGCAGCCAGTCAACTCCCTAGGTTCAAGTTTGCTGTGCTCCAGGGAGCTGCCCCAACAGACATTGCAGTTCACCCGCAAAGACATGGCGATCCAGGCCAACTTGAACAACCTACCGCCAACCTGTAGGACATTTAGGACTGAGGGGTAGGACATTTACGACCGAGATGAGGAGAAATGTCTTCACTCAGAGGGTGGTGAACCTGTGGAATTCTCTACCACAGAAGGCTGTGGAGGCCAAGTCACTGAATATATTTAAGAAGGAGATAGATAGATTTCTAGATGCAAAAGGCATCAAGAGGTATGGGGAGAGAGCGGGAATATGGTATTGAGATAGAGGATCAGCCATGATCATATTGAATGGCGGAGCAGGCTCGAAGGGCCGAATGGCCGACTCCTGCTCCTATTTTTCTATGTTTCTATGTTTCTAAATCTAGAAGGCCATTTTGGACCGTCAGTGAAGCCCGTCAGCGATCTCCCCTCAGCCTTGATCACCAATGGCGAAATGCTTGGAAGAACTGTGACATACGGAATGGATTCCTTATAGAGGATCCCACAGTACAACCTGAAGGATCAAAGCTTCCTCGCAAGCAGTGGACAACCACCAACCGCCTCCGAACCGGTCATGGTCGATGCTGCCACCTTCTCCATGGAAGATTAAAGCGTCCCCATCATGTGACTGTGGAGCTCCTGATCAGACCCTGGAGAACATCATTGAGGAAAAAAATAAAGACTTGCATTTGTATAGTGCCTTTCACGACCACCAGACGTCTCAAAGCGCTTTACAGCCAATGAAATACTTTTGAAGTGTAGTCACTGTTGTAATGTCGGAATCACAGCAGCCAATTTGCGCACAGCAAGCTCCCACAAACAGCAATGTGATAATGATCAGATAATCTGTTTTAGTGATGTTGGTTGAGGGATAAATATTGGCCAGGACACCGGGGAGAACTCCCCTGCTCTTCTTCGAAATAGTGCCACGGGATCTTTTACGTCCACCTGAGAGAGCAGACGGGGCCTCGGTTTAATGCCTCATCCAAAAGACGGCACCTCTGACAGTGCGGCACTCCCTCAGCACTGCATTGGAGTGTCAGCCTAGCTTTCTGTGCTCAAGTCTCTGGAGTGGGACTTGAACCCACAACCTTCTGACTCAGAGGCGAGGGTGCTGCCCACTGAGCCACGGCTGACACACTAGAGTTGAGCATAGCCCTCAGAGGAAATTCGCAGGCAGCCTACAAGATATCCACGCTGTTACACCGGAAGCTTTGGCCTGGATATCTGACTGAGATATTGACATTCCATTTTCTTTGCTACTACCATACGAAGGAAGAAAAAGTTAATCAGAGTGTGGGAACTTTCAATCTAGCCATTCAGCCCCTCGAGCCTGTTCCGCCATTCCAATAGATCATGGCTGATCTGTATCTTAACCCTATCTACTCACCTTGGTTCCGTAACCCTTAATACCCTTACCTAACACAAATCTAGCAATCTCAGTTTTTAAAGTTTCAATTGACCCCCCCAGCCTCAGCAGCTTTTTGGGGGAGAGAGTTCCAGATTTCCACCACCCTTCATGTGAAGAAGTGTTTCCTGACATCACCCCTGAACGGCCTGGCTCTAATTTTAAGGTTACGCCCCCTTGTTCTGGACTCCCCCCACCAGAGGAAATAGTTTCTCTCGATCTATCCTATCAACGACAACAGTTATACAGCGCCTCTAATGTAATAAAATATCCCAAGGTGCTTCACAGGAGCGATTATCAAACAAAATTTAACACTTCACCGCTCCATTCCCACTCAGACCTCACCGTACTCGGGCTCTTGCATTGTTCCTCGGAAGCTCAGTGTAAGCTCGAGGAACAGCACCTCATCTTCCGATTAGGCACTTTGCAGCCTTCTGGACTCAATATCGAGTTCAACAATTTCAGATCATAACCTCGGCCCCTGTTACATTTTTACTTATATATTTTTTTTTCTTCCACCCCTTTGTTTTGGGTCTTCCCTTCCCCCCCCTTTCCTTTTTTTTCTCTCTCCCACACGGCAGCTGTCTCTCATCCTGCCAGTACACTTCACACCTAATCTGAGCTGTCTTTTGTCTCCACTGTCTTATTACCATCTCGTCTGGTTTTGAATACCTCTTAATGTCTCTTTACTTCTTTTGTTCTCTCCCAGCCCTGCCTTCGATCTATTTCATTTCCTTTCCAGTTTTGAAAAAGGGTTTCGACCCGAAACGTCGACTCTAATTTCTCTCCACGGATGTTGCCTAGCCTGCTGAGTTTCTCCAGCATTTTCTGTTGTTATTTGAGATGTTAGGACAGGTGACCAAAAGCTTGGTCAAAGAGGGAGATTTTAAGGAGCGTCTTAAAGGAGAGAGAGGTAGAGAGGTTTAGGGAGAGAATTCCAGAGTTTAGGGCCTAGGCAGATGAAGGCACGGCCGCCAATAGTGGAGCGATTAAAATCAGGGTTGCATAAGAGGCCTGAGTTGGAGTAGTGCAGAGATCTCGGAGGGCTGTAGGGCTGGAGGAGGTTACAGAGATAGGAAGGGGCGAGGCCATGGAGCGATTTGAAACCAAGGATGAGAATCTTGAAATCGAGGCGTTGCCGGACTGGGAGCCAATGTAGGTCAGCGAGCACAGGGGTGATGGGTGAACGGGACTCGGTGCGAGTTAGGACACGGGTCAGCGAGCACATGGGTGATGGGTGAACGGGACTCGGTGCGAGTTAGGACACGGGCAGCAGCGGTTTGGATGAGCTCAAGTTTACGAAGCTCCTTTGAGCATCTTAAACACCTCAATTAGATAATTAGGGTCTCACTCGGTGTAAAAGCAACTTTAGATCCAAAAAGTGATCAAAGGAAGTGGTCTGGAAACTGTGATTCGCCAATCACTAGAACTAACGGAAAGCAGTTTCCCGGTTAAATATACTCATGATAAACTATATTTTACTCAGGGGTGGTCTGATGGACATCTGCTCAGTCGAGCTCACTCTTGATACCTCAGTGTTTCACACAAGTCTGCAACTTTGAGTAAAGATCACCCTTC
Source organism: Somniosus microcephalus (assembly GCF_052327205.1). Lineage (NCBI taxonomy): Eukaryota > Metazoa > Chordata > Chondrichthyes > Squaliformes > Somniosidae > Somniosus > Somniosus microcephalus. The sequence goes on along the minus strand of NC_141019.1, from coordinate 21,323,566 downwards.
TTATTATTCAAAGCTCTTTAAGCAATCTCAAGCCTTCATTTTACCATAAATGGCTTTTGGTAAAAAAAAGTGTGCTTTACATTAAACCTCTCAATACCAGAAACTTGACCACATAATCCAGGCTGACAATCCAGTGCAGTACTGAGGGAGTGCCGCACTGTCGGAAGTGCCGTCTTTCAGATGAGACGTTAAACCGAGGCACTGTCTGCTCTGTCAGGTGGACATAAAAGATCCCACGGCACTATTTCAAAGAAGAGCAGGGGAATTCTCCCCGGTGTCCTGGGGCCAATATTTATCCCTCAATCAACATCACTAAAAACAGATTATCTGGTCATTATCACATTGCTGTTTGTAAGATCTTGCTGTGCGCAAATTGGCTGCTGCATTTCCTACATTACAACAGTGACTACACTTCAAAAGTACATCATTGGGTGTAAAGCGCTTTGGGACGTCCTGAGGCTATGAAAGGCGCTATAGAAATGCAAGTTCTTTCATTCTATTAGTACACTGAATGGTGAATTGGCTATATCTGTGTTAGGGTTGTGGAATAATAATAAATATTATTAAACTGTGTGCATTTGGCTCCTCGTCTCCTCTCATGATGCCTTGATTCGATAACTGGCTGCGGAATGTCAGGAGCCAGTGGATTCAGAACGTGGGGCGCATAAACACTGGCGTGGACCTCTTGGGCCGGATGGCCGGTTTCTATGTGGTAAATTCGGTGTAACGTGGATCTACTCCCCGTGCACTGTGAGGTGGAGGTCGTGTCCGGAATGGGGAACCATCGGCATACCTCAGCTTTCCGTTTCATTGGATTTCCCAGCTCACATTCAACCCGAGAACCATTGGTATTTGCCACGCAGACCAGATTCTTGTCCTGGAAAACGAGACAGAAATGTGTTAACCCTTTTGGGCCGTGAGATTTTACTCGCCACCCTGAACGCGCACTTATCTCTATCATATAGTGACTACAAATAAAAAGACTTTCAGTACGTGGAAACTCCTGCTGTACATGCTTTATTCAGTTGGAGTACTGTTTGACATGAATCTTGTCATTCATGTGGAAATGACTTATGAAATAATACTGGGCGGCCTGCTGGTGGCGCTGTCCAGGGAGAGTATAAATACTCGGACATGGGCCCAGCTTGCTCAGGACATTCTTTAACAGGAACTAGTGAAGGACACAACTAGACCTCCATGTTGAAAAACAGTTGACTAAAGCTTTGTTTAACGCTTAGACCAAGTGCCTAGTAGTTTTCTTAACGTCACTGTTCATGCCCATTTCTTCTCCAAAGCAAAGGGGGAGTCTGAGCCAAGATTAAAGGGGCACAGTGATCAGGAAAGAAGGTGTCGGACAAATCCTTTTGAATCCTTTTGGAGGGGGAAGAGGCAGAGGAGCCTCTCTGTCATTTTCCCAGTGATGCTTTCCAATGTGATACACATCTGTGCTTTAAACAAATGAAAAAGGGTTTGCCAAACATTTAAATGAGGATAAAGTCTCTTTAATAAAAGGCAGGCTATGCAATGATTTGGCTCAGCGTTAGGACATCTGAGGCTCATTATGGGTCTAGAACACTGGCAAAGGATGATACCAGAACTGAGAGGTTCTAACTATCAGGAAAGGCTCAACAGGCTGGGACTCTTTTCTCTAGAAAAGAGAAGACTGAGGGTGATCTAATAGAGGTCTTTAAAATTAGGAAAGGGTTTGATAGGAGAGATGTGGGGAAAATATTTCCACTTATGGAGGAGTCCAGAACTAGGGGCCATCAATATCAGATAGTCACTAATAAATCCAATAGGGAATTCAGGAGAAATTTCTTTACCCAGAGAGTGGTGAGAATGTGGAACTCGCTACCACAGGGAGTGGTTGAGGCGAATAGTATAGATACATTTAAGGGGAAGCTCGATAAACACGGGGGAGAAAGGAATAGAAGGATATGGTGATGGGGTGAGATGAAGTGGGGTGGGAGGAGGCTCGTGTGGAGCATAAACACCGGCATGGACCAGTTGGGCCGAATGGCCGGTTTCTGTGCTGTAGACTCGATGTAACTCAATGTAAAAGGAGCTGAGAACCCAGATTCTCTTTGCTAGTTTGCTCTGTTAGGTTTAAGGTGAGGGATGTCTGCGTTGGGCACAGGGGCATAGATTTTGCTTTTATTTTTTCCATCGGGTCTCAGCATTTCCCAAGCCAGGTATGGCACAAATACAGAATAAAGCGCCTGTGACTGAGAGGAATGCCTCTTACTGCTGGCAATGGTCCTTTCTCCCTGGGTGGAACTGTGGTAGTTTCAGTCCATGGGTCAGCCGTCCCTTTGTGACCTCTCTGAACGAGGCTGCCAATTTTGGGCGAACTGGTGCCAAAGTATGGGCTGTTTGTGTCGTGAGCCCCCACTAGAAACAATGTTCTACTCTGAATCATAGTTTTCCCAGGGCCTAAAACTGTGCAGCTCCTCCCCTCCCTCAGTTTGTCCTTCCTCTATAAGCTTGGTGCCAGCCAGCCAGCTACTTCTTGGCTGATCTTCAGATCTCTCTTCCTCTTCTTCAAACTTGGTGCTGCCAAAACCACGGGCCTTGACCTTTCACCTCGGTTTCTCAATTAAAAAAGAACTGTAGTGAATGATTCAAACGTATTTTAGTTAAGACCCTTCCAGGGAGCAGAGGGGAGACTTTCATTTCTTGGGGTCGGGCATGGATTTGAACGTTGATCCCAAGGATCGCTGCTCTAACTCTCAGTACCACACAGTGCTCCAACCAGACGAGAAGCTTTCAATTTGCTTCAGGTTCCAGAGGCCATCGGATAGCTGGAGTCTCAAATGCCAAGGGCAAGAGCTGCAGTAGCATTATTACCCATCATGCCTGCTGTTGCTGGAAGTGGCCATTCTTCAGATTCTTCCCACTGCAGAGGCTCAGTTCCACACAGGAAGAAAGGACCATGCTTGCTTTGGGAGGGCGGGGGTGTCCTTGAGCAGGTTAAAATTGCGATCAGACGGTTCCCAGGGGGCTCCAGGACATGTAAGTAACCTGGGCGATTTTAACTGCCCACGCGGGTAGGGTTAAAATCACACCAACCCCCCCTCGCTATTTGCAACTTAGTGTGCCCACTGGCAGGAGGGAGTAATTACAATGTGACAAGCTTACCATTAGAGATTGATAATGGAAGAAGTTGGCAGGAAGTGTGCGCACATTAATATTTTTAATATATGAATAGACAGCGAGTACACTTTTTAATAAAATCAAGGGGTGTCATACCAAGTAATACGCCACACATTACTCGGCCAAGGAGGTTCTGTGTCCCTTTAACAAACCGAATGGTTGTTAAATCAACACAAGTTCAGGTCACTCAGAGTTCAATTGTTTTTGGTCAGGGAATTTTCCAAATGATAAAGTGCTGGTCCATTTCAGCTGCAGGCCAGAAACACTCAGCATTTAAGTAGCCTTTTTTTAAGACTGCTTTGCAACTGCTATAAATTGTGGGGGGTGATTTTCATTCAGAAGTCGGGAAGGAGGCGGGACTACAACTTTCGGGGTTGTAGTCCCGCCTCCATCGAGATGCGGCCAATCCACGCGATTTTCCCTTGATTGACCTTGTTGCGCCCACCCAGCGGGCTCAGCAGGCCAATTAAGGGCCACCCGGCAACAGGGGACGTCACAGACTGAAATTTCATCTGTCAAGACCTTTTGACAGATGAAATATCGCGTTTCACAGCTATTTGAAGCTGTCAAACACTGACAGTCTTACTTCTAACCTGAGTCCTTCTACACAGACTCAGTTAGAAATCTCACCAGCACAGAAAGCTGCAGGCTGTCACTTTTGACAGATCGCAGCCATTCTGCTTTCTGTGCCGGTGTGATGATGGACTCCTGAAACCTGAAGGAAGGAAGGCTGAAAAGGTAAGAAAAGGTCATTTAAAATTCTTTACACACTTTAGACACACCAAACACACTTACCTTTGCACTCATGCACCCATCACTCACCTGAACACCGACATCTCGACCCCTCCAAGTCCTTCAACCCGACGGCCTGTCTCCTCTAACTTGGCGTGGTTTGGAGCCGTCGGGAATCCCACACTTCAACCTTAAAAATAGGGATTAGGCTAAAAACTGCCTGTTAACAGGCAGTTAATTGGCACTAATCCCTTCCCGCCTCGGGTAGGCGGGTCTCAGTGCGGGGCGGATATCCGCCTCCTTTGAAACTTACATGGAGGTGGGTTGGGGGCGGGATGGTGTCGGGACCCCCGAATTCGGGACTTTAACCCCCCGCACGCCTCCAATCTCGACTCCACGGGTCAATGAAAATCGACCCCGTGATGTCTCCAGCGTGACATCAGGAGTTTAAAAAAAAAATTTGTTTATGGGATGTGGCGTCGCTGGCAAGGCCAGCATTTATTGCCCATCCCTAGTTACCCTTGAGAAGGTGGTGGTGAGCCGCCTTCTTGAACCGCTGCGGTCCGCGTGGTGAAGGTACTCCCACAGTGCTGTTAGGGAGTTCCAGGATTTTGACCCAGCGACGATGAAGGATCGACGATATACTTCCAAGTCAGGATGGTGTGTGACTTGGAGGGGAACTTGGAGGTGGTGGTGTTCCCATGCGCCTGCTGCCCTTGTCCTTCTAGGTGGAAGAGGTCGCGGGTTTGGGAGGTGCTGCCAAAGAAGCCTTGGCGAGTTGCTGCAGTGCATCTTGTAGATGGTACACACTGCAGCCACGGTGCACCAGTGGTGGAGGGAGTGAATGTTTAAGGTGGTGGATGGGGTGCCGATCAAGCGGGCTGCTTTGTCTTGGATGGTGTCGAGCTTCTTGAGTGTTGTTGGAGCTGCACTCATCCAGGCAAGTGGAGAGTATTCCATCACACTTCTTACTTGTGCCTTGTAGATGGTGGAAAGGAGTACACCGACGGACCAGTTTTGGTTGAACACTCCAAATAATTGTACAAAACAATTACAGCTCGTTTTTCGCTGGGAAAGTATGAAACTATTTTGTACCTGAGATGATCGGAAGGCAGAGAAGGAGAGTGTGTCTGGGAAGCTCGCGATCAGAACGGCCTCGTGAGCGTCATCTCCATCTTTATTTGGGCTCCCGGGGTCTGACGGCAGGTTGGTGACCGTGATCTCCAAAGCGATGTCCTCCTGGTCACTGAGGGAAAACAGTGGCCTTCCCTGGTCATCTCTGCAATGATGAAGGTGCAGAATCGTAACTACCCAGCACTGTCCCAACTTTCCTTCAGATACTGTTACCTGCACAAATTACAACTCCGCTCAGTGCCTTCTCTTTCAGAATATTAATATTTCAGAGCATTCTAGCGGAGAGAGACATAAACGTGATCCCATTTTGTCAGGGCTGGAAAAAGTGGATAAAGAAGATGGCCGACACAACAAAAAATATAGAATTGGCAGAGAAACTGAACCAGGCAAAGCTTCTTACCTTGTTTCCCTCCTGCCTGATGTCACAAGAGAAATTCTCAATATGACAGATATGATGATGTGAAGCATGCAAATTCAAGACGGGAAGAGTGAAAATGTCTGATATCAAAGAATAAAAAAAGTGCAAAAACCCAATAGGGAATTCAGGAGAAACTTCTTTACTCAGAGAGTGGTGAGAATGTGGAACTCGCTACCACAGGGAGTGGCATGAATCGGTCATTCATGGAAAGAAAGACTTGTGAAGTGATGCTGAGCAGCCTGAGGGTGGCTCTGTCCAGGGAGAGTATAAATACTCGGGCACGGGCCCAGCTTGCGCAGGACATTCTTAACAGGAACTAGTGAAGGACACAACTAGACCTCCATGTTGTAAAACAGTTGATTAAAGCTTTGTTTAACGCTTAGACCAAGTGCCTAGTAGTTTTCTTACGTCAGGGAGTGGTTGAGGCGAATAGCACAGATACATTTAAGGGGAAGCTAGATAAACACATGAGGGAGAAAGGAATAGAAGGATATGTTGATGGGGTGAGATGAAGAGGGATGGGGGGAGGCTTGTGTGGAGCATAAACACCGGCATGGACCAGTTGGGCCGAATGGCCTGTTTCTACCCTGCAAATACTATGAAATTCTATGTATTATGTAAAGACGGTTAGGAAAAACAGTATCATGCAGTTCCACTTTTTTTTAAATCCACAGAAATCACAGAAACCCCACAGTGCAGATAGAGGCCATTTCGGCCCATCGAGCCTGCACCGACACATATCCCACCCGATCCCCGTAACCCCTACACCAACACATATCCCACCCTATCCCCGTAACCCCACATATTTAATCCCCCTAACACTAAGGGTCAATTTATCATAGCCAATCAACCTAACCCGCACATCTTTGGACTGTGGGAGGAAACCGGAGCACCCGGAGGAAACCCACGCAAACACGGGGAGAATGTGCAAACTCCACACAGACAGTCACCCGAGGCCGGATTTGAACCCGGGTCCCTGGCGCTGTGAGGCAACAGTGCTAACCACTATGCCACCGTGGGGCACTTCTAGTGCCCCACTTCCCTCTTGGGGCGCTACCACTCAATTTCGGCTGTGGGGGCGTTAATTTTTCTGGGGCGTTAAAAGTAGCGCCCCAGCGAAGTTAGTGCCCCAAAGGGGGCGCGACTCAATTTTCCCCCCCAAATTCGTAACCAAGGGATCTGTATCCTCCATTTTGGACAACACTTCTGCTGCTGTAAAGTAACGGGTAAAATGGAGAAGGTGAATGACTCGAGCCAATCAAATGCTGAACAAGTGGCCACGCCAACCAGCCGAGAGTCTTTTGAGGGAGAAATGGGACAGAACAGCAAGTGGAACAGTAACACTGGCTGCCCTCCCGTGGCACTGATCACGGAGAGTTTTATGCTATGTAATGTACAATTTATTATCAGGGCCACTAATTTATGGTGAATGAATAAGTCAACTTGTATTTATTATAGAGCATTATAGGAGTGTTAGTGGTAGCTTTGGGCTCGAATTCCATAATTAGGTCGATATGTGCAAGGAAATTATTAGCAACCAGGGCCATTGATTTATAAACGACATTTAACAATGTATTCCATTTTATCCATTACCTTTGTTTAATGTCCAGAATGCAAAGGACGATGGACAGGGAAGGTGTTCCATAGAAGATAGGAGCAGGAGTAGGCCATTCGGCCCCTCGAGCCTGCTCTGCCATTCAATGTGATCATGGCTGATCATCCAAATTCAGTACCCTGTCCCTGCCTTCTCTCCGTACCCCTTGATCCCTTTAGCCTTAAGAAATATATCCAACTCCTTCTTGAATATATTTAATGAATTGGCCTCTACTGCCTTCTGTGGTAGAGAATTCCACAGGTTCACCACTCTCTGGGTGAAGAAATTCCTCCTCATCTCTGTCCTAAATGGCTTACCCTTTATCCTTAGACTGTGACCCCTGGTTCTGGACTCCCCGACCATCAGGAACATCCTTCCTGCATCTAGTCTGTCCAGTCCTGTCAGAATTTTATAAGTTTCAATGAGATCCCCTCTCATTCTTCTAAACTCCAGCGAGTACAAGCCCAATCGACCCAATCTCTCCTCATACGTCATACCTGCCATCCCAGGTATCAGCCTGGTGAATCTTCGCTGAACTCCTTCCATGGCAAGAACATCCTTCCTCAGATAAGGCGACCAAAACTGCACACAATACTCAAGATGTGGTCTCACCAAGGCCCTGTACAACTGCAGCAAGACATCCTTGTTCCTGTACTCAAACCCTCTCGCTACGAAGGCCAACATACCATTTGCCTTCTTAACCGCCTGCTGCACCTGCATGCTTACCTTCAGCGACTGGTGCACAAGGACACCCAGGTCTCGTTGCACTTCCCCTTCACCCAATCTATTGCCATTCAGATAATAATCTGCCTTCCTGTTTTTGCCACCAAAGTGGATAACCTCACATTTATCCACGTTATATTGCATCTGCCATGCTTCTGCCCAATCACCCAACCTGTCCAAATCATACTGGAGTTTCTCGGCATCCTCCTCACAGCACACACGCCCACCCAGCTTTGTGTCATCTGCAAACTTGGAGATATTACATCTAGTTCCCTCGTCTAGATCATTAATATATATTGTGAATAGCTGGGGTCCAAGGACCGATCCCTGCGGTACCCCACTAGTCACTGCCTGCCACTCGGAAAAAGACCCGTTTATTCCAACTCTTTGCTTTCTATCTGCCAACCAGTTCTCTATCCAAGTCAATACCTTGCCCCCAATCCCATGTGCCTTAACTTTACACGCTAACCTCTTATGCGGGACCTTATCGAAAGCCTTCTGAAAGTCCAAATATACCACATCCACTGGTTCTCCCTTATCTATTTTACCAGTTACATCCTCAAAAAATTCCAGTAGATTAGTCAAGCACGATTTACCTTTTGTGAATCCATGTTGACTTTGTCCGATCCTGTCACTGTTTTCCAAGTGCTCAGCTATTACTTCCTTTATAATGGACTCTAGCATTTTCCCCACTACCGATGTCAGGCTTACCGGTCTGTAATTCCCCGTTTTCTCCCTACCACCTTTTTTGAATAGTGGGGTAACATTAGCTACCCTCCAATCCATGGGTACTGTTCCAGATTCCATCGAATGTTGGAAGATGATCAGCAATGCATCTACTATTTCTAGGGCCACTTCCTTAAGTACCCTAGGATGTAAATTATCAGGCCCTGGGGATTTATTGGCCTTCAGTCTCATCAATTTCCTTAACACCATTTCCTTACAAATACTGATTTCTTTCAGTTCCTCCCCTTCATCAGACCCTATGTTCCCCGACATCTCTGGGGGGTTATTTGTGTCCTCCTTTGTGAAGACAGAACCAAAGTATGTATTTAATTGGTCTGCCATTTCTTTGTTACCCATTATAAATTCCCCTGATTCTGACTGCAAGGGACCTACGTTTGACTTCACCAATCTTTTTCTCTTCACATATCTATATAAAAGCTTTTACAGGTAGGTTCCAGGTAGGTTGTACGAACCACATATAGTGGTGGAGATTTTCAACAGCCACGTATTATTGTCCTGGGTTTTGAGAGCAGGGGGGCTTGGGAGCACTAAGGGTCTAGGACAGCCAGGAGAAGGGTTGTGTTATTGGAGCACTCTAGGAAGAGGGTACCGAGGTCTGGTAGGAATGAGAATGAGGTGTTGGGGTATGGCAGCTCTAGGGAAGTCCTGGGGATGTGGGTGGATTGGGAGTGGAGCCCTGAGCTGTGAAAACGCTGGGAGGGTGATGTGGGGTGTGGTTGGGACTAGGATGGCAGTAGGGGGGAGAGTGGAAGCAGTGGGAGGAGGGTTTCAGACCTCGTTTGACAAAAGCGCTTTGATGGGGGTTTTCTCTGGAGTGTGCCAGTGGTGGAGTGACAGGTACTGGTGCCCAGCATCGAGGGGGAGGGAGGGACAAGAACTAGCAGGAGAGATTGCGAGTAGGCGGTGTAGATGGTGGGGAGGCAGCAATCACGAGAGTTGGCAGCAGGAAAGGAGGCAAGCAGCATTCAGCCACAGGCCCAATTTTGGCAGCTCCGAGATAGGTGGCACTGTGGGCACCATAGTACCAGCAGGAGGGTTCAGTTGGCGACAGAGCTGGGAGGTAGTAAGCAACACTGCCATCTACCTTGGAGGACTCAGAGGCAAGTGCAATAAATAGCTGAGTTTAACTGTGACAGAAAAGCAGGACAGGCAGTCGGAGTGACACCAAGAAGAAGTGTGTGCTATGCACAAGACCTTTACAATACTATAGATACAGATAAGAATATCTCCCACAATAAAAGGAATTGTACGTACGGTGGCAATAGCTGGAATACATCATCATCAGCCCTGGTGCCAAAACTATATCTCATCTGCAGGTTACTCTGACAAATCTTATCAGTTCCACAGCCCTCCCTCAGGAAATTCACCTGCAAGCAGACAACAGGAGACCTGTCAGTAAAGTACAATTTGTCGAGTGACCATTAAAATATTTGTCCGGCCCGGTAGCCATGTCAGCCGTGGTTCAATTGGTAGCATTCTGGCTTCAGAGTCCGAAGGTTGTGGGTTCAAGTCCCACTCCAGAGACTTGAGCACATAATCCAGGCTGACACTCCCAGTGCCGTGCTGAGGGAGTGCTGCACTGTCGGAGGTGCCGTCTTTCGGATGAGACGTTAAACCGAGGCCCCGTCTGCGCTCTCACGTGGATGTAAAAGATCCCATGGCACTATTTGGAAGAAGAGCAGGGGAGTTCTCCCCGGTGTCCTGGGCCAATATTTATCCCTCAATCAACATAACAAAAACAGATGATCTGGTCATTATCACAATGCTGTGTGTGGGAGCTTGCTGTGCGCAAATTGGCTGCCGCGTTTCCTACATTACAACAGTAACTACACTTCAAAAAGTACTTCATTGGCTGTAAAGTGCTTTGGGATGTCCTGAGGTTGTGAAAGGCGCTATAGAAATGCAAGTCTTTCTTTCTTAGAGTGGACAGTTGTCTGAAGTATCAAAACTGCAACAACAAAAATATGGAACAGAAAACATCCATTCAGCTCATTGAACACCGTGACCGATTCTCCCCAAAGTATTCAATCTACCAAGGGAGGTGAACAACCACAGGGAAAACCTGCAAATGAATCCAAGTTAACCTATTTTTGATTCTGAAATGACTTCAAATCTCATTCCCGGCCTTGTGCATGTCTATGGAAAAGATCCAGGCCCTCTTACCTCTTCTCTGAACGTATTGGAAACCTCAGCATTTAAGACAGGCATCAGGTTAACCAGTTGTCGTTCGGCCTGCTTCTTCTTGCGCTTGACATCCTTGATCATATAAGTTAACGTCACTGGAATGGGCCGCAGTTTGTCTCTGATGTTCTCCTGTCAAACAAAGGAGTAATCATCAGCTTTCCTCTTCTAAGTCCCACCTTGTGCCTCACCAGCCTTCAGCCGGTACAGTAGGTGGCAGCCTACTTCCAGGCCTCGACAAATTCAACACTTGAGGTGGTCACTGGAGGTTGACTGCAGCTTTGGTCGTTTCTCCTTCTCCGACAAAAAGACTAAATGTGCACGATGCACCAATCAGAACATAAGAAATAGGAGCAGGAGTCGGCCATTTGGCCCCTCGAGCCTGCTCCGCCATTCAATGAGATCATGGCTGATCTGATCTTGACCTCAACACCACTTTCCCGCTCTCTCCCCGTACCCCTTGACCCCCCTGTAGTTCAAATGTCTGTCAATCTCCGCCTTGAATATATTCACTGACTCCGCCTCCACAGCTCTCCGGGGTGGAGAATTCCAAAGATTCACGACCCTCTGAGAGAAGAAATTCCTCCTCATCTCAGTCCTAAATGGGTGACCCTTTATTCTGAAATTATGCCCCCTAGTTCTAGATTCCCCCACGAGGGGAAACACCCTCTCAGCATCCACCCTGTCAATCCCCCTCAGAATCTTATATGTTTCAGTAAGATCACCTCTCATTCTTCTAAACTCCAATGAGTATAGGCCCAACCTGCTCAACCTTTCTTCATAAGTCAACCCCTTCATCTCAGGAATCAACCTAGTGAACCGTCTCTGAACTGCCTCCAATGCAAGTATATCCCTCCTTAAATAAGGAGACCAAAACTGTACGCAGTACTCCAGGTGGTCTCACCAACGCCCTGTACAGTTGTTACAGGACTTCCCTACTTTTATACTCCAGCCCCCTTTGCAATAAAGACCAACATTCCATTAGCCTTCCTAATTACTTGCTGTACCTGCATGTTAACTTTTTGTGTGTCATGTCCGAGGACCCCCAGATCACTCTGTACCGCAGCATTCTGTAGTCTCTCTTCATTTAAATAATAATTTGCTTTTTTATTCTTCCTACCAAAGTGGATAACCTCACATTTTCCCACATTATACACTAGGCAAGCCTTACCGCCCCTCCCCCCACACCCTTCCCTTTATATGAGGGTCCTAGATAGAGTGGGTAGGAAGGACCTATTTCCCTTAGCAGAGAGGCCAATAACCAGGGGGCACAGATTTAAAGTAATTGGTAGAAAGATTAGAGGAGATTTGAGGAGAATTTCTTCACCCAGAGGGTGGTGGGGGTCTGGAACTCACTGCCTGAAAGGGTGGTAGAGGCAGAAACCCTCATCACATTTAAAAAGTACTTGGATATGCACCTGAAGTGCCGTAACCTCCAGGGCTACGGACCAGGACCAAGAGCTGGAAAGTGGGATTAGGCTGGATAGCTCTTTGTCGGCCGGCACGGACACGATGGGCCGAATGGCCTCCTTCTGTAAATTTCTGTGATTCACAAATTTCTGCAGCTCACGCTACCTGGAACTTTCAGCCTTACCTGTAGTTTAATTGTAACGTTGAAACAGTTGGACTCAGTTTGCCTTCGCAGGACTACCTCCCCGGTGTATTGGTTCTCGAGATCGCTTGGCTTCCTTTTCAGAAAGGACACACGGGGGGCTCTTCTCCTCTGTCCGTCAACCTCGACTGAATCAGCCTCAATTGTAAAACCGAGAACTGTAAATAACAAGGAGAGCACATTGTACAATATATCGCAGTGGCTACCACAATGAACACAACTGGTCGTATACTGTCCAATCAAGCATGGGTTGTTTTCTGCAGAAGCACCCATTCATTAACCTTTTTGAAATGACGGGTGATGCTGTGCTCTCCTCCAATACTGGAGTTTTGTACGTTCATTTGAGAAAAGCGCTGATTTTTTTGAAAATAAAATTACTGTACGTATAAAAAGGAGTAACTATAGTTGCATCATAAAAAAACAACTGCATTGAAAAGTTGTTTTCCCACAAAGAATAAGCCACAATGGATCGTGGGCAGTTCTGCGAGGCTCTCTCTCTTTGCTCCTGTTTCAGTGGCGCCTGGCGAGAGAAGAGGGCAGGTCGGGGATCGCCCTCCCGTTCACGCCGGGAGTGGAGCCTCGCAACGTCAGCCCTTTCGCACCATCTCAAATCGCTTGCTGCAATTAAAAAAAACCCGCCAGCTTGGCTCATTCAGAAGCGTCAGGGAGGCGGTTCGGCAAAGAGTCCATGCCGCTCGGCAGAGACGACCAGGGAGGTCTCCTCCCTCCCTCAAAACAGTACAGCCACAGCTCATCTCGGCGCCCTCTTCAGTGGGATCTTGCTGTGCGCAAAAATGGCTGCCGCATTTGCCTGCAGACGTTTATAGAATTTCGCTGCATGTTTAGCGCTTGGAGACATTTGAGCGGCGTGGCAAGGCGCAAGAGGAATGCAGATGGGAATGCACGTCAACATTTAGGAATTGCAGGTTGAAAGCACAGACAGGAAACACTTTGAACTGCTTCACTGTCTGCACACGGGAATCAGACGTGCAATTGCACACCTTGCACCATCCGGGTGAGAAAGGTAAATCAAAAAGTCTGTGTCTTCAATTTCAATTAGTGCGAGAGGTTATTGACATAAGAAAACTACTAGGCACTTGGTCTAAGCGTTAAACAAAGCTTTAATCAACTGTTTTACAACATGGAGATCTAGTTGTGTCCTTCACTAGTTCCTGTTAAGAATGTCCTGCGCAAGCTGGGCCCGTGCCCGAGTATTTATACTCTCCCTGGACAGCGCCACCCGCAGGCCGCTCAGTATTATTTCATAAGTCTTTCTTTCATGAATGACCGATTCATGTCAGTTATTTATTGGGCACCCATTCCTTCCTGCATTTCCTACAATACAGTGGAAAATGACAGCAGCACACTGCGGGAAACCAAAACTGGAATTTCATGCACTCGAGGTACACGTCTGGGCATCGTGTCCAGTGGGAGGTCTTAAGAAAACAAGCGCCTGTCTCCGACTGCACTGCCTGGGTGCGTGCTTTGTTGCTCATCCCCATTCTTCTTCATTCTCCACCTCTTTGGGCTGCTGCTCAGTGACGTTTTCCAGCAAGAGCAAAACGCCACACCCGGTCTTCATATTCCCAACCTCAAGTGGTGAAAAGGGTATGATGAATTCCAAACATCTGAACTGTCGCTTCAAAAGGCTGGTCCCGTCACCACCCTGGTTTTGGCGTCGGTCTCATTGCACCTTCGCCCTTGCTCAGTACGAGTGGTTGGCACAAGTGAATGAAGGTTGACCTCAGTAGTCCTGGTCTCCCAGATCCATGCCTCCTCCATGTTTAGTTCTCCCAATGACAGAATACAGCTGGAGCACTACACGGTGAGGTGCACAATTCTCAAATGTGCATCGCGCATCATCTGCAGAGCGATGGGGCGGAACCTCGTCACAGGCGTCAGGATTTTGCCTGGGACCATGAACTTCGGTATTTGTGTAATCACCCCCCTGCACACTGGAGAACCCAGCAGGCCAATAAAACTGCTGCTCTTCCCTCCTAAGTATGAAAAACATCCATGGGAATACAGGACGCAGTTTACAGCAGAACAGCTCACCTCACCAGCTGTGCCCAGAATAGGTGGCAATGCTCAGCCACCGTGTCATCCCTTCTTAGGCAGTCCCTCGGAACCGAGGATGACTTGCTTCCACACTAAAAATGAGTTCTCAGGTGACTGATGAGTCCAATGCGGGACCTACAGTCTCTTGTCACTGTTGGGGTTGTCCATGAGGGTCCGGACGTCCCAGGTCCCGAACTTCATTTTAAAGGGTGGAAGATGCCCGTGTGTGAATTCTTTTAACATGGGGCGGCCGTTGCACACCAGCTACCACACGGGCTTGACAGAGCAAGGTCTTGGTCCAATGGCAAGGGGATCCAAGACGATTGGAGACCAGGCTCTGCTACATCGGCCTAGCGCACACACACACACATAAACATGCTCCTACTGTCCTCCTCCCTCCTTCCCGCAGGTCCTCTCTGCCTGGGTTTCATAGGCTATACCGTGTCATACCCTCATGAAGCACTGCTCCTCAGTGAGATGCCCTTCACTGTATCGGGCCCAGTAGTTCCTAGCAGGGGGTGTAATTGGTAGAGAAAGGTTTGAGGAGTCCCTTTCTGCCACTTCATCCATCTGCTCCATCACCATTCTGGAAACCAGTCAGTGGGACCCGTGGTGACACCAACAGAAATGCATGCTGGGCTGCAAGTGCCAGCTTGGCCCAGTTGGCAGTACTCTCACCTCAGGGTCAGAAGATTGCGAGCTCAAAGCCCCAGGTAATCTGGCCTGGCACTCTAGTGAATGCCCCAGAAGGAGTGCTGCATTGTTGGAGATGCCATCCTTCAGATGAGACAATAAGCCAAGGTCCTGTCTGCCTGTTCCACTGGTTCAGGTGGATATTAAAGCTCCCATGGCACTATTGAAAAAACAGCAGTGAGTTTTTTCCTCGCGTCCTGGCCAACAGTCTTCCCTCACCAAAAATCAATTAACTGGTCATTCAACTTGTTGCTGCTTGCGGGATCTTGCTGCGTGCAAAATGGCTGCCGCGTTTGCCGACATAATAACAGTTACAACACTTCAAAGCAATCTGTTCCGCAAGAAGTATTTTGGGACATTTTAGGAGAGATGCTATACAGAGCTGTATAAACGCAAGTGCTTTCTTTCACTGTCACACCTGCTGTTACGATCACAGCAGAAGTTCACAAAAGTAATTGACCTCAACAATATTTTTCTCAATGACAACCTTTTGCCTCTCAACACCTTATAGAAACCCATCGGATTGCGCCAACGGCTCAATTTTCCGCCAATCCCATTTAGCGCATGGATTTCCACACAAGTTAATGCATCATGAAATTCCCATTACCCCTTTTTTATGCTATGTGGACAATACGGGCCATTCTGTTGTTGAACTTACCAATCCTGGGGTTGTAGGATTCAGGCTTCGATCTATAAAGGAAGCAGGCCCTGACATCAATACTGTGGGATAGAAAAGACATCGTAAGTTAGAACTTAAACAACCAGTGAAATATAACCATTAACACTGCGGAACCTGCCCTTGCTCACAGCGCAAATAGGCAGCCTGGGGTTCAATGGCAGTAGGGATAACCGAATCCAGCAGCCATTCAATCGGGCTTACTTTGAATGGTAAAGTGTGGCGTGGTGAGTTGCAATGCTTCAATTCCAATTTGTGATACTCAGTATTGGATGTTTGGAGAGGACGCCATATTTTAAAGAAAGAGGCAGTGTAGACGTACTTTGAAAGCTGCGCAGGCCTTTCAATACACAAAGGGTCAACCTGGCGGCACTGGTTGCAGACATCCCCGCTTTTCAACTCACATTTTGAGTGCGCTCCGAACAAATCACTCTTTTGCTCATTTGGGTGGGTGCGGGGGGGGCGGTGGGAGGGGTAATTGTCCTAGTAAAGAGTGGCCAAAATGTCATGGTTGGCACGCTCGCGATTTCCCAGCATGCCCTGGCAGCACACGAGGTTACCCATCGCCAACACGCGCTCAGAGAATGACCCCCAATCTCATTCCCTCTCTCTCTCTGCCGCACTCCAGCCGAGAAAGTGCTCTTTCAGTTACGCGAGGATTAACGGAGCGCCGCTTTTGTGTTCCGAGCGTTCGCTGGCGTGCTCGCTCACCTGCCACTTTCCTGCCGTCGGGAGCTGCGATTGCCACAGCTGCTTATTCTGCAATTGTGCTGCGCAACGGTGATTCCAAGGCCGAGATAATGATGGTCAGGCGCTGGAAGGGCTTATTGAGGGAGTCAAGACAAAGGGGGGGGGGGAATCAGTTATGGCAGGAATAGACACCCCTCCCCCTCCTCAAAAAGCACCTGGTGCGACATGCATGGGAAGGATATAGCTGAAAGGCTCAATGGTGTCTCCTGAACCTGCGGGACCTGGAATGGTATAAGGAAGAAGGGGTCAGCTTTGATGAACTGTGCTGAAATAAGCCAGGAGCACTGATATACACGACACGCACCTGTGCCGTACTGGCATGAGAGAGCCAGGGCAATGAATGACTGGTATGATTGGGATACTTCTGTATGTGGAAGTTACAATCGGAACCTGTGTGGGCAGCGGCGATACTTCAAGCAGGTTCACACGGCTTGCAAGCCCACTTACCGGGGATGATCAGCTCAGATCAATCTTCCGCCTGCTGCCCATCACTGAAGCTGTGCAGCTGCAAGACATTGTCAGCACTCTATGTACGCACACTATCGCAATACTATTCTTCCACTTGCAGAACAAAATGGCCTGTAACTGGTGGGAGCAGAGCTGTACTGCTGGGGGTCCCTGATCCTGTATGGGGAAGTCGCCCTTGGTTATAAATGGGTAGGAGAGCATCGAAGGAGAGAGGGACAGCAAAGCCAGAGGCTTCCCACAATCTCACGACTAGTATGATCATTCTCAAGTCATCTAATGTTATCCTAATGAATGGCTGTCACACAGGCGCACGCTGAACCCGAGTAACATCACTTGGGTATTGCGCAGTAAAGGTAAGATTGCAACGTGGTTCACTGAAGGAACAGAGTGAAGACACAGCCAGTGCCCTTGAGCAAGCCTGTACCTCACAGCACCCTGCAGTCACAATCACCTCCGCCAAGAACCAGCACAGCCCTGGCGGATGTAGTTCATCATGCGGAGGAGGAAAGTAGAAGGTGAGGAGCAATTGGTGATGGCTACTGAAGGTTAGGCCTCTACTGGCTGGAGGTCCAACATGGTCACTGCCTGTGCTGCAGCTTCTGGGGATTTATGCTTTACAGGGCCTTCTTACAAACATAGCCTGCTATCTGAGCAGGACCACCTGCATGAGTCACTTGTGTCTGTGCAGAATACATGGCAAGGACCGGTGAGCAGTATGGAGGTTTTTTGAGGCAGAGATTCACAGACCTCATTGCCACCCGTCTTTCGGATGAAACGTTAAACCGAGGCCCTGTCTGCCCTCTCAGGTGGATGTAAAAAGATCCCACGGCACTATTTCGAAGAGCAGGGGGAGTTCTCCCCGGTGTCCTGGGGCCAATGCTTATCCCTCAACCAACATCATTAAAAACAGATTATCTGGTCATTTATCACATTGCTGTTTGTGGGAGCTTGCTGTGCGCAAATTGGCTGCCGCGTTTCCCACATTACAACAGTGACTCCACTTCAAAAAGTACTTCATTGGCTGTAAAGCGCTTTGGGACATCCTGAGGTCGTGAAAGGCGCTATATGAATGCAAATCTTTCTTTTTTCTTTCAAAGTTAGGTGGACCTGAGGGACTGCCCACCAGATGTGGCATGCCTGTAGCAGTCATGGATCAGCTGACTGGTTCTCAGGCCAATGGCACATTTGAGCTATCAAGCAGCCCTGCGCAAGTGACGGTAGACGTGCCAGAATGTGAGCAGGACCAGGCAGCCAGGACGTGACTGGCTCAGAGCATCACAATGCACACCCCGGGAAGATCTAGGGACACTCGAATCACAGCAGGTGTGCGGTGAAACCCTGCAGACAGCCAGCACGCTCCTTCCTAAAGGGAATCACTGAGGTAAAGCAGTAGGCTAGATGTGAAATGCCACAAACAGTCCATAAACACTGCCATAAATCACACTAACATTCACACACCATAAAGTGGACTGAATTTGCAGCTATGAGGTGCATTTGATTTCAAGGCTGTGCTTTGGGCTGAGTAAAACAGGACCACAGCAAAATATGGGACTAGACAGTGTTTGAGCAACTGTGCAGGACAGTGTAGCTTGGGATGGTTAAGTTGCAGATGTGGATTGCAGGTTTAAGAACTGGTGTCATGGTACAAAGCCATCTTGAATTACTGCCCAGTGTGGCAGTCTTCCTTGTGGCACGGGTGGCTTGGCAGATCATTTCTCGTCACTTGTGCCCTCTAGCCCTGCCATCTTGTCCTTCTGCTTCAACAGTGAGGCCTGTTTGCTGGGCACAGTTACGCACCATGAGATCTTGAGACATCTGAAGTGCTGTTTTCAGATCTCAATGGTCATGAACCATTCTGGTTGTAGCACAATCCTCATTTTACCAGCGCCCTGCCATTGTCAATGGTTGGCGTAAAGATGTAACGAGCCAGGGCTGCAGAAGGTACCTCTGGCTTCCCACTCTTTTCTCCCCTTCAGGTAAGGGTGGCCCAGGTGATTGTCTTAAAATGAAGGTCTCAGAAGTGCTCCCCAGAGAAGGGGACGTTCACTTGCATTATTCTGCGCTGGTGGTCACCTACCAGTTGCACATTGATAGCATGAAATCCCTCACTCAGGGCGCCACAGTGTACACTGCAGCCCGAATGACAGCGTGGGTGCAATCTGTGATCCCCTGGAGTCTTGGAAAGCTAGCCGACCTGTAGTTTTGTGCTGCCCTCTCGTGCTGCCTTTGGTGGCTAGTGGTGAAAGTGATGCCCTGCAAAAATCTCCTTGATCCATCTCTGGGCAACAAACTAGCTGGACAATGTCACCAGGGCTAGCTTGGAAGGACCCCAGAAAATCTGAGGACTGCGATGACTTTGACAGTGCCTTACAGATGTTTGATTGTGTCTAGAGGTCCTCGCTGAGGAGATGGCACGGCTTGCCTGCTTAGCCTCAGCCTCCTATGGCACTGTTCTTCAGTCGCTTCCAGGAGCGGTGCTTGGTCATGGTAGACCCAACGTGTGGCATAGTAGAATTAGGTGATGAGATGCCTTGTGTGCCAGCTTGTATCATGGGCAGACCTTTCTTGCTCTTGCTGGTTCTCCTCAGTGCTGATGAATCGAATAGCCATTGTGCACCAAATACTCTCGGCTCGAGCTCAGCTTTGCAGCGCATCATCTGTCAGCGCAGCCAAGCAGCCTAAGGGTTAAAAGCACACCCACTGCGAGCAAAGTGGGAGCCTTAGAGACTGGTGGCCTATTTTGCCAGCAATAATGACCGTAACCAGCTTAACACAGCGTTCAGCGCTAAAGTGCCGACAAGCCACTTCCTTCAAACTTGGCAGTGTGCGAAAAATATGCATGAACTGCGTGCTCCTCTCTCCTGCTATTACTGCTTCGCAGTGCACGATTTGCGCAGGTGTTCAATGCGACACCAACAGTAATTTCCAGGCGTCTACGCTCTTGTACCGAGAAGGATGCTGCTACTTTCTTCCAGAAGCATAATCTTGGTGCTGGATCCCAGCATGACGTGAATAGGGGCCTTCCTTTTCTTGACTAACTTGTTTGTCCCCCTCCTTTCATAAAGGCAC
Source organism: Somniosus microcephalus (assembly GCF_052327205.1). Taxonomy (NCBI): domain Eukaryota; kingdom Metazoa; phylum Chordata; class Chondrichthyes; order Squaliformes; family Somniosidae; genus Somniosus; species Somniosus microcephalus. The sequence goes on along the minus strand of NC_141019.1, from coordinate 21,303,558 downwards.
TGACCTGGTGCCCTGGATACCCAACCCAAGTTGCTATTCTTCATGTGTGAGATGATCAGCCGGCTATTTGACTGTGGGTAGCATCACAGCCAGGCCTGATCCCGGGGGTAAATTACCTGTGTGTGCTATGTGCGATGAAATCCTCAAACCCATTCTTTATGAATTGGATAACAAAAAGTGCAGAGAGGAAATCGCCCCCCACCCCCCCGCCCCGCTCCATCTTCACCCATCAACCCCTTTCCTGCAGGGGTCACTGGATAGTGATCATGCACAGAAAACCTGGATGGTTTTTACCACAGCCCAGGGGCCGTGAGGCCAATTGTAGTACCCCGTGAGCAGACCAAAGGTCAAAGTTGGAACCTTCCTGGCCTATGCAGCTCACCAGTACAGGGCTGTGCATTTACACACTAAGCCAGTGGGGTATCTTCTTAGAACTTACAGCACAGAAACAGGCCATTCGGCCCAACTGGTCTATGCCGGTGTTTGTGCTCCACACGAGCCTCCTCCCACCCCTCTTCATCTCACCCCATCAACATATCCTTCTATTCCTTTCACCCTCATGTGTTTATCGAGCTTCCCCTTAAATACATCGATACTATTCACCTCAACCACTCCCTGTGGCAGCGAGTTCCACATTCTCACCACTCTCTGGGTAAAGAAGTTTCTCCTGAATTCCCTATTGGATTTATTAGTGACTGTCTTATATTGATGGCCCCTAGTTCTGGTCTCCCCCACAAGTGGGAACATCTTCTCTACGTCTAACCCTATCGAACCCTTTCATAATCTTAAAGACCTCTATCAGGTCACCCCTCAGCCTTCTCTTTGCTTTTCTCCTTTTTGTGACTCTTAAACGAAGAGGGAACTCGTATACAGGAGATTTCCATCCAATTTCCTTTTAAGAAGTGCAGATTGTATGTCCCCGGTTGCAGCCTATACAATGTCCCCTGCTGCCCTACTTCAGGGAAACATGTTTTTAGGTTCCATTGTCCTGTTACGATTGATTCTTACCAGATCCCCGAGACACCTCTGCAGTTCTCTAATTCCAGATCAATTTGCTGGGGTTCGATGTATACCTGTTTCGTCACATTAATGACAGGACATGCTCTGAGGAAAAAGACAAAGATTCAGAAATGATGTGGGGATACTGACACTCTGGCTTGTCCACAGTCTCAAACCTTTTTTATTTTTTTGTTGGAACTTCTCAATCATGAGTATTGTGCCTTGTTTTTTCCCATCTCATAAGGGTAAAAATCCATCACGGACTTGGAGCCAGTGCGCGCCCAAAGCAAGAGGCCTGAAGATCGATGGAAATTGGTCCTTGGGCCTTATCTGAACAATCGGGGTGGGCTGCCGGGACTGATCGCGCCCCCACAGGCAGTGGTCCTCAGGTAAGTACCGCGAGGGGCGTATTGGGATGCCTGTGGTGTCGGGGGAAGCACTCCTCCTCCTCAAGAAGGTGTTTTCAAAAAGAAAATGTCAAATACTTACTTTTGGTTGACAGCTGCAGGGCCTGCTGAAGAATCCTGAGGGGTCCTTCAACAGTCATTAGGCCCCTCATTAACATATTCAGGAGGCTTTTATTGCTAGGGGGATGGAATATAAAAACAGGGAGGTATTGCTGCAGTTGTACAAGGTATTGGTGAGACTACACCTGGAATACTGCATACAGTTTTGGTGTCCATACTTAAGAAAAGACATACTTGCTCTCGAGGCAGTACAAAGAAGGTTCACTCGGTTAATCCCGGGGATGAGGGGGTGGACATATGAGTAGATTGGGACTCTACTCATTGGAGTTCAGAAGAATGAGAGGCGATCTTATTGAAACATATAAGATTGTGAAGGGGCTTGATCGGGTGGATGCGGTGAGGATGTTCCCAATGATGGGTGAAACTAGAACTAGGGGGCATAATCTTAAAATAAGGGGCTGCTCTTTCAAAACTGAGATGAGGAGAAACTTCTTCACTCAGAGGGTGGTAGGTCTGTGGAATTTGTTGCCCCAGAAAGCTGTGGAAGCTACATCTTCAGCGGTAGAGCGGGCCTACAAAGGGCTCCAGAGACCAGGTAAGGCTTACTTTACTGGTGGTATTGAATTAATTTAATTTAACTTGATTAAAGGGGTAGGTCATGCCAGGAGAGCCCAGCCCCATGATATGCTCCTCTTGCTCTATGTGGGAATTCAGGGACGCTGCCAGTGCCCCTGACCAACACGTGTGCCAGAAATGCATCCAGCTGCAGCTACTAACGGGCCGTCTTGGGGCACTGGAGCTGCGGGTGGATGGGTTGTGGAGCATTCACGATGCTGAGAGGGTCGCGAATTACTCGTACAGTGAGTTGGTCACACCGCAGGGTAGGGCTGCACGGGCAGAAGGGAAATGGGTGACCACCAGGCGGAACAATAGAAGCAGGCAGGTAATGCAGGGGACCCCTGTGGCCATCCCCCTTTCAACCAGGTATACCGCTTTGGATACTGTTGGGGGGGATGACTTACCAGGGGAAGGCGGCAGCAGCCAACTTCCTGGCACTGGGGGTGCTCCTGCTGCCCAGGAAGGGAGGAAAAAGAGTGAGAGAGCAATAGTGGTAGGGGATTCTATAGTAAGGGGAACAGATAGGCGTTTCTGTGGCCGTAGACGTGAATCCAGGATGGTTTGTTGCCTCCCTGGTGCCAGGGTCAAGGATGTCACTGAGCGGCTGCAGGGCATTCTGGAGGGGGAGGGCGAACAGCCAGAGGTCATGGTCCACATTGGTACCAACGACATAGGTAAAAAGAGGGATGAGGTCCTGCAGCAAGAATTTAGGGAGCTAGGTAGAAGATTAAAGAGCAGGACCTCAAAGGTTGTAATCTCTGGATTACTCCCGGTGCCACGTGCTAGTGAGTATAGGAATAGGAAGATAGAACAGATGAATGCGTGGCTAAAGGGATGGTGCAGGAGGGAGGGCTTTAGTTTCCTGGATCACTGGGTCTGCTTCTGGGAAAGGTGGGACTTGTATAAGTCGGACGGTTTACACCTGAACCAGAGGGGGACCAATATCCTTGCGGGGAGGTTTGCTAGCACTGTTGGGGGGGGTTTAAACTAACTTGGCAGGGGGATGGGATACAGAGTGGAGCTATAGTAGGGGGTGATTTACAGCCAAATACGGAGGAAAAAACAAGTCAGTTGGGAAGGCAGAGCAAATATGTGAAGGCAAAAGGGAATGTGGCAAGGCTGGAAAGCATTTATTTTAATGCAAGGAGTCTTGCAAATAAGGTGGATGAACTGAAGTTGTTGTTGAACACATGGGAGTACGATATTGTTGCTATCACGGAGACATGGTTGAGGGAGGGTCAGGACTGGCAGCTCAATATTCCGGGGTATAGAATCTTCAGGCGAGACAGAGGGGGGTGTAAAAGGGGAGGGGGTGTTGCAATATTAATTAAGGAGTCAATTACTGCTGTAAGGAGGGATGATATATTAGCGGGTTCCTCAAATGAGGCCATATGGGTAGAACTTAAAAACAAAAAGGGGGCAAGCACTTTGCTGGGAGTGTACTATAGGCCCCCAAACAGTCAGGGGGAGATAGAGGAACAGATATGTAGGCAAATCTCAGAGAAGTGCGAAAATAATAGGGTAATAATAGTGGGGGATTTCAACTTCCCCAATGTAAATTGGGATAGTCAGAGTGTGAAAGGCTTAGAGGGTGCAGAATTCTTAAAGTGCATCCAGGAGAGCTTTTTGAGCCAACATGTAGAAAGTCCTACAAGAGAGGGGGCGGTACTGGACCTAATTCTAGGGAATGTAGCCGGGCAAGTGGTGGAAGTGTCAGTAGGAGAGCATTTTGGCGACAGTGACCATAATTCGGTGAGATTTAAGGTGGTCATGGAAAAAGACAAAGACGGCCCGGAAATAAGGGTTCTAAATTGGGGGAAGGCCGATTTTAATATGATAAGGCAGGATCTGGCCAAAGTGGACTGGGAGCAGCTACTTATAGGAAAATCCACATCAAAGCAGTGGGAGACTTTCAGAAGGGAAATAGAGAGAGTACAACGCCAACATGTTCCCATAAAGGTCAAGGGTGGGACCAACAAGCAAAGGGAACCTTGGATGACAAGGGATATACAAAAATGCATTAGGAAAAAAAGGGGGGCTTTTGGCAGTTACAAAAGACTAAAGACAGAGGAAGCCCTAGAGGAGTATAAAAAGTGCAGGGGCATACTTAAAAAAGAAATTAGGAGAGCGAGGAGGGGGCCATGAAATAACACTGGCAAGCAAAATAAAGGAAAATCCTAAGATGTTTTATAAGTATATTAAGGGCAAGAGGATAACCAGGGAAAGGGTAGGGCCCATTAGGGACCAAAGTGGCAATCTGTGTGTAGAGCCAGATGATGTAGGCGGGGTTTTAAATGAATTTTTTGCATCTGTGTTCACTATGGAGAAAGACGATGTAGACATAGAAATCGGGCAAGGGGACTGTGATATACTTGAACATATTAGCATCGAGAGGGAGGAGGTACTAGCGGTTTTAGCAGGCCAAAAAGTGGATAAATCCCCAGGCCCGGACGAGATGTATCCCAGGCTGCTGTGTGAGGCAAAGGAGGAGATTGCAGGGGCTCTGACACAAATTTTCAGAACCTCTCTGGCCACAGGGGATGTACCAGAGCACTGGAGAACAGCTAACGTAGTACCATTATTCAAGAAGGGGAGCAGGGATAAACCAGGGAATTACAGGCCAGTGAGCCTAACATCTGTGGTAGGGAAATTATTGGAAAAAATTCTGAGGGACAAAATTAGTCTCCACTTGGAGAGGCAAGGATTAATCGGGGATAGTCAGCATGGCTTTGTCAAGGGTAAATCATGTCTGACCAATCTGATTGAATTTTTCGAGGGGGTGACTAGGTGTGTGGATGAGGGAAATGCGGTGGATGTGGTATACATGGACTTCAGTAAGGCTTTTGACAAAGTCCCGCATAGGAGACTGGTCAAGAAGGTAAGAGCCCATGGGATCCAGGGTGCCTTGGCACGTTGGATCCTAAACTGGCTGAGTGGCAGGAGGCAGAGGGTGATGGTCGAAGGTTGCTTTTGTGACTGGAAGCCTGTGTCCAGTGGGGTACCTCAGGGATCGGTGCTGGGTCCCTTGCTGTTTGTGATCTACATAAATGATTTGGATGAGAATGTAAGTTCGCAGATGACACGAAAATTGGTGGGGTGGTAAATTGCGAGGAGGAAAGCCTCAGGCTACAGGACGATATAAACGGGTTGGTCAGATGGGCGGAAAAGTGGCAAATGGAATTTAACCCTGAAAAGTGCGAGGTGATGCATTTTGGATGGACAAATAAGGCAAGGGAATACACAATGAGTGGTAGGACCCTAGGAAGTACAAAGGGTCAGAGGGACCTTGGTGTACATGTACATAGATCCCTGAAGGCAGTGGAACAGGTAGATAAGGTGGTTAAAAAGGCATATGGGATACTTGCCTTCATTAGCCGAGGCATAGAATATAAGAGCAGGGAGGTTATGATGGAGCTGTACAAAACGCTGGTAAGGCCACAGCTGGAGTACTGTGTGCAGTTCTGGTCGCCTCACTATAGGAAGGATGTGATTGCTTTGGAGAGGGTGCAGAGAAGATTCACCAGGATGTTACCTGGGAATGGAGCGCCTTAGCTATGAAGAAAGACTGGACAGGCTGGGGTTGTTTTCCTTGGAGCAAAGAAGGCTGAGGGGGGACCTGATTGAGGTGTACAAAATGATGAGGGGCATAGATAGGGTAGATAAAGAGGAACTTTTCCCCTTAGTAGGGGGGTCAATAACAAGGGGGCATAGATTCAAGGTAAGGGGCAGGAGGTTTAGAGGGGATTTGAGGAGGAACTTTTTCACCCAGAGGGTGGTTGGAGTCTGGAACTCACTGCCTGAAAGGGTGGTAGAGGCAGGAACCCTCACAACATTCAAGAAGCATTTGGATGAGCACTTGAAATGCCATTGCATACAAGGCTATGGACCAAATGCTGGAAAATGGGATTAGATTGGACAGGGCTTGATGGACAGCGCAGACACGATGGGCCGAATGGCCTCTTTCTGTGCTGTATGACTCTATGACTCTATGGCCTAGAAATTCATTAAGGCGCTGCCAGCTTTGCGGCCAGTTACCGCCTAAAGAGGGCTTCTGCGCCAAAAATGATTTTGCGCTGATATTCAGCGCAGCGGTATTGGCGGCGGTAGCCGTTAGCGCTGCACTGGCACCGATGACGTCATCGGTGTGCGCAGTGCCCCGGTTCCGCCCCGAAACCGGCCCGATCCCCATATTTAGTTGCGGCCGCCTCTTCCACAGCGGCCGCAAACAGCGACCAGAAAACAGGGCCGTACTCTAGCCTTAGTGGGGCGCTTTAAGGTGGAGGTGCAGCCGGCCGCTTTTTCGGCGGCCGCCTGCCCGCACCTCCTTCCCCGGCCTCCTCCACCACCCCCCCCGCGGCATTGCCGGCTGCTTTCCGCGAACCCGGCACTTCTCCGAGGTGCCGGGCTCATTTGCCGGCACTCTCCAGCGGCGATCTCCCCGTTGCAGGCAGCTCCCCCTTAAGAGGAGGAGGCCTGCAGTACCGCAGCCTGCCGCTCCGCAGCGGCTGGCGCAGTGGCGCCAAGAGCGCTGAAATTCAGTTTCAGCGCCCCAAGCGGAGGCGGGCACACCCTGGAATAGCGCCCGGTTCCGGATTGGGGCGCAGAAGCCGAATATCTGACGGTCGCAAATGACTCCGCGCCCAGCGCTAACTTTTGGGCGCTAGCCAGCTGGGCGCCCCTAACTGAATTTCTAGGCCTATGACTCTATGACTCTAAATTTAAAACAGAAATAGACAGTTTCCTAGAAGTAAGGGGAATTAGGGGTTACGGGGAACAGGTAGGAAATCGGACATGAGGCTAGGTTCGGATCGGTCATGGCCCTGTGGGTGGCGGAGCAGGCCCAGGGGCCGTGTAGCCTGGTCCTGCTCCTACTTCTTGTGTTCTAATTCTGTGTTAGATTTCAGGAGATGGTTCTATTCACAGGGATTTGTGGAGACCTCGGGAACAGGCTGCCAGCTCGGAGTCCTTCAAGAGTAAATTGGGCCTGTTCCTGGCTGGGGTGGAGATCACCTCTTACAGAAGGTAAGTACTGCAGGATATACAGGGACAGAGTGATTTCCTGGACGAGTTTTGATCGCCGAGATGGGTCGGAGAGGAATTTCCCAGATTTTTTCTCCCAAATTGGCCATTGGGTTTTTTATCTGTTTTTTTTGCCTCTCCCGGGAGATCACATGGGTTCGGGTGGGATGGAGAGTGGAAGTAGATTTGAGGTTAGGATCAGATCAGCCATGATCTTATTGAATGGCGGAGCAGGCTCGAGGGGCCGATTGGCCTACTCCTGCTCCTATTTCTTATGAGGCCTAAGGCCTGCTTTAGGCCTCTGCCTGGGGGAGGCGTGGAAAGTGGGCCCCACGACTTTAGCAGTGGGACCAACACCCGCGCAGATTGGGCGCAGGCCATCCCACTGCGAAACCGGTACACCTTGCGTCCGTTTGATGCCTGAAAAATGGGCACCACACAGATCAATTTCTAACCCAACAGTCTTTCTGTAGCAGCCAATAGGGCAGGCAGATAATCTGCTCACAGGCATCTGTCAAATGCACTCAGTAACTGGCTATTTGGTTGGGGTTGAAAATGGTGAAAATTGATTTACCCTATAAATTTGTGTGTCAGGACAGCATTTTTATCTCCATTCACTCCCTCCCCCGGTGCCCCAGCCATATGAGGAATCGCAGATGCCAACCCACATACTACTAGGCTGCAAGGGTGTCTGAAGAACTATGGGGTGAATGGACAAATAACCAGGATATGTCCATCTGTGCATTGTCTGTTACTTTTTCTAAGGGTCTCATAATCTTGGGGTGAATTTTAACTCCTAAAAACGGGTGGGTTGGGGTCAGGTGAGATGTAAAAATGTTTTAAATCTCAAACCCGACCCCAACCTGCCCACTTCCGGGTTTAACAGAGGCGGGACAAGGGGCGGGCAGCCAACCCGCTCCCAGGAGGCGGGTTTGCCATTTAAATACTATAATGAGGCTGCGTGCCTCACATTTAGCTTCCCTTACAGGTTGAACCCTGGCCGGCCGGGTTTCCCAGGCCTCGGGAAACCCGGCAGCTGAAGGCAGACGAGGATAGCTTCAGGGTAAAGGCAAGTGTCCTTACAGCACTGCTTGTGGGCCAGAAGGAGCAGGATTGCTTCTCCCCACCCCGGCCTCCCAAGCTTACCGCCTTCCCCGGGATTGGACGCTCCCAGCAGACCCCTCCCCATCCAAACATCACCGCATCCCCTCACCGATTAGGGATCAGACCCCCCGCGCCCCCCCCCCCCCGCTCCTCAGGGCTGGGGATCGGACCGCACCTCCCCTCCCCACCTCCGGTGCCATAGATCGGACCCCGCCACCCCACCCCCACACTCCCACTAGCAGCTGCAGGCTCCCTACCTGAGGCTGCGGCCTGCTCCGGAGTGCTCCCAGCCTGACTGAAAGCCAAGCCTGTCAATCAGGCTGACCTCCAGGCGGGGATCCTGTCAAAAAAAAAACTCCACAGCATGTGGGCCCGTCCGAAACTCTGCCCCTCCCCACCAACCGGAAAACCCGTCCCTGTCAATATCGGGGCCTTTGTCTCTGATTTTTTCTCCTTTCTGGTCTTTGCGGGCAATACTTTTAGCCAAGGCTGATCTCCTCCCAAGCTTTTACCTAAGACGTTCTTGAGCCAATGACATAAGAATGACCCGACATCTACTTTGCTTTTGATTTTTTTTCTTCCCTTCCTTCTTTGGCAGACAGCTGGCTGGAGATCGGGAACTCAGCAAAGGATCAAGTCTGCTTCCCGCTGGTCTGTCGCACCATGTGTTGTTGTTCTAAAGAGGACCCCTGATACACCACTAGTTTGAACGGAAAGATGTATCCAAATGGCCTGCATTTGACCAACAGGTCCTTCTGAATATCCAAATTCTGACCCAATTTCTGCCACTTCAAACTTGATGCCCACAACAGACCAGCATTGAACCAGCTCATTTCATTTTATTGGGTGCAATAGCAATAGAGAGACACCTCAGAACAAAGTGGCCAACAGGAGTTATATCCCGTTACTTATAAAATCACACTTTGCTCATTTGAACAGTCCAATAAACATTAAATCCCAAGAATTATACCCCCTCCACTCTCTGGTCACAGGACTGGCTTGGGCCAAGGTGGGACTCCAACCCATTGGCTCTCCTCCTTCCAGAATCCCAACCCTCCTGCCTCTCTATTACAGCATCCAGCTGTTTCTCAAATGAGTCCTGGCCTCCAGCGCTTTTCCCAGCAATCCAATCCAGCTGTTGAGCACCCTGTGTGTAAAGGAATACTCCCTGAGGCCTCACCTGAACAGAACCGCAGAGTCCGAGAGTGACCCGACCACCATATCTGGGTAAAAATTATCGTCGATGTCTATTCCACCGGCGATGGAGTATCCGAATTTTGTCACTCCAACAGTTTCGCCTTCAATTATCTAAGAGCACAAAAACACAGTTCAACAGTATGAAAGAATTGCTGTTCGACGTAAGGGCTGAATTCTGAAATCAAGTATCCCCTCAATTCACTCATATTCTCATTTTCTAGTAAGCTCATCTTGGCTCAATTTGCATAAAAGATCCCTGAAACAGCTAACTCTAGAGCTAGCCTTATCACATATTGGGGGTCATTTTGACTTTGGCCGACAGTGTAGATCGGTCGATATTGAATTCGCCGCCCGTTATGTAAGAACACATCATCGCTGTAAAGTAACGTGACTAAACTCAAAGTTGACCAAATTTAATGGACCGGCATACCTTGAGAGACTGGGGGTCGTGTTACTGGGCAAATTCTGTAAAAATGACAGATAAGGAAGTGGGCCTTGAGAGTTCTGTAAAACAAACCTTCGAGCCATTGTTTCACAGGAACTTCTTCGGACAATGGCGTAACCGGCCTTGAGGCCCACTGACTAACAGATAAGGAGAGGGGAAAGAAAAACAACTAAAGGAAACTCTCGATTTACCGGCATCTAAATAACTGGCAATTTCGGTTAACCGGTAAAATTCAGGAGTAGGTTCAGGTAAGTTTTACTTCATATTAGTGGCCGTTCCTGGATCTGTGGCTGTGTAACCGGGGTTCCTGCACCTGTTGCTAAGCAACAGGGACGTCTGGATCTTGTGGCCGGGGTTCCTGCACCTGTTGCTAAGCAACAGGGAAGCCTGGATCTGTTGCTGTGTACGGGGCTCTCGTACCTTTTACTATACCTCTCTGTAATCCGGACTTTTTGATAAACCGGCACCACGCCGGTCCCGTCTGTGCCGGATAAAAAAAGAGTTTCCTGTACTGGCCATTGTTAACGTGGTCTGGGACACGTGCGCATTGGGCGGGCTGCTAAGTTTTAGGGTATAGAAAGTGTAGTCGAAAGACACTCGGGGCTGCTACAGTGAGTCGGGCGACTTGATCGGTCGCACAGAGAAGAGAACCTACTGGTCACTCGCTGGTGTTAGTATGTGTGTATGCTTGTACTCGCTGTTGATTTTAAGTAAAGAATAGTTACCCTGAAATCTTTGTCTCGAGTTGTCAGTTCCAATACGGGTCCGAACTCTAAGTACTGTTAGACTGGAGTAAAAATTTACACGTCTTACAGTTATACATCTCTCCTGATTTGACCGCAATAGAAATGAATATCAGGAGAGGTGTATAACGGGCAGCTCATCCAATATCGCCTGTTTTACACTTTTAACCAAAGTTAAAATGACCCCCATTCACTCCATTGAACGGAGACATGTATTGCTTCTTCCACACTCTACAGCTATTGACACCAATCAGTCCCATTGTCCCTTATGAGTGTTAAAACTGGGCCCACGGCATCGTGGGCCCAATGCCAAAGGTACCAATCAGTAGACATTACAGTTCTACTGCTGTACTATTCTTCCCCCTTCGTCACCCCTATCCATTTTGAAGTGAATTTTCGTCTCCTCAGAGAGAATGACCTCCACTGGGGAATGGAACACTCTCTCACTCTTTGAACCATCCACTCCAAGGTCAAACATAGCACAGGCCAGGGTAAAGCAGCACAGCAAGGTCCACTAACCCCGACCTGAGAGAGCACTAAGTACCAGTAGAATATTTCCAATTCCCACCCTTGCGGCCTCTGTGAGCAGGACTATGGGACAGATTTTTCTCTTTAGCGCTTTCTGAGCCGAGCATAGAAAGGAGAAGCGGGCAGGGATGACTGCCCACCCACAGCACAGCCCACCCAAATGCCGATTATCCTCCCCAGCCCATTTACACCCAAGAGGAAAATCTGGCGCTCTGCGTTTAGTACCAAGTTATGGACAGCTTTGTGCCATGATCTCACACCTGATTGAAACCAGATTCAGACTGCCGCAAACCCATTTCATTTGGATCCTTACAGCAGGCAAAGAAAATAGAATGTCATCCCCTTTATTTGGACTGGATTCAAAGCAATAGTCCCAAAGGTGAATGGAGACTATTCTGACCCGCAGTGTGCACCACCCTGGACCTGTGGAAATTTGAGTGATTCAGTAAATGATCCCACTTGGAATAATGGAATTGCCCCAGTCTCCAAAGATCTAAGTCATGAGCCTGCAATATCAGTTCACTCAGCCAAGTTAGAATCAGAAGGTAAAACCATATATTTTAATTTATTCGTTTGTGGGATCTGGACGTCGCTGGCAAGGCCAGCATTTATTGCCCATCCCTAGTTGCCCCTTGAGAAGGTGGTGGTGAGCCGCCTTCTTGAACCGCTGCAGTCCGTGTGGTGAAGGTACTCCCACAGTGCTGTTAGGGAGGGAGTTCCAGGATTTTGACCCAGCGATGATGAAGGATCAGCGATATATTTCCAAGTCAGGATGGTGTGTGACTTGGAGGTGGTGGTGTTCCCATGCACCTGCTGCCCTTGTCCTTCTAGGTGGTAGAGGTCGCGGGTTTAGGAGGTGCTGCCGAAGAAGCCTTGGCGAGTTGCTGCAGTGCATCTTATAGTTGGTACACACTGCAGCTATGGTACGCCGGTGGTGGAGGGAGTGAATGTTTAAGGTGGTGGATGGGGTGCCATTAAGCGGGCTGCTTTGTCCTGGATGGTGTCGAGCTTCTTGAGTGTTGTTGGAGCTGCACTCATCCAGGCAAGTGAAGAGTATTCTATCACACTCCTTACTTGTGCCTTGTAGATGGTGGAAAGGCTTTGTGATTCTTAAACCCCTTCATAAACAGGGACTGTACTTTTAATTAACCGTGTACATTCCCGATAGGTACCTGAGCCGGTATCACATTAAGCCCGAAGTTGTTTCCGTGGTAGATGTAGACCTTCCCATGTCCATCGTAGGGGGCCCCAACAGCAATGTCTTACAGAACAAGAGAAAATTGTTCTTTAATTCAGTCAGCTTAAGCAAGTACATAACATGCTGAGTAAAACACTTCCAATGTTTCGGGTTGCTAGAATAAGTCTGCAACACTTTGCATTTTTGAAAGTGGTAGTTCACAACCAAGTTTCTCAACCAGATTCACTCTGTAATTTGGCAGCTCGGAAATGTTTTTCCGCTGGTGGGGGAGTTGAGGACAAGGGGACATAACCTTAAAATCAGAACCCGGCCATTCAGGCGAGAAGTTAGGAAACACTTTTTCACGCACAAAGTGGTAGAAGGGCGAAACTCTGCCACAAAAAGCAGTAGATGCGAGCTCAATTAATCATTTTAAATCGGAGATTGATAGATTTTTGCTAGCCAAGGTGTATTAAGGGATAAAAGAAAGACTTGTATTTCTATAGCGCCTTTCACGACCTTAAGATGTCCCAAAGCGCTTTACAGCCAATGAACTACTTTTAAAGTGTTGTAAGGTAGGAAACGTGGCAGCCAATTTGCGCACAAACAGCAATGTGTTAATGACCAGCTAATCTGTTTTTTTTTTAGTGATGCTGATTGAGGGATAACTATTGGCCAGGATATGGAGCCATGGCGAGTAAATGGAGTTACAATACAGATCAGCCATGATCTCACTGAATGGCGGAACAGACTCGAGGGGCTGAATGGCCTCCTCCTGTTCCTATGTTTACTCACCATCCCAACACTGGAGATTTGGGGCTGAATTGCCCTCTGTGATATGTGCATTCCTTCACTCACAGCCTTTTGTGTTGGGAATCAGTAAAGGCGTCACATGATCTGCAGTTGCTCGTTTCCCGCACCTTTTATCACTCCCATTAAGGAATGCTGACTGCCACTTGGGTTGTATTCCACACGATGGCAAGCAGGGGGCCTTCACACTCGCTACTGTTTGTCTGAACGGAGAAAGTGGCCCGCAGTCAACGACGGAGAACTGCCAAAGCTGCTGGAATCCCCCAGCCTCCGACCCCCTACCAAAGCGCTGGAACAATTGAGCAGCCGAAAAGGGAAGCAGTGGGAGATGGGATAGCAGGAGAGGAGGGGCCAGCTGCAGGTTGGCAATGAAGGGCTGGATTTTGATACTGGAGGCGTGTAGGAGGCGGGACTACAACTTTTGGGGTTGTAGTCCCGCCTCCATCGAGTTGTGGCCAGCCCACTCGATTTTCACTTGATTGACCTTGTTGACCCGCCCAGCGGGCTCAGCAGACCAATTAAGGGCCACCCAGCAACAGGTGACGTCACAGATTGACATTTCATCTGTCAAGAGCTTTTGACAGATGAAATATCAGCGTTTGACAGCTCTTTGAAGCTGTCAAACACTGACAATCTGTACTCCAAGTTAATTCCTTCCTCTCAGGCTGATTTAGAGATCTCTCCAGAACAGAAAGCTGAATGCTGCAACTTTTGACAGCTCGCGGCCATTCTGCTTTCTGTGCCGGTGAGATGAGGGACTCCCGAGACCTGAAGGAAGGAAGGCTGTAAAGGTAAGTAAAACTTCTTCAAACACTTTACACACACCAAACACACTTACCTCTTCACTCATGCACCCATCACTCACCTGAACACCGGACATCTCGACCCCTCCAAGCCCTTCAGCCCGACGGCCCGCCTCACTAACTTGGCGTGGCTTGGAGCCGTCGGGAATCCCAAACTTCAGGGATAAAAATAGGGATTAGGCTAAAAACTGCCTGTTAACTACCTGTTAACAGGCAGTTAATTGGCACTAATCCCCTTCCCACCTCGGGGAGGCGGGTCCCAGTGCGGGTCGGGTATCCGCCTCCTTTGAAACTGGCATGGTGGCGGGTTGGGGGCGGGATGGGTTCGTGCCCCCCGATTTTGAGATTTTAACCGCCCACACGCCTCCAATCCTGCCTCAACGGCCCAATGAACATCCTGCCCGAAATGTCAGTTTCTGCAGCACACATATTATCTGTCATCACAACACATTGTGAATGCTTAAACTTATGCCTTGTCCTGAAGGCACTGTGAAGCTCATCTACCCCTGCTTACCTCTTCTCTTTCTGCACTCCAGGTGTACAAAAGCAACCAACTGAGGAAGGGCACCCAGATGAACTTGCTCACCTTGCTTCACAGCTGCCCAGTGCCTCCCAGAGAATAGTGGACCCCTGGATGAGCTGCCGGCTCCTGCGGCGGACACCGATTCGCCGAATTCCTTCAAGCGAGAGCTGGACCTGTTTCTGGTTAGGACGGAGATCACCTTGTACAGAAGGTAGGTACTGCATAGGATTGCCAGGGCCAGAGTGGCCTCCTGGACTTGTTCTGATCACCTAAACTGGTCGGAGACGAATTTTCCAGATTCTTTTTCCCAAATTGGCCTGGTTTTTCGCCTCTCCCAGGAGATCACATGGTCTCGGGTGGGGTGGGGTGGAGAGTGTATATATAGTGATGCACAAGGCATCGCAGTTGGGTGGGACAGGCTGCATGGACCAGAGGGGTCTGTCATTGTTTGTATGCTCCTATTGCCATTCATTCCCTACCAAGCACCAGCCCAGAGACACCCACCTGTGGACGGGCGGTGGTGAGTAATTAGTGAACCTAAAGGGGAGCACACAGGGTGACGCACTGAGCACAGGTTGCCTGGAGTAGACTGAGGTGCGAGGTGAGGAGGCAGTCATTGCTGGCCAGATGGTCAGGAAACATCAGCCCTGGGGACCCAGGGGAGCACGCCCCCATATCTATCAAGGCATCTTAAGCATGCTGGGGTAAGGTGTCAACAGCCCTCTGGTAACTCGCTCAAGTGCCTACTCTTCACGTGTGAGCCTAGAGAGTGAGTACCAACAGGCTGTTCAGCTATGGAAGTTATCACAGCTTAGCCTGATCCTTAGCACATTTACATAGAAACATAGAAGATAGGAGCAGGAGTAGGCCATTCGGCCCCTCGAGCCTGCTCCGCCATTCAATGAGATCATGGCTGATCATCCAAATTCAGTACCCTGTCCCTGCCTTCTCCCCATATCCCTTGATCCCTTTAGCCTTAAGAAATATATCTAACTCCTTCTTGAATATATTTAATGAATTGGCCTCCACCGCCCTCTGTGGCAGAGAATTCCACAGGTTCACCACTCTCTGGGTGAAGAAATTCCTCCTCATCTCTGTCCTAAATGGCTTGCCCCTTATCCTTAGACTGTGACCCCTGGTTCTGGACTCCCCGGCCATCGGGAACATCCTTCCTGCATCTAGTCTGTCTAGTCCTGTTAGAATTTTATAAGTTTCAATGAGATCCCCTCTCATTCTTCTAAACTCCAGCGAGTATAAGCCCAATCGACCCAATCTCTCCTCATACATGATTCCTGCCATCCCAGGTATCAGCCTGGTGAATCTTCGCTGCACTCCCTCCATGTCAAGAACATCCTTCCTCAGCTAAGGCGACCAAAACTGCACACAATACTCAAGATGTGGTCTCACCAAGGCCCTGTACAACTGCAGCAAGACATCCTTGTTCCTGTACTCAAACCCTCTCGCTACAAAGGCCAACATACCATTTGCCCGCCCAACCGCCTGCTGCACCTGCATGCTTACCTTCAGCGACTGGTGCACAAGGACACCCAGGTCTCGTTGCACCTCCCCCTCTCCCAATCTATTGCCATTCAGATAATAATCTGCCTTCCTGTTTTTGCCACCAAAGTGGATAACCTCGCATTTATCCACATTATACTGCATCTGCCATGCTTCTGCCCAATCACCCAACCTGTCCAAATCATACTGGAGTTTCTCGGCATCCTCCTCACAGCACACACGCCCACCCAGCTTTGTGTCCTCTGCAAACTTGGAGATATTACATCTAGTTCCCTCGTCTAGATCATTAATATATATTGTGAATAGCTGGGGTCCTAGGACCGATCCCTGCGGTACCGCACTAGTCACTGCCTGCCACTCGGAAAAAGACCCGTTTATTCCAACTCTTTGCTTCCTGTCTGCCAACCAGTTCTCTATCCAAGTCAATACCTTGCCCCCAATCCCATGTGCCTTAACTTTACACGCTAATCTCTTATGCGGGACCTTATCGAAAGCAGTGGTCACTGGGTAGCGATCAGGGTTGGGCACTGAGTTGATTTTTTTCCCCACTCCCAAGCTGAGGGACATGAAGGCTGATCGTAGCAACCCAACTGCTTCCTTGGCTGAGATCACTTAACTCAACACTGACCAGCAATCAAGCCTGGGACATTCTGGTCCAGATAGTTCAGTGTCACACTAGATGGCGCACTTACTCACTAAGTCACGAATCAAATGGACACTGTTGAAACACTGCTAGATTAGGGAAATACAACACATTAAGCAAAATAATTTATTTTATCTGTAGATTTTTTTTTAAAAGTTGCAAAATTACTGACTAGGAAAATGGTGTAACTCCAATGATGCTTAATAATCTGGAGTGCTGTGCCTGAAAGGATGGTGGAGTCGATTCAATCATAACTTTCAAAATGGGAAAACATTTCCGCGCTATGGGGAAAGAGCAGGGGGGAGTGGGACTGATTGGATAGCTCTGTTCAAAGAGCCGGCACAGGCACGATGGGCCAAATGGCCTCCTTCCGTGCTGTGAGATTCTTTAATTCAATGCAATACATTCAGAGAACGCAGTCCATTTGAAAAGGGGGAGAACCGTCAGTTTAGGAACAGAACGTAAACTGTATATATTCAGGATTGCGAAATGTCAACAATAAATTTTATTTAGGCACAAAAGTGGGCAGAATTCCTCCGGCCTCGCTTCATTGGAAGTGTGGTGGAGCAGAACTTGCGGCCGCCTGATTGGCCCAGGGCTGGCCCCATCCCAAATCCTGGGGGGAGCAGGGTCATTTACGTAAAGGGGAAGGGCATCTACACCATTAACAGTATTCCTCGGGCATCTGCCCCACAGAGGGGCAAGAAAATCAGAGAATCTAGGCACTACATAAGAGCATAAGAATTAGGAGCAGGAGTAGGCCATTCGGCCCCTCGAGCCTGCTCCACCATTCAATAAGATCATGGCTGATCATCGACCTCAACTCCACTTTCCCGCCCTATCCCCATATCCCTTGATTCCCCTAGAGTCCAAAAATCTATCGATCTCAGTCTTGAATATACTCAACTATTTTTTAAAAAAATTATTAGTTTTTTATGGGATGTGGGCATCACTGGCAAGGCCAGCATTTATTGCCCATCCCTAATTGCCCTTGAGAAGGTGGTGGTGAGCCGCCTTCTTGAACCGCTGCAGTCCGTGTGGTGAAGGTACTCCCACAGTGCTGTTAGGGAGGGAGTTCCAGGATTTTGGCCCAGCGACGATGAAGGATCGGCGATATATTTCCAAGGTGTATGACTTGGAGGGGAACTTGGAGGTGGTGGTGTTCCCATGCGCCTGCTGCCCTTGTCCTTCGAGGTGGTAGAGGTCACGGGTTTGGGAGGTGCTGCCGAAGAAGCCTTGGCGAGTTGCTGCAGTGCATCTTGTAGGTGGTACACACTGCAGCCACGGTGCGCCGGTGGTGGAGAGAGTGAATGTTTAAGGTGGTGGATGGGGTGCCAATCAAGCGGGCTGCTTTGTCCTGGATGGTGTTGAGCTTCTTGAGTGTTGTTGGAGCTGCACTCATCCAGGTAAGTGGAGAATATTCCATCACACTCCTGACTTGTGCCTTGTAGATGGTGGAAAGGCTTTGGGGAGTCAGGAGGTGAAACACTCGCTGCAGAATACCCAGCCTCTGACCTGCTCTTGTTGCCACAGTATTTATGTGGCTGGTTATTAGACATGCTACACTAGGGGTGTGGGCACTGTGACCCAATGATAAAAATGTTTCTGTTAAAAAGCACCTCCATTGCATTGTTTCCGTTTTGCTACTAGCAATTGACCGCTCTGCCATTGATTGGCACTGAGAAACCGGCATTAGACCCCCACCCCCGCCCCCCATATTGGTATAGTAAGTATGCCCTCTTCACTCGGGAGTACTTTAAGTTGTCTGCAGTAAAGGCGGAAATGATGGGCATTTCTGGCGGGTATGGCATCCCACCAGACCGCCTCTGTCAATGATGTCACGTTGGGAGGGGGCAGGAGCAAGGAGCACTTGCCCCCTCCTGTCAGAATCTTTGAATGTGGGCAGAAGGGGGCAGACACCCAGAGGAACTGGACCCTGCCCCAAATTCTTGCCTCTCGACTGAAGTCTTTGGTTCTGTTTTCCCAGGCCCAGGAATTTCAGGGCCAAAGTGGTTATATATTTTTTTCTTGTTACCTATTCTCACAATTGCCCCATGCTTTACACCATCTGCAAGTGGGACAGCAGACAGGCAACCTGCTTGCTGCCTACGGCAATGCCACTGCTAATGGTGCAAGAGGTGCCACGGGTGACTCACCATCCATTTACCGATCGGAAAGCACCTGGTCCTTTGGCAGCTCCCTATGGTGGTATGGCTGGGACTGGAAGCTCAGTATGTGGTTATATATTTATAACCTTCTTAAGAAGGCAAATGGTATGTTGGCCTTCATAGCGAGAGGATTCGAGTACAGGAGCAAGGATGTCTTGCTGCAGTTGTACAGGGCCTTGGTGAGACCACACCTTGAGTATTGTGTGCAGTTTTGGTCGCCTTATCTGAGGAAGGATGTTCTTGCCATGGAGGGAGTGCAGCGAAGATTCACCAGACTGATACCTGGGATGTCAGGAATGACGTATGAGGAGAGATTGGATCGATTGGACTTATATTCGCTGGAGTTTAGAAGAATGAGAGGGGATCTCATTGAAACTTATAAAATTCTAACAAGACTAGACAGACTAGATATAGGAAGGATGTTCCCGATGGTCGGGGAGTCCAGAACCAGGGTTCACAGTCTAAGGATAAGGGGTAAGCCATTTAGGACAGAGATGAGGAGGGATTTCTTCACCCAAAGAGTGGTGAACCTGTGGAATTCTCTACCACAGAAGGCAGTAGAGGCCAATTCATTAAATATATTCAAGAAAGAGTTGGATATATTTCTTGAGGCTAAAGGGATCAAGGGGTATGGGGAGAAGGCAGGGACAGGGTACTGAATTTGGATGATCAGCCATGATCTCATTGAATGGCGGAGCAGGCTCAAAGGGCCGAATGGCCTACTCCTGCTCCTATCTTCTATGTTTCTATGTTTCTATGTAATTACAGGCTCATATCTCACTGCTTTGTGCCACAACACTGCCCATGTGGGGTCGCCAAAGCTGATTGGACGTATTCTTGGATGTTTCATCACACGACTGCCCACCTCCACCTGCTTTGCCCGGTCAAACAGCCTGTTTTCCTCCCCATCTCCAATATTTTTATAACCAATAAATGAAAGGGTTTTAAGAAAATGAGGGGGAAAAAAACCAATTTCTTTTTAACGCGCCAATGATTTTTCCCTCGGCGTTGCTCCCAGCAGTGTCCTGGAGATTAATCTTTAATTCCTGGAGACTCGAGGGCAAGCCTGGAGGGTTTGGACAGTAAATAATTTGCTTGAAATTGTTACAAAAATGCCACAGCCTCGTGTCCCCAGTGATACCGAACGACTTTGCATACAGACAACACAGATAGAGACCTACCTCCAAACCCATCTTGATTGATGTCCCCAATGTTAGCCACAGCCAGTCCAAACAAGGAGTCTTTGGTCCCATTCAGCCGGACACTCCTCACTCTATCCCACTTGCCGGCCTGGTTAATGTAGACATAGACGGCACCGCCAATTTCTTCCTTTCGTTCAAAAAAGTAAGGAGCACCAACCACAAGGTCCATCCACCTGCAAAACCAGGTCAACATGATGTAGTCATGTCGCGGAACGTCTGTACAAGTCTGAAAATCCAATGCAGCAACAGCCACTGAGGCACGCCGAGCGCATGTCATCATATTAAGGTCTTGATTTGTTGTTAATGGTTAAAGAATTACATAGAAATTACAACGCGGAACCAGTCAATGTTGGTGTTTGTCCTCCACTCAATCAGTAGTCCTAATCCCATGGTCCTGCCCTGTTCCCATATCCCTTGATCCCTCTTTCCTTCAGCCACCTCTCTAACCTACTCTTAAATGTCGACCTGGTCTCCGCTTCAATCACTAACTCCAGTAGTGAATTCCACAGCTTCACAACCCTCTGTGTAAAAAAGTCTCTCCTGCTCTCTGTCCTAACTCTCTTACATTTAATCTTCTATGTCCCCTCGTTCTAGACCCCTCAATCACTGGAAACAGTCTCCTTCTAGTTACTTTGTCCCATCATTTCATAATTTTAAACATCTCTATCAAAACACCCCTGAATCGTCTCTGTTCTAATGAAAACAACCCCCAATTTTTCAAGTCTTTCTTTATACTATGGTTCCTCCTACCAGGCAGCAGTTGAATGTGTGAGGCATGAAATTGCTTTTCAAGGATTTTTAGTAAAAAAAAATGCTGTTCTTCTTTGCGTGATACATAACATTCATCGTGCCAAGAGAATGGGCAACCAGCCACTCTGAGGCACATGAGATTGCACTCATTGGGGTGGAAATTGCTTTCGACACGTCTTCGGGCCTGAAATGGCCGCCACGCACAGCGCGCAGACCGCAATCAGGAGGCCCAAGGCCGGCTCGAAATTGGGCCTCATTAACTTAACCTCATTTGGGCGCGCTGCCATGGCCTGTCACTCCTCCACAGGCAGCTCGGCCATTTTGAAAGATGAATTTTAGGCCGATTGCCGCACTGGCAGCGGCTTGAAGGTAAGTCTTGGGAGAAGGGGTGGAATGGCAAGTGGGCGTAGGGGTGTGTAAATGAGGGGCCTAACAGCTAGTCCCTAAAATTGGTGTTTGGTCAACCCATTTTAAGCCTGTAAAATGGGTGCAACGAGGTCCAAAACTACCCAATTTACTCTACTCTCTACCAGTTCCCCCCCCCCCACCACCTCCCCGGCCTCACACAACTCCACTCCTCACAACCCAGCTGAAATCAAAAAATGGATTGATTGTCTGTCCTTTTTACATGAAACAAATTTTCTTTCTTCTGCCTCCTTCGATCTCCCAAGGTGAATCACCAACGCCACCGCCCCCCCCCCCCAAGTCAAAAGGTCAAGCGGGTGACCTGCTGTCAATTATCCAACAATGCCAGTCTGAAAGCAACCACCATCACGTGCACAACCTCAGCTCGCTCTCTGATACTCTGGGGGCGATTTTGTCAATGGAGGCACGTTGGAAGCGGGACTCCCACTTGTCGGGTTTCAGTCCCGCCTCCATCGAGTTGTGGCCAACCCACGCTATTTTCCCTTGATTGACCTTGTTAAGCCCGCCCAGCGGAGGCCAATTAAGGGAAAGCCGGTTGCAGATGAATGGACATTGTTTGACAGCTCTGTGAAGCTGTCGAACAATGACAATCTCTGCAGTTTCATGAGGTTGTGCAGATGAGTGATGGGTGCATGTGTGCAGAGGTAAGTGTGTGAGGTAAGTGTAAAGTGTTTTAATAAGTTTTACTTGCCTTTACTTTCTCCTGCAGGCTTCCTTCCTTCAGTTCTCGGGAGCCCCTCAGTTCACCGGCACAGAAAGCAGAATGGCCGCTGAACTGTCAAAAGCTGCAGCCTCTGCTTTCTGGTCTGGAGAGATCTCTAACTGAGTCTGAGTAGAAGGACTCAAGTTAGAAGACAGATTGTCAGTGTTTGACAGCTTCACATAGCTGTCAAACGCTGATTTTTCATCTGTCAAAAGCTCTTGACAGATGAAATGTCAATCGCTGACGTCACCAGTAACCGGGTGTCCCTTAATTGGCCTGCTGAGCCCGCTGGGTGGGCTTAACAAGGTCAATCAAGGGAAAATCGCGTGGGTTGGCCACAAGTCGATGGAGGCGGGACTACAACCCAAAAAGTGGGAGTCCCGCCTCCAAAAGCTCCCCATTGACAAAAATCGAGCCCGACGAGTCAGAATACTGGACAGATGAGCTGTCTGACCTTCTGTCATCCTAGACCGCTCATATATTTGATCTGACTGTGGTAGGATCGTCTGACAGCCCATTTATGATAACAGCCCACAGCACAATATATTGCCAACTCAATCCAAGCACCCTCCCCGCCCCAGGGTTTACAGCACTGTCCCAATTCATTTCATACTGGATTTGACTCCAAGGTCCTAAACAAACAACAACTTGTATTTATATAGCGTCTTTAATGGAGCAAAACATCCCAAGGCGCTTCACAGGAGCATTAGCAATAGAAAAAAATTTGACACCAAGCCACATAAGGATAAATTAGGACAGGTGACCAAAAGCTTGGTCAAAGAGGTAGGTTTTAAGGAGCGTCTTAAAGGGAGAGAGAGGTGGAGAGGTGGAGTGGTTGAGGGAAGGAATTCCAGAACTTAGGGCCCAGGCAGCTGAAGGCACAGCTGCCAATGGTGATGCGCAAGTGGGCAGAATTGGAGGAGCGCCGAGATCTCGGAGGCTTGTAAGGCTAAAGCGTCACTTAATGCACCATCGAGTGAGAGAGAGAACGATTTAACGGATTTCATCTTACCCGTCGCTGTTGAGGTCAACTGTGGCGACAGCGTAGCCGTAGGATGACCCCAGCTCCTCCCCCCACAGGATGTATTCCGGTGCCAGTCTGTTGACGCCTTTTTTGGTCAGGATCACCACCGCGCCCGTGTGGTTGGCTCTCGGCGCTCCAGAGACCACACTCAGCTCGTTCTGCCGAGTGAGCCCTTTACCTGAATCTACAGAGAATCCTGAAAGGAGTACAGGCGGTTAAAAAAAAACGCTGGTTTATGGAGCTGGTGGCACAGCTAGCGTGCAAGGAATTTTAGAAACAGAGGCCATCATGCACTGGGGCGGGGGGCAGGTGGAGTAAATGTTTTAATAACCATTGGTTAGGCATCCCTCAGGAATTGTGTGTAAACCAAGTTAGGTTGAATGGTGCAGAACCTATTGGGCATGTCATCGGTTACCTGAGTCAGCACATTGAGGTATGTAAGCATGTGTTAGTAACACAGATATCAGAGTACAACAGGACATTGGGCTAAAACATTGAGTTTAAAGCAGGCCGTGGCTGTTGCACCCAATCTCCCAAGTTTGCAGTAAAGGAGGTTGTTTTTGTTTGGTTTCAGGTTGGCTCGGTTCCTACGGCAACCAGGAACAGTCTTCGCCCTTCACCCCCCCCTCCCCCACCGCGCCTCCGCCAGAAAAGAAATCTGTATCAGTGACTCTGTGCGTCAGTGCTGGGGATAGTTTGTGCTTCGCCGGGTCCTAGATCTGGTGGAACGCCTGTGTTTACAATCCAGGTTTCAGATTTCTTCAAATAAATTTGTTTTAAACAAATTCTGATTTAAAGAAAGAAAGACTTGCATTTCTATAGCGCCTTTCGCGACCACCGGACGTCTCAAAGCGCTTCACAGTCAATGAAGTACCTTTCAAGTAGAATCACTGTTGTAATGTGGGAAACGCGGCAGCCAATTTGCGCACAGCAAGCTCCCACAAACAGCAATGTGATAATGACCAGATCATGTTTTTGTAATGTTGATTGAGGGATAAATATTGGCGAGGACACCGGGGAGAACTCCCCTGCTCTTCTTCAAAATAGTTCCATGGGATTTTTTACATCCACCTGAGGGGGCCTCAGTTTAACATCTCTTCTGAAAGACGGCACCTCCGACAGTGCAGCACTCCCTCAGCACTGCACTGGATTGTCAGCCTAGCTTTATGTGCTCAAGTCTCTGGAGTGGGACTTGAACCCACAACCTTCTGACTCAGAGGCGAGGGTGCTGCCCACTGAGCCACAGCTGACTCTGGGCAAAAAGTAACAATCAAATTCGGTCAGCTACAAGCTGCAGTATAACATGGTCAGCAGCCCATCCTTGATCACAATGAGGCACTTTCGGGACAAGGAGACCAACAGCGGACAATGCTGTAGTTTGCAGTCGAGTAGTAATCTGTCCTTGAGTTGGATAGTGTGTTAAACCCAATTGTTTCAGGAGCAAGAAGGTGTGCATTATTAGCCAAAAACACTTCATAAAATGTAAAACAAAATAGAAGGCTAAGTGGGTAAGCTCTGTGTAGTTAGTCCTTGTGTAGTATTGAGCCAATCCCTCCTAGCCTGTTGGACTGTGTGATTTTAAATCCCCTCTCTCTGTACCTACCCCACTGGACAGTGTCTGATTTTAAATCCTCTCTCTCTGTACCTACCCCGCTGGACTGTGTCTGATTTTAAATCCCCTCTCTCTGTACCTACCCCGCTGGACTGTGTCTGATTTTAAATCCCCTCTCTCTGTACCTACCCCACTGGACAGTGTCTGATTTTAAATCCTCTCTCTCTGTACCTACCCCGCTGGACTGTGTCTGATTTTAAATCCCCTCTCTCTGTACCTACCCCGCTGGACAGTGTCTGATTTTAAATCCCCTCTCTCTGTACCTACCCCGCTGGACAGTGTCTGATTTTAAATCCCCTCTCTCTGTACCTACCCCGCGGGACTGTGTCTGATTTTAAATCCCCTCTCTCTGTACCTACCCCGCTGGACTGTGTCTGATTTTAAATCCCCTCTCTCTGTACCTACCCCGCGGGACTGTGTCTGATTTTAAATCCCCTCTCTCTGTACCTACCCCACTGGACAGTGTCTGATTTTAAATCCCCTCTCTCTGTACCTACCCCGCGGGACTGTGTCTGATTTTAAATCCCCTCTCCCTGTACCTACCCGGCTGGACAGTGTCTGATTTTAAATCCTCTCTCTCTGTACCTACCCCGCTGGACTGTGTCTGATTTTAAATCCCCTCTCTCTGTATCTACCCCGCTGGACAGTGTCTGATTTTAAATCCCCTCTCTCTGTACCTACCCCGCGGGACTGTGTCTGATTTTAAATCCCCTCTCTCTGTACCTACCCCGCGGGACTGTGTCTGATTTTAAATCCCCTCTCTCTGTATCTACCCCGCTGGACTGTGTCTGATTTTAAATCCCCTCTCTCTGTACCTACCCCGCGGGACTGTGTCTGATTTTAAATCCCCTCTCTCTGTACCTACCCCGCGGGACAGTGTCTGATTTTAAATCCTCTCTCTCTGTACCTACCCCGCTGGACAGTGTCTGATTTTAAATCCTCTCTCTCTGTACCTACCCCACTGGACAGTGTCTGATTTTAAATCCCCTCTCTCTGTACCTACCCCACTGGACTGTGTCTGATTTTAAATCCCCTCTCTCTGTACCTACCCCGCTGGACTGTGTCTGATTTTAAATCCCCTCTCTCTGTACCTACCCCGCGGGACTGTGTCTGATTTTAAATCCTCTCTCTCTGTACCTACCCCGCTGGACTGTGTCTGATTTTAAATCCCCTCTCTCTGTACCTACCCCACTGGACAGTGTCTGATTTTAAATCCCCTCTCTCTGTACCTACCCCGCGGGACTGTGTCTGATTTTAAATCCCCTCTCTCTGTATCTACCCCGCGGGACTGTGTCTGATTTTAAATCCCCTCTCTCTGTACCTACCCCACTGGACTGTGTCTGATTTTAAATCCCCTCTCTCTGTACCTACCCCGCTGGACTGTGTCTGATTTTAAATCCTCTCTCTCTGTACCTACCCCGCTGGACAGTGTCTGATTTTAAATCCTCTCTCTCTGTACCTACCCCGCGGGACTGTGTCTGATTTTAAATCCCCTCTCTCTGTATCTACCCCGCGGGACTGTGTCTGATTTTAAATCCCCTCTCTCTGTACCTACCCCGCGGGACTGTGTCTGATTTTAAATCCCCTCTCTCTGTACCTACCCCGCTGGACTGTGTCTGATTTTAAATCCCCTCTCTCTGTACCTACCCCGCGGGACTGTGTCTGATTTTAAATCCCCTCTCTCTGTACCTACCCCGCGGGACTGTGTCTGATTTTAAATCCTCTCTCTCTGTACCTACCCCGCTGGACTGTGTCTGATTTTAAATCCTCTCTCTCTGTACCTACCCCGCGGGACTGTGTCTGATTTTAAATCCTCTCTCTCTGTACCTACCTCACTGGACAGTGTCTGATTTTAAATCCCCTCTCTCTCTGTATCTACCCCGCTGGACTGTGTCTGATTTTAAATCCTCTCTCTCTGTACCTACCCCGCGGGACTGTGTCTGATTTTAAATCCTCTCTCTCTGTACCTACCCCGCTGGACTGTGTCTGATTTTAAATCCCCTCTCTCTCTGTATCTACCCCGCTGGACTGTGTCTGATTTTAAATCCCCTCTCTCTGTATCTACCCCACTGGACAGTGTCTGATTTTAAATCCTCTCTCTCTGTACCTACCCCGCTGGACTGTGTCTGATTTTAAATCCCCTCTCTCTGTATCTACCCCGCGGGACAGTGTCTGATTTTAAATCCCCTCTCTCTGTATCTACCCCGCGGGACTGTGTCTGATTTTAAATCCCCTCTCTCTGTACCTACCCCGCTGGACTGTGTCTGATTTTAAATCCTCTCTCTCTGTACCTACCTCACTGGACTGTGTCTGATTTTAAATCCCCTCTCTCTGTATCTACCCAACTGGACAGTGTCTGATTTTAAATCCTCTCTCTCTGTACCTACCCCGCGGGACTGTGTCTGATTTTAAATCCCCTCTCTCTGTATCTACCCCGCTGGAATGTGTCTGATTTTAAATCCCCTCTCTCTGTATCTACCCCGCGGGACTGTGTCTGATTTTAAATCCTCTCTCTCTGTACCTACCCCGCGGGACTGTGTCTGATTTTAAATCCCCTCTCTCTGTACCTACCCCGCTGGACTGTGTCTGATTTTAAATCCCCTCTCTCTGTATCTACCCCGCGGGACTGTGTCTGATTTTAAATCCTCTCTCTCTGTACCTACCCCGCGGGACTGTGTCTGATTTTAAATCCCCTCTCTCTGTACCTACCCCGCTGGACTGTGTCTGATTTTAAATCCCCTTTCTCTGTACCTACCTCACTGGACTGTGTCTGATTTTAAATCCCCTCTCTCTGTATCTACCCCGCTGGACAGTGTCTGATTTTAAATCCCCTCTCTCTGTACCTACACCGCTGGACTGTGTCTGATTTTAAATCCTCTCTCTCTGTACCTACCCCGCGGGACTGTGTCTGATTTTAAATCCTCTCTCTCTGTACCTACCCCGCTGGACTGTGTCTGATTTTAAATCCCCTCTCTCTGTACCTACCCCACTGGACTGTGTCTGATTTTAAATCCTCTCTCTCTGTACCTACCCCGCGGGACTGTGTCTGATTTTAAATCCCCTCTCTCTGTATCTACCCCGCTGGACTGTGTCTGATTTTAAATCCCCTCTCTCTGTACCTACCCCGCTGGACTGTGTCTGATTTTAAATCCCCTCTCTCTGTATCTACCCCGCTGGACTGTGTCTGATTTTAAATCCCCTCTCTCTGTACCTACCCCACTGGACTGTGTCTGATTTTAAATCCCCTCTCTCTGTATCTACCCCACTGGACTGTGTCTGATTTTAAATCCCCTCTCTCTGTACCTACCCCACTGGACTGTGTCTGATTTTAAATCCCCTCTCTCTGTACCTACCCCGCGGGACTGTGTCTGATTTTAAATCCCCTCTCCCTGTACCTACCCCGCTGGACTGTGTCTGATTTTAAATCCTCTCTCTCTGTATCTACCCCGCGGGACTGTGTCTGATTTTAAATCCCCTCTCTCTGTACCTACCCCACTGGACAGTGTCTGATTTTAAATCCTCTCTCTCTGTACCTACCCCGCGGGACAGTGTCTGATTTTAAATCCTCTCTCTCTGTATCTACCCCGCGGGACTGTGTCTGATTTTAAATCCCCTCTCTCTGTACCTACCCCGCTGGACTGTGTCTGATTTTAAATCCTCTCTCTCTGTACCTACCCCGCGGGACTGTGTCTGATTTTAAATCCTCTCTCTCTGTACCTACCCCGCGGGACTGTGTCTGATTTTAAATCCCCTCTCTCTGTATCTACCCCGCGGGACTGTGTCTGATTTTAAATCCCCTCTCTCTGTACCTACCCCGCGGGACTGTGTCTGATTTTAAATCCCCTCTCTCTGTACCTACCCCACGGGACAGTGTCTGATTTTAAATCCTCTCTCTCTGTATCTACCCCGCTGGACTGTGTCTGATTTTAAATCCCCTCTCTCTGTACCTACCCCACTGGACAGTGTCTGATTTTAAATCCTCTCTCTCTGTACCTACCCCGCGGGACAGTGTCTGATTTTAAATCCTCTCTCTCTGTATCTACCCCGCGGGACTGTGTCTGATTTTAAATCCCCTCTCTCTGTACCTACCCCGCTGGACTGTGTCTGATTTTAAATCCTCTCTCTCTGTACCTACCCCGCGGGACTGTGTCTGATTTTAAATCCTCTCTCTCTGTACCTACCCCGCGGGACTGTGTCTGATTTTAAATCCCCTCTCTCTGTATCTACCCCGCGGGACTGTGTCTGATTTTAAATCCCCTCTCTCTGTACCTACCCCGCGGGACTGTGTCTGATTTTAAATCCCCTCTCTCTGTACCTACCCCGCGGGACAGTGTCTGATTTTAAATCCCCTCTCTCTGTACCTACCCCGCGGGACTGTGTCTGATTTTAAATCCCCTCTCTCTGTACCTACCCCACTGGACTGTGTCTGATTTTAAATCCCCTCTCTCTGTACCTACCCCACTGGACAGTGTCTGATTTTAAATCCTCTCTCTCTGTACCTACCCCGCGGGACTGTGTCTGATTTTAAATCCTCTCTCCCTGTACCTACCCCGCTGGACAGTGTCTGATTTTAAATCCCCTCTCTCTGTACCTACCCCGCGGGACAGTGTCTGATTTTAAATCCTCTCTCCCTGTACCTACCCCGCTGGACAGTGTCTGATTTTAAATCCTCTCTCTCTGTACCTACCCCGCGGGACTGTGTCTGATTTTAAATCCCCTCTCTCTGTACCTACCCCACTGGACTGTGTCTGATTTTAAATCCCCTCTCTCTGTACCTACCCCGCTGGACTGTGTCTGATTTTAAATCCCCTCTCTCTGTACCTACCCCGCTGGACTGTGTCTGATTTTAAATCCCCTCTCTCTGTACCTACCCCGCGGGACTGTGTCTGATTTTAAATCCCCTCTCTCTGTACCTACCCCGCTGGACTGTGTCTGATTTTAAATCCCCTCTCTCTGTACCTACCCCGCGGGACTGTGTCTGATTTTAAATCCCCTCTCTCTGTACCTACCCCGCTGGACTGTGTCTGATTTTAAATCCCCTCTCTCTGTACCTACCCCGCTGGACTGTGTCTGATTTTAAATCCCCTCTCTCTGTACCTACCCCGCTGGACTGTGTCTGATTTTAAATCCCCTCTCTCTGTACCTACCCCGCGGGACTGTGTCTGATTTTAAATCCTCTCTCTCTGTATCTACCCCGCTGCACTGTGTCTGATTTTAAATCCCCTCTCTCTGTACCGACCCCGCGGGACAGTGTCTGATTTTAAATCCCCTCTCTCTGTACCTACCCCGCTGGACTGTGTCTGATTTTAAATCCCCTCTCTCTGTACCTACCCCGCGGGACTGTGTCTGATTTTAAATCCCCTCTCTCTGTACCTACCCCGCTGGACTGTGTCTGATTTTAAATCCCCTCTCTCTGTACCTACCCCGCTGGACTGTGTCTGATTTTAAATCCTCTCTCTCTGTACCTACCCCGCGGGACTGTGTCTGATTTTAAATCCCCTCTCTCTGTACCTACCCCGCTGGACAGTGTCTGATTTTAAATCCTCTCTCTCTGTACCTACCCCACTGGACTGTGTCTGATTTTAAATCCCCTCTCTCTGTATCTACCCCACTGGACTGTGTCTGATTTTAAATCCCCTCTCTCTGTATCTACCCCGCTGGACAGTGTCTGATTTTAAATCCCCTCTCTCTGTACCTACCCCACTGGACTGTGTCTGATTTTAAATCCCCTCTCTCTGTACCTACCCCGCAGGACTGTGTCTGATTTTAAATCCCCTCTCTCTCTGTATCTACCCCGCTGGACAGTGTCTGATTTTAAATCCTCTCTCTCTGTATCTACCCCGCTGGACAGTGTCTGATTTTAAATCCTCTCTCTCTGTACCTACCCCACTGGACTGTGTCTGATTTTAAATCCCCTCTCTCTGTATCTACCCCGCTGGACAGTGTCTGATTTTAAATCCTCTCTCTCTGTACCTACCCCACTGGACTGTGTCTGATTTTAAATCCCCTCTCTCTGTATCTACCCCGCTGGACAGTGTCTGATTTTAAATCCCCTCTCTCTGTACCTACCCCGTTGGACTGTGTCTGATTTTAAATCCCCTCTCTCTGTACCTACCCCACTGGACTGTGTCTGATTTTAAATCCCCTCTCTCTGTATCTACCCCACTGGACTGTGTCTGATTTTAAATCCCCTCTCTCTGTACCTACCCCACTGGACTGTGTCTGATTTTAAATCCCCTCTCTCTGTACCTACCCCGCGGGACTGTGTCTGATTTTAAATCCCCTCTCCCTGTACCTACCCCGCTGGACTGTGTCTGATTTTAAATCCTCTCTCTCTGTATCTACCCCGCGGGACTGTGTCTGATTTTAAATCCCCTCTCTCTGTACCTACCCCACTGGACAGTGTCTGATTTTAAATCCTCTCTCTCTGTACCTACCCCGCGGGACAGTGTCTGATTTTAAATCCTCTCTCTCTGTATCTACCCCGCGGGACTGTGTCTGATTTTAAATCCCCTCTCTCTGTACCTACCCCGCTGGACTGTGTCTGATTTTAAATCCTCTCTCTCTGTACCTACCCCGCGGGACTGTGTCTGATTTTAAATCCTCTCTCTCTGTACCTACCCCGCGGGACTGTGTCTGATTTTAAATCCCCTCTCTCTGTATCTACCCCGCGGGACTGTGTCTGATTTTAAATCCCCTCTCTCTGTACCTACCCCGCGGGACTGTGTCTGATTTTAAATCCCCTCTCTCTGTACCTACCCCACGGGACAGTGTCTGATTTTAAATCCTCTCTCTCTGTATCTACCCCGCTGGACTGTGTCTGATTTTAAATCCCCTCTCTCTGTACCTACCCCACTGGACAGTGTCTGATTTTAAATCCTCTCTCTCTGTACCTACCCCGCGGGACAGTGTCTGATTTTAAATCCTCTCTCTCTGTATCTACCCCGCGGGACTGTGTCTGATTTTAAATCCCCTCTCTCTGTACCTACCCCGCTGGACTGTGTCTGATTTTAAATCCTCTCTCTCTGTACCTACCCCGCGGGACTGTGTCTGATTTTAAATCCTCTCTCTCTGTACCTACCCCGCGGGACTGTGTCTGATTTTAAATCCCCTCTCTCTGTATCTACCCCGCGGGACTGTGTCTGATTTTAAATCCCCTCTCTCTGTACCTACCCCGCGGGACTGTGTCTGATTTTAAATCCCCTCTCTCTGTACCTACCCCGCGGGACAGTGTCTGATTTTAAATCCCCTCTCTCTGTACCTACCCCGCGGGACTGTGTCTGATTTTAAATCCCCTCTCTCTGTACCTACCCCACTGGACTGTGTCTGATTTTAAATCCCCTCTCTCTGTACCTACCCCACTGGACAGTGTCTGATTTTAAATCCTCTCTCTCTGTACCTACCCCGCGGGACTGTGTCTGATTTTAAATCCTCTCTCCCTGTACCTACCCCGCTGGACAGTGTCTGATTTTAAATCCCCTCTCTCTGTACCTACCCCGCGGGACAGTGTCTGATTTTAAATCCTCTCTCCCTGTACCTACCCCGCTGGACTGTGTCTGATTTTAAATCCTCTCTCTCTGTACCTACCCCGCGGGACTGTGTCTGATTTTAAATCCTCTCTCCCTGTACCTACCCCACTGGACAGTGTCTGATTTTAAATCCTCTCTCTCTGTACCTACCCCGCGGGACTGTGTCTGATTTTAAATCCCCTCTCTCTGTACCTACCCCACTGGACTGTGTCTGATTTTAAATCCCCTCTCTCTGTACCTACCCCGCTGGACTGTGTCTGATTTTAAATCCCCTCTCTCTGTACCTACCCCGCTGGACTGTGTCTGATTTTAAATCCCCTCTCTCTGTACCTACCCCGCGGGACTGTGTCTGATTTTAAATCCCCTCTCTCTGTACCTACCCCGCTGGACTGTGTCTGATT
This sequence comes from Somniosus microcephalus, assembly GCF_052327205.1. Taxonomy (NCBI): domain Eukaryota; kingdom Metazoa; phylum Chordata; class Chondrichthyes; order Squaliformes; family Somniosidae; genus Somniosus; species Somniosus microcephalus. The sequence goes on along the minus strand of NC_141019.1, from coordinate 21,271,149 downwards.
TTAAATCCCCTCTCTCTGTACCTACCCCGCGGGACTGTGTCTGATTTTAAATCCCCTCTCTCTGTACCTACCCCGCTGGACTGTGTCTGATTTTAAATCCCCTCTCTCTGTACCTACCCCGCTGGACTGTGTCTGATTTTAAATCCCCTCTCTCTGTACCTACCCCGCTGGACTGTGTCTGATTTTAAATCCCCTCTCTCTGTACCTACCCCGCGGGACTGTGTCTGATTTTAAATCCTCTCTCTCTGTATCTACCCCGCTGCACTGTGTCTGATTTTAAATCCCCTCTCTCTGTACCTACCCCGCGGGACAGTGTCTGATTTTAAATCCCCTCTCTCTGTACCTACCCCGCTGGACTGTGTCTGATTTTAAATCCCCTCTCTCTGTACCTACCCCGCGGGACTGTGTCTGATTTTAAATCCCCTCTCTCTGTACCTACCCCGCTGGACTGTGTCTGATTTTAAATCCCCTCTCTCTGTACCTACCCCGCTGGACTGTGTCTGATTTTAAATCCTCTCTCTCTGTACCTACCCCGCGGGACTGTGTCTGATTTTAAATCCCCTCTCTCTGTACCTACCCCGCTGGACAGTGTCTGATTTTAAATCCTCTCTCTCTGTACCTACCCCACTGGACTGTGTCTGATTTTAAATCCCCTCTCTCTGTATCTACCCCACTGGACTGTGTCTGATTTTAAATCCCCTCTCTCTGTATCTACCCCGCTGGACAGTGTCTGATTTTAAATCCCCTCTCTCTGTACCTACCCCACTGGACTGTGTCTGATTTTAAATCCCCTCTCTCTGTACCTACCCCGCAGGACTGTGTCTGATTTTAAATCCCCTCTCTCTCTGTATCTACCCCGCTGGACAGTGTCTGATTTTAAATCCTCTCTCTCTGTATCTACCCCGCTGGACAGTGTCTGATTTTAAATCCTCTCTCTCTGTACCTACCCCACTGGACTGTGTCTGATTTTAAATCCCCTCTCTCTGTATCTACCCCGCTGGACAGTGTCTGATTTTAAATCCTCTCTCTCTGTACCTACCCCACTGGACTGTGTCTGATTTTAAATCCCCTCTCTCTGTATCTACCCCGCTGGACAGTGTCTGATTTTAAATCCCCTCTCTCTGTACCTACCCCGCTGGACTGTGTCTGATTTTAAATCCCCTCTCTCTGTACCTACCCCGCTGGACTGTGTCTGATTTTAAATCCCCTCTCTCTGTATCTACCCCGCTGGACAGTGTCTGATTTTAAATCCTCTCTCTCTGTACCTACCCCGCGGGACTGTGTCTGATTTTAAATCCCCTCTCTCTGTACCTACCCCGCTGGACTGTGTCTGATTTTAAATCCTCTCTCTCTGTACCTACCTCGCTGGACTGTGTCTGATTTTAAATCCTCTCTCTCTGTACCTACCCCGCTGGACTGTGTCTGATTTTAAATCCCCTCTCTCTGTACCTACCCCGCTGGACTGTGTCTGATTTTAAATCCTCTCTCTCTGTACCTACCCCGCGGGACAGTGTCTGATTTTAAATCCCCTCTCTCTGTACCTACCCCGCTGGACTGTGTCTGATTTTAAATCCTCTCTCTCTGTACCTACCCCGCGGGACAGTGTCTGATTTTAAATCCTCTCTCTCTGTATCTACCCCGCTGGACTGTGTCTGATTTTAAATCCCCTCTCTCTGTACCTACCCCGCGGGACTGTGTCTGATTTTAAATCCCCTCTCTCTGTACCTACCCCGCTGGACAGTGTCTGATTTTAAATCCCCTCTCTCTGTACCTACCCCGCGGGACTGTGTCTGATTTTAAATCCCCTCTCTCTGTACCTACCCTGCTGGACTGTGTCTGATTTTAAATCCCCTCTCTCTGTACCTACCCCGCGGGACTGTGTCTGATTTTAAATCCCCTCTCTCTGTACCTACCCCGCTGGACTGTGTCTGATTTTAAATCCCCTCTCTCTGTACCTACCCCACTGGACTGCATCTAATTTTAGTCTGATAGGAGAGACCTGGACTGAAGTCAGGAACTGGGAGATAAAGTTGCCACTTTACTCTCACAGTGCTGGGGGCGGGTAGCAGAGCAACAGTTGACATCAGTGAACTGGAGCGGATCCATGTCTGTGACGAGATTGTGGCCTGGAACCTGGGATTTGCGAATAAGATGACCTCCTGGCTTTTAGCCCTAGACAGGGACATAATTATGTACAAGAAACCTGAGTACATACAATAGGATCCAGTAACAACAGGCATTCTTAAAGACATGCCTGTACAAGCATGCTTTCACCACACCAGTGCTAAGGACTTTTCCATAAGTTCTATGCACAAAAACTAGAGTACCATCTGCTCGCTCTGTAACTAACTTAAAAATCAGGCACGGTAAATGGTCTAATAATGCACACCACCAGAATCAATCATAGGATCATAGAATAGTACAGCACAGAAGGAGGCCATTTGGCCCATCGAGTCTGTGCCAGCTCTTTCAAAAAAATTTTGGTGTGCGACTCAAGGTGATGGGTGTTTTGTGCTGTGGAAGTACGTCCTTTGCATTTGAGACACTCAACAGCAGCATCAACCGCTCAGTTCTGGTGGAGCGCAGGTAGTCGCAGGGTCATGCTGCCTCTGCTTTCTGCATTTAACAAGTTGCATTTTCCGAATTCACACGTTTCAAAGCTGTGCATTTGCACAATTTCATTTGAGACTCTTTAACTATGGAGAAAAAGAGGCAATCTCCTGGTGGGGCGGGGGGGGGGGGGGCGGTGGCGGTGGAGTGGGGGGGGGGGCATTTGTACCTTGTGCCTTAACAGCATCCCCTATTTCCATCCGCCCAACCCCTCCAGCAGCCACCTTTGTGCCATCTCAGAGTGCGATTGCCAATTTGGTGCCGAATTAGGGGCAGTTTTGTGCTCTAGACTCACATCCACCAGAAACTGGGTTCAGACTGCCCAAACCCATTGAACACAGGACCCTTCAAGCCAGCAGACTAAGGGGACTTCTATCCCATCGGTTTGGACTGGATTCCAACCCAAGTCCCATGGGGGAAAGGATAGTATCTAACCCACCACCCAGCACCAGTTCCCTCAGTCAATCACATTTCCAAGTCATCAATGATATTATCTGTCTGTTCACTGTTACTCCTCAAGAGTTAGACATTGGTCCATGACCTGCAGAATACTAAGTATGGGCTTTATACCTTCCTTAAACCGAGGAACGCAATGTGTAAAAGGTGGTCTGGTAGCGCTGGTGTCCCAACGTGCCATGCCACGAACATGTGTGCCAAAATTTCTCAACCTCTTGATGCACCCTGAGGGTCAACGTGTGGCCAAAGAGCTGTGATTCCCCCATTGGAAAATAAATGGAAGCATAATCAAACTAGGCCTCTGTGACACAATCCCCAGTGGCAGGGCTCAAGGGCAGGTGAAGGTCCAATTCAGTTGGGCAGCTTCGGAAGGACAAAGACCATGCATCATGACTGAACGAGGACTACGTGGCACCGCAGCAACGTCTGATTTTACACTTGGGAACGAGTCACGTGAAAGAAAAAACATTTCAAGCAATTGTGGATGTGAAATGACCATAAATACAATCATGAAACACCTTAAATTCTCAGCGTTTATAACTGGTTATGTGTGAAGATGTGTGCAAAGCAAAATGGCAGTTAACAAACTGCCCGTTAATTGATTTTTTTGAAACGAGGAATGAACGGTAAGCGATATCCTTTGTTCAGTTTAGATGGGTTATACCAAAGCAAAATATCCACTTTTCTGGGCGGGGGACTTAACATAAAATCTCCATTCTTTTCAACTGCATACAAATCCAAGAAAGATTTTAAAAAGTATGGATGACGCAGATCCAACTTCTGTCTCCTCCCCCGCCCTCGTGGTTTAGCCGGTGCTGAAGCCCTTGAAAGCAGTTTGATCCTACTCCTCTCCAGTACTTGCTGGGCAAATACACAAGCCCGCTTGGTCCTGAGCCACACAGACTAGGAAGGTCCCAGGTTTAAATCCCCCCTGTCTGTGCCGTGCCAGCCAATCTCAGCCAGGCTGGCAATTGGGGTGCTGCAATTGGCCTCAGCACCCCAGCCTAGGATAGGAGGGGGACAAACTGGTCCGGGTTCCCACTCCTGATCACCCACGTGTGAACCTGGCATGAGGGCAGGATCATGGTGGAATAGCCTTCCAACACTTGCAACCACTTGAGTGATACCAGAGGGCTGACTGTGCCTATGAAACTGCATCCTAGGATGAGTCAGTGCTTTTGGGAGGGGGTGGTGAAACAGAATTTGAATTAATCATTGCCTTTTAAAATAGCCATTAAGGGACAAGGGTCATATCTGTTCAATATTAAGCACTTGTTCCTCAGTGCGTCCCAGGTATTTCAGTGCACTGGACCACAGAGTGAGAGACCCAGCCTCGTCTGTTGTTTGTTCCCCTACCCCACCACCTCCTCCTCCTCCTCTTTGGCCTTTCTCCAGACAGCAAGGTGCCAGTTGCAGGGGAAGAATGAAGCTCGGTCCCACGCAGAGGGGGAGATGTCTAGTCAGGTTGGTGTGAAAATCAGCAGGAGCTTCCCCAGAGGAAGCACTTCAGCAACCTCCCACAACACCATTAGTGAAGACCTTGGAGACACTTGAGCTCAGGTAATGTGTGTCAGGAGTCCGGGAAATGGACAAAACCCACTCCCCGCACCCCCCTCCCCCTCAATTTTCTCCCCTTCCTTCCTTAAGGTGCTGACTTATATTAGGGTCCAGTTTCATACATGGCAGATGCCCTCTGGTGCCTCACTCAAGTGGCCACTCTCTATATCTGAGGCTAGATAGTGCATGCTGGCCATGACCAAGGAGAGACATTCCAGCTGATCCTCGATCAGGAGTAGCCAGAGGCTGATTTCTTCCCCTCTGCCTGGCCCAGGAATGCTGAAGTCAATTGGAGCTCTTTTATCATCACCCTAGCAAGGTCTGCTCACTCAGGACTGACCAGGGATTGAATCTGGGACCTTTCTGGTCTACACAGCTTAGAACAAGAAGTTTAGAAGGACTTCAAAGTCCACTCTTTCCCGAACCTGTCTGGCTGAGTCCTGAAGGAAACGCCAGCACAGGCTTCATGATTGGACTACACAGAGGTGCAGGAAGACTAAGGTCTGAAGAGGAGGACCTCTGACAGTGAATCGTCAGTTGGGGTGGCAGGGGGAGGGGAGTAATTCCCAATTTGGTTAATGGGGACAAGCAAGCCTACACTCAAACCAATAGGAAATGCCGTATGGAGGCGTTCTGCAGGGTCCAAAATATGTTGTTTCATAAATGTTCATAAATTTGAACTCAACTCGGGAAAACCAAACCTGTTTGGTGCAGAACGGCAACCACCCAGGAGTAAATAAGTGGCTCCCAGTTTGTAGAAGGGAAATAAAGAAACTTGCATTTCATACAGCACTCTTCACATCCTCAGGATACCCCAAAGTGCTTTACAACCAATGAGTTACTTTGGAAATGTAGTCACTGTTGTTTTGTAGCCAATGTGTGCACAGCAAGATCTCACACACAGCGATTGAAATAACTGAACAGTTTATCAGTTTTGGTTGAGGGAGTAATGATTACCAAGATATGTACCAGGGAGTATTTCCCCTGATCATCTTCAAATACTGGTGTGGAATCTTTTACGTCCCCCCTGAACAGGCAAACGGGGGCCTGGGTTTGACGTCTCATCCAAAAGACGGTACCTCTTGACAACACAGCGCTCTCTCAGTGTTGCACCCAAGCATCAGCAGAGATTGTGTGCTCAAGTCCTGGACCGGGGCTTGAGCCCACAACCTTCTGACTCGAAGGCAAGAGCACCAGCAACTGAGCCAAGCTGACACCCGAGAGCCTGTGTGCGGTGACTAGGCAAGAAGTTACGTCTCCTATAGCCACCTATACTGAGGTTTACACGGAACTCATTTGCTTCAGCTCAGTTTGGTTTAGTTTTCCGAGATAAAAAGCAAATGTCCTCAACAATGTATACTGTGGACCCTGCGGGCACTCTCACTGCATTCTGTACCAGTTTGGTTCAGTTTGGAGGTAGGTTCACTCAAGGTGAGTGCAGGCTACAGAGAAAGAAACGTACACCGTGTTAGAAATACACAACACGCTTAAGAAAACGGCTGACTGTTCACATAACAGATGCACAAGTTCAAAAACTCACTTTAGATTAAAAAAAATTGTTATATCAAAGCCTAATATATATGGCCGCAGCTGTACGGAAGTCAAAACTCAAGGCCCACCTCTCCAGAAAGGCGGATAGATTATTTATTAGTGTCAGTTAAATTAAATCGTTCCAAAAATTTTTTTTTTTCCAAAACTGTGCATTAGTTGAATACAACAATGTAAAAATGGCAGCTTGAGCAAATTCAACTACACAAATAAGCCTTTAATTTGGAGGATTTCATTGACCCTGTACCCCTGAATCTCTCACAGTGCCCCTACTCGGCAGGACGCCAAAAAGGGAGTGGCGAGGGAAACATTGGATTTACAAGGGCACAATCTCAGTAGATATAGCAGCCATTTTATTTTAAAATGGCAGATTGCTCCCAATAGCTCAACGTTTCCGCATAACAGAATATCGACAAGATTCTTCTTAATTAGCCTTGCTTTCACAGATCAAATATCTGGTGAACTTTGGCATGAACATTTTGGTGCCAATAAAGTTGAATTGTCCATTTTGCTGGATTGTTGTATAGAAGTCTACTACCAAGTCAAAATACACTGAATATGGGTTGCCTCCTGTCTGATTTCGGTAGCCTCCCTACCTTATTTATTTGGCTTTAACTTATATTATATTCAAGGAAGAAGCAGTATGCGGTCATGGAGACCTGGGGGGGGGGGGGGGGGTGCGGCCGGGGCGGTGGAGTTGGTCATGAGTTCCTGATCTCGGTCACGATGATACAGGAAGGTGCCAGGCAAAGGCCAGGTGCTTTCCCCACGAGGAGCAAGGAAAGGAAAAGAAAATTGGACCACAGGGCATCCTCACACATCTCCTAGCGGCTGGTCTTTCAAAACTGAGATGAGGAGAAACTTCTTCACTCAGAGGGTGGTAGGTTTGTGGAATTTGCTGCCCCAGAAAGCTGTGGAAGCTACATCATTAAATAAATTTAAAACAGAAATAGATAGTTTCCTAGAAGTAAAGGGAATTAAGGGTTACGGGGAGCGGGCAGGAATTTGGACATGAGTCTAGGTTCGGAATGGTCATGGCCCTGTGGGTAGTGGAGTGGGCCCAGGGGCCGTGTAGCCTGGTTCTGCTCCTATTTCTTGTGTTCTAATTCTGTGTTAGATTTCAGGAGATGGTTTTATTCCTGTTCCTGGCTGGGGTGGAGATCGCCTTTACAGAAGGTAAGTACTGTAGAAAATATAGGGATAGAGTGATCTCCTGGACGAGTTTCGATCGCCTAGATGGGTCGGAGAGGAATTTCCCAGATTTTTTCTCCCAAATTGGCCATTGGGTTTTTATCTGGTTTTTCGCCTCTCCCGGGAGATCACATGGGTTCGGGTGGGATGGAGAGTGATAGAAGATTTGAGGTTAGGATCAGATCAGCCATGATCTTATTGAATGGTGGAGCAGGCTCGAGGGGCCGATTGGCCTACTCCTGCTCCTATTTCTTAGGTTCTTATGGATACACAGAGCATTGGCAAAGGTAGGGGACCAGGCACCTGCACACACTCTAGTTGGAGACATGTGGGAGGAGGGGAGCAAGTAAACAAACACCTCATAAAACAATGAAAAATAAATTACATCCAATTGTAATCATTAAATTAATGACAATTTTGCTTTACGATTAATACAGGCCAGTTTTGGCAGTCCCTTGCAGAACAAACCCACAGATAGGGGACCTGAATGTGTTTCTTTTTGAGCTACCATAAAATACAAGTTAACCTTAAGGGTCATTAAATGGGGCCTAAAAGAGGCTTTCAGAAACAAATTCTTAACAAATTATCTCTACAACGTGGTCCAACAACAACAACATGCATTTATCTAGCGCCTTTAACGTAGTAAAACGTCCCAAGGCACTTCACAGGAGCGATTATCAAACAAAATTTGACACCGAGCCACATAAGGAGATATTAGGGCAGGTGACCAAAAGCTTGGTCAAAGAGGTAGGTTTTAAGGAGCGTCTTAAAAGGAGGAGAGAGAGGTGGAGAGGCGGAGAGGTTTCAGGGGGGAATTCCAAAGCCTCCTGGCACTTCTCAGCACTATCTTTCCCTGGCCTGCTGAGCCATTTGTGTTGGTGCTGAAGCACTTTTAGCATTTTTTTATGTGCAGAAAGCAGTTCAGCTTTAAGAGCTGCAGACTGCCTCAAAGAGGAGCAGGCTAGCTTTAAGTAAAGCTAGCCTCGCTCTAGCGACACAAACTTCGACCCCTTGTCAGCAGTGCGTTCCTCGCTAGGCTGTGCGATCCTATCATGTTAATTAGCAGGCAGCACCAAACTGACATGCTGCCTGCGCTTTCTGAATGGGCCCGGGCACATCTCGCATCGCGGTGCCCGAACCTGTTGTTTTGCGCTATGGATTTTCACCCTCACCATCCCTGAGCCATGAGGACCAGGAAAGGCCTCAAGGTCAGCCAGATAACTTCGAGTTGCAAAAAGAAAATTGCCAATGAGATCCCCTCATTATATATTTATGGGCAGCCGACATGAATAGGACCAATTTACTATAAGCTACCTTGGATGTAAACTTATCGATGGCTGTAGGTTTGTTCTGCAAGCGTTGGTTAAATGGGAGTTCTGATCCTCTTTTCCAGTACAGAGCATTTTCAACAACAGGCTTAGCTCATTGTGTTAATCTGTTTGGTTTGGCAGGAATGAACCTTTCTGCTATTACGAGCTGTTCGAACCAGTGCAGAGAATACGGTGTACCTCCTGCCATTTAAGATCTTTGATAAGTCTCATTGGCAGGCGAGCACTGGAGTGCCAATTTGCTGGACCATGGGGTGGTAGGACACAAGTTCAAGCCTTCAGTTCCCAATATGGTGAGTTCCCACTCTCAGCCATACCATTGGAAGGGCTTGTTCATAGGAAGAGGGAAACCAGGAAGAGAAGAAAGTATACGACATTAATATAAAATAGACAAGTGCTCAACCCACTCATTTTCCTACATTCAGAAGCCTTGATGGAAGTGCCTTGAAAAAGTGATTCATTTATAAACAATGTGAACAATAAAAGTGCATCAGTCGTCGTCGTACGTGTCTTCACACTGTTCCCTTTGGGGAACTGTATGAAGTGCTGGAAGGATTTCTGGCCGCGATTAACGCTCCTTCAGTGACCGTAACCATCTTCATACCAGCCATTAGGGTGGTTAGTCCTATGGCGGGAGGGTTTTACGGGCTCCCACAAACCATACGAGGGGGGGCCACCCACACCCACGGACGCAAGTATCCCGCTGGATGTCAACCCAGAATTTAGAGCCAGAGCTCCGACTCCACTTGCCGGGACTGTCTGGAGCGGGGTTCGAAACCCTACACCTTCTGGCCCAGCGTCGGGGATGCTACCGCTACGCCAAAGGCCCACTCCTAGTGCATCAGTGATCAGATAAAAATGTTCTGTTGAATGAACTTGGATCTGCTCCGAGTGGGATGTGACAACTTTGCTCCTTCAGGTCCAATGACCTGAGCCTCATCACGAGCTCCCACAAGGACAACCTCTATCATTCCTCCTTGGAAACTTAACAGAATAAAGCCCATACTACATAACTCCCCTCAAACTGATGAAGCAAATAGGATAATTCAACTTTAATCTGATGAAACGTTAGAGAGTACGAGATTCATTTGTTTCTTAAAAGCAGTGGGCTTTTTTTTTTCTCTTGCCATAGTTACTCGAGTGCGAAGTAGTCTTCAAGATGCTGGTGTTGTGTTAAATATGAAGTCAAAAACACTCACTGCTCATGTGCAGGCGCTAACCTCCCGATACCCCAACCCATGCGGAACACAAAATGGTCGGCTTTGCTGAAGCTATAAGGGGTGTGAAAGGATGTGCGTGAAAGGATGAAACATCACAGGTGCCAGGGCCTCCCCAAGATGTCGAAAGGGCAGTGCAATGAAGATCCCCAATGACAAGTCATTAATTGACTGAAGCTGATGATTTTTTTGCTGTTATGGCAATTATTTGCCCATTCAAGCAAGCTGGCAGTGGTTTGGAGAATGGAATATTTTTGCTCTTTTATATCTGGCAGCAATACAAACTGGTAGGAATTAACTGGTCAAAATACTGGCATGTGTCGATGGCAATATTAGTCGTGCAATATGGTGATGGAGCTGTATTGGCCAAAGACAGGAGCACCAAACCCAAAAGCAATCACTCTGCACAGAATAGGAAATGGGATTAATTGGTTTCCTGGAGCTCAGGGCCTGGATAAACCAGGGTCCCATTGAGACAAGCTCTCTGTTTTTCTCCCTTTCTCTCCTGAAGGGGTCACGTTGGGGTACGGTTCCACAGGTGCTGGCTGCCCTTTGTTACCTCTCCCCAGTGGCCGTTCTTCATGTGTGAGCCTAGACTATCTGACCATGTGGGGTATTAGCAAGCTATCTGACCATGTGGGGCATTCAGTCGCAGTCACTAGACAATGATCAGGAATAGCACCTCTAGCTGATTCCATTTCCCTTCTCTGGATGGCCGAAGGACCCTGAGGCCAATCACATCACCACCATCATGGCCCTGGCCTCAGTGATCAACTAACTCAGCACAAGCAGGGGATCAAACCTGGGACCATGCCATTTGGAATTTCAAGACTGTTTCTGGACTGTGCCTCACAGTTACCCCACACCCCAACAAAGTGGTGTATGCCAAGGATCGGAATAGGTCAGTGCAACTGGTTTAAGCACGTGGAAGAAGAGTGGGAACAAAGACTGGGAATGACATGACAAGTGTCCAGGCAACACAAAAAGCCAGCAGAAACATGCAACAGGCACTAACATGCCAGAGACAGTGAATCACATGAACAAAGTGCAAGGAGATTATGAAAATCCACATGGACAGGGTGTACATTTGTGACTATTTCCAATGTAGACGTGAAAAATTGGTCTCTTGAAATATAATCCTGGATTGTTGAGAAACAGGATTCTCTTATATTGGTGTGTGATGATCTTTTTAATGCTCTTCAAAGTGGAGATGTTTGGGGGAAAACGTGAAACATTTTCCACCTTTGCATCACTGCACACCATCAAGTGTTTCCAGGTCAGGTATAGCTCAGGTCATCGAGCAAACCTCTCGCTACTCTGTTCAACAATGTATCTTAACTCCAACATCAAAAGAGGCCCTACTGTACCAATATGGCATTCCTATTCCTCAAACCAGCCATCCATGCGAAGATTTTAATCCCATCTGTCTGCACTGGATTCAAACTTAGATCTGAGGTGAAAGACCAGTGACTTTACCTACCACATCCCTTTCCTACTCCATCCTCAAGAATTGCTTTGTAAACACACACAAATGAAGTGCATTAAAAATATAGCCCATGCATACTTAAGGGGTACAGTGGTGTAATGGATATGGTACTGGACTAGCAATCCAGAACTCATGGGGTAGAACTTCGTTGGTGCCTGGTTTCGGGTGCGAAGGTGGCTGATGCAAAATGTTTTTCATTTTCATCTGGAGCCAGGACCTCCCGACTCCACCGCACTCCTGAGGGCCGCTGCTGGCTTTGACTGCCCCACACCCCCCCACCCCCCGCCAAGCATTGAACTGGGAGGCCCGAAGCTGTCCCATAATTAGGCCTCAGATAAATAATCTAAGGGAGCAAGCAGCGCCTCCACAGGTAGCTCGCTCTACTGCAGGAACGAATCGTGGGTCACCTACCTCACAAATGCCTGGGGGGGGCGGGGTGGGGGGGTGGTGAAGTACACTACTCTTGCTCCTCCTGGCTCCAGATGAAAATGAAAACATTTTTTTTTTGTATACTTACCTTTTTGGTGGCAGCCCAATTTCCCAGATGGGTCCTAAAACACGTATCAGGCCCTTCATTAGCATATGTATGGGAAACAGCCCTCAGGCGCCTTTCAGTCGTCCTTGAGGCAAAGGACATTGGTGACTGAAATTGGCCCTCTGCGCGCCCGATTTACGCCCATAAAACTGACGCAACAAGGTCAAATTTCTAGGCCCATAAGTTGAAATCCCACCATGGCAAGTTATGAAACTGAATTAATAAATTTGGTAATTTGTGGGTCAGCATTGGATCATTGAATCCCAGAATATCTTTGTGGAATGAAAATTATACATAGTGAATTGGGTTTCCACCTTATTCAGGCTTCAGGGGTGAAAGGAAGTTCTTCCAGCCTCACCACCTCAAGTTTGCAGCTGAAGATTTCCAAAGATGACCATTAATCCTTTTTAAGAATAACATAAGAAGAGCAGGAGTAGGGCATTCGGCCCCTCGAGCCTGCTCTGCCATTCAATAAGATCATGGCTGATCTTCTACCTCAACTCCACTTTCCCGCCCGATCCCCATATCCCTTGATTCCTTTAGTGTCCAACAATCTATCGATCTCAGTCTTGAATATACTCAATGACTGAGCAGCCACAGCCCTCTGGGGTAGAGAATTCCAAAGATTCACCACCCTCTGAGTGAAGAAATTCCTCCTCATCTCAGTCTAAATGGCTTATTCTGAGACTGTGACCCCTGGTTCTAGACTTCCCAGCCAGGGGAAACAACCTCTCAGCATCTACCCTGTCAAGCCCTGTAAGAATTTTATATGTTTCAATGAGATCACCTTGCATTCTTCTAAACTCTAGAGAATATAGGCCCAGTCTACTCAATCTCTCCTCATAGGACAATCCCCCCATCCCAGGAACCAGTCTGGTGAACCTTCGTTGCACTCCCTCTAAGGCAAGTATATCCTTCCTTAGGTAAGGAGACCAAAACTGTACACAATGCTCCAGGTGTGGTCTCACCAAAGCCCTATATAATGGCAGCAAGACTTCCTGACTCTTATACTCCAAACTTGCAATAAAAGCTAACATACCATTTGCTTTCCTAATTGTTTGTTGTACCTGCATGTTAACTTTCTGCGATTCGTGTACAAGGACACCCAGATCCATTTTACACAAGACAAGCTCAATTTGTCACATCTACTTAGGAATCTTTCAAAAACATTTCCCAATATTAGGGATATATTTCAAGTGACCGGCACGGATATCCTTAAAAACCCATTTCTTACCCCGACCCTTTCCATGTGGAAGACACCAGGGTTCAGCAGTGAGACCAGTTACTGAACTCTGGCACACTCACGTTAACTGAAACATTCTGGTGTCATTGCATGCAGAATGATCGGAAGCACTCCTTGCAGGCACAATGGCAGGCAGCCATACTCTCTGACAGCCAACTGTGTAATGGACTACCGGAATTGAGTGAAGCGCTTTTCTGACTGGGCAGACTTCCAACTAATGCACAAACATTCCTTTAGTATCACCAGAGCTCGGATCGCAATAGCTTGCTTGAGGTCAATTCGGCAGTCTGTTACAGTATTGCAGGCTGTGCACACAACTCACACACATCACTGCTTCCGTATGGTTCCTTGAACATCATTAATGTCACTCTTAGCAAGACAGCTGACAAGTAAGTTCAGGGTTAAGGGTCTCCCTGATCATTTTCTGTCGCCTGTCAAGGAAGCTGTAACTTCAAAGTCTTCCCATTTTCAAGCTTGTTAACAGGTAAAATTGCTCCGAGCTGTACCGACATATATCTATTTCCTAAATAAGTCACATGAACAAATTTGTTCAGTTAGACTAAAATGGGCCTGATTTGAGAGACTGGCGGCTCACTGTTTTCCTGTGTTCCTTAGAAACAGTGGATAGCAGGAATCAGAACAACATTTTTTAAGACCTCGGGATACTTGGATATGGTTGCTGTTCCAAACCTATTATCCCGCTGTCACCTTTTGATCCACTTTGTACTCCATCTCACTCCTAACCAAAATCAAAAATACCCCGTCATTCTAGGTCAGAGAAGCTCTGTTTAACTGTCCTGGCGCACTATTGCTATTCTGACTGAGAGCGGCCATCTTTGGTTTGGATCAACATTAACCATCGGCCCAAATGATTGGCTATGATGTTACTCTCAGGAGCCTGACCAACAGGAAGCAGTGACATTCATGTGACCATCAAAGTGTGCAGAAATATGGCGACTCGGAAATGAAACACAACATGGAGATTTGTTTTTGTTTTCTTTTTTTTTGCCCTCACAAAATGTTTGGGCACGGATATAGACACGAGAGGGAATGGCTGCACACTTTCCCTGCCACATGCACAGCTACAAACCTAAGTAACTATGTTGGGCTACGTCGTGAGGACTTCGCGCTGGTTTCTCAGCAGGGTCCGGTGTCTTGTAAACCAGCTGATCAGGGTCTGAACTACTGGTAGTTGTCAGAAATATTAAACCTGTGCATTCAAGATGGATGGGGAGGGGAAGAAGGGGGGAAAAGAAGAAGACGAGTTAGAATCAAGAAGATAATGCACGACAGAGGGAGGTGACTGAACGAGCAGCTGAGGGTTCCCCACAGTTACAGAATGGCGTCAATGGCTTTCAAATCACAAGTCAGAAAAGAAAATGCTGTGCATTTCCGAGCAAGCAGGAACTCATTCGCTACTCATGATGGCTCTGCATTATTTCCATTGCAGCTCCTGGTCCCAGGATTGTTGCCACGTGGCATTGCCAAAGGAGGCAACCTGCTCCAAAAAGCTCTGCTGTAGAGTTGCCATGGTGGGCACTGTGCACCATCAAGCAAGACAATGCCCTTTAATGGAACTGTGAGGCGGGGGGCGGCATAACCCACAATGCAAGTGCAGGCCTTGTGTTTGCACATGAGTAGCCTGGCAGTGATCGTGAACCCATCACTCATGCTTCAAAATGGATGTCAGGAAACCGAAAATAGATTTTTATTTTGGTGGTGATTCTGGGAGGGGCCATATAACCTAAATGGAATCCTCAGCCATCTTTGAATACCTCCAGTCGCCTCTCTCTGTCTGCACTGCATAGGTATCCTACCTAAGTAACTATTGGCAGGTACAGGGACCAGCTCAGCTTCCTGCTTCCTTTCATCACCCGCTTCGTATGGTCCGTCGTCATAGATGCCCAAGTGGACCAAAGAATGACTGAACAGTTCTGTCCGAACATTACCTAAAAATATTGAGAGTTAAATGAAACAAATAAAAACAAACACAGAAAACAAAGCTTACACCTGGATTAACCTGCAACGCTGCACGTGAGCAACTGCACACTGCCCAGATTAGGGTTTGGATTATGAGCAGGGCCTTTGCCTCAGGGCTGTGGGTCAAGCGAGTCTTCGCCGCCTAATCCAGAGGTTTTCAAACTAGGCTGCCCGGACTCTGGTTAGGCCATAGGGAATCCCCAAAGTCATCAAGAATTCTGATTTTTTTTCTCTACGTGTTGACCAATTAGTCAGTGGTGGAGCTGGGTTTGTCTAACTGGGGGTGGGGTTGAACTCAAGATTTGGCCAACTTGGCAGGAAGGGGATCGAGGAAGGAGACCGAGCTGGGAACTGGGGAATGGCGACTTACCTGGTCCAAAGGCCGAGTCTTTGCAGGCCCAACCTGGAGGTCGCAGACGGGTGACAGGAGGCTCCTGGGAGCGAAACGGAGGCTGTCCTCCAGAGTCACGTTGGCCAATCTTAATCAAGACCCCCTACTGGCTCCGGCACTGCTATCAGGACATTATCTTCTTATACCAAACACATATGTTTTCTGCAGTGATAGAGCAGTGTTTTCCTTTGGGCGGCTAGCACTAACCTTTGGAAGTCAGGACAAGGGTCTCCCTGGATGTATGTCAATACAGGAAACTTTCGATTTACTGGCACCTAAATAACCGGAAATCTCGGTTAACCGGCAAAATTCAGGAGTAGGTTCAGGTAAGTTTTACTTCATATTGTACTTGCCTTCCTCGATCTGTTGCTGTGCAAGGGTGTGGCTGCAGCTGTTGCTAAGCTACAGAGACGCTTGGAACTTGTGGCCATTGTTCTGAACCTGTTGCTAAGCAACAGGGTTTGTTGCTTTATACGGAGCTCTCAGCTCCGTATCTTTTACTAAAGCTTTCGGTTATCCGGAATTTTTGATGAACCGGCACCACGTCGGTCTCGTCGGTGCCGGATAAAAAAAAGTTTCCTGTAGTTTGTAGAGGGTCCTCAGCAATGCATCAACACTTGCAGGGGACCCTGGAAGCTTGAACACTTCATAAATTGAAACCAATTGTAGATTCTTTGCTACTTACAGCACCTTGTGAGTGTATTTTTTTTTTAAGTCACACTTCATGGACTTCCCTTTAAAATTCTGCCCCCACAACAAAAATGGTAAAATGTTACTTTAAAACAAAACAGGTCCGCTGCGCAACATGAGGAATTGTTCCCATTCAGATGCATAATGTAAACAGCCTTTCTCTGCGATTGAGGAATAAACCTGAAAGCTTTGGGAATTAACAATTAGAATCCACGCGAGCAGGTGTGGGGCCTCCTCGGTGGAGTTAATGCCAACCTCCCAGGCTCAACTCTTCGGGAGTGACAGTCACTCAGTTGGAACCCATAATGTCACTCACAGCTAATCCATTTAAATAAGCTTGGACCTGTGTCACTCTTAAATCATGAATCTGAACTCATAGCCTTCCTCGTCAGCTGTTAATGGGGTATGATTTTGTCCATTTTTTTTTAAACTAATGTTTGTGTTAGCGATGGAAGGTTTCAGTGCTGGGGGGGATGGAAACACTTGTGCTTTCAGGCTGGATGCAGAGTAAAGCTCCCTCTACACTGCCCAATAATGTGCCTTAAACCCTGACATGAATCAGTCATTCATGAAAGAAAAACATGAAATAATATTGAGCGGCCTACGGGTGGCGCTGTCCAGGGAGAGTATAAATACTCAGGCATGGGCCCAGCTTGCGCAAGACATTCTTAACAGGAACTAGTGAAGGACACAACTAGACCTCCATGTTGTAAAACAGTTGATTAAAGCTTTGTTTAACGCTTAGACCAAGTGCCTAGTAGTTTTCTTTCGTCAAACCCCAAGCTCAGAAAAGCATCTCCCTCTGTATCAGTGTCACGTTGCCATTTCCAACACCACCAATCCTCAGATCGAGATTCCCAATCTAACCGGTTTGGGGCCACGGGAACTGGGATCGAAACTGCACCAAACTCATCTCACATTGGCCCCTGTGAGAGGGCAGACTTTCTACGCCATCAGTTTGGGTCGGATTCAAACCAAGGTCTCAAAGGTGAAAGGACACTGTGCTAATTCACTGCACCAGTTACCTGATCTTCTGGAATTCGATAGAACAGGAAACAAGTTGGGCCATTTGGAATGCTGACAGCTTCGTGTTTCCATGCAGCCAGCTATCATGGAAGGGAGGACTTTGAGGCCAGTCCAATAGCACAAGCGGTAGCCTGTTTCTGTGACGAAGTCAGGGCAACGTCTGTCCCACGAGATTGCTCCACTGCCCTTGAGCAGGCAGCTGGACGGAGTGCCTGCTACAAACCCCGTGTGCGGGGCAGGGACAGGGAGAGCACAAGCGGTCACACGCTCCTCACCACACATAGCGGGCGCGCTCGTGCTATCGCCTTTTGCCCGTACGAGCGTCAGAATGAGGCTGCCCCCGAGTCTCCCGCTTTCCGACTGCCTCCCAGTAGTTGCCAACAGCCCATCGAAGCTGCCTGAAGTCTCCATCAGTTGTGTAACCACTGCGGGAGGCAGCGGGTGACTTTGGACAGCTTCAATATCACTCAGGACGGAACTGCCCGAAGTAGCACTTAATACAGTATGGCCTTTGTAATCGGCACCTACGGTGATGAGAAATGGCTCGCACCAGTCAGCTGATATGGGCGGCTGCTCAGGATAAGCGCGGGCAGCGCCAGTGGTGGGGACTGTACTCGTACCAGTGCAGGCCTGCCTCAGGCCAACCAGTCGCACAATAGTAGTGACAGCAGTGGAACCCTGTCCTCCCAGCCTCAGAGCTGAAGATAGGTGGCAGAGCAGTGCTGTGGGCAGAAGAGGAACTGGGATTCAAACTATATATATCTCTACGGTCATGAAGCTATCCTGTGACGATTCAACAGGGTGAGCGATGACCGCATCACTCAACGATGTTATTATCTTGGTTGCCATAGCAAAGATACCAGTTAATTTGTTTCTCCCCCTCCCCCCACACACAAAATTTGAAATAACTGACCTTTCCAGTTGTACGTGCCCGGAGCGCCAAATAAAATGTAATGATCATCCGGTGTGAAGCCCGCCGCGATTCCCTGTTGGCAGTACCCAAAGCGCTGGTGACCCTGCGAGCGCCCTTCACAAAACTTCCAGTCCCCGCCATCCAGCTCGTCTTTGATCTTCAAGTCCTGGCTCAGCACGTAGCAGCGCCCAATCATATCTCGGGTTTCCGCCGACTGGTTCACGCGCTGCCTCACCTCGTAGCGATGAGCGCAGGTCTGCAACCAAAACAGGACACTGACGTAGAATGTGCAGCACAGAAACAGGCCATTCGGCCCAACTGGTCTATGCTGGTGTTTATGCTCCACACCAGCCTCCTCCCACCCCTCTTCAACTCACCCCATCACCATATCCTTCTATTCCTTTCTCCCTCGTGTGTTTATCTAGCTTCCCCTTAAATGTATCTATACTATTCGCCTATCTTATATTTATGGCCACTAGTTCTGGTCTCCCCCACAAGTGGAAACGTCTCTATATCCACCCTATCGAAACCCTTCATAATTTTAAAGACCTCTATCAGATCACCCCTCAGCCTTCTCGTTCCTAGAGAAAAGAGCCCCAGCCTGTTCAATCTTTCCTGATGGTTATCATTGTTATACACTTTGGAAAGACCATCTGAAAGCTCCCCTTGATTGCTCAGCAAGTTTATCCATACAGCGCAGGAGGATCCCAGATTTGTCCCCCAGTCTGTGCTGAGTCAGTTGATTTCAGCTGGGGGTGGCAGTGGAGGGGTACGGGAGGGGGGGGGGCTACAGTTGGCCTCAGTGCCCACGGGTTAGGGAGACCTGGCCGCGGGCTCTGCTCCTCACTGCCAACCAGTGCCTCCGGCTGCAAATGTGTGGATGTCGGACGGGGACAGGATTGGGCTCAGCTGCGAGGCCCTGTGCAGTCGAATAGCCTGCTCACCATCAAGGCCCACACATGACGAATGGCCACTTGTGAGATATCAGAAGGTGGCCAGCATCCATGGAACTGTAACCCAGTAAGGAATCAATGCTTTCAGAAGAGAACATTTGGTAAGAAAAACACATTTTTAAACCACTTTTTTTTTTTAAATGATGGGAGTGGGGAATTGTGTTCATCAAGGTGAGAGTTGTCAGTGTTGAGGAATAATTTTCTGCTGTTGGGATCCAACATCAACATTAGGAACTCAACTTTGCCTTGACAATGGATTTTAACTTCAACCTCAGAAACTGTCCATTCTCATCAACAGCCACCCTGCTTGAGTGGGGCAGCTAGTTAATCCTGTTTAGTGCCATATGTTACTAACTTATGGCCACTAGAAACTGTGCTGCATGCCCAACTCCCTTCACTTGGGATCCTTGCAGCAAGTAGATATCTTCCCACTAATTTGGGATGGATTCAAAACCAGCAATACGGAAATGAAATAGTGTCCAAAGTCACCACACCGTCCAGCCCCGGGGTTATTCGACCTCGACTGCCATTCCCATCCTTGTTTTTGTACTTGAGTGGCCTGTTCCACTGCAACCTCCTTGATCCCAAAGTGTGGGCTGGTTTTCAACTGTGGCCAGTTGCAGTTAATGATGCTGTGCAGCCAACCAATAAGAGGTGACCTTGTACCAAGGTGACATGAGTGGGTCAGTTAACTGTGCCCAGCTGAGTTTGGGTAAAACTGGATCCCAACAAACAGCAACAGGCAAATTTAAATAACAGGCCAGACTGGGATTTGAGTCCACAAGCATCCAGTCATGGGATAAGCTTTATGCTGATTATGCAACTAGATTGCCACAAGTAGTTGCGTGTGTTTTTAAAATGACTTTTTCCCCATTTATTTTCTCTTGACAGAGGGAAGTCTCATGATCAAGGCGCCTTTTCAAGTTCAAACAGTTTAAAAAGAAAATGATTCATTTTGACATCTTTTGATTTTATTTCCGTTTCCCCTTTTGCTTAAATTGTGGATGCTGATGACATTGTCAGGGGAACTGGCTGGGGGGAGGGGAGCGCCTGACAGTGTGAGGGAGTTCAGTTAATATGGGGAGAGACATGGGTTATCCATGAGGTGCCTCTGCTAACAGATCATTTTCACTCTCTTGTGTTAGTCAGCTCCCTCAGGCTCAGTAAGTTTTATTGTTTAATTTTTAAAAGGGATCCCGAGAGTGTCAAACATTTTTTTTTTTTTTAAACGAACCCTCTCCTCCTTTCGACATTCTTCTCTATACACCCCATGTCTCCTGGCGAGGCTGATTCATGTTGGGATACTGTTCCTCAGTTGGCGGCAGACCCTTTATTTCCTTACTCTTCACGTGTGCGCCTAGGCAGTGACTGTCAACAGGCTGGGGACCGTCAAAGCCAATCCTCCATATCCGTGAACGTCCCAGTAGGAGTCACTGGAGGTCGACCAGGAGTGGGAATCTTGACTGGCCTTTCTACCACTCCTCCCCCGCCCCCGCCCCCCACCCCAGGCTCTGAGGCCAATTCGAGGTTTCCAACTGCTGCCACCGGACGACCAGAGCGACTCCCCTGTCAAGTAAATGTCCACCTAAACTCCTCACAGAAACTCTCTGAATTGAACATCTCCCTCATAACTGAGGTAAGTGTCAGCAAAAAGCAGAGCTGTTATATTTCTGTAACCAGCACTGTATCATCATTTCTGATGCCACTCTTGAATAATCCATTTAAGAAACCTTGAAGGGTTAAATTGATTTTGAATTCAGTAATTCTATTAGCATGACCTGTAACCAGTTCACAGCTGTTCAAAAACATAGTTCAAGATAACTACGTCTTCCATCGGATAAGTTATTTTTACATAATCCCTCCAAAGCCTTGGCTTTTCATTATCAACTCACCACAACTTTCCCTCCAATTCCTTGGCTTTTGACCGTCACCCCCAGCCATTGGTTTTCTTTACTCTCCCTCTTCAGATCAACTGGAAAAGACAGAAGAATGTACAATGTGTCAGCCACTGCACCCTATTAATCTGGTCACACCAACTGATTGTCCAACGCGGCTTCCCCGCTGAACACACTGCGCTGCACCAAATAACTACGGTTTTGGCTTTGGAACAAAATGTCTTGTGTTTGTCGTGTACATCGAGTCCACTCCCCATGTCATGGCTGTAGACCAGCTCAATTCCCATCTCTCCCTTCGTTGGTTAAGTATTTAAGTCTGTGTTTTTTCTAATTGGTTATTTGATTTCATTATTGACCAATTACACAAAACCTTTTGGGCGCGATCTTGCCAGCCCTGGGGAGGCAGGACTGCCGGGAAAATGGCAGAATCTGGGGGCGGGTGCCGATCCCGCCCCCAACCCGCCTCCGTGCCATCTTGCCAGGAGGCGGGTAGCCGACCCGCGCCGGGTCCCGTCTCCTGGAGGCGGGAAGGGGGTTACAGCCATTTAACTGCCTGTTAACAGGTAGATAAGAGGATTATCCCCATTTTACCCACACAAGTGCGGGCTTCCCAAAGGCTGCGAACCCCGCCAGGGTCACTGAGGCGAGTAGTGGGTCTGCGGGGGTCGGAGGGGTGCAAAAGTGCGGTGAAGGTAAGTGATGGGTGCAAGTGTGGAGAGGTGAGTATCTGAGGTAAGTGCAAAGTGTTAGTAAAAGTTTACTTACTTTTGTTTCTTCCTGCAGGCTTCAGTCGGTGGGTATGCGGAGAGTCTCGCATCTCCGCGGCAGAGATGACAGATGGCCACTGCATTCTCCAATGCAGCAACCATCTAATTTCTGCTAAATAAAGAGGTTTGATGAGACTTGAATACAAGAACTCATCAAACAACAGAGAATGTCTGTGTTTGACAGATTCACAGAGCTGTCAAACGATGACAATTCATCTGTCAAAAATTTTTGACAGATGAAACGTCATACGTTGACGTTCTCTGTAACCGGCTTCTCCTTAATTGGCCTGCTAAGCCCATTGGGCGGGCTTAACAAGGTCAATCAAGGGAAAATAGCCTGGGTTGGCCGGACGTCGATGGAGGCGGGACTACAACCCGACAAGTGGGAGTCCCGCCTCCAAAAGCTCCCCATTGGCAAAATCCAGCCCTAAGTTTCAGTAAAAACTAATTCTGCCCAATCACATTTCAGCAAACAAATGTTCTCAGAGTTACAACCATCGTGACAGTTCCCCACCCACCCACTATAAAAAAAAACAAAATAACGTTATAACATAATAAAAACCCTTCTGAAACAAAATCAAGTCCGTCTTCAAACAACAACAACTTGCATTTATATAGCGCCTTTAACATAGTAAAACGTCCCAAGGCACTCCACGGGAGCGATTATCAAACAAAATTTGACACCGAGCCACATGAGGAGATATTAGGGCAGGGCTTGGTCAAGGAGGTAGGTTTTAAGGAGCATCTTAAAGGCGGAGAGAGAGGTAGAGAGACGGAGATGTTTAGGGAGTGAATTCCAGAGCTTAGAGCCTAGACAGCTGAAGGCACGACTGCCGATGGTGGAGCGATTAAAATCAGGGATGCTCAAGAGGCCAGAATTGGAGGAGCGCAGAGATCTCGGAGGGTTGTAGGGCTGGAGGAGGTTCCATGAAGATGCCTGATCACGGCGATACTCTTCTCCTGTACTTCACAGTCCAGCCCACCCAGCTGAGGCCCAACCCCTGTGTCAAACACCCCACGACAACTCCGTGACCTCCAGCCCTACAACCCTCCGAGCTCTCTGCGCTCCTCCAATTCTGGCCTCTTGTGCATCCCTGATTATAATCGCTCCACCATTGGCGGCCGTGCCTTCAGCTGCCTGGGCCTTAAGCTCTGGAATTCCCTCCCTAAACCTCTCCGCCTCTCTCTCCCCCTTTAAGATGCTCTGTAAAACCGACCTCTTTGACCAAGCTTTTGGTCACCTGTCCTAATTTCTCCTCATGTGGCTCGGTGTCAAATTTTGTTTGATAATCGCTCCTGTGAAGCACCTTGGGACGTTTTACTATGTTAAAGGCGCGATTTAAATGCAAGTTGTTGTTGTTGGCCATTCAGTCCCTCGAGCCTGTTCCGCCAGCCAATTAGATTGTGGCTGATCTGCACCCCAACTCCATTTACCCATCTTCGCTCAATATCCCTTGATACGTTTACCTAACTAAAACCCATCGATCTCAGTCTTGAAAGCTCCAATTGTCCCCCAGCATCCACAGCCTTTTGGGGACGAGTATTCCAGATTTCCGCTACCCTTTGTGTGTGGAAGTGCTTCCTGATTTCACCCCTGAATGGCCTGGCTCTAATTTTAAGATTGTGCCCCCACCTTGTTCTGGACTCCCCCCACCAGAGGAAACAACTTCACTGCATTTACCCGCTTGAATCCTTTTAGCATTTTAAACACCTTGAATAATGACCAGAAGTGAATTCAAAGGCTGGGACATTCCTCAGGAGCAACTCCCACTCCGCCAGCGTTACTTCACCAAAAAAGTGCGGCGGGAACCCCGCTTAGGCATGTCAGGAAGCAGTTCTGAGGAATCTCCATTCTACTTCACTCTACGTCAGATCCAGAGTTCACAATTTTCTTCTCAGCTCATGGTAGGTGGGATCTGGAATGGGTTATGAGGCCGGCCCACTCACAGGATTTATTTTGATCAAGAAACCCCTCCCACGTACCATCGCTTAAGTGTGCGTCCCTGAGGGACACAGAGGCACGGTTTGCGATGGATCCAACACTCAGGAGGTGTTCAAGACGATGAGAGGTTTTGATAGAGTAGATAAAAACTATTCCCTGGGGCGAGTGGGTCAATAACCAGAGGTCATAGATTTAAAATCATTGACAAAAGATCTAGAGGGGAGATGAGGAGAAATGTTTTCACTCAGTGAGTTGTGGGGATCTGGAACACTCTCCCTGAAAAGGTGGTGGAAGCTGGTTCCAGAAATCATTTTAAAAGGGAGTTGGACAGGTACTTGAGGATGAGGGACTTACAGGGTTACGGACAAAAAGTGGGGAATGTGGGATTAAGCACGACTGCTCTTTCGCTAGAGTTTAGAAGAATGAGAGGGGATCTCATTGAAACTTATAAAATTCTAACAGGACTAGACAGACTAGATGCAGGAAGGATGTTCCCGATGGCGGGGGAGTCCAGAACCAGGGGTCACAGTCTAAGGATAAGGGGTAAGCCATTTAGGACAGAGATGAGGAGGAATTTCTTCACCCAGAGAGTGGTGAACCTGTGGAATTCTCTACCACAGAAGGCAGTTGAGGCCAATTCATTAAATATATTCAAGAAGGAGTTGGATATATTTCTTAAGGCTAAAGGGATCAAGGGATATGGGGAGAAGGCAGGGACAGGGTACTGAATTTGGATGATCAGCCATGATCTCATTAAATGGCGGAGCAGGCTCGAGGGGCCGAATGGCCTACTCCTTCTGTGCTGTAACTTTCTATGATTCTATGATTCATCCTTGTCCTGCCTTGAGCACAAATCGAAGCAAAACTATCTTCATTGGGACACAGAGTTTCTCTGGGGCAGGCGAGGCAGAGAGAGACAAGCGCTCGCTGAACATGCCACAGCTGGTTTACGCATGTCTCCACTCTCCACACTGGGGGTGTACCAGCAGCTGTGGAAGGGGAAGCAAGCAAGAACGAGACAGAGAATAAGGGAAAAGCATCTGAGAGAAGCAAAGGAAACCTGCTCCCTGGGAACTTTTAACTCGAAATAAAAGCAGCGTTTCTCAATTAAACAGACATCGTGATTTGGGTGGGCTGCAGCTGGAGGGATAGAAGCAAGAGAAGCATTTTCCTCTTAGTAACGCTGTGTCTTTCGGGTGAGACCTTAAACCAAAATCCTCTCAGGTGGATGTAAAAGACCCCACTGCACGATTCGAAGAGGCCAGGGGAGTTCTCCCCGGTGTCCTGGGCCAATATTTATCCCTCAACCAACATCACTGAAACAGATTATCTGGTCATTATCACATTGCTGTTTGTGGGAGCTTGCTGTGCGCAAATTGGCTGCTGCATTTCCCTACATTACAACAGTGACTACACTTCAAGATACTTCATTGGCTGTAAAGTGTTTTGTGATGTCCGGAGGTCGTGAAAGGCGCTATAGAAATGCAAGTCTTTCTTTCTTTTAAAGCTTTGCCCATCATCTACAAGATGCACTGCAGCAACTCGCCAAGGCTTCTTCGGCAGCACCTCCCAAACCCGTGACCTCTACCACCTAGAAGGACAAGGGCAGCAGGCGCATGGGAACACCACCACCTCCAAGTTCCCCTCCAAGTCACACACCATCCTGACTTGGAAATATATCGGCCGACCCTTCATCGTCCCTTGGTCAAAATCCTGGAACTCCCTCCCTAACAGCACTGTGGGAGTACCTTCACCACACGGACTGCAGCGGTTCAAGAAGGCGGCTCACCACCACCTTCTCAAGGGCAATTAGGGATGGGCAATAAATGCTGGCTTTGCCATCCCATGAATGAATTTTAAAAAATCTCTTTTAAAACCCAAGTTTGGTGTCACCCAACCACCACTTCGTCACTTGCTTCATCTTCTCTTCTACCCATTTCAACTTTGGAGGAGTCCTGTATTTGACCCTTCCCCCGGGGTTTCTCAATTAGAAATAATCCCCAACCCTCTAGGCTCTGTTCAGGCAGAAAGCTGAGCCACCAGATAAAAGCAGAATCACTTCAATTATGGAGAGGAGGGGATCACAGATAAATAGCGCTCAAAGGGGAAGTATATTTTAATTCTTTTAAATTCTCATCCTGGTTTTCAAATCTCCTTTCATATCCCTTGGCATTACATTCACTACATCCTCGAGGTGGAATGACATAGGCACAAGAGCATCTCATACTTGTGTTCAAATCCCTCCATGGCCTCGTCCCTCCCTATCTCTGTAGCCTCCTCCAGCCACCCGAGATCTCTGCGCTCCTCCAATTCTGGCCTCTTGCGTATCCCCGATTTTAATCGCTCCACCATTGGTGGCCGTGCCTTCAGCTGCCGAGGCCCTAAACTCTGGAATTCCCTCCCTAAACCTCTCCGCCTCTCTACCTCTCTCTCCTCCTTTAAGACGCTCTTTAAAACCTACCTCTTCCTGTCCTAGTATCTCCTTATGTGGCTCGGTGTCAAATTTTGATTGATAATCGCTCCTGTGAAGCACCTTGGGACGTTTTACTACATTAAAGACGCCATATAAATGCAAGTTGTTGTTGTTGTATATTGTAAAGAATTTCACATAATCCCAACATGATGTAGGGAAATGTCTGTATAATTAAAGGCAAGTTGTCTCTTGTTCCTCTGCTTTACGCTTCAAAGCCACTGGTTAAAGCCATCCAGGGAGCAGACATGAGTCAGTGCCTTCAGAATGGATGCATCGCGTGGGTGACGCGCCAAGAGGAAAATCAGGCGCGGTGGATTGCCGCCCGTAACATCTCCCATCTGATTTTCCATCCATTCATTTTCTTTTTGTAGGTCGGGAGGGTGGGGTCTGGCTTTGGGTATTAAAGCGGGGAACTGAAAGAGAGCTGAATTTCCCGGCTATCTGATCGGTTCAATGTTTCTATCCTGAGTAACAGCCTATCAGGAAGCTCAGACATGAGTGTACACTGACTCAATCAGAAAGCTCGAGCAACAGATAAATGTATTAAATAATAGATTAAAGGTCTGAAGATAAATCGGTGATGTGTTCTATAAAATGATTAAAAGAAAAAGACTTGCATTTATATAGCGTCTTTCACGACCACCAGACGTCCCAAAGCGCTTTACAGCCAATTAAGTACTTTTGAAGTGGAGTCACTGTTGTAATGTGGGAAAGGCGGCAGCCAATTTGCGCACAGCAAGCTCCCACAAACAGCAATGTGATAATGATCAGGTCATCTGTTTTAGTGATGTTGATTGAGGGATAAATATTGGCCAGGATACCGGGGATAACTCACCTACTCTTCTTCGAAATAGCGCCATGGGATCTTTTACGTCCACCTGAGAGAGCAGATGGGGCCTCGGTTTAACGTCTCATCCGAAAGACGGCGCCTCCGACAGTGCAGCACTCCCTCAGCACCGCACTGGAGTGTCAGCCTAGCTTTAAGTGCTCAAGGCCCTGGATTAAGCGTAAAAACAGCCAAGGTGTATGTATACAAAATGGGGGAGGGGGGAAACAAACAACAAAAAGAGTTTGTCTGACCATCATTATCAATGTTGACTTGATCACACTCGTCGTCTTCAGTTATTATTGGGCAGGCAAAGAGTCCTCCAGTGCGGTTCGCGAGCTGTTGTGATTGGGCACGGGCCTGAGGTGCTCCCACCAGAATCCTGCAAAGGAACAACAACAAAAAAGATTTTTAACGCGCAGCGCTAACAAACTGTATGGCGTAGCCAAGGACTAATGACTCTGTGTGATTCTGCCGCAGAACAGCACCAGAATGCAGACCAATGCTAGACTGCAACGAGGCCTGAATGACACGGCCATGGACCAGTTGCAACTGGAATCTGCCACCCAACTCTTTCATGTAACATCTTCGAGTCTGCTTGGGGATCCATTTCCAAGGCACCAGCCAATGTTGTACTGTAATAGGCCAGAAAGAGACGAGGAGCTGCAGAGATGACTCGACCACTGATTTCCCATCTCTCCAGAGGGAAAGCGCGCCGAGTCGCTACAAGATCAGGAACTTGTCAGTAATGGCTCAGTGGGCAGCACTCTCCCCTCCAAGTCAGAAGGTCGTGGGTTCAAGTCCCACTCCAGGGACTGGAGCACATAATCTAGGCTGACACTCCAGTGCGGTGCTGAGGGAGGTGCCGTCTTTCAGATGAGACGTTAAACCGAGGCCCCGTCTGCTTTCTCAGGTGGATGTAAAAGATCCCATGGCACTATTTCGAAGAAGAGCAGGGGAGTTCTCCCCGGTGTCCTGGCCAATATTTATCCCTCTACCAACACCACTAAAGAAAAAACCCCACATGATCTGCTCATTATCACATTGCTGTTTGTGGGAGCTTGCTGTGCGCAAACTGGCTGCTGCCTTTCCCACATTACAACAGTGACTACACTTCAAAAAGTACTTCAGTGACTGTAAAGCGCTTTGGGACGTCCTGAGGTCGTGAAAGGCGCTATAGAAATGCAAGTCTTTCTTTGTCATGTGAGCATCATGGGAACAACTGGATTTTCTGCCAGAGTGTCGTCATAACAACCCACCTGCGATAGCGGCTTACGTTTCAGAAGTGTGCTAACATAATATCCATGCCGGCTTTCCCCGTGTTCTTCTCTTCTAACTCGCTCGTAAACGCGAACAGAAGCAATAAAGTAAATTGCTATCTTTTCCTCTATCCCTCTCTGATTCAGCAGTTAAAACCATCTGATGGCATTTATGAGCCTACATTCATCAAAAGATGACATACAAAAATGTTGAGGACAAAAAAAACAGTGGGCCCATCAAACTTGGCAATTGTGATATTCTTGTAAACAACATACTGTATTGTTCTGGAAGAAAGAATAGATTGTAGGAATTAACAAATTCCTACGAATAACGGAGATCGACACAAGAGAACAACTAAACAGGTCTTTACTCAACGGAGATGCCACGAGGACTGCCTGGGCAGCCCCGTGGTTTGCGACGTGACGTCATCGCGTTTGCCCGCGTTTTCCTGCGCTCTTAAAGGGGCCACGCCCCGTACATGCAAACTCTATATACAAAACACAGTACTGCCTAACACAATGGTACAGGTTTAGGCTGGTGTTAGAACCTCGTTAAAGAGAATTATACACAGTTAGCCAGAGTCATTCAGTGGTTCTGCCACAAGATTACTCTCCTGTAATTTTGCTCCTTGTGCCTGTTATGGAACAATGCAAATACACGGCTAGTATCCAAACTCACCCGAATGGTTTCGCCTCTATTACCCACCAGCTGGCAAATTATTGAGTAAAGACGTTCTTCCAGAAATCAGTTTTACTTTACACCGATTTTAAAATGTCCAATTAAGCTACATCACCAGGAGTTACACTGTCTGCCAATCCCTTTATCTTTCCTTTCTCTAATATAACAACAACTTGCATTTATACAGCGCCTTTAACATAGTAAAATGTCTCCCGGCGCTTCACAGGGGCGTTATCAGACAAAGAAATTGACACAGAGCCAAAGAAGGAGACATTGGGACAAGTGACCAAAAGCTTAGTCAAAGAGGTAGGTTTTAAGGAGCATTTTAAAGGAGGAAAGCGAGGCAGAGAGGTTTAGGGAAGGAATTCCAGAGCTTAGGGCCTCGGCAGCTGACGGCACGGCTGCCAATAGTGCCGACTTATAAAGTGCCCTTCTCCTATCAAGACACTTATCCTGTCTCCACACCTTATCTCACATACCCTTGGCATTTTATCTCCTCCCGTTAGTGCATTAGGAAATTACTTTCCGGTAATCTTGCCCCATGAATGACAGATGCCAGGTCATGGCACAGTGCAAACAAACACAAACTGGCCTGCATGACCAACAACCTCCTCACGTGTGCAGTCAATTCACTGAGGCGTGATGCCAGTCACATTTTACCAACAGAAATGGAGACAGGGTGGGGGGGGGGGCGGCGGTGGGGGAGAAAGGGACAGAGAAACAAACATATCTGTTCTGTATCCATCAGACAAACCAATAGATGGACAGGAATGAACGGCAGATCTGTGATGGACTGTGAATTGCTGTTGGACTTGAACACAAACCACACTTATCTCATAGAAACATAGAAGATAGGAGCAGGAGCAGGCCATTCGGCCCCTCGAGCCCGCTCCGCCATTTAATGAGATCATGGCTGATCATTCAAATGCAGTACCCTGTCCCTGCCTTCTCCCCATATCCCTTGATCCCTTTAGCCTCAAGAAATATCGAAATTTCTCATCCAGGTATTGAAATTCTCATGTGGCTCACGTTTTATCGAGGTTCCAGCAGCATCATTGATTCATTTTTTTCCATTTAATTTTCTCCCCCCCCCCGCCCCGCTCCTCTGCTGAAGCCATTCAGTATCTCACCACAGTGGCCATTCTTCAGGTATGATGAGCCTGGACTGTGAATGCCAGCAAGTTATTTGAATGTCGGGGGGGAACACCCTAGCTGGGCCCGCTCCTGTTGTCACCAGATGTCTACACATGTACTTTCCGGGGGGGAGGGATAGTGATGAAGAGCAGGAACCCTGGCTGATTTCTCCTCCACCTCCGCCAGCCCATCATAGTGCCCTCACGAACGCCCTGCCCTGAGGTCAGCTAACTCAGCACAGACTGGGGATGAAGTCTGGGTTGCTCTTGGCCTGTTTGGCTCAGTGGTGGGGGCCGTTATCCATCGGGGAGGAGACCAATAAATTGGACAGCTTGGATCAGGATTAGACGGTACAGGACTCCTTGATCAAAAGTCACGCGTGACAAGAGTGAGTGATTTAGCAGTTTGGAATTCTATGCTTGGACTGGATCAGGTATGTGTTTATCTGCTGTTGACTGTACTGTAAACACAGTTTAAGGGCAAGTGTTGTGCTTTTTCTCTTTTGGCATTCCCCAGTGAGCTGTAGTACAGAGCCCTATTGTGCTGGTGGTATTTTAGGCAGTTTACTGTCCCTCAACTGTGTTAAAACTTGCTGCCTTATTTGGACAGCCTTGGGCCTTGAGCACTGTTGTGCTATTTGAAGCACATTCCTGCAGAGTTCCTTTACCGTGACCAGGCCTTCACACTCATATCATCATGGGCCGTGTTTTACTTTAGTGGGTGTTCAAATTTTCTTCATGTTCAATACGATAACCACAGCCCCGTTTTACAAAGACAAAAAGCTCAAATGAACCGGTTTACTTGGCACAAAGCTGTTCCACCTGGAGTGCCCTCAACCCCAGGTGTCGAAAAGCCCATTGTTCCACCATCGCCATCTTTCCTGCAAAGCATTCTGGATAGAATGACATCATGCTGGCCAACCTGTGCTCCATGGATGTCTTCCAGCTTTTTGGTGGCTCATGAAATTCATCGGAATCATTGATCACGATCCAAAATTCTGGGCAACCTTCGAAAGCTCAGCAACCGAAAATATAATAGAGCAGTCAGCACGGATTTCAAAAGGGAAGGTCATGCTTGACCAACCTTATTGAATTCTTTGAAGAAGCAACAGAAGGAGCAGACAAGGGTATTGCAGTAGATGTAATATATTTGTATTTTTAAAAGGCCCGAAATAGTGAGACAATGGGAATCGGGGAGAAAACCCTCCACTGGCTGGAGTCATAACCAGCACAAAGGAAGATGGTTGTGGTGGTTGAAGGTCAATCATCGCAGCCCCAGGACATCGCTGTAGGAGTTACTCAGGGCAGTG
Source organism: Somniosus microcephalus (assembly GCF_052327205.1). Taxonomy (NCBI): domain Eukaryota; kingdom Metazoa; phylum Chordata; class Chondrichthyes; order Squaliformes; family Somniosidae; genus Somniosus; species Somniosus microcephalus. Next base: position 21,239,741 of record NC_141019.1, on the reverse strand, counting down.
TCCTAGGCCCAACCATCTTCAGCTGCTTCATCAATAACATTCCCTCCAACATAAGGTCAGAAATGGGGATGTTCGCTGACAACTGCGCAGTGTTCAGTGCCATTTGCAACTCCTCAGATAATGAAGCAGTCCATGCCCGCAGGCAACAAGACCTGGACGACGTTCAGGCTTGGGCTGATAAGTGGCAGGTAACTTTCACACCACACAAGTGCCAGGCAAATGACTATCTCCAACAAGCGAGAATCCAACCACCACCCCTTGACATTCAACGGCATTACCATCGCTGAATCCCCCACCATCAACATCCTGGGGGTCACCATTGACCAGAAACTTAACTGAACCAGCCACATAAATACTGTGGCAACAAGAGCAGGTCAGAGGCTAAGTATTCTGTGGTGAGTGTCTCACCTCCTGACTCTCCAAAGCCTTTCCGCCATCTACAAGGCACAATTAAGGAGTGTGATGGAATACTCTCCACTTGCCTGGATGAGTGCAGCTCCAACAACACTCAAGAAACTCGACACCATCCAGGACAAAACAGCCCTCTTGATTGGCACCTCATCCACCACCTTAAACATTCACTCCCTCCACCACCGGCGCACCATGGCTGCAGTGTGTACCATCTACAAGATGCATTGCAGCAACTCACCAAGGCTTCTTCGGCAGCACCTCCCAAACCCACGACCTCTTCTACCTAAAATGACAAGGACAGCAGGCGCATGGGAACACCACCACCTCCAAGTTCCCCTCCAAGTCACACATCGTCCTGACTTGGAAATATAACGCCGATCCTTCATCGTCGCTGGGTCAAAATCCTGGAACTCTCTCCCTAACAGCACTGTGGGAGCACCCTCACCACACGGACTGCAGCGGTTCAAGAAGGCAGCTCACCGCCACCTTCTCAAGGACAATTAGGGATGGGCAATAAATGCTGGCCTTGCCAGCGACGCCCACATCCCATGAACGAATTTTTTTTAAAGACATTCCACTGGAGAATCCTGTGCAAACTAGAAGAACATTCTGTGGCAATCCTACCTAGGAACCCAGCTGAAATGTTTCAAAGTACAGAAGCCCAGGTGGACCCTGGTGCAATTTTGTTCTGTGCCCTGTGGGCACACTTGAAGCTGTGATCCGATCCACCAACTTTACCCCAACCAGTGGCAGCACCCAATCTCACTGCCACCCCCGTACAGTGAGACACTGAAACGCAACAGGATTTGGCCATCACTTGCAAGAGGAGTTTGTATATGAGCAAACTATTGGAATGTTATTTTTTTTTTTAATGTGGCTGGAACCCTGTTTTTTCGAATCTGAACTTAAACAAGTTGTCAAATTATTGAAATGTAGTTATTTTTGTGCTGCATATCTGCTGGACACTGAACAGAGAGCCCATCCAACTCCGCTTCTTTTAATCCCAAGCATTCTTTTTTTGTCTGCGCATAAATTGAACTCAGGCCTCTGAGATGAAAGCGAGATATTCTAGCAGACTGTAGCTCAGGAAGGAACATGTGTTTCAGTGAAGTGGGAGGCTAAAGCCTAACATGAACCGATCAGGACATGTATCTTACTGCTAACGAATGTGGGAGAAGGGTTAAGTATCGGTTCAAGGTACAGGAAACTCTTTGGTATCCGGCACCGACGGGACCGGCGTGTTGCCGGTTGATCAAAAATTCCGGATGACGGAGAGGGTTATCTACCGAGGCTATTTTTAACAAAGAAAAATTAAAAAATCAAGAAATGTGCAGTATACAGTAATTGGGTACTCACCTACAGAATGTTGTGTTAAATGGATGGTGGAAGATGCTTGATTAAGTACAGTACTGCCAGTTGAGGGTAATGCAATGCAATGACTACCAGCAGCGTGGGAGACACACAGTACCTCTGTAAAATGGCGGATCAGAAGAGGCTCCCGGCAGCGTGGGAGAGTTAGACTCCTGTTATTGAGGTGTTCCAACTTCCGACAGCGCCTAGAAGTCGAGTAGTGGCAGTTTGGAGAACTACCCCCACTGACTAACTCGGCCACCGCGGGAGACTCGGACTCGGCAACATTGCCGGTTATTGAGGTGTTGTTTTCGGAGTGAGAATTTTGCCGGTTAATAGAGAATTCCAGATATTTAGGTGCCGTTTAAACGAGAGTTTCCTGTACTGTAACATAAAGCGCTCCTAATTTAGCAACCAGCAGCACCCTCAAAAGGTATCAGGAATAACCTGTCCCCTGCTGCAACTCACTTCTTCCCAGTTACCTCTAATTTGTACTGTCTTAACCAAGGAGATTACTCACCTCGTCATAGTTACTGTGAACCACAGTTGCCCAGTGTCTAGCCATTACATCCCCTGCTTTTCAGTTATAACCAACCACTATCTATTTGCAGAAAATGGGGGGTGGGGGAAGCAACCAGACTCAATCATAAGCTAGAGTGAAGGAGGAAAAAGGTTTATCCAGCACTACTCATGATGGCGAGCAAGAGAGGATAGAGAGAGCGACAAAGGGGGTGATTTTCATTCAGAAGTCGGGTTGGAGGCGAGACTACAACTTTCGGGGTTGTAGTCCCGCCTCCATCGAGATGCGGCCAATCCACGCGATTTTAACTTGATTGACCCTGTTGAGCCCGCCCAGCGGGCTCAGGAGGCCAATTAAGGGCCACCCGGCAACAGGTGACATCACAGGCTGAAATTTTATCTGTCAAGACGTTTTGACAGATGAAATATCAGTGTTTCACAGCTGTTTGAAGCTGTCAAACACTGACAGTCTTACTTCTAACCTGAGTCCTTCTACACAGACTCAGTTAGAAATCTCTCCTGTACAGAAAGCTGCAGGCTGTCACTTTTGACAGTTCGCGGCCATTCTGCTTTCTGTGCCGGTGAGATGAGCGACTCCCGGGACCTAAAGGAAGGATGGCTGAAAAGGTAAGTACAGGTAATTTAAACTTCTTTACATACTTTAGACACACCAAACACACGTACCTTTGCACTCATGCACACATCACTCACCTAAACACCGACATCTCGACCCCTCCAAGTCCTTCAACCCGACGGCCCGACTCCTCTAACTTGGCGTGGTTTGGAGCCGTTGGGAATCCCACACTTCAAGCTTTAAAATAGGGATTAAGCTAAAAACTGCCTGTTAACTACCTGTTAACAGGCAGTTAATTGGCACCAATCCCTTCCCACCTCGGGTAGGCGGGTCCCAGTGCGGGGCGGGTACCCGCCTCCTTTGAAACTTACATGGAGGCGGGTTGGGGGCGGGATGGGTTCGGGACCCCCGATTTCGGGAATTTAACCCCCCGCACGCCTCCAATCCCGACTCCACGGGTCAATGAAAATCGACCCCAAAGAGTGGAAAGAGACAGACAGAGAGGAGAGAGAGAGAGAGAGAGAAGGGAGAGAGAGAACCTCATGGAGGAAAAACCCTTCCTGATTTCTACCCCCCCGCCTTCTAGCGTGGGAGCACTGAGCCAATTGTATAGCCCCAACTGCTGCCCTGGTCAAAGTCAGCTAACTCAGCATTGAACCTGGGACTCTTCCTGGTCCGTACAGCTCAGTATCACAACATACTGAGCTATCAGGAGAGCTTTTGAATATGGATTGATGGAGAGTTTTAACGGTTCCCAATTTATCCCACAGAACATTTGGCCTGGAAATAGAGAAGGGAGCTGGGTCTTTCTTGCTGGCATTGTCTCACAGGGCGCTCTGTGTGCGATTTACAAGGTCAACATGGAGACAAGGTTTAAATTTAGGAGCTAAAGGCTAAAATATAGAAACCAGAGGAGACATATCAGTTGCCAGGAGCCTCTCAAATATTTGGGAAGATGGCAAACCCTGGATTTGCCCTGTTGGAACTTGGAAGTATCTGATAGAAATGTTGGTCTGTGGGTGAAATGAACGACCTTGGATTCAGCGTCTTGTTAATGCATCGTCCCATGACATACTGTTTAACTTACATCTCTCCTCTACATCTTAAATGTTTAGTCTATAGCTCTTAAGTGTTAAACCTGGTCTACATGCTGACACTAAGGGGGCGATCTTGCCAGCCCTGGGGAGGCGGATATGGTGGCGGGAAAATGGCAGAATCTGGGAGCGGATACCCATCCCGCCCCCAACCTGCCTCCGTGCCATCTTCCCAGGAGGCAAGTACCCGACCCGAGCCGGGTCCCGTCTCCTCGAGGCGGGAAGAGGATTAGTGCCAATTAACTGCCTAAAGTGTGGGCTTCCTGACAGCTCCGAACCCCGCCAGGGTCAGCGAGGTGAGCCATGGGTCTGCGGGGGTTGGCGGGGTCGAAAGGTGCGCTGTGCAGGTGAGTGATGAGTGTGTGAGTGTGTATGTGTGTGAGGTGACTCTAAAGTGTTTTAATAAGATTACTGACCTTTGCTTCTTCCTCCAGGCTTCATCCCTTTAGGCTGCGGAGCTGCCTCATCTCACTGGCAGAGAAAGCAGAATGGCCGCTGCATTCTTAAATGCAAGAACCATCTGATTTCTGCTCAGGAAAGAGGTTTGGTGAGTCTTGAGTACAAGGACTCACCAAAGAACAGAGATTGTCAGTGTCTGACAGCTTCTCAAAGCTGTCAAACGATGACAATTCATCTGTCAAAAAATTTTGACAGATGAAACGTCATACGCTGACGTTCTCTGTCACCGGCTTTCCCTTAATTGGGCGGGCTTAACAAGGTCAATCAAGGGAAAATAGCGTGGGTTGGCCGGACGTCGATGGAGGCGGGACTAAAACCTGACAAGCAGCTTTCCCGCCTCCATCGTGTCCCCATTGATAAAATCACCCCCATTGTTTCTTACAGAACTTCCTTAGATACAAACTCCAGCTACAAGAATGAGGAAAAAAAATTAGGGAATAAAAGGGGTCAGAGATCTAAGAAGAAACCTCATTACTGTGTGGAAATTCCTCCACGGCATTTTGGCTCATTGCCTCATGTCTTCCTCAGCTTCTGACTGGATTTCCCAGTGAGGGGAGAGAAAGATGCGAGGCAGCAAGCTGAAATGTCTCAGAAGATCCTCCACTCAGCAGTGAAGACAGAAACAATGGAGAGGACCAACATTGTGTGAAATTTGATGAAGCTGTGAGAGAATGTAAATTTCGTCAAAAAACAAGAAGTGTACAGCTCTCTAAAAAGTCCCCTGAACTGCACCACGAGGAACACATCGGTTCCATATCCATTTATACTCCAATCCTTAGGGAATCTCCAGATTTGGTATGTCCCTCCCTAATCTCTGTCGAAATAGCTCCAGGTTTGATATCTGTGATCCTTCACAGGTATGGCTTAATCTACAGGGTATGTCAATGTACTGTGCACATCGATGGCTTCAAACCCGTGTAAAGGCTTCAACTTAATCCCTCCGCAGAGAACTACCATCAGCACGAAACCGACGATTTGTCTGCAGCACCTTTAAGCACTTTGATAGCCTCCAGACACCGAACCTTCAATGCACAGAAACATAAACATAGAAGATAGGAGCAGGAGTAGGCCATTCAGCCCCTCGAGTCTGCTCCGCCATTCAATGAGATCATGGCTGATCATCCAAATTCAGTACCCTGTCCCTGCTTTCTCCCCATACCCCTTGATCCCTTTAGCCTTAAGAAATATATCTAACTCCTTCTTGAATATATTTTGTGGTAGAGAATTCCACAGGTTCACCACTCTCTGAGTGAAGAAATTCCTCCTCATCTCTGTCCTAAATGGCTTACCCCTTAAACGTACATATAAGGGATTATCAGGCCCTCGTCTGTTGTTTTCTAACTCAGTGAGGAACGCAGGTCTTGGAAATGCAGGCTGCAGATAAAATTAGCTTCAAAGTCAAGTCAATGTACGTGCATGCAAATATTATAAAGACGGATAAAAGCTAGATAAACACATGAGGGAGGAAGGAATAGAAGGATATGTTGATAGGGTGGGATGAAGTGGAAGGCTCGTGTGGAGCATAAACACCGGTATGGACCAGTTGGGCCGAATGGCCTGTTTCTGTGCTGTCATTCTACGTAATTCTATGCAATACGTAATAATATTTGGCCTTTGTGCTCCGACACAGTAGATAAGAGAAGCTGGAAAGGAAAAGAAACAGTGGTCATCTCCTCACTGTTAACTGACTTTACAAGTTGAGATGACATTTATAAGTCGGGGGGAAAAAAAATTAACAAGCAGTCTTATGACCGGCACACAGTGAGATTTTGGTTTGGCTGTGAGCCCAGCACCTCTGCTGGGAAAAATCAGCAGCAATTTGGAAGCTAGTATAATTTTCTGGAAAATAAGTGATTTATATACACGGCAGTGTTTAGGTCGCTACTGCGGGTACATGAGACTGTTTAGTTAAACAAATAATAATCATCAGCCTCAGTTAAAAATCAACTGATATCCCGACTTTTGAAGTTGTCTACAGCCACTGCCTGTAAACTGGGTACAAATTCATCCCACTCAGACTTAATGTACTGTAGTTAACGATGCCAATATATTTCATTCAAGCCCTATAATGTTCTTTCTGCCCGCTCTATTTTATTCTGCTTGATGCTGCAGTGTCTGTTATGTAGGCAAACACAGCAGTCATTTTGTGCACAGCAAGGTCCCACAAACAACAAGGAGATGAATGAACACTCCCGTGAAACATGATGACCTCTGCTGCTGGAGATCTTGGGCAAGGGGGAGAAGTCATCTGTGACAGGAAACCATCAAGGTTGAAGATGGAGATATTCTGGAGTTTACTTGAATATCATTGGGGATCGGGGAGTATTTCTGCACCCATAACAACAACAACTTGTATTTATATAGCGCCTTTAACGTTGTAAAACGTCCCAAGGCGCCGCACAGGAGTATTTTAAGACAACAAATTTTGACTGATTCACATAAGGATAAATTAGGGCAGGTGACCAAAAGCTTGGTCAAAGAGGCAGGTTTTAAGGAGCGTCTTAAAAGAGGAAAGAGAGGTTTAGGCAGGGAATTCCAGAGCTTAGGGCCCAGGCAACAGAAGGCACGGCCACCAATGGTGGAGCGATTATAATCAGGGATTCTCAAGAGGGCAGAATTAGAGGAGCGCAGATATCTCGGGGGGGTTGTGGGGCTGGAGGAGGTTACAGAGATAGGGAGGGGCGAGGCCATGGAGGGAGTTGAAAACAAGGATGGGAATTTTGAAATCAAGGTGTGTCTTAACTGGGAGCCAATGTAGGTCAGCGAGCACAGGGATGATGGGTGAATGGGATTTGAAGCAGGTTAGGACACGGGCAGACGAGTTAACCACCAGATGTGAGGATCCGCTGGATGTCAACCCAAAGGCTCACTCCACCCTTAAGGTAATATAGGCTTAAATCATCAACTGGCACCATTGAGCTTTGTTGGGTTCTATTACCAGAAATAGGAATCAGTCAATTGAATTTGTAAGTGTGGTTTTGGGCTCCCCCAGTCGTACAGGTGGTCTTGAGAAAGCAGCACCACACCAACCTTACTGGAGTCTTAGTTTTACCTGTCTACACAAACAAGTTTGGAAAGAAGTAGATCGAGAGAAACTATTTCCTCTGGTGGGGGGAGTCCAGAACAAGGGGGGGTGTAACCTTAAAATTAGAGCCAGGCCGTTCAGGGGTGATGTCAGGAAGCACTTCTTCACATGAAGGGTAGTGGAAATCTGGAACTCTCTTCCCTCAAAAAGCTGTTGAGGCTGGGGGTCAATTGAAAATGTCAATTGTGATTGATAGATTTATGTTGGGTAAGGGTGTGAAGGGTTATGGAACCAAGGCTGGTAGAAGGAGTCAAGATACAGATCAGCCATGATCTGATTGAATGGCGGAACAGGATCGAGGGGCTGAATGGCCTCCTCCTGTTTCTATGTTCACAAGACCATATTTTCTAAACTTTCATTTGCAGTGGGAGTGAACTAGATGATTAGTGGAACGGGGAGGGTCTGGCACATGGTAAAGAGTGGGGATGCGGTGGCCAGAGCTAGGGAATGATTGGTCAGCAGGTTTGGAACTCTCAGTATAGTACGCCATGAGGTCACACTGGCGTACGTCCAAATTGAAACTGACCTCCAAAGTAGGCATTGGTCACCCTGGCACCATTTCAGCACTCAAGATTCAGGCTGGTAATATTGCCCAACTATAGCTGGATTGCAGATGAATTCTGAGCCAATCTGACCTCTGCGCACCAGTCGGACTGGGACACGTGTCCTGCCATTCCCGTCTCCACCCAACGGAGCGAAAGGTCATTGGGTCGTTAGCTACAGTGCCAAAGGGCCATGAGAGAAGGTCATGCTACTGGGAGGACAGAATGTGTAGCCTTTGATGCTTCATCCAGTGAAGAGCAATCCAGCGAAAGCCCATGCTGAGTAAATTATACACCACTTTGGAGAAATAATACAGGGAAATGATGGTGCAATGACGCTACATTCTGGGAAATAGTGAGCTAAGAAAATAAATGGAGTGCTGTTTGACGTAAGAAAACTACTAGGCACTTGGTCTAAGCGTTAAACAAAGCTTTAATCAACTGTTTTACAACATGGAGGTCTAGTTGTGTCCTTCACTAGTTCCTGTTAAGAATTTCCTGCGCAAGCTGGGCCCGTGCCCGAGTATTTATACTCTCCCTGGACAGCGCCACCCGCAGGCCGCTCAGTGTTATTTCATAAGTCTTTCATGAATGACTGATTCATGTCACTGTGGGTATAATTGCTGAGCAGAAATGAATGCATTACATCAGTAACCTTGTGCGACTGTTGTCTTGCAATTTACCACTCTTGAAGCTGTGCATTTTACGGACGCTACAGGTGAAACTTATTTCTTTACGCTTAATTTGACTGGAAAAAAGTGCCATTTCAAAACAAACCCTTCTTACAGGTGGAATTCAGGAGTGGGCGACAGTGTAACATGATAATGTCGTGGTTTATTCGAGGTGGGTTTCGCTCACACGATAGGGTAAATGGTGCGGGACCTCGCTAGACAGGAGCACTGATCAGACAATCAGACGCTGAGGTCAACGTCCCTGATTTCCAGGGCTCCTAATTTTCTGGCAATCCATTTTAAAATTGGGAACACTGCCAATCAGATACAGCGACTTCTCTTCCTCACGTCCCCGCACCCTTTATGATGGTTGAAGTGCGATCACTTCAAGGTCATTTCTGTACCACCCTCTTGGGCCTTCATTAGCTGTAGCCAAGGTCACGCAAGGTGGGAGAGGGCCCATAATGAGAGTTATGAACAAGTGTCAGGTGAGTCAGAAGGTTGTGGGTTCAAGTCCCACTCCAGAGACTTGAGCACAAAATCTAGCCTTTTAAATTTATTTTTGTGTTTACTCATGGGTCAGGAGGAGCAGGAGTGCTCCTCCGGGCTTCATGAGGAAGCCTTGGGCCTCCTTTACCCCGGGCTTCGCGCCCCCCCTTCACCTGATTACCTATGCCCCCCGACCTCCAACCCCTCACCTGACTGTGGGGACCGCGGGTCCCTGGCCCGCAATTTTCCGCTCCCGCCAGCCAGGTTCTGCATCTGGCCGGATTCGGGCGGGACTCCGATTAAATTTAGGGTAATGAGGCCCGACTGTTCCGATCGGCCGGTCCTCCTCGGCTCTGGACTCCCCAGGTGCGCCGCCCACTTTGGGGCTCGCACGCACCGTACCCGTCTCCCCTTTAAAATCAGGGCCTATGAGTGATAATAATAATCGACGTAGGTCTTGGTCAACGCAGAGTACAGGCGCTGGCAGAGTCGGGTCAATTCATGTTGAAAGCGGATGGTGGAGTTCGCAAATTAGCGTGCAAATTCTGCACTTTTTTGGAAAGCTGAACTAGGGCGAAAAACAGAAGGTGCGAGCCAAAATATCCGGAGATAATCCCAGTTCAACAAGTGACAGACACAAGGAGAAACACACGCACATAGTTTACTGAGACAAACTCGCCCAGCTTGTTCAGAAAAGGGTACGCTATGTGGCAACGTATACAACAATAGCTTGCATTCATATAAAATTATAAGGGGCAGATAAAGTGGATAGAAAGGACCTATTTCCCTTAGCAGAGGGGTCAAAAACCAGGGGGCACAGATTTAAAGTAATTGGGGGAAGGTTTAGAGGGGATTTGAGGGGAAATTTCTCACCCAGAGGGTTGTGGGGGTCTGGAACTCACTGCCTGAAAGGGTGGTAGAGGCAGGAACCCTCACCACATTTAACAAGTACTTGGATGTGCACTTGGGATGCTCTAACCTGCAGGACTACGGACCAAGAGCTGGGAAGTGGGATTAGGCTGGATAGCTCTTTGTCGGCCAGCGCAGACACGATGGGCCGAAATGGCCTCCTTCCGTGCTCTGGCTTTCTATGATTCTATGATATAGCGCCTTCAACCTAGAAAAATGTTCCAGGCGCTCCATAGAAGCATACGCAGACAAAAATCGACATCGAGCCCAAGAAGGAGATATTAGGAGGGGTGATCAAAAGCTTGGGCAAAGAGGTGGGTTTTAAGCAGGGTCCTAAAGGAGAAGAGAGCGGTGCTCCCAAATACATCTGCCAGTGAGAACGATTAGTGTTTAGACCAGAAGTTAATGATGTGACATTTTTAATTCACTAAAAATTGGGTAAAAATAGACCGCTACAGATAAGAGCGGAGCAGCAATCCAAGGCTTTCAGGCTCGGTACATTCTGATGTGTGATAAATAAAGAGCTCAGTCATGAGGATAAGCCAACCCAGCGGGGAATGTATCCTGAATCGGACCCTAAAGTGGACAATGGCTGAACGAGCACAGGACACATCAGGGCTCTGAGCAGAGGAAACAACAACAACTTGTGTTATAAATTTCATCATTCATCAAGAAACTACTCATGAAATAACACTGGGCGGCCAGCTGGTGGCGCCGTCCAAGGAGTATAAATACTCGGGCGTGGGCCCAGCTTCCAGGGACATTTTGTAAGACAAGGAACTAGTGAAGTACAACTAGACCTCCATGTTCTGAAACAAGTTGATTAAAGCCTTGCTTTATACTCAAACCAAGTGCGTAGTGAGTTTTATTACGTCAACTTGCACTTATATAGCGCCTTTGACCTAGCAAAACGTCTCAAGGCGCTTCAACAGGAGCGTTATCAAACAAAATTTGACACATCGCCAACCCGAGCCTCAAGAGACACATCTCAGTCTCAGTCAAATTGGGAAAACTCATGAGCCAAGGAAGGGGCAGTGCTTGGTGGCATTTATAATCTGGAAGTTAAATATTCTTGCCCTCTATTGACTACTCACTACTCACCAATCCACTCAGACTAGAATCAGCTGTGCTTTTCAAGTTTTTCACAGGCTTAACTGAACTCATTGTCATAATGGAATTTCATGGTGATCTGTCATTTTTGAAATGTTTCAAATACCGAGCATTAACTCATTTTACAGTGGGGAGCCAAGAACTCTCCTCCACATTTTCCATGTGAAAACTAATTGGACTGCAGTGATCCATGAGGAGTGAAGGCACCCAGTGAATCGGTTGAGTGCCTGAATTGTGTCACGGCAAACCGAAGGGACAGTATTTTAGCCCAAGTGCCGTTCACCTCATGCAAACAGCACAAGAGGAAGGGTATGGATGGAAATGCAAAGATCTGTTAATGGTAGGAAGGAAGCCTCTGCTGTGCTCCAAAAAGGTATGAGTGTGCAAAGAACATTTAAAGATAGATTTTATGATGGATGCACCACCATGACACAAGAATGGTGATTCCTCACTTCCAGTGTGGAGCTGTGATCGCAATGAGTGAGAGTCAGAGAATCGGGGCAAGGATATTTTAGCCCCGTCTCTGGTTCATCTCCTGAGCACCTAACTGGAGGCTTGCCTAGATCTCAAGGTCAAGGTGGACAACAACAACAATCTAGAGTAAGAGTAGAAAAATTGTAACACCCCACTTAGGGAGATGCTGAGAAGAGACAAGCACTGGCCCACTCTACTGAGATACTCCTCTGGGCCAGTGGAAGAGCTATTCTTGAGCTGATGATGAATGTCACATAGCAGCACTAAAGGTGGCCAGGGAGCATGGTCATCCTCTTGGCTACGTGAGTGCACAACCCAGTGAAACCAATAGAGGCTGGGGAGTAAAGAAATCCCATTATGGAAATTAAGTTCTCAGTTCTCCGGGGATGGCCAAAGTCAGAATCATATGCTGCAAATGCACCATCAACTTCCTGCACACGCGTACCAAGTATCGAAACAAAATTGCTGCAATTATATTTATCATTATTTCAGTGGTGCACAACCATTTTAGGCTGCCATTTTGGAATTGGGTGGAAAACAACAGGAGCCCAAAACATGCAATTACATAGGGGCAAAATTCGGTATCGCCCCGTTTGGGGCACAAATTATCGGCTGGGCGCAAAGTTTAGCGCCCGGAGCTAATTATCGCCTCCAACTGCAAACTTGGCTTCTATCGCCCCTGGAGCTGATTGGAGCGCTAAGTCAGGCGCTACACACCTCTCTTAAGGCGCTAATGCCGAGGAGCGAGGCGCTACCTCAGAGCGCTGGCGAAGCTCATGTGATGCCAGTCAGCAATGGAACACAGACACACTGGTACCGGCCAGTTCTTAAAGGGGAGGGTCGATCTTGCTCTCCATCCACACCCTGCTCATTGCAGCCTTGAATCTCGGCCTGGCGAGACCTGTACATCAATTCTGCTGGAAAGAACAATGGAGAGGCCCAGGGAAAGAGCTCAGAGAGCAGCCCTCATAGTCTCTTCTAAATCAATGCAAGGAAGGTCAACTCAAAATGAACCTGCAAAGTGCTGCTCAGTACCCAAAACTCCTCAACACAGCGTTGAATCTCTCCAGAAGTCTCTCTCTCTCCTCTCAGAATGCGTGGTGCAAAAATGTCGCTGACAAAAAAAGGCAGGAAGCGGCCGCCTTTAAATAGCACTCCCCCAGTCCCTTCCCGGCTGCAAAACGTTCCCCTCTACCTGTCGTTGCTAGCGGCAGGCGGAAAGGCAGGGGGCGCCACTCAATATCCGGTCTGGGGCATTACCGGGGCGTTGCGCACTCGACTGACGTCACAATCGCAGGAGATCGTGGCGGTAATGTTTAGCACCGCCGCAAAATGTCTGGTCAATTTCGCGAGCGGCACAAACATCGCCGCGCCCGGGCGCTAGTTGCTTTGCGCCCTGTTGGCGCCCTTAGGGCGCTAACGGGAGGCGCAAAGCAACCGAATTTTTCCCCCATAGAATTTACAACACAGAAACAGGCCATTCGGCCCAATTGGTCTATGCCAGTGTTTATGCTCCACACGAGCCTCCTCCCACCCTACTTCATCTCGCCCCATCAGCATAGTCCTTTCTCCCACATGTACTTACCTAGCTTCCCTTTAAATGTACCTATACTATTCGTCTCAACCACTCCCTGTGGTAATGAGTTCCACATTCCAACCACTCTCTGGCTAAAGAAGTGGTTAGATATGGGTTCCTTATGGCCTGCTAAACAGTGGATACGGCAAATACCTGGGATTGCTCATCTTCCAAGCTGGAGGAAGGAGGACAACTGAGAGAGAGACTACAAGAGCGAGATAAAAAGAATGAAAAATTACATTGTCGAACTTCCTCATAAATCTGATTGCAATCAGTTGCTTCTAAAGGGCAACTGTGTTGATGCATAGAGGCACATATTTCACTATTAATGCAAATGTCCAAAAGAAGCTGTCATCTTCAGACTCTTTCTCCTTCCTCTCATCCCTCAATGGGATTGTATTCAGTTCAGGGCAGACTGTCAGAATGACAAACATAATGCAGCTCTGTCCCCCAGGCCTGAGTGTTCCTCCCAATCGATTTGTGTAACAGGCTGTATTAAATGTCCTGTTCGACATGCCTGCAGATTTGCCTTCTCAGTTGAAACCAACATGAGATTAGCATCTGCCCTTTATACCAACCTGATTTGAGCCTCACGCACCCCAGCTTCCAGCACCACCAAGGGGAAAAAGTCACACACAAAAAAAGAAATCCCATGATAAATATGACTGAGGAAGGTGATACAGCTCATCTCAGCGTATCCATCTAGAGCAGAACTGCAAGGCCAGAGATCGTTCAGTCAGAATTGATAAGTCCCTGTTCACACAACTAGCCAAGAGGCACTGGAGCGTGCAGATATCTGGTTGTGGGTTCAAGTACCACTCCACTAAACAAGAAGGTATAGTCATTTACGACAGTTCTCCACCTCGCTAAAATTTAACTTGAGAAACTAAATAAACTCACACTTAAAACATAAGGACATAAGAAATAGGAGCAGGAGTAGGCCATTCGGCCCCTCAAGCATGGTGGCATAGTGGTTAGCACTGTTGCCTCACAGCGCCAGAGACCCGGGTTCGAATCCGGCCTCGGGCGACTGTCTGTGTGGAGTTTGCACATTCTCCCCGTGTTTGCGTGGGTTTTCTCTGGGTGCTCCGGTTTCCTCCCACAGGCCAAAGATGTGCGGGTTAGGTTGATTGGCTATGATAAATTGACCCTTAGTGTTAGGGGGATTAAATACGTGGGGTTACAGGGATAGGGTGGGACATGTGTTGGTGTAGGGGTTACGGGGAATCGGGTGGGATATGTGTCGGTGCAGGCTCGATGGGTCGAAATGGCCTCTATCTGCACTGTGGGGTTTCTGTGATTCTGTGAAGCCAGCTCCGCCATTCAATAATTCATGGCTGATCATCTACCCCAACTCCACTTTCCTGCACTATCCCCATATCCCTCGATTCCCCTAGAGTCCAAAAATCTATCGATCTCTGTCTTGAATATACTTAACGACTGAGCCTCCACAGCCCTCTGTGGTAGAGAATGCCAAAGATTCACCATCCTCTGAGTGAAGAAATTTCTCCTCATCTCAGTCCTAAATGGCCGACCCCTTATTCTGAGACTGTGACCCCTGGTTCTAGAATCCCCAGCCAGGGGAAACATCCTCCCTGCATCTACCCTGTCAAGCCCTGTAAGAATTTTCTATGTTTCAATGAGATCACCTCTCATTCTTCTAAACTCGAGAGACTATAGGCCCAGTCTACTCAATCTCTCCTCATAGGACAATCCCCCCATCCCAGGAACCAGGAATCACCTCTTGACAACCTCTTATTTCCTGTTATACCCATGCCAACTCACTATTACCCATCCCAAGAACCTTAGATGTAACTTTAACTTTAGGCTATGTTAACGCTCTTCCCCAGTTTGGAGTACCTCTGAGTCAGAAGTTCGTGGGTTCAAGTCCCACTCCAGAGACTTGAGCACACAATCTAGGCTGGCACTCCCTCAGTACTGCACTGTCGGGAGGTGCTGTCTTTCTGGATGAGACGTTAAAGAGAGACCTCAACTCGCCGTTCAGGATCCTATTTACAGAAAAACAGGAGCTCCCCCAGTGTCCTGACCAGCATTCCTTCCTCAACCAACACCAAAAAAATTAATTCGCTATTCATCTCATTGCTGTTTGTGGGACTTGGCTGTGTGCAAATTGGCTGCCGCATTTGTTGGCATAACAACAGTGATGATACCTCAAAGCGAATTCATTAGCTGTGAAGCGCTTTGGGAGCTCCTGAAGATGTTAAAGGGTTTATATACAGGTAGGTTCTTTCCTTCTTTCTTCGTGTTATTAAATAATTGATTTAAAGTGGTGATTTCCCCTTGAAGTAGCTGAGCAGGCAAAAAATGCAAAAGTCAAAGGAGTTCCACTGTCAATAGAAATCAGAGTAGGAATAGGATTAGGCCACTCTGCCCCTCGAGCCTGTTCCACCATTCATATAGATCAGGGCTGAGCTGGATCTTAACTCCGTCTACCAGCCTTGGCTCCGTAACCCTTAATACCCTTACCCAACAAAAATCCATCAATCTCAGTCTTAAAATTTTCAATTGACCCCCTCAGCGTCAACATCTTTTTGGGGGAGCGAGTTCCAGATTTCCACCACCCTTAGTGTGAAGAAGTGTTTCCTGACATCACCCCTGAACGGCCTGGCTCTAATTTTAAGGTCGTGCCCCCTTGTTCTGGACTCCCCCCCCCCCCCCCACCAGAGGAAATAGTTTCTCTCGATCCACCCGATCAACTCCTTTAATCATCTTGAACACCTCAATTAGATCACCCCTTAATCTTCTATACTCGAGGGAATACAAGCCTAATCTGTCTAACCTCTCCTCATAATTTCACCCTTTTAGCCCCGGTATCATTCTGGTGAATCTGCACTGCTCCCCTCCAAGGCCAGTATAGCAGTGCTCAGAACTAAATGCAGTGCTCCAGATGGGGTCTAACCAGAGCTTTATATAACTATACAACATGTATATACTGGGCCCGCAAATTACACAACAGTTAACCTCTTTGCAAATACTGCATTGAAGACCTTCATCTTCCTCAAGTGTGAGTGACCTCAGTTAGTAGTTAAAATAAATCATGATGCAGTCAGACCCTTAGAATACTTCAGAGGATTAAACACTTCAACAACATACACTTAGAGGAAGCCGGTACCAGCCAAATATTGTCTGTGATACAATTCTTCTGATCTTATAGACAGGCAGGAGTCTCCAGAAAATGCTGGAAAAACTCAGCAGGCCAGGCAACATCCGTGGAGAGAAATTAGAGTCGACGTTTCAGGTCGAAACCCTTCTTCAAAACTGGAAAGGAAATGAAATCGATCGAAAGGCAGGGCTGCGACAGAACAAAAGAAGTGAAGAGACATTAAGAGGTATTCAAAACGAGACGAGATGGTGATCGGACTAGTGGAGACAAAAGACGGCTCTAGATTAGGTGTGAAATGCGCTGGCAGAATGGGAGACAGCTGCCATGTGGGAGAGAGAAAAAAGGGAAAGCGGGGGAGGGGGGGGGTGGTGGGGAGGGAAAAACCAAAACAAAGGGGTGGATAAAAAATATAAGTAAAAATGTAACAGGGGCCGAGGTTATGATCTGAAATTGTTGAACTCGATATTGAGTCCGGAAGGCTGTAAAGTGTGTAAAGTGCCTAATCACAGAATCACAGAATCACAGAAACCCCACAGTGCAGATAGAGGCCATTTCGGCCCATCGAGCCTGCACCGACACATATCCCACCCGATCCCCGTAACCCCAACACATATCCCACCCGATCCCCGTAACCCCACCTATTTAATCCCCCTAACACTAAGGGTCAATTTATCATAGCCAATCAACCTAACCCGCACATCTTTGGACTGTGGGAGGAAACCGGAGCACCCGGAGAAAACCCACGCAAACACGGGGAGAATGTGCAAACTCCACACAGACAGTCGCCCGAGGCCGGATTCGAACCCGGGTCCCTGGCGCTGTGAGGCAACAGTGCTAACCGCTATGCCACCGGAAGATGAGGTGCTGTTCCAGGAGTACCCTTCATAAGAATACCTCATACCATGGTTCATTAGACTTGGAAGGGCAGTGCCAGCTTCTCAGTTAGCTGGCAGTTCCTGCCCATTTGCCATGGCTGGGATCGGTGGAACCTATTCTGGTCGGCTGCATGGCAAGGGGAGGGGGAGGGGATAAGACAGGAGTGATATTAAAGCTGAACGAAATCAAGAATCGAACTGCGACTGACCACCGTGTGTCTCATCTCCACTCCCTCCCCCACACAAATGCACAGCATCACACTTCATTTCCGCCAGCCCCACCCCCTATCTCCTGAAGGCAGCGAATCATTATAGGGTGCATTCCATGGATGCCAGCGGCCCTTCAGAACCGCGTGGTGAGTGCCGGCAAGCTATTCGACCGTGGAAGGACGTCGCAGCCCAGACCTGGAATTCACGGACATGCACTTCCACGCAGGGACCACTGGGCGGCAGCGAGGGGTGGGAACCCTGGCTGGTATTTCCTGGAAGGATCGGCAATATACTTCCAAGTCAGGATGGTGACTCAACAAATCCCTCACCACAGCTGCAGACGGCAGATAAAGCAGCCGGGTTTCAAAACTGACGGAGACCTTCTATCAACTGAAGCAAGAGTATGACCACAGTTGGAGTACCGTGTCGGAGGGATGTTGATGCAAGAGAGGGTACGGTGCAGATTCACTAGAATGCTGCCCGGTGTGAGGAAATACAGATATGAAGAAAGACTTGGAAACAATTGGGGCTGTTTTCATCAGAACAGAGATTACTAGGTGATTAAAAAAAAAATTCATTCATGGGATGTGGGCGTCGCTGGCAAGGCCGGCATTTATTGCCCATCCCTAATTGCCCTTGAGAAGGTGGTGGTGAGCCGCCTTCTTGAACCGCTGCAGTCCGTGTGGTGAAGGTACTCCCACAGCGCTGTTAGGGAGGGAGTTCCAGGATTTTGACCCAGCGACGATGAAGGAACGGCTGATATACTTCTAAGTCAGGATGGTGTGTGACTTGGAGGGGAACTTGGAGGTGGTGGTGTTCCCATGCGCCTGCTGCCCTTGTCCTTCTAGGTGGTGGAGGTCGTGGGTGAAAGGATGGGACAGAGTGGATAGAAACAGACTGGTTCCAGTGGTTGAGGAGACCAGAATGAGGTGACAATGTAAGAGATTTAGGACAGAGAGCAGGAGAAACTTTTTTTTTTACACAGAGGGTTGAAAGGCTGTGGAACGCACTACCCGAGTTAGTGATTGAAGCACGGACCATGTCGACATTTAAGAATAGGTTAGATAGGAGGCTGAAGGAAAAGGGGCATAAAGGGATATGGAAACAGGGCAGGCACGTGGGATTAGGACTATGGATCGAGTGGCGGATTGGTTAGCCTCTTTCCATGTTGTAATTTCTATGTCATTCAGCCACCTGAAATGCTCTACTCTCCTGCTCAAGGGAAACCATGTTCGGCTGAGAAAAGGGAAAAGGTGGGCAGATCATAATCAACGAAAGGCACCTTCGATAAATAGCCACGGCAACAGTAGAAAGCTCTGTGGCCTTTGAAAATGAGTGAAGTGCTTATAATGGGAGCAGGTGAAGTTGAGAAAAAGAACCACAAATTACTAAGTGATAGAAATATGCTGTAAATTGATACTGCCACTTAACGCAAATCGACTGGACTCAGTAAGTAATACTCCTGACCTCATGCTGCCACCTGGGTGATGGGAGATTCTGATTGGTAAGGAATGACATCAGATCCCCTTTCGTTAATCTGCAGACCTTTAACCCTTGCCGGCTCAGTCACCTGACAGCCAGCCCCAGGGCTCGGTGGAAACAGTTGAATTTGTGGAACGTGTGTTAAGATAGCTGCGTTCCAGGAGGCATTGGCCAAAAATACACGATCCAGCTCGAGCCCTTTTTAGGTAAAGCTATGGCTGGAATACACAGCTGCTGGTTTTTTTTTTCCCCCAGCAATCGGATTCTTTGTCATTCAAACAAAAAAATTCTCCCCTCCTTGGCTGACTGGCTCTGGCTCGGATACAGTTCAAAGGGTTCTGGCCACCTTCCAGCACCTGAGCTGAGTGGCCAATCTGTGTGAGTCGGTGCCAATAACCCAGTCAACCGTGCAGGTCTGCCCAGCTGAATCCAAGCGTTCTCCTGAGGTTGGGGTAAGGTCGCCAACTCTGGTCATCGCATGACCCTCCCACGCCCAGCCGCCCCGCCCGGTCAAACAGTCTCCCCCCTCTGCAATATCTAATACCCAAAAGTGTTCAAAGAAAATGGGGGAAAAAAAATCACACGCACAATTCCCTGATGATTTTTCTCCTGGGTTGCGCACAACAGTGCCCAGGAGATCCATCTTTAATTCCTGGAGACGGGCCAGGAGAATCCTGGAGGCTTGGCAATCCTTGAACTTTCCAGCAGAGGTCACTGCACAGTGATCAAGACTGGGAACCCTGGCTGATTTGTGTTCACTACCTCGCCCAGGGCTACCGACAGCGATTGGAACTCCCCTCCTGTTCCTAGGTTGGGGTCAGCTAACTCAGGCCAAGATGCTTCTGCCCAGTCTGAACTTTGAACTGCTCCATTTCAACTAACTGACGAACTGAGCCATCGAGTGCAGCCCGATAAGATCCACTTTGAAAGCAACTCTGTGAATCAGTTTGGTAATCAGTTACTGCAGAACCGTACCAACTGCATGGCTGAGATATGTAGCAATCTCTTTCCAAATTGGCCAATGTCGGAGAGAGTTCAGGTCAATGCAAACAGATTTAATGCAGATTGCACAGTCAAGAACTGGATGTCGTATCAGCTGATGTGCCGTATATATCCGTGCATGTACCAGAAACCCTGTCCCTGTCTAGGGCTAAAAGCCAAGAGGTCGTCTTATTCGCAAATCCCAGGTTCCAGGCCACAATCTCGTCACAGACATGGATCCGCTCCAGTTCCCTGCTGTCAACTGTTGCTCTGCTCCCCGCCCCCAGCGCTGTGAGAGTAAAGTGGCAACTTTGGGCTGGATTTTCCAAGCCCCGGGGAGGCGGGCAAGGAGGCGGGACTGCCGGTAAATTCGGAGAAAGTGGGGGCGGATGGCAAACCCACCCCCATCCCGCCTCCGTGCCCTTTTGCCAGGAGGCGGGAAGATGTGCAGCTTCGGGTCCCGTCTCCTGGAGGCGGGAAAGGCATTTAATCCTTTAACTGCCTGGTAACAGGTAGTTAACAGGCAGAAAAAAGGATTAGTGGCATTTTACCTTCACAGGTGAAGGCTTCCCGACCTCGGAGAACCCCGCTGGGTTGGACGAGACGTGAAGGAGGTCTGCAGCGGTCGGAGGCACCTGGAAGTAACATGTAGAAGTAAGTGATGGGTGCAAGTGTGGAGTGGTAAATATGCAAGGTGAGTGATAAGTTTAAAAAAATGTTAACTTACCTTGTTTTCTTCCAACAGCCTTCAGCCGCGGTGGATCGGGAGAGCCGACATCCTCCTTGTCAATTTCACAGACTGGCTGTTGGAACCTCCGAACCAACAGCCATGTGAAATTTACAAATTTGAAAGGTTTGATGAGTCCTGAACACAAGGTCTCATCAAACTACAGAAAATGTCAGTGTTTGACAGCTTCAGAGAGCTGTCAAACACTGACATTTCTTCTTTCAAGGAGTCTTGACAGATGGCACGTCAGACGTTGACGTGATCTGCCAATGACTTCCTCCCTAATTGACCTGCTGAGCCCGCAGGGCGGGCTTAACAAGGTAAATCAGGGGAAAATCCCTCTGGTTGGTCAGGCAAGGATGGAGGCGGGACATTGACACGGCAAGCAGCAGTCCTGCCTCCATTCACAAAATCCAGCCCTTTATCTCCCAGTTCCTGACTTCAGTCCAGGCCCCTCCTACCAGACTAAAATCAGACACTGTCCAGTGGGGTAGGTACAGGGAGAGGGGATTTAAATCAGACACAGTCCAGTGAGGTAGGTACAGAGAGAGGGGATTTAAAATCAGACACAGTCCAGTGGGGTAGGTACAGAGAGAGGGGATTTAAAATCAGACACAGTCCAGTGGGGTAGGTACAGAGAGAGGGGATTTAAAATCAGACACAGTCCAGTGGGGTAGGTACAGAGAGAGGGGATTTAAAATCAGACACTGTCCAGTGGGGTAGGTACAGAGAGAGGGGATTTAAAATCAGACACAGTCCAGTGGGGTAGGTACAGAGAGAGGGGATTTAAAATCAGACACAGTCCAGTGGGGTAGGTACAGAGAGAGGGGATTTAAAATCAGACACTGTCCAGCGGGGTAGGTACAGAGAGAGGGGATTTAAAATCAGACACAGTCCAGTGGGGTAGGTACAGAGAGAGGGGATTTAAAATCAGACACTCTCCAGTGGGGTAGGTACAGAGAGAGGGGATTTAAAATCAGACACAGTCCAGCGGTGTAGGTACAGAGAGAGGGGATTTAAAATCAGACACAGTCCAGCGGGGTAGATACAGAGAGAGAGGATTTAAAATCAGACACAGTCCAGCGGTGTAGGTACAGAGAGAGGGGATTTAAAATCAGACACAGTCCAGTGGGGTAGGTACAGAGAGAGGGGATTTAAAATCAGACACAGTCCAGCGGGGTAGATACAGAGAGAGAGGATTTAAAATCAGACACAGTCCAGCGGGGTAGATACAGAGAGAGAGGATTTAAAATCAGACACAGTCCAGCGGGGTAGATACAGAGAGAGGGGATTTAAAATCAGACACAGTCCAGCGGGGTAGATACAGAGAGAGGGGATTTAAAATCAGACACAGTCCAGCGGGGTAGGTACAGAGAGAGGGGATTTAAAATCAGACACAGTCCAGTGAGGTAGGTACAGAGAGAGGAGATTTAAAATCAGACACAGTCCAGTGAGGTAGGTACAGGGAGAGGAGATTTAAAATCAGACACAGTCCAGTGAGGTAGGTACAGGGAGAGGAGATTTAAAATCAGACACAGTCCAGTGGGGTAGGTACAGAGAGAGGAGATTTAAAATCAGACACAGTCCAGTGGGGTAGGTACAGGGAGAGGAGATTTAAAATCAGACACAGTATGATAGGGGGGAGAGATTTAGAGAGAGCCTGGACTGGAGTCTGGAGGGTCAGTTGCGATTTAAATGGCACTGGGGGAGTGGAGCAACAGACGACAAGAACGAGCTGGTGAAATGAGGAAGAGCAGAGAGAAAATGTATTTGTGGACAGCGCAAATTTTGGGGGAAGAAATCGACTTATTCTCAGGCCATCTTATACACAAATATATACAGTGTAGAAAAGCAAAATACTGCGGATGCTGGAAATCTGAAATATAAACAGAAAATGCTGGAAACACTCAGCAGGTCAGGCAGCATCTGTGGAGAGAGAAACAGAGTTAATGTTTCAGGTCGATGACCCTTCGTCAGAACTGGAAAAGGTTAGCGATGGAACAGGTTTTAAGCAGGTACAGGGGCAGAGAAAAGGGTGCGGTGGGAGGGGAGGAAAGAACAAAAGGGAAGGTCTGTGACAGGGTGGAAGGCAGGAGAGATTAAAAGACATCCAGTTCTGACGAAAGGTCATCGACCTGAAACGTTATGGGGTGAGCGCGGGAATATGGTGTTGAGATAGAGGATCAGCCATGATCATATTGAATGGCGGAGCAGGCTCGAAGGGCCGAATGGCCTACTCCTGCTCCTATTTTACTATGTTTTCTATGTTTCTATGTTAACTCTGTTTCTCGCTCCACTGATGCTGCCTGACCTGCTGTGCACTGTTCCCTCTGACTTTTTTTTGGGCCTGCCCGACCTCTTTAACGGCCATTCAAAATTCCACGCATGCACGGTTTCTCTATTTAAAAGCCGCCGCACCGGCTGTGCGGGACTTGCTTCGCCCCCGTAGATTGTGCATTGCCGTTGGTTGCAGTACTTGTCTCGGCTGCGCGCTCCGAGCTCATACCCTACTCTTCCTGTCTCAATCCCCCGTGCACGCCAGAAAATATGGAGCGGAATACAGTAAAGATTGGCCCAGAACTTCGGGTCCCCACGGGTGAGTACGCGCTTGGTACTCACGCGTAGGCCCAACGAAAGTGTCGGTTTCGTGCATGCACTGCGCATGCGCGGGAAACCGGAACTTCCGTTCCCTTCAAGGAAGGGGTTCACAGGTCGAACGCGTGCGCCAGAGAGGCAGCGCGTACACCTGGAACTTCCGGTTTTTTTTGCAGGTTTCTCCGGGAGGGTAAGTCTCCAGCAGCTACGCTTGTAAAAAGCAGTTGCAAGGCCTGCTTTTAACAAGGTAAGTGGTGAATTAAGTAAAATTAAAACATTTTTTCCACAGGTTTATTATTTTTAAATACTTTAAAGAAAGGTAAGTTTATTTTTAGCCCTGTTAGAAATTGTAATACATTTTTTCAAAAATTTAAATTATTGTTTAAAATAGTTATTTTATGTAATTTATAGTTATTTTAAAAATGTGATTAAAAAAAAAATTATTTGAAGTTTTAGTGATGTTTTGGGGCTGATCTCTATTCATAGATTTGACAGCTCTTCCTGTCAAATCTATGAATGGGCATTCCCTGCTCCGATTGGCTCTCCATAGCCCACGTGATCCCAGGGGACGCTTCGAACTAACTGCGCCCCTGGGATACGCAAGCACTGCGCGCCGGCAGTTGGAGCAGGCCCAGGATTGGAATCCCACGCGGGCCCACAGCACAACGGCCGGCGCGCTAGGTAAGTGCAGGTCGGGGGCTTGCACCCACGGGAAGCCCCTGACCCGAATTTCTGGCCCATTGAGAAAGGAAGAACTGGCATTTATATAGCACCTTTCAGGACCTCAGGACGTCCCAAAGCGCTTTACAGCCAATGAAGTACTTTTTGAAGTGGAGTCACTGTTGTAATGTAGGAAACGCAGCAGCCAATTTGCGCACAGCAAGATCCCACAAACAGCAATGTGATAATGACCAGATCGTCTGTTTTAGTGATGTTGATTGAGGGATAAATATTGGCCCAGGACTCCAGGGAGAACTCCCCTGCTCTTCTTCGAATAGTGCCCTGGGATCTTTTACATCCACCTGAGAGAGCAGACGGGGCCTCGGTTTAACGCCTCATCCAAAAGACGGCACCTCCGACAGTGCAGCACTCCCTCAGCACTGCACTGGAGTGTCAGCCTAGATTAGGTGCTAAAGTCTCCGGAGCGGGACTTGTCTAGAATGAGGTGGATGGGTCCTCTACGACACCACAATGTTAAGCCGAGGCGCCAAGCGGGGACCAGGCACTTTCCCACCGGGGAGAAGGTCAAACCAGGCTGCTCCTTCCGCGACTCATAGCAACTGGTGTGAGAAGGGCACCCACAGAAGTTTGGGAGCACGTTGCCTGCCCACTTTCTCCGTAAGGATCATCAAGTGGGAAAAGGAAGGCAATTAAAAAAAAAAGTATCATTTGAGAACATTTAAATGGGGCTGGTGGTGGGGAAAGGGGAAGGTAATGCATTTGGTTGCTGCAAAGTTAATTCTGACAAGTCTGTGAAAGCCAACATTTAGGCAGTCAGTGAGCAAGGAGGCAATTCGTGCGCGTGTCACTTGCTTTACAGGAACAGGGGTTCTTTTGAAATGAAGCAAAGCTTGGCAGGCCCCTCCCCCTCCCAGCTCAGTCAACACCGTGTTCAAATGATGCTTTTAAAAAGGGACGAAATACTTCGCCGCCAGATCAGCAGGTTTCCCTGATGGAAAGCCGAACCTTACAGGGCAGGGAGATCCCAGGGGCCGCTCCAGCAGTGCGCCAATTGGCCTCAGTGCCCGTGGACTCGGACAAAAACACAGCCGATGTTCCTGCTCCCGATCGCTATCCAGTGACCCTTGCTGGAAGCACAGGTATGCCAAGCGAGGACAGCACTTTGCTTAGCTGAGTCAAGTAGCCCGGCAACACTCGCTCATGAACAACAGGCCATTTGGACAGGGTGCTGGAAGACCAGGGGACAGGCCTCCCTCCAAGAGACAGCCATTGCCTCCAGGAGAGGAGGGGAGAAAATTGGTGCGAAAAGAGCGAGGGGGAAAATCTGACTAAACCTTTCATTCTATTTTAAGTGTAGACTGGAGCTGAATGAGCACTTTGTTCAGCTTCCAGTCACTAGTACAAATACTGTGACGTTCTCTACAGTTGAACGGTTGGGAAACCTCCGCAACACAAGCTAGACCAGTGATTTTCAAACTTTTCTGTGTTATCATCGGCCCGGGGACCCCCTGTAAATACTGACACACTCCCTGGGACCCCCTGTAAATACTGACACACTCCCTGGGACCCCCTGTAAATACTGACACACTCCCGGGGACCCCCTGTAAATACTGACACACTCCTGGTGACCCCCTGTAAATACTGACACACTCCCGGGGACCCCCTGTAAATACTGACACACTCCCGGGGACCCCCTGTAAATACTGACACACTCCCGGGGACCCCCTGTAAATACTGACACACTCCCGGGGACCCCCTGTAAATACTGACACACTCCCGGGGACCCCCTGTAAATACTGACACACTCCCGGTGACCCCCTGTAAATACTGACACACTCCCGGGGACCCCCTGTAAATACTGACACACTCCCGGTGACCCCCTGTAAATACTGACACACTCCCCGGGACCCCCTGTAAATACTGACACACTCCCGGGGACCCCCTGTAAATACTGACACACTCCCTGGGACCCCCTGTAAATACTGACACACTCCCGGGGACCCCCTGTAAATACTGACACACTCCCTGGGACCCCCTGTAAATACTGACACACTCCCGGTGACCCCCTGTAAATACTGACACACTCCCGGGGACCCCCTGTAAATACTGACACACTCCCTGGGACCCCCTGTAAATACTGACACACTCCCGGTGACCCCCTGTAAATACTGACACACTCCCGGGGACCCCCTGTAAATACCGAAACACTCCCGGGGACCCCCTGTAAATACTGACACACTCCCGGTGACCCCCTGTAAATACTGACACACTCCCGGGGACCCCCTGTAAATACTGACACACTGCCGGAGACCCCCTGTAAATACTGACACACTCCCGGGGACCCCCTGTAAATACTGACACACTCCCGGGGACCCCCTGTAAATACTGACACACTCCCAGGGACCCCCTGTAAATACTGACACACTCCCGGGGACCCCCTGTAAATACTGACACACTCCCGGAGACCCACTGTAAATACTGACACACTCCCAGGGACCCCCTGTAAATACTGACACACTCCCGGGGACCCCCTGTAAATACTGACACACTCCCCGGGACCCCCTGTAAATACTGACACACTCCCCGGGACCCCCTGTAAATACTGATACACTCCCCGAGACCCCCTGTAAATACTGACACACTCCCGGGGACCCCCTGTAAATACTGACACACTCCCTGGGACCCCCTGTAAATACTGACACACTCCCGGTGACCCCCTGTAAATACTGACACACTCCCGGGGACCCCCTGTAAATACTGACACACTCCCGGGGACCCCCTGTAAATACTGACACACTCCCGGAGACCCACTGTAAATACTGACACACTCCCAGGGACCCCCTGTAAATACTGACACACTCCCGGGGACCCCCTGTAAATACTGACACACTCCCAGGGACCCCCTGTAAATACTGACACACTCCCGGGGACCCCCTGTAAATACTGACACACTCCCGGAGACCCACTGTAAATACTGACACACTCCCGGGGACCCCCTGTAAATACTGACACACTCCCGGGGACCCCCTGTAAATACTGACACACTCCCCGGGACCCCCTGTAAATACTGACATACTCCCAGGGACCCCCTGTAAATACTGACACACTCCCCGGGACCCCCTGTAAATACTGACACACTCCCGGGGACCCACTGTAAATACTGACACACTCCCGGGGACCCCCTGTAAATACTGACACACTCCCGGGGACCCACTGTAAATACTGGCACACTCCCGGAGACCCACTGTAAATACTGGCACACTCCCAGGGACCCCCTGTAAATACTGACACACTCCCGGAGACCCACTGTAAATACTCGCACACTCCCAGGGACCCCCTGTAAATACTGACACACTCCCGGAGACCCACTGTAAATACTGGCACACTCCCGGAGACCCACTGTAAATACTGGCACACTCCCGGGGACCCACTGTAAATACTGGCACACTCCCGGGGACCCACTGTAAATACTGACACACTCCCGGGGACCCCCTGTAAATACTGACACACTCCCGGGGACCCCCTGTAAATACTGACACACTCCCGGGGACCCCCTGTAAATACTGGCACACTCCCGGTGACCCCCTGTAAATACTGACACACTCCCGGAGACCCACTGTAAATACTGACACACTCCCGGAGACCCACTGTAAATACTGGCACACTCCCGGGGGCCCACTGTAAATACTGACACACTCCCGGGGACCCCCTGTAAACACTGACACACTCCCGGGGACCCACTGTAAATACTGGCACACTCCCAGGGACCCCCTGTAAATACCACCTCGAGCCTGTTCCGCCATTCAATGAGATCATGGCTGATCTGTATCCTAACTCCATCCACCTGCCTTGGTTCCATATCTCCTTGTCTAGCAAAAAACTATCGATCTCAGATTTTAAATGATTAATTGTGCTAGTATCTACTGCTTTTTGTAGGCGAGAGTTCCACGCTTCTACCATCCTTTGCCTGAAGAAGTGTTTCCCAACTTCTCTCCTGAATGGCCTGGCTCTGATTTAAAGGTTATGTCCCCTTGTCCTAGACTCCCCCACCAGTGGAAAATATATTGCTGGAAATATATCACCGTTCCTTCATCGTCGCTGGGTCAAAACCCTGGAACTCCCTCCCTAACAGCGCTGTGGGAGCCCCTTCACCACACGGACTGCAGCGGTTCAAGAAGGCGGCTCACCACCACCTTCTCAAGGGCAATTAGCAATGGGCAATATTGCCAGCTATGCTCACATATTTGGGTGCTAAGGGAGTCAATGGGGATCGGGCGGGAAAGTGGTGTTGCGGTCGAAGATCAGCCATGATCCTATTGAATGGCGGAGCAGGCTCGAGGGGCCGTATGGCCTACTCCTGCTCCTAATTCTTATGTTATCAGTGCTGTTTTGTGTCTGGCCAGCAAAAAAGTGTCCACTTGCAGAACCAGTGTGGTCGGGCTGTTCCCTCCTCTCCTCCTACCCCACTGCATGAACTAAGAGTGCTGCGCTGTTGGGATAGGGTTTGCCAGCCCTCCGGGATTGGCCTGGAGTCTCCAGGAATTGAAGACTAATCTCCAGGACACTGCTGGGAGCGACCCGGGAGAAAATCATCGGGGGCGTTAAAAAATGGTGCGTTTCATAAAAATATTTCTATGAACACTTCGTTCTAAAAATATTGGAGATGGGGGAAAAAAGGTCTGTTTAACTGACAGTCAAGAATCACCCAATTGGGTAATGAAGAGTCTGTTCGCTATCTAATTGGCATAGGAAGGCGGGGAGCTGGGAGGATGGACATGTTGGGCGACCAATGGCGGGAGTCTGGGGGCGGGGCGGTTGGCGGCAGGAGGTCATGTGACCAATCAGAGTTGGCGACCCTATGTTGGGACGTGGTCTATTCAATAGGATAGCTGCCATCCTGCCACCCAGCAAAATTCAACCCAGCGAGCAGAGGTTCAAATACTGGCCAAGGACGAGGTGTGCACTCGTGACCCTCTAGCTATTTTGGGAGTCGCAACGTGATCGGTAAGGCTACCAGTACAGACAATATTCTCAAAGCAGCTGTTAGAACAGAATCCGGTCCAGTGGAGCCCCAGCCCCAGCCCCAGTTAGAAAGGGTTAACTGTGTGTTGCAGCGTTTCCACTGCATCATATTGTGAATTATCACCGGCACAATATACTGTGTCCATAACGAAATCGGAGGCTATTCACTGATCTCGAGCTATTTGAATGCTTGGGGAGTCCGATTACCCCAGACTTCCAGTCTGTGTGTGTAAATAGACTGTTGAGATAGAGGTAGAGGGGAAGAGCGAGAGGGCAAAAGTGCGTGCGAGAGAGAGAGCAAAAATGAAAGAGAAAAAGAGGATGGAAGAAAAACGATAGCACAGAGAGAGAGAGAGAGAGAGAGAGAGGGGAAGAGAAAGAAAGACATGTAGCGGGAGAGAGAACGTGAGAGAATGAGGGAGGGAAAGAAGGAAAAGGAAGATTTAGATACATGGTGTATACTGTGGAATCTGGGTCCATGGGGCTCCCAGCTCCATACTGTTTTAACTATGTCTGCAACCTTTCCCTCTGAAAGAATTCATTGTGTATGCGATGAAACCAGCTGCCGTGGCCACAGCTGTTGAGACTTCGCAAGGCTGACAAGCGTGTCTGCAATAATCCCAGAACCCTAACTGTGAGAGAGTTTAAAAAAAAATCAGAAATGACGAGACTAAAAACTCTGACATCATTTGGAGCAAACCCCCCTGCCCCCACCCAAATATGGAGCATTGACCAGTGATTAATTAGAGGGGCTCCTAACGGTCACCAAATCATTCGCCTCCAACACATACAGTGACAGCTAAAGGCGTTGAGCTGTCAAGTCATTTCTTTCTAATACCAGCCATTATGAAGACTATGACATGTTCACGGCGGAGGGCAATTCCATATCGTTGACCGCTGCTCATCACCCCCAGATACTCGAACCCCAACACCACAGCAGAGATCAGTGGCATGAGAGGGGAAGGACACAAACCACACATTCCTGAAGTCCACCTCCACCGTGAAAGTTTGAATACCTCCCCATGATTTGAAAGAACGAACTTGCATTCCTATAGCGCCTTACACAACCTCAGGACGCCCCAAGGCACTTTACAGCCAATGAACTGTTGTAATGTAGAAAACGCAGCAGTCAAATGGCGCACGGCCAGCTCCCAGAAACAGCAATGTGATCCTGACCAGATCCGTCTGTTTTTTAGGCATTGGTTGAGGGATAAATATTGACCAGGACACCAGGGAGCACTCCTCTGCCCTTCTTCAAAATAGTGGCATGGGATCTTTTACGTCCACCTGACACAGCCTCAATTTAACGTCTCATCCGAAAGACAGCACCCCCAACAGTGCAGCATTCCCTCAGTATTGGCACCGAGTGTAGATTTGTGCTCGAGTCTCTAGAGTGGAACTTGAACCCACAACCTGCTGACTCAGAAGTGAGAGTGCTACCGACTGAGCCACGGCTGACACTGTTATTCACTTCAGTGCGTATCATAGAACAGAAAAGATTGTTTTGCTCGGCGACGAACGCAGTGGATATGTGTCCCACACCATCCCACAGCACTCATGACTGCTTCCAACCATGGCAGGCTAAGTGAGAACAGGAGATCGAAACAATACCAATGCTTAAGACAGCTGATTAAGACAATACGGAAAATTGGCTCGCACCCCCTTTGAGGCGATAGCTTCGCCCGGGCGCTACTTAACGCCTCGGAAAAGTTAGCGCCCCCGCGCCGGATATTGAATGGTAGCGCCCCAAGCAGGAGGCGGGGCTACTGGAAACGCTCCCCCTCCCTCTTGGGGCGCTCCCATTGAATATCGCGGCGCTACGTGCAGCAGTGCCACCCGCGTCGTCACGTAGCGCCGCGATACTACAGGCCTCCCTCCCCTGATTAAAGGGGAGGGGCGCACCGGGGCCCTGCTGGGCCACCGGGGAGCGGGGTGCTGGCAAAAGAGCCCGGCACTCGAGAGGAGCGCCGGGCTGACGGATCGCGGCCGGCACCCCGCAGGAGGAGGCCAGAGGGGGCAGGTACTGGCAGGCGACCCAAAACAAAATGGCCGCCCGGCACCTGCCCTTTCATTATCGCCACCCTGGCCGCAAACACGGCACCCTGACCCTGTCGGACACAGCGTCCAGCGGTAGGTCAGGGGGCGCGAGCCAAGTTTGCGGCCGGGGTGCTGTGCTAACCTCCCGCTGAATTTCATGGGAGGCATCAGCAGCGCCGCACCCGGGTGCTAGTTGCTTTGCGCCCCGTTAACGCCCCCTCGCTAACAGGAAGCACAAAGCAACCAAATTTTTCCCCCTGCAGCTTTGTTTTTTGGTCGACCGAGTTTCGAACACATACAGAAACCCATCCCCATGTTTCAGAGCCTCCAAACCCAGCTACTGAGGAATTCACACAAGTAGAGTTTCTCTTTACCTGCTATGGAGCGCACACTCTCTCCCCATAAGGACACATCCCCACCTGATCCCAGAGAACTTAAGCACGGGTCGCAAGGTCGACAGGCCTTCGAGCATGCTCAGGGGTGCTGCTGGAGTTTAACCAGCTAAAACCATGCACTGAAACAGTGCTAAGCACTGCTTGTCCAGCTCAGACCACTGGATTGAAGGGTTATCTTCCAAGTGGGAAGAATCCCAGCCCCAGTGACAGGTCTGCCCCTTCAGCGTGCATCAGTAAGCCAGACTGGCTGGTCGATAATTAACAGCACCATGCAGTACTGCAGACCAGCACGATTCTTAAGTAGCAGATCAGTGAGCCTGCCACAGAGACTGAGTTCCAATGTCACCTTGAAACCAATTTGACCCCAAAGGGACACCTCTTACCATCCACCCAAGGGGATGGATACTAGTTGGGCAACGGCAATACAAGAAATGTGATGGCTTAGAAGAGGGCAGTAGAGCTCTTAAGGCAGATGAGCAACCTTTCATGGAAACATAGAAACATAGAAACATAGAAAAATAGGAGCAGGAGTAGGCCATTCGGCCCCTCGAGCCTGCTCCGCCATTCAATGAGATCATGGCTGATCATCCAAATTCAGTACCCTGTCCCTGCCTTCTCCCCATATCCCTTGATCCCTTTAGCCTTAAGAAA
This sequence comes from Somniosus microcephalus, assembly GCF_052327205.1. Taxonomy (NCBI): domain Eukaryota; kingdom Metazoa; phylum Chordata; class Chondrichthyes; order Squaliformes; family Somniosidae; genus Somniosus; species Somniosus microcephalus. The sequence continues at coordinate 21,207,698 of NC_141019.1, read as the reverse complement.
TATATCTAACTCCTTCTTGAATATATTTAATGAATTGGCCTCAACTGCCTTCTGTGGTAGAGAATTCCACAGATGCACCACTCTCTGGGTGAAGAAATTCCTCCTCATCTCTGTCCTAAATGGCTTACCCCTTATCCTTAGACTGTGACCCCTGGTTCTGGACTCCCCGCCATCGGGAACATCCTTCCTGCATCTAGTCTGCCTAGTCCTGTAAGAATTTTATACGTTTCAATGAGATCCCCTCTCATTCTTCTAAACTATAGCGAATACAAGCCCAATCGACCCAATCTCTCCTCATACGTCATTCCTGCCATCCCAGGTATCAGTCTGGTGAATCTTTGCTGCACTCCCTCCATGGCAAGAACATCCTTCCTCAGATAAGGCGACCAAAACTGCACACAATACTCAAGGTGTGGTCTCACCAAGGCCCTGTACAACTGCAGCAAGACCTCCTTGTTCCTGTACTCGAATCCTCTCGCTACGAAGGCCAACATACCATTTGCCTTCTTAACCGCCTGCTGCACCTGCATGCTTACCTTCAGCAACTGGTGCACAAGGACACCCAGGTCTCGTTGCACTTCCCCTTCTCCCAATCTATTGCCGTTCAGGTAATAATCACGGCTCACCCTCTATCTCTTTCATGCTAAATGAAAGAAGCCAGATAAGAAAGGCTTGTATTTATACAGCGCATTTCACGACCTCAGGCCGTCTCAAAAGCACTTCGCAGCCAATTAATTACTTTTGAAGTGTAGTAACTGTTATCCTGGGGTGTCCCTCTGTATAACCAGGTCCCAAGAGATCAGCATGCTGAGGGGATTATTGTGGGGGGGACACAACAGTAGGCCAGCTTAGGTTCAGACATTTCTGGGCAAGAAGTGCAGACTTGTCACAGTCACACAAGACCTGATAGAGTGAACCTGAACAGATCAATCAGCACTTAGAGGGACAATTTAATCACACACGTTGAATAGGCAGATTACAAGACAAATGGGAACATGGTTGATTTATCGCTGGAGATGCTGAGAGAAAGAAGGCAACTTGTAGCTTTATAAAGATGTTCTTATTTGGGTGACAGGTGGTAATGGATTCAGCCCTATTATGAATCACTCACCACAAGGAAGATTTCTGAACTGCACGAGGTTTGGAGTTGTTTAACATTGTTGTAATTATAATTGACAATAACTCCTTGTAAACTCCTTGTTATATTGTTGTGTTAGTCTTGTACACTTTCTCCCCCACCACCACCTTCTCAAGGGCAATTAGGGATGGGCAATAAATGCTGGCCTTGCCAGCGACGCCCACATCCCATAAAAAAAACAAATAAAAAAAAACCTCTCCAGGATTGTACCGGAGTCTCCATGAATTAACAACAATCTCCAGGACACTGCTGCAAGCAAACCCAGGAGAGAAATCTTCGGAACGTTGAAAAAGAAGTGGTTTTTCTTCCCATTTTCTTTGAACACTTGTGTTGATTAGTTATAAAAGTATTGGAGATGGGGAAAAAGACTGTTGTTCCTGGGTGAGGCACTTGGAGGGGTGGGGTCATGTTACCTCCAGGAATACATCCAACCAGAGTTGGCCAACCTACCAAAAGAACCAGTTTCATTTTTTGAGCCTCTTCGAAGGCCTGCAAACGAGCGCAATTAGTGCAAACACCCAATGGTGATTAATTGGTCCCGGGGGGGGGGGAAGCCAGTTTTGTGGGCGGAGCTGGCTACCAGCATGATGTCTGTTAAACTGGTGCAAAAGATCGCGGAAACTCGATTTGCGCTGGATGTCATTCGCGCTTCAAATTCCGCATTTTTGTTTGCGCTGGTTACGCCAATTGCGGGCGAATTGCGCCGGAAAACCAGCCTAACCGAGCGGAAACAACGGGCCAAGAACCTGCAAGCAAATCTGCTCCTGAACAAAACGGCGTTGGACCTCCCTGCTTCCAACATTGGGTTAGTTCAAAGGGAATATTCAGAGTCTGACGAGCCGTTTGGTAGGGGCGGGGGTGGTGGGAGAGAAGAGTTGTGCGTCAGTGTTGTCATGCCGTCACAGGCAAGCGACACGATAATGTGATGCTATCATTAATGTAATTGCTCTTTGTGTTTGTAACCAGGCGAGAGAGAACATTGACGGGGTGACGACGGCGCCACCGTATACGGGAAGGGCTCGCCAGTCTGACTGAACAGAGCCTCCACACGCAGGCTAGGTCAGTGTTGCTGCACTGCTGTTTAGCAATTAACGGCACGGTTTTATGGCTCTCTGTGGTCAATTAGTTCGGAGGGAAGAGGATTAAGTGATAAAGTGCTCTGAATAAATGTTTTTCTTGAAACGGAACAAAATAATAATGAGGGCATGTTTTTCCATTCAGTAGGACTCATTTCGAACATCTGTGTTGTCTATGTTTGTCCACATCCTGTTATATCTCAGCCTTTCACCCCAGAAGACAATTCGCCCATCAAAAAAAAACATACAAAATACTATCTCTTTAGATTTTGTTTTCCCCTGTGAAATAATTCGCCCCCCATGGGTAACATTCGCGCCACAGAAGTGCCAGGCAATGACTATCTCCAACAAGCGAGAGTCTAACCACCTCCCCTTGATATTCAACGACATTATCATTGCTGAATCCCCCACCATCAACATCCTGGGGGTCACCATTGACCAGAAACTTAATTGGACCAGACACATAAATACTGTGGCAACAACAGCAGGTCAGAGGCTGGGTATTCTGCAGCGAGTGTCTCACCTCCTGACTCCCCAAAGCCTTTCCACCATCTACAAGGCACAAGTAAGGAGTGTGATGGAATACTCTCCACTTGCCTGGATGAGTGCAGCTCCAATAACACTCAAGAAGTGTGACACCATCCAGGACAAAGCAGCCCACTTGATTGTCACCCCATCCACCACCTTAAACATTCACTCCCTCCACCACCGGCATACCGTGGCTGCAGTGTGTACCACCTACAAGATGCACTGCAGCAACTCGCCAAGGCTTCTTCAGCAGCACCTCCCAAACCCGCGACCTCTTCCACCTAGAAGGACAAGGGCAGCAGGCGCATTGAAACACCACCACCTCCAAGTTCCCCTCCAAGTCACACACCATCCTGACTTGGAAGTATATCGCCGATCCTTCGTCGTCGCTGGGTCAAAATCCTGGAACTCCCTCCCTAACAGCACTGTGGGAGTACCATCACCACACGGACTGCAGCGGTTCAAGAAGGCGGCTCACCACCGCCTTCTCAAGGGCAACTAGAGATGGGCAATAAATGCCGGCCTTGCCAGTGACGCCCAGATCCCATAAAAAAACGAATAAAAAAAATACCATCTCCCAGCCAAATGGGATCTGCTTAGTATGGCTAACTGCCCAGTGGGTAAATGCGCCATGTGGTGTGCTCCTGGGCCAAGCCAATCAAGGAGGTCTCCCATCCAATCCTTGGTCTGTGCCGAGTTGACTGCTCACAGGCCGTGCAACAGTCCCACCACTCCAATAGAGTTCAGTGTGTACAGTGCAGCGAAGGAAAGAAAGCAGAACAAAATGTCGGAAGACGTCAGGATCAGCCTCCCTAGAGATAAATCACTCACTAACATTCGTTTTTCCAGGCCTGCCCCTGAAGAACGATTAATTGGGGCAAGGTGTTGGAGGGCATCGCGGACGTGTGTAACCGTACTTTACTGAATTCAGCTCTCTACTTCCTTCTCCACTCCTCCATGTGCGCATCACATCAGCTCAGCGCCTTTGCATCACAGTGGCGCCGAGATCAAGAGCTTGCCCACAGCAAGAATCATGAGCGCTAAACTGCGTCACACCGCACTGTAACACCTCATGTTAATACACCAACCTGCTGCCTCATTACATAGAATGTACAGCACAGAAACAGGCCATTCGGCCCAACTAGTCCATGGCGGTGTTTGTGCTCCACACGAGCCTCCTCCCACCCCTCTTCATCTCACCCCATCAACATAACCGTTCTCCCTCACGTACTTATCTAGCTTCCCTTTGACTGCATCTGCGTGATCATCTTTGGATATAGTCTCCAATTAGAAATTGCCTGCTGCCTGTCTTGTTTACGGAGGGAGATATACCATCCAAACCTATTTTTAAAAACTAGACTATTTTGGTTGATTTATTTCAATGCTTTATTTAGAACTGCGAGTTCTGACGAAGATATCAGGAAACTAACCGGCCAAGATCAGTTCCTGAGCCTAACAGTGCGAGGGAACTGAATTAACAGCAGTGAAGACACAGCCATTAGCCCAGGCCACCTCACTCGGTGTCAGTTCAACCATGTACCTTCCCTCTGCTCCCTTGCACTTGTCCAGCTAATCGGCTCCTCTCAAGCACAAGATGTTAAAGTTAATCAGAATTACTTAACAGTTTTAACATGCAACAGTAAAATGCTCTAGCAGTGAGAATACAGCCAACCAATAAAAACAGCTGAACTCAATGGCCACCACACAAACACCTTCAAGAATCTTCTCTCAGTGGTCAGTTTGAGAATCTGAATTCCGTTTTTACAAAAAAAAATCTGGAAATAAAAAGCCAGTATCAGTAAAAAAGTGACCCTGAAGCTGTTGGATTGTCGAGAAAAACCCAACTGATTCACGAATGTCCTCTAGGGAAGGAAACCTGCCGTCCTTGCCCGGTCTGGGCCTATATGTGACTCCAGTCTCACGCCAACGTGGTTGACTCTTAGCTTCCCTCTGACATGGCCTAGCAAGCCAGTCAAGGGCAACTAGGGATGGGTAATAAATGCCGGCTTTGCCAGCAAAGCCCACAACCCGAGAATGAATGTATAATTATTTAAAAGTTGGACAATGGCTATTTAAGTCATTTTATTTCCCATGTAATTTAGATAAGGTTGTTCGATCTTTCAGTTCAGTCTCTGCTGTCACATTCCTCTCTGACCCATCATCCCTGCAAGCTGGAAGAATGTCTGTTTCATTCAATCGCAGGCAATGAATGAATAGATCTACTATACAATGGTCGGCACCAACCAAATGCCTGTACAAACCTGTACCTTGGCTATCAAGATTTCACCCTTATCCTCAGCTATTACTGCCACCTGATAGCTAGCCATCTTTTAGAAGCGCATTAACTGGATAAGGTCTGTCTGTTACCAATGTCTGTGTAATTGAAATACGACTCTTCCATTTACTTCTTTAAAAGGACTTTACCCTCTTAAATAAAAGTTCAACATTCAGCCTGCGGGGGAAGTGGGGCGGGGTGTACAGAAATCCTAAATAAGTTCTTTATAGATGGGTTTATCATTTTGTCACACACACAGTTCACAATGGAGGTCGCGGGAAATTGCACACTTGTCTGTCGCTGCTGCTGATGGAACTTTAAAACTGTAGAGTGACTCCTGCTGTATAGTGTGCAAGTGTGGCCTTTGGGTGACGATAGGATCTGGCTTACTGCGATGAATTTAACGGTCATGGGGTGCAATAGCGTAATGGCTATGTTACTGGACTAGTAAACTAGAGGCCTGGGCTAATACTGTAATTCAATGAATGGCAGTGTAGAAAGTGCATTTGATGTAGTGTATATGGACGTTAGCAAGGCTAAATTCAAATATAATAAGGGTCCCTCGACCTCAGCCACATTAAATCCACGTTGCTTTGCATTTAGCAACTTCCATCTTCCTGCCTCTTTTTGCTAAACCAGACCCACAGTGGGGGAAGACTTCCATTGTGAACTGTGTGTGTGACAAAATGATAAATCCGTCTATAAAGAACTTGTTTAGGATTTCTGTACACGCCTCGCCCCCCACCCCACTTCCCCCGCAGGCTGAATTTTGAATAATAAGGTTCCACATGGCAGACTGGTCATGAAATTAAACGCCCATGGGATCCAGGGCAAAGTGTCAAGTTGGATTCAAAACTGGCTCGGAGGCAGGAAGCAGAGGGGTTCCGCAGGGCTCAGTACTAGGTCCCTTTCTTTTTGTGGTATATATCAACGATCTAGACTTGAATATAGTGGGTATGATTAAGAAGTTTGCAGATGATACTAAAATCGGCTGTGTGGTTGATACTGAAGAAGGAAGCTGTAGACTGCAGGAAGATATCAATAATTTGGTCAGGTGGGCAGAACAGTGGCAAATGGAATTCAATCCGGAGAAATGTGAGGTAATGCATTTGGGGGAGGGCTAACAAGGAAACGGAATACACGTTAATGGTAGGACACTGAGTAGTGTAGAGGAACAAAGGGACCTTGGAGTGCATGTCCACAGATCTCTGAAGGTAGCAGGCCAAGTAGATAAGGTGGTTAAGAAGGCATACGGAATGCTTGCCTTTATTAGCCGTGACATAGAATACAATAGCAGGGGATTATGCTTCAACTGTATAAAACACTAGTTAAGCCTCAGCTAGAGTACTGCGTGTAGTTCTGGTCACCACATTACAGGAAGGATGTGATTGCACTAGAGAGGGTACAGAGGAGATTTACAAGGATGTTGCTGGGAGTAGAGAATCTTAGCGATGAGGAAAGACTGGATAGGCTGGGTCTGTTTTCCTTGGAACAGAGGAGGCTGAGGGGAGACCTTATTGAGGTGTATAAAATTATGAGGGGCCTAGATAAAGTGGATAGGAAGGACCTATTTCCCTTAGCAGAGGGGTCAAAAACCAGGGGGCACAGATTTAAAGTAATTGGTGGAAGGTTTAGAGGGGATTTGAGGGGAAATGTCTTCACCCAGAGGGTTGTGGGGGTCTGGAACTCACTGCCTGAAAGGGTGGTAGAGGCAGGAACTCTAACCACATTTAACAAGTACTTGGATGTGCACTTGGGATGCTGTAACCTGCAGGACTACGGACCAAGAGCTGGGAGTGGGATTAGGCTGGATCGCTCTTTGTCGGCCGGCGCGGACACGATGGGCCGAAATGGCCTCCTTCTGTGCTGTAAATTTCTATGATTCTATGACGCAGACCCATTTTAATATTTCTTGAAATACTTTGCCAGGCAAAAAGGTTTTTCAAAGTGAAATAAAGTTGGTAAATATAACAAGCAGTCTTTCACTGATGAGGCAGGAAACACGGTTGTGACTGTAGGAGGTAGTGAGAGACAACAGAGATAAACACACCCTCTCAGAATGTAGAGATGGTGGCCTAGAAATTTGGTGGGCTGCGCCACCAGTTAGCGCCTAAAGAGGCCACTCAGTGGCTTTAGTGCCACTGGCCGCGCCTCCCGCAATATTTAGCTGGGGCGCTAATGGCGGCGTTAGCCTGTTGCGCTGCGCCGCCACCGATGACGTCATCGGTGTGCGCAGCACCCCGCTACCAACCCGAACGCAATATTGGGTCGCACCCCCCCCCCCCCCGTAGCGCCGGTCGCAAATGGCGCCCAGTTCACGGGGCCTTCCTGTGGCGGCAGTGACGCAAATTAAGGTGGAGGTGCGAGGCGGCCGTTTTTTCCGGTGGCCGCCTGCCAGCACCTCCGTCCCCGGCCTCCTGATCTCCCCCGCCCCAGGGCAGTGCCGACTGTTTTCCAAGAGCCCAGCACTTCTCCTCGGTGCCGGGCTCTTTTGCCGGCACTCGCGATCGCTCATCGCGCTGGTGCAGGCCCCTCCCCCTTAACAATGGGAGGAAGGCCTGCAGTACCGCAGCGCGCCGTGCCGCAGCGTGTGGCGCTGCGGCACGTTGCGCTGCGATATTCAGTTTCAGCGCCCTAAGAGGGACGCGGAGCGCCTCGAGCCTCACCCCGTCTCCCTCTTGGGGCGCTCAAACTGAATTTCCGGCGGTCGCTACTGCTCCAAACGCTGCGCTAAATCCGGCGCCCAGGCGAGCTTGGCGCCCCGTTTGCGGCTCCACCCAATCTCTCCCCCGGTGTCTCTGGTGATCTTTCTGAGGTGAGAAGTCAAACCTTTGAAGTTTTGAAATGCAGAATACGACGTAACTCATGAACCGAACCAAGTGGTTTTCTATCACCTTTGTAAACTTTAGGAGTGAATGGACAATTTTTGGCTGTGATAAGAATGAGTTAATGTAAATGTTTGACAGCTCAAACAGCTCAGACCAACATTAAAGGAACATTTCACTATCTCTGAATGATAGAATTAGTGCAAAAGACAAGGAAAGCTGTATAAAACACGGTGGCTAAAGAATATCAGCACTGCAGTCAGAAGGAGGGACCTGGCCAGTCATCTCTCTGAGGAGGATCAAGCTACAGTGGGAAGGAGGGGCCTGGCCAGTCATCTCTCCGAGGAGGATCAAGCTACAGTGGGAAGGAGGGGCCTGGCCAGTCATCTCTCCGAGGAGGATCAAGCTACAGTGGGAAGGAGGGGCCTGGCCAGTCATCTCTCCGAGGATCAAGCTACAGTGGGAAGGAGGGGCCTGGCCGGTCATCTCTCCGAGGAGGATCAAGCTACAGTGGGAAGGAGGGGCCTGGCCAGTCATCTCTCCGAGGAGGATCAAGCTACAGTGGGAAGGAGGGGCCTGGCCGGTCATCTCTCCGAGGAGGATCAAGCTACAGTCGGAAGGAGGGGCCTGGCCAGTCATCTCTCCGAGGAGGATCAAGCTACAGTCGGAAGGAGGGGCCTGGCCAGTCATCTCTCCGAGGAGGATCAAGCTACAGTGGGAAGGAGGGGCCTGGCCAGTCATCTCTCCGAGGAGGATCAAGCTACAGTGGGAAGGAGGGGCCTGGCCAGTCTTTTCGCTTATGAGGACCTACAATCAAGGCTGGGCTGATCATCTGCGGGCGGTTGTATGTATAATTTCCTGTAATATTATTGGTGAACTGCTCAAATAGTGGGTGGGGTTTTGAATCTGTCTTAGGAACAATAAAAGGTTAAAGACAGAACCCGTGTGTCTGGTGTAATTTCTCATAAGTCTACAGTCCGAACTCTGTAACCTGTTGGACGGGGCGAGGGGTAATCGCGCACATCCTACAGCAGTTCATATCTCACCATGGCTGTTAAGTCTGTGTGTTCTAGTTATTGTTAATAAGAATCACTGCACACAGACCACAAGAGTAAATTCAACAGGTCTTTACTTGTCGGAGGTCAGGCTGAACTGCCCAATAAATCATTACACAGCACTTATATACCGGTGTGGTCACCACCGGTATTACAGTATACAGCAGCCAAGATAAAGTAGTGCATCTCTTAAAATAGTTCTCTTGAAGGTGGAACGGTTACATACACCACAATCCTCCCTTTTTAGCTTAACAGCCCAGCAGCGACTATATTTCCTAAGGAGGCTGAAGGGATGTAATCTGTCACCCCCGATCCTCTAACTTCTACCGCTGCACAATAGAGAGCATCCTGACAAACTGTATCACGGTATGGTACGGCAGCTGTAGCTCCCATGACCGGAAAGCCCTGCAGCGGGTAGTCAAAACTGCCCAACGCATTACCGGCACCCGGCTACCGACCGTAGAACATATATATCAGAAACGCTGCCTACGGAGGGCACGGTCCATCATCAAAGACCCTACCCACCCCAGCCACAGTCTGTTCGCCCTCCTACCATCTGGAAGACGCTACAGATGCATTCGCACCCGTACGACCAGATTTAGGAACAGCTTCTTTCCCAGGGCTGTCATCCTACTGAACTCCACAAATAAACACTAAAGCCTGCACATCTGCCGATGCACTTTATTATGGTCATATTTATGCTAATATATATGTACAAATGTATGTTGAAATGTTTAAGTGTCCTAATCCAAATTGTACACTCTCGGGAGCCGCAAGCCTACATTTCGTTGTACTGCACTTGTGCACTAACAATGACAATAAAAGTTGATTTGATTTGATATTCCCCATTAAACATAACATAATAACATATATACACAACTTCATGTAAAAACAGTTCACAGATTCAGTCTCTGAGGAGGCCTCCTGATCCGAGACGGATAACGCCTTTCAGGGGTCTCTTGTTCTCGTTGCTGGGGTGACTCATCTAGTTGATCCCCTATGGATAGGACATCATCATCAGGTATATTCACTTCTGAGGTAGATGCTTCAGGTTCACTAACTTCCTCCACGGTTGTCTCTGTCGTAACCATGGGCTCGACCCTTGTTCTCGATCCCACCAGTTGGTCAGTATGACGTCGCATTGCGTTTTCACCAACATCTACCATGTACATCAGGGGTCCTTGTCTGGCCCGAATTGTTCCAGATTGCCATTTCTCGTTTTTATAGTCCCTGGCTAACACCGGTTGTCCTATTTCAAAACTCCGAGTGGGCTTGTTATTGATATGCTGGAACTGTTTGTTTTCGACTTCCCTCCGCACATTTGGTTTTAACAAGTCCAACCTGGACCGCAACCTCCTGTTATAGAACATCATGGCAGGACTTTGGTTTGTTGTTGCATGGGTGGCGTTTCAATATGCCAGTAGGAAATTGTCCACCTTGTGTTGCAGTGGAATCTGATCTTCGCTCATGGCCTTTATTGCCTTTTTGAACGTCTGTACAAACCTCTCGGCCAGCCCATTCGTAGCTGGATGATATGGGGCAGAGGTATAATGTTTCACCCCATTCTTCTTCAGGAATTTCTGGAATTCCTCTGACACGAACTGTGGTCCGTTGTCTGAACATATTTGCTCTGGCAATCCATTTCTTGCAAATATCGTTCTTAGCACCGCGATCGTCTTCTCCGAGGTAGTGGTAGTCATTTTAATCACTTCTGGCCATTTAGAATGTGCGTCCACCGCAATTAAAAACATGGAATCCATGAATGGACCAGCAAAGTCAATATGTACACGTTGCCATGGGGTTGAAGGCCATTCCCATGGATGCAGCGGTGCAATTGGAGGTGCATTTTGGACTTTTTGGCACCCTGAGCAGCTTTTCGTCAGATCCTCTATCTGTTGGTCGATACCCGGCCACCACACATACGCCCTAGCAAGGCTTTTCACCTTGACTCCCCCCAGATGACCTTCATGTAGTTCTTTTAGAACTCTCTCTCTTAACTTAGGAGGGATAATCACCCTTGTTCCATACATCAATGTTCCCTGACAGATGGACAGCTGTTCTCGTCTTGCTGAGAATGCCGGTAACAGTGGATCACCATGGGCTGGCCATCCCTTTACTGTCAATTCGTAGACCCGGGACAGTGTCGGGTCATTCCTAGTCTCCCTTTCAATATTTGCATTGGTGACAGGTAAACATTCGATGATGGTCGAGTGAAATAACTCCACCGGGTCAACCGTCGGTGCCTCCTCCTCAGTAGGTAGTGGCAGGCGCGACAGCCCATCAGCATTACCATGCTGCTTTGTACCTTTGAATTCGATCTGATATTGATGTGCCCCTAGGAAAAGGGACCATCTCTGGAGCCTCTGTGCTGTCATCACCGAAACACCCTCCTTAGGGTTAAAAATGGATACCAACGGCTGGTGGTCTGTCAGCAGTGTAAACTTCTGGCCCTGCAGGTAATGATTAAACTTCTTTACTCCCCACACAAGGCTGAGAGCCTCCCTATCTATCTGAGCATAGTTGCGCTCAGCGGAGGTCAATGATCTGGATGCAAATGCGACTGGCCTTTCCAAGCCATTTGGCAACTTGTGTGAGAGTACTGCTCCAATACCATAAGGAGAAGCATCACAAGCTAAACGAATAGGTAGCATTGGGTTGAAGTGAGCCAACACTTCCTCTGAGGTGATCAATGCCTTGCTTTTGCGAAAGGCCTTCTTACAGTCCTCGCTCCACTTCCATGGTACTTCTTTCTGCAAAAGAGCGTTCAGCGGGTGCAGCACCGTGGATAGATTTGGCAGAAACTTATGGTAATAGTTAATCAACCCTAGGAACGACCTCAACTGGGATACATTTTCCGGAGCGGGAGCCTTCACAACAGCTTCGATCTTGTCAGGTGACTTGTGCAGCCCCTCCTGGTCAATGACATGACCACAGTACGAGATCCGTTTCTGAAAGAACTCACATTTCTGGCGATTAACTCGAAGCCCATATTCCTTCAATCTGGTGAGCACCAGTTTCAAATTTGCAAGGTGTTCCTCATCGTCATCTCCTGTAATCAGGATATCGTCCAAGTAACATTGAGTGCTTGGAATTCCCTGTAATACCTGCTCCATGGCCCTCTGCCAAATTGCTGGAGACGAAGCCACTCCAAAAACCAGTCTATTATATCGATACAAGCCTCTGTGCGTGTTGATTGTGAGATACTGGCGCGACTCTTCCTCAACTTCCATCTGTAAGTACGCTTGCGCCAGGTCTATCTTGGTGAAGTGTTTCCCGCCAGACAATGAAGCAAAGATATCCTCAATCCGCGGAAGCGGATATTGCACCGCGTGGAGCACCGGATTAACCGTGATCTTGAAGTCTCCACAGATGCGGACCTTCCCCGGTTCCCCTGGCTTGTTACTCGATGAACGCTTCATGACGGGAACAATGGGCGTGGCCCACTCATTCCAGTCCACCTTAGACAGTACTCCTGAATGTTCTAGCCCTTCCAGCTCAGCTTCCACAGCAGGTCGTATCGCATAAGGTACCGGTCTGGCTTTGAAAAATTTTGGGTTTGCATGTTCTGCAATCTTGATTTTTGCCGTAATTCCTCTGTGTTCCCAGTCCCTGTTGGAACACCTCTTTAGCCTCATCCAATATTCTGGACAATCGTTCAGGTTTGACATCTTTTTTTCCGGAATCTACTGTTATTGCTTTTAGGGAGTGCCAGTCCATATTTATTTTCCTGATCCACTCCCGTCCCAGAAGTGGTGGACCTCCCTCAGGTAGTACATATATGTCCATTCCTTGGTGTTCTTTGCCCTTGTGTACCACCTTGACTTTTATCTTTCCGATGGGGTATACTCTTTGCCCCGTGTACGTCTGCAATACTATCTCCGTATCCCGTAGGGGAATATGTGTGAATAACCTTTTGTAATCTTGCTTATTCATGACCGTCAATGCCGATCCGGTGTCCAATTCCATCTTCACTTGGACTCCTGCTATCTGAAGTGTGACCCAGATAGTTTGTAGGTCAGCTTCCTTACTCACATTGTGAATTCTCAGACTACCCAGTTCCTTGCTGTTGGAGTCTGAATCCGAATTCTGTTCATCCGAACTCTTCTCAGCCACCTTATGTACCTTTCTGCACTTTTCCTGCGGTGACTTTTTGTTGCTGGTCTTCTTTCCTGACCGGCATACTTTAGCTATGTGACCAAGCTTGCCACATTTTCTACATTCCTGATTTTTAAACCAGCATTGGTTCTGATCGTGTGTTGTCTTTCCACAACGATAACATTTCGCTGTACCCAAAGCCATTTGATCTACGCTGAGTACCGCTGCCTTCAGCTGCATTTCCGCAGTGCCTCTCGCTGCGGCTTCGTGCGATGCTGCAATAGTGACAGCCTTATCAAGTGTAAGATCATTCTCTTCAAGCAGCCGCTTTTGTGTTCCTTCTTTCGACAATCCACACACGAATTTGTCTCTCAGTGCCTCTGTCAGTCTTTCCCCAAACTGACAGTATTTCGCTAGCTTACGCAGTTCAATTAAATACTCCGCGTTGCTTTCCTCTTTCAGTTGCGTTCTCGCATAAAATTTAAATCGTTCCGCTAACATCAGCGGTGTGGGGTTCAAATGATTTCTCAGGACAGCAACAATATTAGCGAAAGCCTGATCCGCCGGTTTAGCTGGTGATAGAAGATGCTTCAATAGCCCGTATGTCTTCGCACCCATTGAGTTTAGTAAGGTTAGTGCTTTATCTTCATCTGATATTTTATTTGCCTTACAATAAATCTCTATGCGTTCTACATACGTGGCCCAATCTTCAACATCGGGATCGAAATCATTGATGTTACCACGCTTAGGCATCCTCGCAATCTTCTTGAGAAACAAAAAGAAATTTTTCTTTTATTTTTTTTTCAAAATGGCGGTTTCCCGCGTTTGCCTTTCTCCCCCGCTGGCTGTAATGGCGATTGCCGTATTGCTGCGTTCGCCCTCCCCAGCGGTTCTCAAATCGTGCCTCCCAGCCCCTCTTGCAGTCCGGTCCTTTCCCCCGGCTGCGGCTGAGTTCTCCGCGGTTTTTTAAAATTTTATCCCGCGCCTCGCGGCCTCGGTAGCTGCCCGGCCATTTTCCCCGGTCGCGGTCGAGCTCTCTCTCGACGCTGTTGCGTCTCCCAGCCCGCTTGCAGCCCGGTCTTTTACACCGGCTGCGTTTGCATTCACCGCGGCTCCCGTGCCTTACGCTGCCCCAGTCTCAGCGCCTCTGGCCCCGACTTCTGTCCGGCTCTTTTCCCCGGCCGTGGTCGAGTTCTCCGCCCTTATATCCTCCGTTTTTCCCTCCCCTACTTCACAGCCAACGTGGCCGACTTGCTGCTCATCGCTGATCGGCTTACCCACCACCGTGATAGAAGGGATGATCACTGCCTGTTGCTGATGGAAGGCTTCGTGTCAGGATTCTTCCTTGCTCTTCAGACCCGAGTCTTTTCTCAGCAGGATGATGAGGGCGGATGCCTCTTCTCGACGCCCGTTAAACTGCCTTGGATATATCTCTGCCGCAGGGTAAGATCGTCATCGTCGCCACTGTTAAGTCTGTGTGTTCTAGTTATTGTTAATAAGAATCACTGCACACAGACCACAAGAGTAAATTCAACAGGTCTTTACTAGTCGGAGGTCAGGCTGAACTGCCCAATAAATTATTACACAGCACTTATATACCGGTGTGGTCACCACCGGTATTACAGTATACAGCAGCCAAGATCAAGTAGTGCATCTCTTAAAATAGTTCTCTTAAAGGTGGAACGGTTACATACACCACAATGGCAGTTTGAGAATTTGAATTTAGTTTTAAAATCTGGAAATAAAGAGCTGGTCTCTGTATAATAAAAAAAAAAAAAAAGGGTTGGATTGCCGTAAAAACCCAACTGGTTCAAGATTGTCCTTTAGGGAGGGAAACCTGCCGTCCTTACCCGGTCTGGCTTATATCTGACTCCAGGCCCACACTGACCAAGTTGGCTCTTAACTGCCCTCTGAAGTGACCTAGCAAACCTCTCGGTTGTACCAAAACCGGTCGCTACCAGCGGTTCAAGAAGAAAGCCCATCACCACCACCTTCTCAGTGATGCCCACACCCAGAGAATGAATAATAAAAATAAAGTCTTGGCCACACTTACACACGAGAAGGTACCGGTGGGTGGCCAGTCTCCTGTGGGACTGCTGCTTCCCCAAGCACGAGTCAGCATCTTCAGGAAAGGAGGGAAGGAACAAAAATACACACAGCACCGGCTGTACGTGAAACAGGATTCCTCTTCTCCTGACACCTACATCTCCACGTAGTACCGGAGAGTTCGAGCACAGTGTCACTATGCAAGTGGTGTTACACTCAGTGCCAGTGCAAGTCCTGTAGATTTGCAGCAAAGTGTTGGCAAGCTTTGTAGACGTTAAATATTGTAGGGTAGCAAGGTAGCAGGTTAATGATTACCTCAAGTACATCATATCGGTATATTTGAGGCTCCAACCTGTGCTAAGGCTGAACGAACACAAACAATTTGGATCTGACTCAGTCTTTTAAGAAAGGAGAACGTGCTCTGATGTGGTCACTTTGATCATGAGGTTTTTTTAAAACTTCTTCCAGGAGTGGTGAGTCAGTTTTACTTGAAGGATCTCCCGACAGCATGGTACCAAAGCAGGATTGTATCCATTTTCCACAAAATTTGGACAAAATTTAATATCAAAGCCACCACTTCAAAGGGTAAATGATACCCTGTTACCTCACCAGTCACTTGATAGGCATTTGATTTACAAGGGGCACCCAAGTCAATAGGCTGCCACACAGACCAGGATGTCAGCCAGCGCGATAGAGCCACTACAATTGGACTCAGTGCCCCAGGCCAGGAATGGGGGAAAGGGGGCAAAACAGACACAATTTCCACTCCCGAGCCTGATAGAATGGCACATTTATGGATGTCAGCTGATGCCTGCCATAATCAAACATCAACAACAACAACATTATGAGACAAAATTTGACACCGAGTCACATTAGGAGATATTAGGACAGGTGACCAAAAGCTTGGTCAAAGAGGTAGGTTTTAAGGAGCATCTTAAAGGAGGAGAGAGAGGTTTAGGGAGGGAATCCCAGAGCTCAGGGCCCAGGCAACTGAAGGCACGGCCGCCAATGGTGGAGCGATTAAAATCGGGGATGCGCAAGAGGTCAGAATTGGAGGAGCGCAGATATCTCGGGGGGTTGTGGGGCTGGAGGAGGTTACAGAGATAGGGAGGGGCGTGGCCACAGAGGGATTTGAAAACAAGGCTGAGAATTTGAAAATCGAGGCCTTGCCGGACTGAACAAATGCCGATACTCAGTCTCTCGACTCACACATGAAGAATGGCCACTTGAGTGACAGTCACTCGTGGAACCTTACCTCAGAATCAGGCAGGCGGAACAGAGGGGAGCAAGCTGTGTGGCGGGGGGTGGTGAGTTAACATGAGGACTACAGACTGGGGCAACCCAAGGACCAGAACAACAGTATCTGGGCTTGTGCTGAAACAGGCCCATGCATCACTTCAAGAAGTATTGCTGCCAGACATGGAGGCAAAATGATGGGAGCCCTCTCGACTTGCCTTTTTTTTTCGTTCGTGGGATGTGGGCGTCGCTGGCAAGGCCGGCATTTATTGACCATCCCTAGTTGCCCTTGTGAAGGTGAGCCGCCTTCTTGAACCGCTGCAATCCGTGTGGTGAAGGTGCTCCCACAGCGCTACTCCCCACACTCACTCTGGCTGGAACAGAATGGCATGATCCAAAAATCAGACCTAATCCTGGACATTTGGGGCCTGAGTACAAGAATAAAACTGCAGCCTGGAACACCAGTGCCAGGAAAGTATGGGGACTCTTTCACGACAAAGAAAGGCAGGTAAACCTTGAGTACCACAACTGGGGACGAGCTACAATGTGTTGCACTTCTGCAGAAACTCTGGGAATTCACCATAGTTGCTGTGTAATACTAGTTATTTTCCAGTATATTGCACAGTGCCAACTAGACGGTGGGGAGAGATTTCTCTGTGACACCATTCTTTGACACTATGCATCATGATGGCCAAGTGTCAGCATCTCAAAAGGATCACCAACCACTCAAAGGCTATTGTCTGGGAATTTCCTGAATAAAGATTACTCTTGCTTGGAATGAGTGAGCGAAATTCTCGCCTGAAGCTAGCAAGAGGAGCGGAGTTGAAGTTTAGGGTAGCATTCAGTGCTCGAGGTTGGTAAACAGCGCAGTGTGATCTGACTGGGGTTGGCTGTTGCCATCCTTGCTGGGATTGCTACCTAAGACATGTTAAGGAGCATCTCAAGCAAGGCAGAGATTCCCTGTTATTACACACGATTCCCATTTCCACAGCAGTGAATTACCAGCTTCCTGGGCTAGAATTATCATCACCAACCATAGGGTACAAAGAATGAAGGCAGTACGGTTTAGCACATAGTAAGGTCCCCTTTATATCATGGGGTTCAAATGGCTATAGTGACTCAATCTTAGATATGTTACAACGTAGTAACACGTCAAGGAAGGATTTAGAACACATCAAAACTACAAGACAGAACCTTGAGCAATTTTTCAATGCCACCTTGATCTTTACAGTCTTGTAATGCACGTCTACTTATTATTCATGTCCTGTGCTGTGCCTTGGCCCTTCACTTAGGTTTCTCAATTAAAAAAATTATTTAATACCATTAGCAATAAAGCATGGGCGGTTATGCAACAAGGTTGATCTCCAGAAGTAAAGGTTTGAAAGTACTAAGGGGGAGAAATTCAGTTGCTTAGCGCCCCCCATTAGCGCCTCCTGGGGTGCTAACGGGGGCGCTAGAAACTTAGTGCCCGAGCGCGGCGATTTTTGCACCGCTCGTGAAATTGACCAGTCGTTTTGCAGCGGCGCTAAACACTACCGCCACGATCTCCTGCGTCCGCAGATCATGACGTCTGTTGAGCGTGCAACGCCCCAGACCGGATATTGAGTCGCGCCCCCTGCCTTAGCGCCTGCCGCTAGGAACGACAGGTAGAGGGGAACGTTTCCAAGTCGGGAAGGGGCTGGGGGAGCGCTATTTAAAGGCAGGCGCTTCCTGCCTTGTCGGCAAAATTTTTGGTTTTAATGCTGTCCTAAGGAGTTTTGGCCCTCAGCACCACTTTTGAGGTTCCTAAGTGCTGAGCTCTTTCCCTGGGCCTATCCATTAGTGCTTCCAACACAATTGCTTTCGAGGTCTCTCCAGGCTGAGATTCAAGGCTGCAATAAGCAGGGAGTGGCTGGCCAGCAAGATGGCCCCTCCCCTTTCTTAGGCAGTCCCTCGGAACCGAGGATAACTTGTTTCCACATTAAAAATGAGTTTGCAGGTGACTGATGAGTCCAATGCGGGACCTACAGTCTCTGTCACAGGTGGGGCAGACAGTGGTTGAAGGGGCGGGTGGGTGTGGTGCTTGGGTTGATGTGCGCTCCTTGCGCTGCCTGCGCTTGGCTTCCGCTTGCTCCCGGCGAAGAGACTCGAGGTGTTCGGCGCCTTCCCGGATGCTTCTCCTCCACTTTGTGCGGTCTTGGGCCAGGGATTCCCAGGTGTCGGTGGGGATGTTGCACTTTTTCAAGGAGGTTTTGAGGGTGTCCTTGAAGCGTTTCCTCTGCCCACCTGGGGCTCTCTTGCCGTGCCGGAGCTCCGAGTAGAGCGCTTGTTTTGGGAGTCTCGTATCGGGCATGCGGACAATGTGACCCATCCATCGGCGCTGATCGAGCGTGGTCAAAGCTTCGATGCTGGGGATGTTGGCCTGAGCAAGAACACTGACGGTGCGCCTATCCTGCCAATGGATTTGCAGGATCTTGCGGAGGCAGCGTTGGTGGTACCTCTCCAGTACTTTCAGGTGCCTGCTGTACATGGTCCATGTCTCTGAGGCATACAGCAGGGCAGGTATCACTGCTGCCCTGTAGACCATGAGCTTAGTGCCGGGTTGGAGGTCCTGGTCTTCAAACACTCTCTTCCTCAGGCGACCGAAGGCTGCACTGGCATACTGAAGGCGGTGTTGGACTTCGTCGTCGATGTCTGCCCTTGTTGACAGTAGGCTCCCGAGGTATGGAACTGGACGGCGCCAGTCTGTCTGGCTTCCATGGTAACGGACATGGCCTGAGCTTCGGTAGCGTTCTGAGGTAATGCCTCGCTCCCTGACGTTTGCGTCTCAAGAGAGGTGTGCAGCGCCTGATTTAGCGCTCAAATCACCTCCAGGGGCGATAGAGGTGAATTTTGCAGTCAGAGGCGATAATTAGCGGCGGGCGCTAAACTTTGCGCCCGGCCAATATTAGCGCCTCAAAATGGGCGCTACCCAATTTTTCCCCCTAAGTGACATAGGTAACGTGAATTTAAGCAACCGACTAAACTTGGACTACGTGAGTGAAGGAAAGGATTTATTAGCAACTTTCACACCCTCAGGACGTCCCAAAACGCTTTACAGCCAATGAAGTACTTTTTGAAGTGTAGTCACTGTTGTAATGTAGGAAACGCAGCAGCCAATCTGCGCACAGCAAGCTCCTGCAAACAGCAATGTGATAATGACCAGATCATCTGTTTTAGTGATGTTGATTGAGGGATAAATATTGGCCAGGAAACTGTAGATTATTCCCTGCTCTTCTTTGAATTGTGCCGTGGGATCCTTTGCGTCCACCTGAGAGGGCAGGCGGGTTTGAACGAGAGAGCACAAGTTCAAGTCACCAATCCTCAAGTTAAACATGAGATTAGAACAGTTCTCGCATACCTCCCCCCTCCTCACAAAAGTTGTGCATATATGGAAGTCTGAGGGTCCCACCGCAAAGTTGCGGCTCCAGTTAGTGAGCTTCTGAAATACCGTTAGCAAGTAAGAAGTATAACTTCCGGCAAGAATAACATACTGAGCTCTGGGGCTTGGATCTGTTAGCAACACTGACACAGGGAGCGCTACCCTTCATTAGTCACTTGTGGTCAAATTTCTTACGCATTCCTGCCGCCTGTACTAGGCACAGATAGGCCAGGGAGGAATGTGGTCAAAAGAGATGGACTCAGACAGAAGATGGCTTTGAAAAACGGCATCACCTTCAAGTGGGGTTTCCAAAATGTAGGGTATCCACATTTTTGCTCCCCAAATTGTTTCCTCAGCCCCATGAGATGTCCTGAGGTTCAGCTCCACGCAGTGCCAGCCACCCTCCAGTACCTCATGCACTTTCTTCACGTGCAAGCCCAGACAGTGAGTGTGAGCAGGCTATTCGGGCACGGGGGTCATCACAGTTGAGCCTGCTCCCGTCCCTTAAAGGACATCAACAGGCATACTATCCATCAGGAGCTGAACCCCTGGCTGATGTTTCCCCTCCCTAGCCTGAGGACACTGTGACAGTGCCAGCACTGGCTGATGTTTCCCCTCCACACAGGCCAGGAATTGAACCTGGGACTTGCCTGGTTTGTGTGGATCAGTAGCACACCAGGCAGCGGACCGACTCACTGAACCATCAGGTGAGGGGCGATACACCTCTTGAAGCCAAAAGTTTCTTTTGAATGCTATGTATTTACTGTGTAACCTGTACCTCATCCTAGAAAGCAGAGCATAGCAAATCTCAGCCTGGAGTTCTCCAGTAACGTGGTGCCATTTTTCATGTCCCAGACTGGGAAGTGTCACTGTGACGTTATTGCGATTATCTATTGATGTATCGTGTTCTATGGTTCTTTAAACTGTGCTCAGTCCATGGATCATATCGCACACAGCAATGACAACCACAAATACAATCGAGGGTAATTTAAACTTTGGGCGATATCGAATTACCTGCCCTTTGTGCAGCAGTGCAGTCAATGGCAGGGGTAATAGGGCGGGCTGTATAATGGCGGGGGGGCTAATGCGATATAGAAACAGAGAAAAATAGGAGCAGGAGTTGGCCATTCGGCCCTTCGAGCCTGCTCCGCCATCCAATATGATCATGGCTGATCCTCTATCTCAATACCATTTTCCCGCTCTCTCCCCATACCCCTTGATGCCTTTTGTGTCTAGAAATCTATCGATCTCCTTCTTAAATAGATTCAGTGACTTGGCCTCCACAGCCTTCTGTGGTAGAGAATTCCACAGGTTCACCACCCTCTGAGTGAAGACATTTCTCCTCATCTCAGTCCTAAATGTCCTACCCCGTATCCTGAGACTGTGACCCCTCATTCTAGACCCCCCAGCCAGGGGAAACATCCTCCCTGCATCCAGTCTGTCTAGCCCTGTCAGAATTTTATACGTTTCAATGAGATCCCTTCTCATTCTTCTAAACTCTAGTGAATACAGGCCTAGTCGACCCAATCTCCTCATACGACAGTCCTGCCATCCCAGGAATCAGTCTGGTGAACCTTCGCTGCACTCCCTCTATGGCAAGTATATCCTTTCTTAGGTAAGGAGACCAAAACTGCACACACTACTCCAGGTGTGGTCTCACCAAGGCCCTGTATAACTGTAGTAAGACATCCTTGCTCCTGTTCTCGAATCCCCTTGCAATGAAGGCCAACATACCATTTGCCTTCCTAACTGCTTGCTGCACCTGCATGTTTGCTTTCAGTGACTGGTGTACAAGGACACCCAAGTCCCTTTGTACATCAACATTTCCCAATCTATCACCATTTAAATAATACTCTGCCTTTCTGTTTTTCCTACCGAAGTGGATAACTTTACATTTATCCATGTTATACTGCATCTGCCATGTATTTGCCATTTACTCAACTTGTCTAAATCGCCTTGAAGCCTCTTTGCAGCCTCCTCACAACTCACAATCCCACCTAGTTTTGTGTGGTCAGCAAACTTGGAAATATTACATTTGGTTCCCTCATCCAAATCATTGATATATATTGTGAATAGCTGGGGCCCAAGCACTGATCCCTGCGGTACCCCACTAGTCACCGCCTGCCAACCCGGAAAAGACCCATTTATTCCTACTCTCTGTTTCCTGTCTGTTAACCAATTTTCAATCCATGCCACTGTATATTACCCCCAATCCCATGTGCTTTAATTTTGCACACTAACCTCTTATGTGGGACTTTATCAAAGGCCTTCTGAAAATCCAAATACACCACATCCACTGGTTCTCCCTTATCTATTCTACCAGTTACATCCTCAAAAAATGTTACACTGTTGCCCGAAGTTAAATTTATCCCCAGTCTGTTGATTAGCACTGACAGCAGATTGTATCTTTAAGCTAATATTTCACTGGACAAAAAAAAGTCTCTGGCAAGGCTCACTTGTTTACCAACACAAAAAGCAACTGCATAACCTGCTTCAAACCACACCACTACATCAGTCGCCATGGCTACAACAACTGTGTGGTTCTTTTTTACGACTCTTCCGTCCCAACGCCAAAGAGATTTGCCTAATACGTTCCTCATGTTCCCCTCCCCGCTCCCACCTCCTCCTGAAGGCCTTGACTCATTGTGGGGTACAGTTTTGCTGCCCAGTCTGTGGTACTCGGCCAAATGCCCATCCTTCGTCGGTGAACTTGCCCAGACTAGTCGGCTTTTTGAACGTGACGGAGGGCCAGCACAACGGAGCTTGATCCTGTCCTCACTTGTGGTCCACGCGCAATTTCCACCAGAGGTCACTGGATAGGAATCAGGAGTGGAAACCCTGGCTGACTTTTCCCCATCTTATTTGAGAAGGGGCTCAGGCCAATTGATCGCAGCGCCCCATCCACACACCACCACCCATCGGCTAATTCAACTACGATAAGGGATCAAACCCGAGACTTCTTCACCCATATGGCTCAGTTCAAAAGGAGGCAGTGAACTTATCAACTGAGCCATCAGTGCCAGCACTAAATTCCTTTTGATGAAGGACAAAGAGCCCTTTATCCTTCTTTCTCAGAGTACAATATTCTAAAGATTATTTGAGGATCACAGCCCTCGTCTCCCAGCTCGCACATTACTGCACCAACGACTCTCATCTGCCTTTTTCTTGAGAGATTCATTAATATTCATTAACTATAGCGGGGTATTCCTAACCAAGGTCACTAACTTTTATCACTGTTGCTATGGTAAGCTTCTCCACTCAACCTCTACGGCATGATTGACAGACTGTCAAACAATGTGCAAACGGGCCAGAAAATGCAGTCTTGTCGCATTTGCTATATTAAAACCAGGCAGCAACGTTATCGCAGAGGTCCAACACGGCTCACGAGTGCGGAAACTAACGCTTCAGGAAGCCCTTTTCACAGCGATATTGCAATGTAGAGCGACGCAGTGTTGAAAATAGCAGCTAGCATCTAAAATAATAACCTCAGTGTCACACCAACAGGAATTAGCCATCACAAATTTTACATTCTTAAATCTGAAGTGAAGCATGGATTCCTCTCCCCTGCCCCCCCACCCACCCCCAGGCTCAGACTGATGACATTCTGTTATATTTATATACGTTGCTCAATAGCACAAGGCTATACACACAAGCACCAAGGTCGCTTTACTATGGAGGTCACCACTGTATACACAATGAGAAATAAAACATCAAGAACAAAGCTCATCTCATCTCGACGGGAAAGGCTGTCTCCATCACTCCTTTTTGTCCTGTTCAAGACTTAACCCCTTTGACACCAGCCTTCATTATCTGACTTATCAAACATCTAAGCCCAAGATAGATTCTTACATATCTATCCTGTTTAATAAGGTAAAGGAGAAGTCCATTTGGGCTTGAAAGAGCCACAACCCAAAAGTCAGCATTAACACAAAAGGCTATAAATTTGCCCGTGGAGTAACCTCCTCCAGCCCGACAACCCACCGAGATCCAACACGGTGGCATAGTGGTTAGCACTGTTGCCTCACAGCGCCAGGGACCCGGGTTCGAATCCGGCCTCGCGTGACTATCTGTGTGGAGTTTGCACATTCTCCCCATGTTTGCGTGGGTTTCCTCCGGGTGCTCCGGTTTCCTCCCACAGTCCAAAGATGTGCGGGTTAGGATGATTGGCTATGATAAATTGACCCTTAGTGTTAGGGGGATTAAATACGTGGGGTTACGGGGATAGGGTGGGATGTGTGTTGGTGCAGGCTCGATGGGCCGAAATGGCCTCTATCTGCACTGTGGGGTTTCTGTGATTTCTGTGATCTCTCCGCTCCTCCCATTCTGGCGTCTTGCGCATCCTCGATTTTCATCGCTCCACCACTGGCGGCCGTGCTTTCAGCTGCCCTAAGCTCTGGAACGCACTCCTCCCTAAACCTCTCCGTCTCTCTCCTCCTTTAAGGCGCTCCTTAAAACCTATTTCTTTGGCCAAGCATTTGGTCACCTGTCCTAATATCTCTTTACGTGACTCGGTGTCAAAGTTTCTTTGATAATCGCTCCTGTGAAGCGCCGTCGGACGTTTTACTACATTAAAGGTGCTAGATAAATGCAAAGTTGTTGTTGGAGTTGATTTGTACATGGTTGAGGATAAACTTTCACTGTTGTAACCACCCACAGCCCCACGATATTTACCCTAATTTCCCATCAGTTTGTTCCTCCCAGTACCACCCCACAGCAAAATGTTATCTGGCCCTGTGCATGCTTGCTAGCGAGTGGAACAGCTACACTAAATCCCTGTGCGGAGATTAGAATGCTGAGCCATGCTCCAGGTCCGAACATGAAACAAGAACGGTCTTGGTTTGGTCTGTAGAGAGTGTGGCCTAGAAATTGGGTATAGCCCCGCTTGAGGCGTTAGAACTGGCGATGCGCAAAGTTTATAGCCAGACGAAAGCTATCGCCGCCTGGCGCGATATTGGGTTGCATCGCCCCTAAAGGGGATTGAGGCGCTAAATCAGCCGTTGCACGATGCTCTTAAGGCGCAAAAGTTCAGGCGCTACTCAATATCGACGCGGACGGGCGCAGCGCAGGTGATCTCAATTACGGGAAGCCACGAGACCTCCCGGCGCCGGCCGGCTCTTAAAGGGGTGGGTCAGTCAGCCTGAGCTTCAACACCCAACACCCTGTAGGCCTCAGATTCGGCGCTCGCCCTTGTCTGGTGGTACAAACTTGTTCATCATGGAGAAGGTTAGACAGAGAGCAGAGCGCTTCAGCACTGAGGCTCTGGACCACTTGGTGTCTGCAGTTGAGCGCCGTCGAGATGTTCTGTATCCTGACAATGGCAAGAGGCCGAATCAGAAGGCTTACCGACGATCTTGGAGGGAGGTTGCTGTGAGGGTCAACTCCAGCAGCATGGCGACCAGGACCCCTGTTCAGTGCAGGAAGAAATTCAACGACCTCACACGGATCGTTAGGGTGAGTGATGGTTTACCAAACTTCTGATTCCCTCCATCTGCAGCTGACTTCGGCCACCCTGTTGCCATGATGCCCCAATGGCCATCTGTCAGCAAGCACCCATGGCCCTTTCTGGCCACACACATGGACAGATGTCTCAAGGCCTCATGTAAGGGCTCTTGCACCATGGGGGGCATGCGATGAGGTCTCAAGGCCTCATGTAAGGGCTCTTGCACCATGGGGGGCATACGATGAGGTCTCAAGGCCTCATGTAAGGGCTCTTGCACCATGGGGGGCATGCGATGAGGTCTCAAGGCCTCATGTAAGGGCTCTTGCACCATGGGGGGCATGCGATGAGGTCTCAAGGCATCATGTTACAGAACTTCCCCTTCTTTCCCCTGCAGTCCAAGCTGGCGATGATTCAGAAGGAGCAGCGTCGAACCGGTGGCGGACCTGCACAAGTGGTCACTCTCACGGATCTGGAGGAGAGAGTGCACCAGATACTTGGAGGACGTCTGTCTGGTCCAGTCACCACTGCATCTGCCGACCCCATTACCGACAGCGAGGGTAAGACTCTCACCTTTTTCACCTGTTGCCTTCCACTTGGTCCCCCCGCCAGCATGCATCCTCAGTGTGCAGCCATGTCAGAGCCTTGCCGCAATCTGGCATGCCTTTCAGCAAAGCTGTCCTTTTGCTAAAGCCACTCTTCCACCTCCCACTTTCAGACGAAGCAGCACCAACTCGGGCTCCACGCGCTGAAGCTGCCAGTGCCAGTGCCACCGGAGGCGAGGACCAGGAGGAATCCGGACCAGCCGTTGCAGAATCCGGGGAGCAGACACATCTACAGACTGGGGATAGTAGTCCCCTGGAGGGGAGGGGGGGGGAGCTCTGAGGATGAACCAGTTGCCGGACCAAGCGGCATGCAGCCACGCACGGGGGATAGGCAAGTTCGGCCACCGTCTCCCCGCAGGGCAAGGCAGGTCGTCATGACTGCTGCACAGAGTGCAGATGAGGTCCGTCGCCTGGCTGAGATGAGCAAACAGGCCCGGGTCAGACACACGGAGCTGATGGCTGCAGTGGAGAAGATGCCTGAGTCAATAGATTCATTGGCTAGGAGTATGTTGGACTTCAGGGCAACAATGGAGAGGACTCTGCAGGGCTTTGGGGCAACAATGGAGAGGACTCTGCAGGTGTTCGGGGAAACAATGGACAGGTCTATCCAGGGCTTCGGGGAAACAATGGACAGGTCTATCCAGGGCTTCGGGGCAACAATGGACAGGACTATCCAGGGCTTCGGCCCAACAATGGAGAGGACTGTCAGCGGCTTTGAGTTGGCAATGGAAAGGACTGTTCAGGGCTTCGGACAATCCCTGGAAAGGTCTGTGCAGGGCTTGTCCGAGGCAGTGGAGCAATGGGAAGAACTGTCCAGGCCTTCTCCGAAGCACTGGCACCTGGCACACAGGTCCTCACTGTTGCCACGCAGTCACTTGCTGGGCTCTTCCACAGCCAGATTGACGCAACGCGATCTCTCACTGCAGCCACCCTCTCTGCATCAGATAGGATCACCCCGGGCCCTTCCACTCCCGTACAAGGCCAGGAATCAGTGGAGCATGCGATTGTGGCGGATGAGCCGAGCCGCTCCCCTCAGATAGCCAGTGTGTCGTCCGACCATGGTGCAGGTGTCCTCTCTCGGCAGGAGACTATTGCACATGCCAGCGCTGGGACCCCTGCATTGCAGCTGCCACCACCTGCAGGCCACACTGCTTCCAGCCATGGTCACAGCAAGCATCCTGCGTCCGCACCCTCCAAGCCCAGAGGTCGGCCAGGCCGTCCCTCAGGGGCTTCTGCGCTTCCAGACAGTCAGCAGGTGTCCCCCAGCCTTGAGGCCGCCACTGGGGTCCAATTACGTAGGAGCAGCAGGGAGGGAAGGGGCCGGGCGCGAAAGAGAAGTCGTTCTCCCTCAAGGAGCCAGTTGTAGAGGGAGGTGCTGAGACGTTTGTTTGTCCAAATTCAAGGACACCCTCACCTGCTGTTATATTTGCAGAAGGTTTGTTGAGTTTTGCGGCTTTGCCGAGCAGTTCACAGTTATTTTGAAAGTTATGTTCTGCTGACATTACGTTGTTTTGCTGTAATGAAAGACTTTTGTGCCAATAAACAGAAGTTTCAATGTGGCATGGTGCATGTGACTACTTTCAGTGATGCTGGCATTCAGAGGCCCTCAAACATCCAAAGTACGCATGAGTTAAGACTCTCATCATTCTGCCACAGGGGTGTCGACAGGAGTCCAGAGGAGCCTCTGACGTATGGACCTTCCACTTTCAGCAGCCCTTCCATCTTCCTCCTCCTCCTTCTCCTCCTGCGCCTGCTCTTCCTCCTCCTCCTCCTCCTCCGCCTACTTGTGCAGGGTCCGAGGGAAGGTAATGAATTGACGCCTTCGCCTATAAAGGGCATCTGTCACTTGCCGGATGCAACAGTGGACTGCAGCCTGAGCGACAGTCGCATTGTCCCCAATGGCTGACTGAAAGGATCCGTTGGCATAAAAACGGAGGCCATCAGTCAGTTTAGCCATCACGGACAGAGAGGTTCTGCAGCGTTCACGCGGCTGCAGATTCTGACCAAGCAGGTGGCACAGATCAGTAACAATGTCCCTCCAGAATCGGAGCCTTCCCAAACACTGCTCCTCCGACATGTCAAGGCTTGTCACCTGCTGCCTAAAGACCGTCGCAGCATCCCGTCGGATTGGCCGACCTCCATTGCCCCTCCTCCTTCTGGCCAATCCCGGCCCTCTCTCCCGCCGTCTCTCTGCCCCTTCACAGTGTTGGGCGATGAGGCCGTCGCCCTCCAAACAAGCTTCCATTCCGATGCCAGTTGGACAAAAGGCTTTTAGTTGCAGTGCTGCAAGTGCTTCGGACAGGGTTGAAGGTCCCAAGTACTGTAAAGCTCAAATCCCAGAACTCCGCTCCACATTAGCTCGCCAACTCTCTCTAGCAACGATCGCAATGAGCAGGCCAAGTGGCAGAAGATTCTGCACTAGAGCTGTCCCCTTTAAATAGCGCCCCCCTACTCCGAGAAGGGCCTGTTAGCCCTCCCTCGAACTGTCACTAATCGCGCTGGGCGCTAAGGCTCCGGGCGCCACCCAATATGTGCTCAGGCGCTCCTAAAAGGCGTTGCACACTGAAATGACATCATGAGCTGCTTGCGCTCGCGGGCGTGCGCAAACACTTAGCGCAGGCGCTAAATGTATAGTCAATATCTGAGTTGTCGCTATCTTCATAGCGTCCGCCCCAACATAGGGCTTCGCCCCAATTCTAGGTCTCTTTAGGCGCTCAGCGCCGGCGCTACCAACCCAATTTCTAGGCCTGTCTGTTTAATGCACGAGCGCCTCGGTGCCCATCCCCCGCCATTTTATCCTACACGTCCCATGTGATGCACTAAGATTCCTCAACCACATGGAGTATCTGATCAGTTTTGACACCAAATGAAAGAAATGTCATGGCAATCCAGGTTATTTTTTAAAAAACGGCCGCAGAATCTTCTGACCAGAATTTTTCTTTTTTTAAAAATAGCATCCACAGTAGTTAAAGGGAGTGCCATCATGAAAAGAACTATTTCACCTACTGGGATTGATTCAAAAGAGAAAATGATAGTCCTGCTTTAAGAAAGAATGTGACTGCACTTGACATGCACCAGCCTGCAACCATAGCGACCCCAGAGTCCCAGTTGTGGCTGGATTCCTTCTTGCATTCCTTTCATCGGCTCCAGCTGCTGCTTTCTGAGGTTTCCTGTCACTTAAGCCCGAGATAAGGTAGCTTCCTTCACAGCTGTTGGGGAGCACAGCTGATTGAGGCTGTGCAGCATGTTCTCTTCATAAACAGATTGTTTTTTTGCGCCGGAAAAAATGATCAAGCCTGGTGAGCAAAAGTTCACCCTCGTCTTCATCTTTCACAGCTGAGAAAACTTGGAGGGTAATGAAGAGAAAGGTCGCCATTTTAACAAAAGACTGCTCATCGGGGTGAAGAGACCACCTGCCCCTCCACCCTCAATTTTCTCTCCTGAAGGTGCTGACTGGGGTATGGTTCCAGGGACACCCAGCAACCCTCGGATCATTCATTGTGTGCAAGCCCACACCAATAGTGTTAGCCAGTCAGCTTACCCTGGCGGTTTCTCAGCGAAGCCAGATCGTGTCCTTGTCTGATGTCAACACAAACGTATTCCAACAAGGGTCACTGGATAACCATTAGCAGTGGGAACATGGTCAATCTACTCCCCCCGCTCCACCCCTCCTCCCGCCCAAACCCAGGAGCACTGGGGCTAAATGCAAAGCCCCAAATGTTGCCCAACTGAGATCAGCTAACTCACCAGTTAGCTGAGACTTAGAATCATAGAATGATACAGCACAGGAGGCCATTCGGCCCATCGTGCCTGTGCCGGCTCTTTGCAAGAGCTATCCAATTAATCCCACTACCCCCTGCTCTTTCCCTGTATCCCAGTAATTTTGTTTTCCTTTAAGTATTTATCCAATTCCCTTTTGAAAGTTAGTATTGAATCTGCTTCCACCACCCTTTTGGGCAGTGCATTCCCGATCACAACTCGCTGCGTAAAACAATGTTTCCTCATGTCGCCTCTGGTTCTTTTGCCAATCACCTTAAATTTGTGTCCTCTGGTTACCGATCCTTCAGCCTCTGGAGCCCTAAATCAGGCGCTACACACCTCTCTCAAGGCGCTAACGTCAGGGAGCGAGGCGCTACCTCAGAACGCTACCGAAGCTCAGGCGATGTCCGTTACCATGGAAGCCAGACAGACTGGCGACGTCCAGTTCTTAAAGGGGAGGGGCCATCTTGCTGGCCAGCCACTCCCTGCTGATTGCAGCCTTCAATCTCGGCCTGGAGAGACCTCGAAAGCAATTGTGTTGGAAGCACTAATGGATAGGCCCAGGGAAAGAGCTCAGCACTTAGGAGCCTCAAAAGTGGTGCTGAGGGCCAAAACTCCTTAGGACAGCGTTAAAACCAAAAAATGTGCCAACAAGAAAAGGCAGGAAGCGCCCGCCTTTAAATAGCGCTCCCCCAGCCCCTTCCCAACTTAAAAACATTCCCCTCTACCTGTTGTTCCCAGCGGCAGGCGCGAAGGCAGGGGGCGTGACTCAATATCCGGTCCGGGGCGCTACCGAGGCGTTGCACACTTGACTGCCGTCATGATCTGCGGGCGCAGGAGATCGTGGCGGTAGTGTTTAACGCCGCCGCAAAATGTCTGGTCAATTTCGCGAGCGGCGCAAACATCGCCATGCTCGGGCGCTAGTTGCTTTGTGCCCCATTAGCGCCCTCTTAGGGCGCTAACGGGAGGCGCTAATCAACCGAATTTTTCCCCCCAAGGGTCAGAATTTGTGGTCGGTATGACAGCGTACTCAGAGTACGCTGTCATACTGCCTTTAAAATTGACCTGCACTTGCGCAAGCGATAAATCCCGAATTTCCGATCTGTCAAGCTCCGACTAGACAGATCATCTGCTATGACTGTCAGATCCTCATTACTGGTAAGATTTCTAATTGCCCACCAACTGCACATCAATTACGCTGGAAAATCTTATGGCTTGTGCAAACAGGCGCAGGAGCCTGTTTGCACAGCGTAAGGGGAGGGGGGATGAGAAAATTGTATAAATAATTAAAAACAAACACATAAAAGCACCGTGTATCAACCTACCAGGCAGCTGTGAAGGCTTGGTTTGAGGGATGAGATTGTTTTAATTTTTTTTTTAATCTTGCAGAGTCTTCCAGTAAATAACTGTACTTACTCCAAAGTATTCCCTGTGCTTTTTAAAGCCAAGTACTGCACTTGTCAAATAAATATTCACACCGTTTAATTTACAAGTTGATTGATGTCGGGCATCGGAGATTTCTGCTTCCTGATTGGCTAGTGAAAGGAGCACCGCCCCACATTATCCCAGGTACGCTCACACACAGCGGTGCACCCCTGGGATCCGCGGGCCTCTACGCCGCGCTCAACTCCGCAGCGTTTCAAAGCAAGTTTTCGTTTGGGGCCTTGCACGAGGTAAGCGCGGATTTCATTCGGATGTCAGCGGCCTACTCCTGAGCTACGCCGCCGACCGCAATTTCAGGGCCCAACACGCTACACCACCAGAGCAACTATCTGTTTTGTCGCCTCCTCTCCTAAAGGCAGAGAGGCAAACTGGGGTGTAGTTCCATGGGCACCAGCCTCCCTCCAAAACCCCGCTCAGGTGGCCATTCTCCGTGTGAAAGGAGACATCACAACCGTGCCTGCCCTTACCCAACAGCCACGTTGGTGCACTTCCAGAGTCACCGAATAGCAATCGGGAGAGGGAACAGTGACTGACTTTTCTCCTCCAGAACGCAGAAGCCCTGAGACCAATTTTAGTCCCCTGACCCCCACTGTGGCTGAGAATGGCTAGCCCAACACTGACTGGGGATCTTCCTGGTCTGTACAGCTCAGTTCCAGAAGCCAACAGGTCACGAAGGGAGCTCACCGGCACTTTGAATAATGAACGTTTATTCGCAGTGCGGTGACACCACTTCTTACTTCCTGGTTTGTTAAGAGCATGTCGTCTGCCTCCTCGCTATTCTCTACTCATAGCAGTGATCAAGAGGACATGAAGGTGGTGTGCTGCACAGGGCCACTTGTTGGCAGTGCCACTGGGTGGCAGGTCAAGAAGTTCACACCCACCATCCTAAGTTGGTGGTCACACGTATGGAGCCCAGAGCTGGCCCAGTGTCTTTCCCCTTTCCCTCTGTACGTGAGCTCTTGGTTCTGCACCTCGACTCTTTGTAGAATCTGAAATGGGTAGCCCCTTTTCCAGTGCTGAGATCAGATAGCTGGTCTTCATCCCATGACCTTTGGAAACACCTCCACACAGGACATAAGAAATAGGAGCAGGAGTCAGCCATTCGGCCCCTCGAGCCTGCTCCGCCATTCAATGAGATCGTGGCTGATCTTCTACCTCATCTCCACTTTCCCGCACTATCCCCATATCCCTTGATTCCCATAATATTCAAAAATCTATCGATCTCTGTCTTGAATATTCTCCACGACTGAGCCTCCACAGACCTCTGGGGTAGAGAATTCCAAAGATTCACCACCCTCTGAGTGAAGAAATTTCTCCTCATCTCAGTCCTAAATGGCCGACCCCTTATTCTGAGACTGTGACCCCTGGTTCTAGACTCCCCAGCCAGGGGAAACATCCTCCCTGCATCTACCCTGTCAAGCCCTGTAAGAATTTTGTATGTTTCAGAGAGATCACCTCTCATTCTTCTGAACTCTAGGGAATATAGGCCCAGTCTACTCAATCTCTCCTCATAGGACAATCCCCCCATCCCAGAACCGACAGGCACAGGAGAAATAGACAGATTGACGTTCAGTCGCTTTACCTGGTGTGGACTGAAACAATGGCAAAGAAAGTGAAACTAGAACTAGGGGGCATAGTCTTAGAATAAGGGGCTGCTCTTTCAAAACTGAGATGAGGAGGAACTACTTCACTCAGAGGGTGGTAGGTCCATGGAATATGCTGCCCCAAAAAGCTGTAGAAGCTACATCATTACATAAATTTAAAACAGAAATAGACAGTTTCCTAGAAGTAAAGGGAATTAAGGGTTACGGGGAGCGGGCAGGAATTTGGACATGAGTCTAGGTCCGGATCGGTCATGGCCCTGTGGGTAGCGGAGCGGGCCCAGGGGCCGTGTAGCCTGATCCTGCTCCTATTTCGTGTGTCTAATTCTGTTAGATTCAGGAGATGGTTCTGTGATAGTGGATTGGCGGTTAGGATCAGATCAGCCATGATCTTATTGAATGGCGGAGCAGGCTTGAGGGGCCGATTGGCCTACTCCTGCTCCTATTTCTTATGTTCTTATGTTCTTAAGTTGTGACGGAGAATTAGAACTGGGACCAGGGTGGAGGGGTCGGGGCGGGGGAGGGAAACAATGAGTTAAAACACTATCCTGAGCTACTCTGAGAACTTGGCTCAAGGAGGAAATTCTCCGGCAGCTGGAAAGATCATTGCGTGACATGAGTTTGGTCGGGCTCAACCCACTTCCGAGTACCATCTGCACCCGATCGGTCAGATCCCTGACAGGAACTTCACCATTGTTCTTTATGTAACACGTGCTTCGATATTTATAAAAGCTGCAATGGTTTAAGCAGGCTGCGCATTTTGCAATATAAGCGAGTGCATGGATCAGTGCAAAGCAATCGTCGGTGCACACTGCAGCATGCAGACCCACACTCTCAGTAGCAGGAATGGATTTGCTTTCAGTGAGTGGGACTAAGTGCTTAATTGATTGGTGCAGCAATCAATCACCCATTCAAACGACCCGGGTTTGATCCAGAACGCGCCTGGAACAGCTTCTCATTCCGTGTTTAAATCATTATACGCGGTTCACACAGACATGAGCGTGGGTTCGCGCCAATAGCAGTAACCATGCGTAGTAACGGAACTGGTCTTTGCGGCCAGGATTAGAAAAGGAAGCCGGAAAAAGAGGTAACAGGGCCCTTCATTCTGTCGTCAAGAAGTACACAGGGCAGGATTCCATTTAAGATAGGGTGCAGTAGCCTAGTGGTTATGGTACTGGACAAACCATCCAGAGGTCGAGGCCGGCAGAAGTGCTGTGGAGCCGGGAGAAGCACTCCTGGCTCCACATGAATTTTGACCTTTTCGGTGGGGCTGGTTCCGAGACCAATTACACGGCAAGAAAACCTGAGCAGAGCAGGCCCGGGGCATCCCGCGCTCGGAGCCCGGGGCATTCCGGGCCCGGGGCATCCCGCGCTCGGGGCCCGGGGCATTCCGGGCCCGGGGCATCCCGCGCTCCGGGCCCAGGGCATTCCACGCTCTGGGCCCAGGGCATTCCGCGCTCTGGGCCCGGGGCATTCCGGGCCCGGGGCATCCCGCGCTCGGGGCCCGGGGCATTCCGGGCCCAGGGCATTCCGCGCTCCGGGCCCAGGGCATTCCGCGCTCCGGGCCCAGGGCATTCCGCGCTCTGGGCCCGGGGCATTCCGGGCCCGGGGCATCCCGCGCTCCGGGCCCGGGGCATTCCGGGCCCGGGGCATCCCGCGCTCCGGGCCCGGGGCATTCCGGGCCCGGGGCATCCCGCGCTCTGGGCCCAGGGCATCCCGCGCTCCGGGCCCAGGGCATTCCGCGCTCCGGGCCCGGGGCATTCCGCGCTCTGGGCCCGGGGCATCCCGCGCTCCGGGCCCGGGGCATCCCGCGCTCCGGGCCCGGGGCATCCCGCGCTCCGGGCCCGGGGCATTCCGCGCTCCGGGCCCAGGGCATTCCGCGCTCCGGGCCCAGGGCATTCCGCGCTCCGGGCCCAGGGCATTCCGGGCCCGGGGCATCCCGCGCCCGGGGCATTCCGGGCCCAGGGCATCCCGCGCTCCGGGCCCAGGGCATTCCGCGCTCCGGGCCCAGGGCATTCCGGGCCCGGGGCATCCCGCGCTCCGGGCCCAGGGCATTCCGGGCCCGGGGCATTCCGGGCCCAGGGCATTCCGGGCCCAGGGCATTCCGGGCCCGGGGCATCCCGCGCTCCGGGCCCAGGGCATTCCGGGCCCAGGGCATCCCGCGCTCTGGGCCCGGGGCATTCCGGGCCCGGGGCATCCCGCGCTCCGGGCCCAGGGCATCCCGCGCTCCGGGCCCAGGGCATTCCGGGCCCGGGGCATCCCGCGCTCCGGGCCCAGGGCATTCCGGGCCCGGGGCATCCCGCGCTCTGGGCCCGGGGCGTCCCACAATCGTCCTAAAACAGACATTAGGGCTCTCATTAGCATATGCCAGAGAGCCAACGCCTGTGTTGGGCAGCCACCTTGGATGCCTGAAAATATTCCGAGGCCAATATGGCGTCCTTTGGGAAATTGGGCATTTTTGCCCCCCGTTTTCCGTCGGGTGGAAAATCCCAGAAGTGCTGGGGGCAAGCTTGAAGAACTTTGCGCCATATTCTGCTGGGATTACGCCAGGGAGCCGGCAAGGGTTAGCACCTTCAGCAGAGACGGGGAGAAAGATTGGGAGAAGCTTACATACAACATTTTGTTTTCCAAGAGCAGTTCAATAAATCCTCCTTAATAGCAAAAGACTTTCACATGAGTATTGATGTTACTATGAGGCCACGTAAATACACACACACACACATATACAGACACAGCTATTTGTACCCAAAGAATTCAATTACAATCTCATTTAAAAGACTTGAACATCGCAGGTCAACACATGCTGATGGATCAGCACTAACTAAATACAAGTGCGGAACACTGCCCGAACCAGCAATCATGCAACAATTGGCGCCTGTATGGCAGGGTCACACAGGAGATGTCAGAAATAGCAGTGTTTTCTCCCTCCTTTTAATGCCTTATTAATAGAAATGCTGCTGACTGCTCTTTCAATTTGCATGGATTGGTGACGGAAATCAGTTTACATCATCAGTAAGGTCATCGCCACAGTGGGCACTACCTTTAAGTCAAGTCTTTCAAGAATTCACGCCCCCGCCACCCAGCCAATCCCTTGATGTGCAAGGAAGTGGTTAATGACACACTCAGACACCCAACCTCCAATTAGACAGAGATAAATGAATCTCGTTCCATATGAGCTCAACATTGCTGCTCCAGTCCTTCACCCAATGCTCTTCCTGTCCAAGCCTAAATCGTGATCATAAACTGCATCTCCTGCTTAGAACACTGCCTTGAAATCACTCCGAGATGTCCATTATTATTCAAAGGGTAACTTCTTTTCCCCTTCACTTTATTTCTCCTCCCTCAATGCTGAAGGTGCGAGGGGACAGGTGTGGAGCTCCCTCCAGTACCTCACCCAAGAGACCATTCTTCATGTGCAATCCTGAACAAGAAGTGTTGAGAGGCTAGTCAGCTAACTTTCCATTGAGTGCATCACAGTCCAGCCTTGATCTTGGCCTTACCCGAAATCCACACACGTGCACTTTCCAGCAGAGGTCAATGGAAACCGATCCGGAGCAGAAATCTTGGCCGAATTTCTTCCTTTCTCTATCAAGAGGCACTGAGGCCAACTGAAGCATACCGACTGCCACACTAGTTGAGATCAGCGAAACCAGCACTGACTGGCTGTACTGCCCAGTTGAGTTAGGATAGGATCAGGCTCAGCTGCAATGCCCACTGTAGTTGAACAGCTCACAGAAAGTTGCTGTCTGGGCTCACACATGAAGAATGACCTACAAAGCAAGGCCATCGCGGTGAAGTGCCAGATAGATGCTGTACCTTTCCACCATTCGTCTTCTTCCTGCTCTCCTTTACACTCCTTCAACACTCTCCCTTTTCGTTAAGGTACTCTTTCCCAGTACCTCAATACTGCGGAACCTCTGCCACTGCTTCTTGATCTCATTTTCTCTCCCACCCTTTTCAGCCTTAGTTGCAACTATGAGCCTTGGACCTTCACGTTGGCTTCTCAATCAATGAAACAAAACAAGGCACTGCCAAAGATAGAGGACGAAATGAAAATTAAAAACTAAGTGTAGGAGAAGCCAAGCCAGGGTGGTCACACCATACCCTGTGGAATACCACGGGCAGAAAATTGGTCCTAGGTTGCACACTACCACTCAATCAGGGAACGATTCTATCTCTGTAACCTCCTCCAGCCCTGCAACCCTTCAAGATCTCTGCACTCCTCCAATTCTGGTCTCTTGCATATCCCCGATTTCCTTCGCCCCACCATTGGCGGCCGTGCCTTCAGCTGCCAAGGCCCTAAGCTCTGGAATTCCCTCCCTAAACCTCTCTGCCTCTCTCTCCTCCTTTAAGACGCTCCTTAAAACCTACCTCTTTGACCAAGCATTTGGTCACCTGCCCTAATTTCTCCTTGTGTGGCTCGCTGTCAAATTTTGTCTGATAGTCACTCCTGTGAAGCGCCTGGGGACGTTTTACTACGTTAAAGGTGCTAGATAAATGCAAGTTGTTGTTGATGTGGAGGGGAGGGAAAATACACAGAGCCCTTTGATGTTCTAGCAACCCAGTGCTGATTAAATTCTTACAGCGATCAAATCACAAATTTGATTCAGATATTTTGAACAGAGCTTCCAGGATAACAATGCAAGCTGTGACACCTGCAGCTAATTCTGATGGTTCATGATTGAAAATCACCCTTCTGAATACACATTACACAAAACACAACGGGTAATTGGAAGCGATAACAATGTAAATGGTCCCTCGTCTCAGGGTTCAAGTGACAAATGGTCGAAGCTTCGCTCCGTTTACCAAGCCCATCTGAATTCCTCAGTGAGATTTTCTCAGAATGGCTCCCTATTATTTGCCATATAATTATGAGGGGGGTTTAAAGAGTTAAAATGTTTCCTGCCTGTAATATATTCCAAACAAATTCCATAGCCATTGAAAAGAAAATGCCACTATCTGCAGAGCTCAGTCCTCAGGGACGCCAAAGGTTAGAGTTCCCGGCTCTTCCACCACAAAGCAATTTGTAGAACAGCTGCTCCCAGCTTTCGCCGACCACATGAATCATTTATAAGCATGTACTTTCACATATTCTACACAGGCATGGTCAGCAGAACCGATATAACCAGCAGGACCCCTCTTTACAAAGTAAAATCGCCAGCAAGGGCCCGAGGACGGTAGCGTAGTGGTTGTGCTGCTCGACTCGCAACCAACCGGCGGCAAGTTCAAATCACACTGCGACAGTTTAGGAACTTGAATTCAGTTTGCGAAAAATCTGGAAATACAGGGCCTTGGTGAGACCACACCTTGAGTATTGTGTGCAGTTTTGGTCACCTTATCTGAGGAAGG
Source organism: Somniosus microcephalus (assembly GCF_052327205.1). Taxonomy (NCBI): domain Eukaryota; kingdom Metazoa; phylum Chordata; class Chondrichthyes; order Squaliformes; family Somniosidae; genus Somniosus; species Somniosus microcephalus. The sequence goes on along the minus strand of NC_141019.1, from coordinate 21,169,830 downwards.
ATGTTCTTGCCATGGAGGGAGTGCAGCGAAGATTCACCAGACTGATACCTGGGATGGCAGGAATGACGTATGAGGAGAGATTGGGTCGATTGGGCTTATACTCGTTGGAGTTTAGAAGAATGAGAGGGGATCGCATTGAAACTTATAAAATTCTAACAGGACTAGACAAACTAGATGCAGGAAGGATGTTCCCGATGGTCGGGGAGTCCAGAACCAGGGGTCACAGTCTAAGGATAAAGGGGTAAGCCATTTAGGACAGAGATGAGGAGGAATTTCTTCACCCAGAGAGTGGTGAACCTGTGGAATTCACTACCACAGAAGGCAGTGGAGGCCAATTCATTAAATATATTCAAGAAGGAGTTGGATATATTTCTTAAGGCAAAAGGGATCAAGGGATATGGGGAGAAGGCAGGAACAGGGTACTGAATTTGGATGATCAGCCATGATCTCATTGAATGGCAGAGCAGGCTCGAGGGGCCGAATGGCCGACTCCTGCTCCTATCTTCTATGTTTCGATGTTAAAAAGCTGGCATCAGTGAAAGTGACCGTGAAGCTGTTGGATTGTCGTAAAAACCCAACTGGTTCACTGACGGCCTTTGGGGAAGTTAAACCTGTCGTTCTTACCTGATCTGGGCCTATTACAACTGTGACTATGCTTCAAAAGAACTTCATTGGCTGTATAGTGCTTTGGGATGAGAAAGGCCCTATATAAATGCAAGTTTTTTCTTTCTTTCTATGTGACTCCAGTTCCACATCAGCATGGTGATCTCTTAACTGCTCACTCCAATGGCTTAGCAATCCACTCAGTTGTATCACTACCACCTTTTCAAGGGCAACTAGGGATGGGTAATAAACTCGCCAAGGTTTCTTCGGCAGCTCCTCCCAAACCTGCGACCTCTTCTACCTAGAAGGACAAGGGCAGCAGGCACATGGGAACACCACCACCTCCAAGTTCCCCTCCAAGTCACACACCATCCTGACTTGGAAATATATCGGCCGTTCCTTCATCGTCGCTGGGTCAAAATCCTGGAACTCCCTCCCTAACAGCAGTGTGGGAGTACCTTCACCACACGGACTGCAGCGGTTCAAGAGGGCGGCTCACCACCACCTTCTCAAGGGCAATTAGGGATGGGCAATAAATGCTGGCCTTGCCAGCGACGCCCACATCCCATAAAAACTAATTTAAAAAAACATTGGCCTTGCCATCTCAGTCATCACAAATCGAGTCACTTGGGTTCTTTAGCAAGTGTGATTGTCCCACTGTTCACAAGTGCCACAAACGCAAACCTTGACCTTCAGGAAAGGGGGTTCGAATTTGGTTAACAACAAGGACTTGAAACCAATTTGGTTTTTTCCTCCCTAGTTAAAAGAAAAAGAAAAAGGGCTTGCATTTCTATAGCGCCTTTCACAACCACCGGACGTCCCAAAGCGCTTCACAGCCAACAAAGTACTTTTTGAAGTATAGTCACTGTTGTAATGTAGGAAACACGGCAGCCAATTTGCGCACAGCAAGCTCCCGCAAACAGCAATGTGTTAATGGCCAGATCATGTTTTTTTTAGTGATGTTGTTTGAGGGATAAATATTGGCTGGGACACCGGGGAGATCTCCCCGGCAATGTTTCGGTTAAGCTGCGCTGGCGGTCTGGAGGTCTCGCGCAGGCCGCTCACCGCCATTTTAATGGAAAAACCACGCATGCGCGGAAATCTGAATGGGCCATGCAGCCTGATAAAGGGGCTGCGCACCCAAAAATAAAATGAGAGGGAACATTGCTCCCTGGCTCTTTTAATGGTGCCGTGAGCTCTTTTACGCCCACCTGAGAGGGCAGAGGGGGCCTCGATTTAACGTCTCATCCAAAAGACAGCACCACCGACAGTTAAGATTAATTGTCACACGTTTGCAACCCTTTCTGTGCCCCCCCCCTCCACCAATGAGATGAGCTATCTAAATACATATCTGAGATGGAAACCTGGCACCTTACCAGTCTGTATGGCTTGAGCAATATGTATGTATCATCCATATTCCTATCACTCTCATTCCGAGAATCGTTAAAGGCCAAAATAAAAGGGGGGGATTGAATTGAATCGCACCACCTGAATGACATCCCCAACTCTCCTCTCACGTGCATGTATGAGCCTGCAACACTCCAGCATAAAGAGTCTTCGAACAATCTTTCACAGGCATGGGAAAACATCTGGAATTCACGCCATCACCAGCGAGATATTCTGTTTATTCTTGGGGAGAGATCAGTTCTTGGATTCTCAGTCAGTCTGCAGAAGGCATTGCCAAGTGTCGAATGATAATTCGCATGTGTTCATTACTGCTTGGATTTTTTACTGCTGCTATCATTGACTCCGCTGAATGAATAGCAGGGAAACAAGGAATGTATAACAGTGCTTTATAATTCATTGCAGAAGACGGCTCCAGCACATCACCAGCAATGGTGTGAAGAGCTATTCAGTGAAGTGGATCTATCAACAGCAATGTCATTTTAGAATGTCTGAACAAATGTTACACTGGTACTGTGCTTATATAACAATGAACTTTTTCCAATAACAGTTAGATATTAAATGCTCCAACTACCTAGGGTAGATAGAGAGAAACTATTTCCGCTGGTTGGGAGTCTAGGATTTGGGGACATAGTCTAAATATTAGGGGGGAGAAATTCGGTATCGCCCCGTTTGGGGCGCAATTATCGGCCGGGCGCAAAGTTTAGCGCCTGGTGCTAATTATCGTCTCCGACTGCAAACTTGGCTGCTATCGCCCCTGGAGGTGATTGGAGCCCTAAATCAGGCGCTACACACCTCTCTTAAGGCGCTAACGCCGAGGAGCGAGGCGCTACCTCAGAGCGCTGGCGAAGCTCAGGTGATGTCAGTCAGCAATGGAACACAGACACACTGGCGCCAGCCAGTTCTTAAAGGGGTGGGTCGATCTTGCTCTCCATCCACACCCTGCTCATTGCAGCCTTGAATCTCGGCCTGGACAGACCTGTACGTCAAATCTGCTGGAAAGAACAATGGAGAGGCCCAGGGAAAGAGCTCAGAGTGCAGCCCCCATAGTCTCTTCTAAATCGATACAAGGAAGGGCAAATCAAAATGAACCTGCAAAGTGCTGCTCAGTACCCAAAACTCCTTCACACAGCGTTGAATCTCTCCAGAAGTCTCTCTCTCTCTCTCTCAGAATGCGTGGTACAAAAATGTCGCCGACAAAAAAATTCAGGAAGCGGTCGCCTTTAAATAGCACTCCCCCAGTCCCTTCCCAACTGCAAAACGCTCCCCTCAACCTGTCGTTGCTAGCGGCAGGCGGTAAGGCAGGGGGCGCCACTCAATATCCGGTCCGGGACGCTACTGGGGCGTTGCACACTCGACTGACATCACGATCTGCTGGTGCAGGAGATCGTGGCGGTAATGTTTAGTGCCACCACAAAATGTCTGGTCAATTTTGCGAGCGGCGCAAACATCGCCGCGCCCGGGCGCCAGCTGCTTTGCGACCCATTAGCGCCCTCTTAGGGCACTAACGGGAGGCGCAAAGCAACCGAATTTTTCCCCCTAGGAGTGAAATTAGGAAACACTTCTACACACAAAGGCTGGTAGAAGTTTGGAACTCTCTTCCGCAAACAGCAATTGATGCGAGGACAATTGTTCATTTTAATTCTGAGATTGATAGCTTTTTGTTAACTAAAGGTATTAAGGGATATGTGGCAAAGGCGGGTATATGGAGTTAGGTCACAGATCAGCCATGCTCTCATTGAATGGCGGAACAGGGCTAAATGGCCTCCTCCTGTTCCCATGTTCTTATGCCAGGAAGAACAAGAAAGGAGAGAGCAGCATAAAAAAAAACTCTAGCACCTCAGACCTCGGTGCGTCACTGCCTCTTTCCAGATCCTGGGGCATCCAGACGGGCAAGCCATTGAAGAACACAAACTAAAGGCACCACGTATTGCTGTGGTAATGTACGATCTGATGGGAGACTTGACACGCTCGGAATGCCTGCATTTCAATCGAGGCTAACAGAAATTCTTCTAAACTCCGCAAGACCTCCAAGGGCAATTACCCATGTTCTGCAAAGATTAACCGACTTTTTTTTTTTGCTGGAAAAAACGTTTAAGGATTTTAGAAAATGAACAGAAGGGTTTTTGTATGGGTGAGGGTAGTAATTCAAAAAATGAATGGATCAATATTTCACACTGGAGAAATCTTAATGTTATTTATAGATTTGCATTTCAGATTGCCTCACATGGCAACTCCCTGATCGCAGCCCTGCTAGCAAGTAAAAGTGAATGGAATCCAGGCAATTCACCTAAACAGTGATCTGTAGGGGATGAAGATGTGGCATCCTCTAATATTTGACTCAAATGTCCATTCAATGATGAGCCCACACAGTGAGTAGCTGTGACTGGCTATCCGATTGTGGGGAAGATTGTAGGCAAGCCCGATACTTGCTCATTGGGCATCCATGCATGCACGCTTTCCGACAGGGGCCACTGGATAACGATCAGGAGCGATGGCCTTGGCCAACATTACCTCTCCCTTCCTCAGAGGGCGGTCGGTAGAAGCAGAGTCTTTGAATATTTTTAAGGCAGAGGTAGATAGATTCTTGATAAGCAAGGGGGTGAAAGGTCATCGGGAGTAGGCGGGAATGTGGAGTAATCGGATCAGCCATGATCTTATTGAATGGCGGAGCAGGCTCGAGGGGCCGAGTGGCCTACTCCTGCTCCTAATTCGTATGTTCGTAGCCCAGGGGTCAATGTAGCTGCCCCAAATGAGATCAGGTAATTCAGCACAGATGGAGAATCCAACATGGGATGTTCCTGCTCCATATGGTTCATTTTAACACTGGACACTGCATTTAACCATTAAAGTTATTGGGGAGCTGGAACTAATCTTTAGAAAAGAAAGACCTTGAATTTATATAGCACCTTTCATGACCGCCGGACGTCGCAACGTGCTTTACAGCCGGTGAAGTACTCTTGAAATGTAGTCACTGTTGTAATGTAGGCAACGTGGCAGCCAATTTGTGCACAGCAAGCTCCCACAAACAGCAATAGGATAATGACCAGATCATCTGTTTTGGTGATGTTAGTTGAGGGATAAATATTGGCCCTGGACACTAATGGGGAAGCGCACCCTTTAATAAGAATGAATTTAAAAGAATTTTCCACCCGTCCACTCAGAAGAAGTATTCACTTCTCAGAGTCACCTGCGCTTCGAATCGGTCAGCACCTGCACTTGCTGACTTTCAAACATAGGGGAGCTTCTGCAGTACAGTCCAAGCAGCAGGGCTGCTCTACAGAGCTCATAAATTACAATGCTCCGAACAGTTTCAATGTCATTGTTTATACAGCTCCTAAACTCAGCAATGACTATCTTCTCCTTTAATCCGACAAAATGTCCTTGTATAGTGTGTTTTACAGGCAGAAAGAGTTACTGTTAATCATTTGTGTTTGTGGTTTGGTATTTCTTTAGCACTGTGATTCAGCACTGCGGTATCACCATTGTCCATCCCAGGTACAACTGCCGAGCTGTGCGCTGGTTCAACCAAGGTTTTACACAGTTGAAAAAACATCCACTTGGAGTGAATCCCCCTCTTTTGCCTAATTAGATTGGTGAGGCCCACTGATCGAGTGGATAAATTCACCACCCAGTATGGGGCTAAACCGTACAGCCCAGAAGGTCCCAAATTCAATCTCTGGGTCTCTGCGCCGAGTTAGCTGATCTCAGCCGGGGTGACGGAGAGGAGGTGGCGAAGGCGCAAAGTCCGACAATGGGCTGCAGCACCCCGGACCTCGGTGGGGTGAAGGGGGAGGAGAAATCAACCAGGGTGTTTCCTCCCTATCCAGTAATTCCTTCTGGAAAGAGCATGTGTGGATTTTGGGGAGAAAGGGATCAGGCTTGGATGTGATGACCTTCCATGGTCAAAAAAGCCTGCCCACTCTCCAGTCTAGAAATGACTGCTGGTGATATTAGCAGACAAATATTTAACATGTTCACATTCCTCTGTCTGTTATTGGAACACAGGCATTGCTTCTGCTAAAATCATGGACAGAGAAATGTCACGTGAACGCATTAAATGTTGATCCACTTCTATCACCAACAGTCATTTCTAGGCCTCACTGTCGAGGCTCACACTTGAAGGATGGTCACTTAAGCCAGGTGCACCCTTGGAACCGTACCGAAGCAAGAGTCAGCACAACGAGGAGAGGACACTGGAAGTGGCTGGAGAACTACTGACAGCCAGATACTCCCTTAATAAACATCAGTTTCTCAGAAAATGCCTTGTCTATTTTTGTACAAATCATGCTGCTTTCCTCTTTAAGTGAACTATTCCACTTGAGGATATCAAACGCACAGTGCTAAACATAGGGTGTAGGGATAGGGAGGAAACGGAGGGCGGGGGAAGCCTCACAGATTTGACATGGTATGGTGATGAAAGTTGAAGATATGTGCTGCGTTTTTAAATCTAACGTAACAAAAAAATTTTTTAACATATGTCCTGTCGCTTTAAATCCAAGATGTCTGCAGGCAAATTTCCACCCCAATGTAAAACATCAATGAGGCTTCTTTTTGGTCTGGTGATTGAGACAGGTCAATAGTTTGAAGTATGAATTGCGTTGGAGGCCAGATTTGGAGTACGGTTGATCACTGGTTGTACATATGTAAATATTGGGGCCACTTGCACCAACAAACATGCGCCTCTGCTATTTGATTCCAAAAAGCGCATCTTGAGCTGTGTGACGCTTCTTTGTTCTTTACATTGTAAAACAAATACTTCTAGCCTGTAAAACCTCTGATCTGTGTTCGGATATTCCGCATACTGTACTAACATGATTGAAGTCGTAGGAGGAATCTACATCCTTTTCAGTACACAGTTTTCTGCAGTTGTGGTAATTATTAACCCCAGGTCATACAACCTCTGCTGTGAAACCGCTGAAAGGGATAACTGTGTTATACACATGTTTAATTTAGGACAATTCTGCATAATTTTCCGTACACAGTTTACACCCCAGGTCACATAACCTCTGCAAGTGCAGATCCAAAAGACCTTATTGGACAAGGTCTGCTTTTAGGAACTGCTCTGAAGCCATTGAAAGGGATAACTGTGCTACATACACACACGTACACTTAACTCAGCATTTTGAATTTATCATGGTTTCAATAAAAGGACTATTTGATATAAAAAGGCTTTGTAAGTCATTTAGATTGGAGGCTAGCCAATATTCTATAAGAAATCTCCTAACACAGTGCCTTTTTTCCTCCATTACCCAGTACACTTAAGATGCAACTGTTCGTCAGGGTATACGTGTTAAAAACATGAGAAAGCATGGAAGAAAAGATTTGGTCCATGTTTCAATCTATTCCATCATGGACTTTGCTCAACCCATTTAATCTCCTGAGGAAAGGTCTACAAGGTTTCTGCGAGCGCCCTCAAAGATAAATCAAGCAAAGTAGGCCGAACCCTCCATCCTATATTACACACCCTTGACCAGTTCCCTCCTTTGGTGTGACATTTCCATGATCCCAGCAGCTCATGAACCATTACGTTTCACAGAGCATTTGATCATCTCTATTTTTTCCTCGGGATGTGGGCATCGCTGGCAAGGCCAGCATTTATTGCCCATCCCTAATTGCCCTTGAGAAGGTGGTGGTGAGCCGCCTTCTTGAACCGCTGCAGTCCGTGTGGTGAAGGTACTCCCACAGTGCTGTTAGGGAGGGAGTTCCAGGATTTTGACCCAGCGACGATGAAGGAACGGCGATATATTTCTAAGTCAGGATGGTGTGTGACTTGGAGGGGAACTTGGAGGTGGTGGTGTTCCCATGCACCTGCTGCCCTTGTCCTTCTAGGTGGTTGTGGGTTTGGGAGGTGCTGCCGAAGAAGCCTTGGCGAGTTGCTGCAGTGCATCTTGTAGATGGTACACACTGCAGCCACGGCACGCCAGTATCTCCACATATGCATCCAGCTCTTTTTTTTAAGGTATTAACCAAGATAGCATCAACTGCTTTAGTTTGAGGTTTACTCCACATAATCACTACATGCAAGAGCAAAAACACTACAGGACAGAAGTACAAAATAACAGGCCACCACTCCCCAACCTCCCCCACCCTCCCCACACAGACACACATCTCCAGCGGATATGTGGAATGGACTTACAGCAAAAGCAGTAGATACTCTCAATTAACGCTGAAAAAGCTCACACTGGGTAAATACCTGGTGAGGAGCAGGACTGAAGGGTATAGGAATAAGTACAGACAGAAGTAACAACACTCTCCATGGATCAGATGTTATCGATTTCCAACAACTCCTGGATTTATTTTTGGGAGGTGATTGGTAGAAACTAATTTCCTCCCCGATTTGAGAGGGAAACTCCCCCCCCCCCCACCCAAATTTCCATTCTTTTCTTCCCAAAATCTGGAGATAGGTGTAAATCATATCCATGAGGTCAGCATGCATGTTGTGTGCTGTATGGGTCATGCTGAGGTCACTTATGTGATGTGTGCGCATCCATAGAGCTGATTAGTGGCAAGAAATGAAACAACAGTGCAATTCGGATTTGTTATGGGGACGTGGGTCTTCCTTAGGCACTGCTGCGAGGACCACAATCTTTACACTACAGCACGTGTTAGTCATTCATTCCTAGCCAGCTATGAAGCAAGGACAACAGTGCACCGACACGGTTACCATGCTGAGAGTCTTCAGGGCACCAAGGTCATCGATCAAAGGCCGACTCAACTCACACACCAAGGCATTGTTTACCAAAAAGCAAGATCACAACTGCTCCACTGTGCATAATCGCAAACAATTTTTAATATTCCACCATCATAATCCCACCATAATGTCTTGGCCAATATTCATCCCTCATCCAACATCACCAAAACAGAATATCTGGTCATTATCTCTTTGCTGTTTGTGGGAGCTTGCTGTGCGCAAATTGGCTGCCACGTTTCCAACAGTGGCTACATTTCCAAAGTGCGTCATTGGCTGTGAAGTGCTTTGGGACGTCCTGAGGTCGTGCAGGCGCTATAGAAATGCAAGTTCTTTCTTTTATCATTTGGTAGTTCAGTGGCTGGAGCCAGAATAATAAACATAAGTTCTTCAACTTTACTTTGAATTGCAATAAACTATCTAGGGGCCATGCGACAGTCTGGTGGTGAGCCCCATTCAAGTAGTGTCCGTAAACTATGTAAAATAATTGTCAGCTGTTGTATATAAGAACATAAGAACATAAGAAATAGAAGCAGGAGTGGGCCATTCGGCCCTTCGAGCCTTCTCCGCCATTCAATAAGATCATGGCTGACCTTCGACCTCAACTCCACTTTCCTGCACTATCCCCATATCCTTTGATTCTCTTAATATTCAAAAATCTATCGATCTCTGTCTTGAATATACTCAACGACTGAGCCTCCACAGCTCTCTGGGGTAGAGAATTCCAAAGATTCACCACCCTCTGAGTGAAGAAATTTCTCCACATCTCAGTCCTAAATGGCCGACCCCTTATTCTGAGATTGTGACCCCTGGTTCTAGACTCCCCAGCCAGGGGAAACATCCTCCTTGCATCTACTCTGTCAAGCCCTGTAAGAATTGTGTATGTTTCAATGAGATCACCTCTTTATTCTTCTCCAGAGAATATAGGCCTAGTCTACTCGATCTCTCCTCATAGGACAATCCCCCCATCCCAGGAACCAGTCTGGTGAACCTTCGTTGCACTCCCTCTACGGCAAGTATATCCTTCCTTAGGTAAGGAGACCAAAACTGTGCACAATACTCCAGGTGTGGTCTCACCAGGACCCTATATAATTGCAGTAAGACGTCTTTACTCTTATACTCAAATCCTCTTGTAATAAAGGCCAACATACCATTTGCTTTCCTAATTGCTTGCTGTACCTGCATGTTAACTTTCAGTGATTCGTGTACAAGGACACCCAGGTCCCTCTGAACACCAACATTTCCCAATCTCTCACCATTTAAAAGATACTTTGCTTCTCTATTTTTCCTACCAAAGTGGATAACTTCACATTTCTCCACATTATATTCCATTTGCCATGTTCTTGCCCACTCACTTAGCCTGTCTATATCCCCTTGAAGCCTCTTTGCATCCTCCTCACAACTTACATTCCCACCTAGCTTTGTATCATCAGCAAACTTGGATATATTACATTTGGTCCCCTCATCCAAATCATTGATATAGATTGTGAATAGCTGAGGCCCAAGCACTGATCCTTGTGGTACCCCACTAGTTACAGCCTGCCAACTCGAAAATGGCCCGTTTATTCCTACTCTCTGTTTTCTGTCCGTTAATCAATCCTCAATCCATGCTGTTATATTACCCCCAATCCCATGAGCCCTAATTTTGTTTAATAACCTCTTGTGTGGCACCTTATCGAATGCCTTCTGAAAATCCAAATACACCACATCCACTGGTTCCCCCTTATCTATTCTGCTAGTTACAACCTCAAAAAACTCTAACAGATTCATCAAACACGATTTCCCTTTCATAAATCCGTATTGACTCTGCCCAATCCTATTATTATTTTCTAAGTGCCCTGTTACCACATCCTAATAATAGATTCCAGCATTTTCCCTACTACTGATGTCAGGCTAACTGGTCTGTCGTTCCCCGTTTTTTCTCTCCCTCCTTTCTTAAATAGTGGGGTTACATTTGCTACCTCCCAATCCATGGGAACTGTTCTAGAATCTATGGAATTTTGGAAGATGGCAACCAATGCATCCACTATCTCTATAGCCAACTCTTTTAAAATCCTAGGATGTAGGCCGTCAGGTCCAGGGGATTTATTGGCTTTCAATCCCATTAATTTCTCCAGTACTATTTTTTTACTAATACTAATTTCTTTCAGTTCCTCATTCTCGCTAGACCTTTGGTTCTCCACTATTTCCGGGAGGTTTTTACGTCTTCTTCCGTGAAGACAGACACAAAGGGCTGGATTTTCATTGAGGAGGCGGGTAGGAGGCGGGACTACAACTTTTGGGGTTGTAGTCCCGCCTCCATCGAGTTCTAGCCAACCCACGTGATTTAGACTTGATTGACCTTGTTGAGCCCGCCCAGCGGGAACAGGTGACGTAACAGATTGAAATTTCATCTGTCAAGACCTTTTGGTCCTCCTTTGCTGAATTCTAAAATTCAACCAATCCTCAGGCTTACATTATAAGCTTCTTCCTTTAATCTAATACTATCTTTAATTTCTCTTGTTATCCACGGTTGGACCATTTTTCCCGTGGTGTTTTTATTCCTTACGGGAATGTATATTCGTTACAAATTATAAATTATTTCTTTAAATGTTCGCCACGTTTGCCAATGTATAGTTTGACTGTAATTTTTTTGTTAAGTTGCTTGCTTGATTTCTTGAGTTCTGTTGACGTTCAAAATAAAAACTGATTGTCTCCAAATTTACCCAGGTTTTTTGGGGTCAAATGTTTCCAACTTCCTTTACACTAAAAGTGAAACCTAAAAAAAGCACAGGTTTTTAATTTGGCAAGAAGCGGACTTTTGTGTTCCTTATACATGGAAATGATTGCTTCTGGGATCATAGAAATATTATCTGTGGAACACACTTGCCAAGTTTGAATAATGGAGGTGAAAAGGTAGTTTTCCTTGATTAACTTTGGGGATCAGGAAGTATCGGTGCTTGACTTTCCCTGGGTGATTAAATAAGTAGGGTACCGTCTATGATAGAGTGGATGGTACATGGTTTAGGGAAGGATTGGGCTTGATGGGTCAAACAGCCTTTTCTTGTTAAATGTTTTCTCATGTTTTTGTGGCACGTGGTGACCCAAGAAAGGGAGAAAGGAGGAGACACTTCTTAAAAAGATATGTTGAGCAAAAAAGTAGACTGACTCGGTGGCTTTCCAACCCACCCATTGCAGTGCGAGTCTATCAAACTGGTGGTGATGGGGATGAGGTTGGTGTCCAGGATTACACAAGACTCAGTAATAAAAACTGAAAATGTTGGAAATACTCAGCCGGTCAGGCAGCATCTGTGGAGAGAGGAACAGAGTCAGCTTTTCAGGTCGATGACCTTTTGTCGGAACTAGTCAGAATAAGACTCAGTTATTAGATGAAATAACAACAGAAAATGCTGGAAAAACTCAGCAGGCCAGGCAACATCCGTGGAGAGAGAAATAGAGTCAACGTTTCGGGTCAAACCCTTTGTCAAGACTGGAAAAGCACAGGAAATGAAATAGATTAAAAGGCCGGGCTGGGAGAGAACAAGAGAAGTGAAGAGACATTAAGAGGTATTCAAAACGAGATGAGATGGTGATAGGACTAGTGGAGACAAAAGACGGCTCTAGATTAGGTGTGAAATGCGCTGGCAGAATGGGAGACAGCTGCCATGTGGGAGAGAAAAAAGGGGGGGGAAAGGGCCAAAACAAAGGTGTGGATAAAAAATAAGTAAAAATGTAATGGGGGCCGAGGTTATAATCTGAAATTGTTGAACTCGATATTGAGTCCAGAAGGCTGTAAAGTGCCTAATCGGAAGATGAGGTGCTGTTCCTCGAGTTTACGCTGAGCTTCCGTGGAACAATGCAAGAGGCCGCGTACAGTGAGGTCCGAGTGGGAATGGAGCGGTGAATTAAAATGACAGGCGACCAGAAGCTCGGGGTCATCCTTACAGACTGAACGGAGGTGTTCTGCAAAGCGGTCACCCAATCTGCGTTTGGTCTCCCCAATTATTAGGTGTCTTGTTTGCCAAAGTGGTCAATGTCTGCCTTAGCTGAGGAAAAAAAACAAGCATTGCCCATACCGTTCTGCACCTCTCCTGTCAGTTAGGACAAAGGCCTCCTTTAGCGCTGTAAGAGGCCACATCCAAGAATGTCCTGTTCTCTCAGGTAGAGGTGATTCTATGGAGACCTTACTGGGGATCGAGGCAGGGCAGATGGGGAGGATTAACTGATGAAAGCAAAATTAAAACCAGTAGAATTTACTTACAAAAAGAATCCTATCAGGATTAAATTAGTACAAGAACACACTGAAACCAATAGGTGGTGCACCACATGGAAGGAGTGAAGAGAGAGATGGTGATTCCCCGCCCCCATTCATCAATGTTTCCCTAACTCTCCAGCCAGCACTGATTCATGGGGGTAGAATTTGACTTGGCTGGGGATGCAAAACGCGTGGTATCGCATCTGTCGCCCGTTAAACGCCCCGCCTGATATTCAGTTTTATTGAAGTCAATGCAACTAAATATTGGACAGGACGCGTAACAGGCGCCAGATGCGATACCGCCTGTTTTGTGTCACCGCCCAAGTCGAATTTTACCCTCCCCCCCGCCCCCCCAGTGTGGTAACAGTTCCACAGGTGTCAGCCAATAACACAGTGAAGTTGAGTGAAATAAAGGGGGAACCTATTACTTCACAGCTACCACCAAACAGATCAGTAAGGTAGGGAGAAATCAAGAGAATAGGTACATCTAAAGAAAAGTCAATCCAATCTGAATGCAGGCAAGAACTAGAAACGGGCAGCTTTGAGTGTGGCTGCATTGGCTCAGAAGACCCGTGGTGCATTGCAACTCCCCTGTGGCAACAGCCTCGTGACAAATGCTTGCCCAATGCCCTCATGCATATTTATACTAGGGCGTGAAATAATGATGGCCACCACAGGAACAGCTCTATGTTCACAAATGAGTCATCTGCCAAAAAAAGAAAGATAATTAACCAAAACCGGCAATATCTGTAGGTGGCCGCAACACACTGGTGTTAATTGGCAGGTGTCAAACTCATAAGATACAGCTGTGTTAAGAGAACAAATTTGTAGCGAAATGAAGCACTATACCCACATTCAATGTTTTATAAACCTACGGGGGCGGGGGGGGGGGAAGGGATAGGAAACAATTAGTGACTTGGATTAACAACAACTTGCATTTATATAGCAAGTTTAACGTAGTAAAGCATCCCAAGGTGCTTCACAGGAGTGTAATAATCAGACATAAATTGACACCGAGCCACATAAGGAGATATTAGGACAGGTGACCAAAAGCTTGGTCTAAAAGGTAGGTTTTAAGGAGCGTCTTAAAAGGAGAGACAGGTGGCGAGGTTTAGGGAAAAGAAAACCTTTCACGACCTCAGGACGTCCCAAAGCGCTTTGCAGCCAATGAAGTACTTTTTGAAGTGTAGTCACTGTTGTAATGTAGGAAATGCGGCAGCCAATTTGCGCACAGCAAGCGCCCACAAACAGCAATGTGATAATAGCCAGGTAATCTGTTTTTAGTGATGTTGATTGAGGGATAAATATTGGCCAGGACACTGGGGAGATCTCCCCTGCTCTTCTTCGAAATAGTGCCATGGGATCTTTTACATCCACCTGAGAGAGCAGACTCGGTTTAATGTCTCATCCGAAAGACGGCACCTCCGACAGTGCAGCACCCCCTCAGTACTGCACTGGAGTGTTAGCCTAGATTTTTGTGCTCAAATCTCTGATGTAGGACTTGAACCCACAAACTTCTGATTCAGAGGTGAGAGTGCTACCCATTGAGCCACGGAATACCAGAAGGAATACCAGAGCTTAGGGCCTAGATGGCTGAAGGCACGGCCACCAATAGTGGAACGAAGGAAGTGGAGGATGTGCAAGAGGCCAAAATTGGAGGAATGCAGAGTTCTCAGAGGACTGGAAGAGATTACAGAGATAGGGAGGGGTGAGTTGCAAACTGCTCAAATTCGCAGACGATACCAAACTAAGAGGGTTCTGACGAAAGGTCTTCGACCTGAAACGTTAACTCTGTTTCTCTCTCCATGGATGCTGCCTGGCCTGCTGAGTTTTTCCAGCTTTTTCTGTTGTTATTTCAGATTTCCAGCATCCGCAGTATTTTGCTATCGTAAGAGGGGCAGTTCAATCTGAAGAAGCAGCTTCTAAACTATAAGATAAGTTTGACAAAATGCACAAGTAGGCAGAGTAATGCCAGATGAAGTGTAAAATACTGCACATAGGAAGGAAAAGATGGGTGATATGCATACTGCGTGAATGGTATTGAAATAGCTTAGGATGAAGTTGAAAGAGATCGTGAGGTGTTAGCAGATTTGACACTCAACACATCCAATCACTGTGGAGCAGCAATCAACACATTGGTCGCACTTCCATAGATGTTTTTACACTCTAAATACACGACAGTGCCTTAACCACTTGTGTGTCTCATTGGGTTTTGTGAAAGAGGGAGGGATCTAAATACTATTAACACGATGTGAAAATGTTCAACTATTAGTGATTTGAGGTGCCACAGAGTGGGGAGATGCAGGTTCAATTCCCCTATAATGCTGACCTGACGTCATCTGTACTACTGTAGGGAGGCGCCTCTTCAAGGGGCGGGGGAAGAGAAGGGGAAAGAATCTAAAGAGGAATTTTGGCCTCACCACACTCGTTCAACTGCTGGCAGCTGAGCAACAGTGACATTTGCAGTGGCCAAGCTGTAGGCTGTCCAGCTGCAGTCTCAAAGCACAGAAGATGTGCGGTAGACCCATCAAGTCCCACTCATTTTGGTCTCGGAATTTCACTGAACCTATTTTAATGCATCCCACTCCTAAAATTAAATAAAGCTCGAGGTGTTTCATTGCTTTGGGATCAGTCTTGCTCTTTTTGATCAAATCTCAGTGCCAAAGATCGCCTGAATGTTGAACATAGCAGTGTGGGGGGTGGGGCCTGTTGGGGAGGTTGGAGAAGACAATGGCCCAGAAATTCGGCTCTCCCCGGGTGAGTACGCACTGGGTACTCACCCATAGGCCGAATGGAAGTGCCGGTTTTCTGCATGCACTGCGCATGCGCGGGGAAACCGGCACTTCCGATCCTCTGAACGAAAAGGTTCAGAGGTCGAACGCGCGCGCAGGGGAGGCTGCGCGTGCGCTTTGAACTTAGGTTTTTTTTGCAGCTTTTCCCAGGAGGGGATTTACACATTTAAAAAGCAGGCGTAAGGTCTGCTTTTTGCAAGGTAAGTGGTCAATTAATTAAAATTAAAACATTTTTTCCACAGGTTTATTATTTTTAAATACTTTAAAGCAAGGTAAATTTATTTTTAACCCCGTTATAATATAAAATTATTTTTTTCAAAAATTTAAATTATTGTTTAAAATAGTTATTTAATGTAATTTATAGTTTATTTAAAAAGTGTGATTTTTTTTTAAATTTATTTGAAGGTTTACTGCTATTTTGGGCCCGTAATATTTATAAGTTTTGACAGGTCTACCTGTCAATCTTATGAATGGGCTTTTCCCTCCTCCGATTGGCTGCCCATGGCTCACGTGATCCCAGGGGATGCATCGCACTAACTGCGCCCCTGGGACACACAAGCACAGCGCGCCGGCAGCTGGGCCAGGCCCCGGAGCGGAATTCCACGGGGCCCTACAGCTCAACTGCTGGCGCGCAAGGTAAGTGCAAGTCGGGGGCTTGCACCCGCGGGAAGCCCCCAACCTGAATTTCTGGGCCAATGAGGGAACTACAAAGGGAATACATGCCTTGAAAAAGATTATTGTCACAGCCTACCCCAAAATGACACATCAATATTGACGTAATAAAGCTCACTACGCACTTGGTTTGAGTGTAAAGCAAGGCTTTAATCAACTTGTTTCAGAACATGGAGGTCTAGTTGTACTTCACTAGTCCCTGTCTTACAAAATGTCCCTGGACAAGCTGGGCCCACGCCCGAGTATTTATGCTCCTTGGACGGCGCCACCAGCTGGCCGTCCAGCGTTATTTCATGAGTAGTTTCTTTATGATGATGAGATTTATAACAAATATCACTTTAACAGAGTAACTGGTCAATCATTCTGTTGCTGTTTGTGGGACCTTGCTGATACAGAATGGGTGCCACATCTGCCTATGTGGCAACAGCCAATGTACTTAAAAAGTAACTCATTGTATGAAAACATTGGGACTTTGGCATACGGCCTTATATAAATGCAAATGTTATTATTTAACCTTTCATTAAAACTTCGATACAGACTTCAACAAACAGAATGTACAATATGTGAATAGCGTGATTGACAGTATTCAGGGTCAAGCACTGTAAGGCATCGTAAACATGATATGTTGGGAAATGTTATACATAGATTGGAATGGTGTTTGTAAGTGTTACGTCTGTTTTGGGTATTTTATTTTATTGGGAATAAATAGGAAGTGATTAAACACTGGAATCCCCTCCTTAAATTAGAGTTATTCCCCACACAAATGTGGTCTCCAAGCTTATCTATTCCCCAGAAGACATTCATAGGCTTCTCCACTGGGTCAATACTGATCCATATCGAGCCTGAAGGTTTCATTCGTGGTCTGTGATCTTAGCTGGGCAGGGGGCAGAGGGGCTACAACTGGCCTTAATGCCCAGGGATCCTACTGCTGATTACTATACAATGATCCCGGCTAGCAAGGGTATGTGTGTAGACAACAACAACTTGCATTTATATAGCGCCTTTTAACGTAGCAAAACGTTCCAAGGCGCTTCACAGGAGCGATTATCAGACAAAATTTGACCCCGAGCCACATAAGGAGATGTTCGGACAGGTGACCAGAAGCTTGGTCAGAGAGATAGGTTTAAGGAGCCTCTTAAAGGAGAAGAGAGAGGCAGAGAGGCGGAGGGGTTTAGGGAGGGAATTCCAGAGCTTAGGGCCTCGGCAGCTGAAGGCACAGAGACATGAGCTGAAGACAAGTTTGGGTTCAGCTGCAAAGCATCCCGCGATCAAGTGGCCTGCCAAGCTTCACTGCTTAGGCGCATGCATGTTAGGGGCACTACTATTGGCTATCAGCGCCCCAGGACATGGGAGAGAACAAACAAGCAACTAGGCTTTAGGATAGCTGGAAAGTGCAAGTGTGCGGAAGGCAGGCGAGAGTGAGAATAGGCTCGGCTGTGGAATCCTTCAGCACCTTTAGGAAAGATGGGCAGTGTTATAAATCTCATCATCATGAAGAAACGACTCATGAAATAACACTGGACGGCCAGCTGGTGGCGCCGTCCAAGGAGTATAAATACTCGGGCGTGGGCCCAGCTTTTCAGGGACATTTTGTAAGACAAGGAACTAGTGAAGTACAACTAGACCTCCATGTTCTGAAACAAGTTGATTAAAGCCTTGCTTTATACTCAAACCAAGTGCGTAGTGAGTTTTATTACGTCAGGCAGAAAGCTGCGGGGTTAGGGGGGGTAGTTATCTTTTCCAGAGACATGCCTAAGCATGGTCACCCGCTCAGCATCAGCACAGAAAGCAAGTCAGCCTGACAGCAGTGCGCAAGCTCCTCTGTGAGTTATGAAGTACTGGGTGATCATGTAGCTTACCCTGAGACTTCTGCAACACCGGACTACAGTTTACAACCAATCAGGCTAATCCCTCAATGAGGTGTTTGACGATACATCAGTTTATATGTTGAAAGTGGTAAAGGCCCAGGTCGTTTTGTGGAGCAGGGAAGTGAGCCAGCTATGAAAAGTCTCAACCGTTCCAATTGACAAATTGACAAAATTAAACATGGCAGCAGAAATTAGAGGTTTCTGCAAACTATCAATCTTTTTTTCAGCTTTTCCAAAAAAAAAATATTCGTAGTACAACCTTTCATACCGTGAAAGCTTGTGAGGAGCGTCCAATTTTTTCCCCCCATCGCTCCTGAAGACACCAACTCTTACAAAAACATACGGGATCCTGGGCATTGTAAATAGAGGCAGAGTACAAAAGCAAGGAAGTTATGCTAAACCTTTATAAATCACTGGTAGACCTCAGCTGGAATATTGTGTTCAATTCTGGGCACCACACTTTAGGAAGGATGTCAAGGCCTTGGAGAGGGTGCAGAGGAGATTTACTAGAATGGTTCCAGGGATGAGGGACTTCAGTTATGGGAAGAGACTGGAGAAGCTGGGATTGTTCTCCTTGGAGCAGAGAAGATATTTAATAGAGGTGTTCAAAATCATGAAGGGTTTTGATAGAGTAAATAAGGAGAAACTGTTTCCACTGGCTGGAGGGTGGATAACGAGAGGACACAGATTTAGGATCATTTGCAAAAGAATCAGAGGCGAGATGAGGAGAATTTTTCTTTTTTTCGTGCAGTGAGTTGTTATGATCTGGAATGCACTGCCCGAAAGGGTGGTGGAAACAGATTCAACAGTAACTTTCAAAGGGGAATTGGATATATATTTGAAAGGGAAATATTTACTCTTGGGAAAGATCGAGGGAGTGGGACGAATTGGATCGCTCTTTCAAAGAGCCGGTACAGGCACAATGGGCTGAATGGCCTCCTTCTGTGCTGTATGATTCTATGACTGTTGTTGGGGAACAGTTCCATGGGTGTCGTCTGCCCCCCAATACCCCAACCAACTGGCAATTCTTCATGTAAACAGAGAGTGTTGGCAAGCTATTTCACCATGGTGAGCACCACAGCCAAATCCCATGCTGTCATCATCTGATCTCTGATGTAAGAAAACTACTAGGCACTTGGTCTAAGCGTTAAACAAAGCTTTAATCAACTGTTTTACAACATGGAGGTCTAGTTGTGTCCTTCACTAGTTCCTGTTAAGAATGTCCTGCACAAGCTGGGCCCGTGCCCGAGTATTTATACTCTCCCTGGACAGCGCCACCCGCAGGCAGCTCAGTATTATTTCATAAGTCTTTCTTTCATGAATGACTGATTCATGTCAATGTCCACTTATACACACTTATCAGCAAGGGTTACTGGATAGTGATCAGGAGCAGGAACTGAGGCTGATCTTTCCTCTTCCAGCCTACATGAAGAATAGCCACTTGGGTAATGTAGCAAAAGACTGCCAGTGCCATACGACTATACTCAAGCTTAAATCTCATTTTAAGGAAAGTATGAGAGATAACGTGATAAGACTGCGGGTGGGGTACAGAATGATCCAAGACCCATATTATTCTACAGATTATGGCAATATTTGCATCTCCCCTGTCAATGGTTCTGTTTGGCCCCTTTGTTCCCATGGACAGAGGTTTCTGTCAGAAACAAGACCCCAATTTTAACTCCAGGTGATTCTCCGCTCAAGCCTGAGTTAAAATTACAGTTGGGTCTCAATGATGTCATTGGACCGCAACATCTCTTTGTAAAGAAGGACCCTGTTGGCTCCAGGCGGGTGTCCTTGCTGCCTGCTCAGGACAGCAGGTTAAAATTGCAGATGTTGCGATCATGGCGGCTTTCGGACAGGTAAGACTGCGGCATCAAGGAGCCCTAGTAATACTGAAGTCAATGGGAATCAGGGGAAAACTCTCCACTGGCTGGAGTCATACCTAGCACAAAGGAAGATGGTTGTGGTGATTGAAGGTCAATCATCACAGCCCCAGGACAATGACTGTCTCCAACAAGCGAGAGTCTAACCACCACCCCTTGACATTCAACGGCATTACCATCGGCGAATCCCCCACCATCAACATCCTGGGGGTAACCATTAACCAGAAACTTAACTGGACCAGCCACATAAATACTGTGGCGCCAAGACCAGGTCAGAGGCTGGGTATTCTGCGGCGAGTGTCTCACCTCCTTACTCCCTAAAGCCTTTCCACCATCTACAAGGCACAAGTCAGGAGTGTGATGGCATACTCTCCACTTGCCTGGATGAGTGCAGCTCCAGCAACACTCAAGAAGCTCGACACCATCCAGGACAAAGCAGCCCACTTGATTGGCACCTCATCCACCACCTCAAACATTCACTCCCTCCACCACCGGCGCACCGTGGCTGCAGTGTGTACCATCTATAAGATGCACTGCAGCAACTCGCCAAGGCTTCTTCAGCAGCACCTCCCAAACCCGCGACCTCTTCTACCTAGAAGGACAAGGGCAGCAGGCGCATGGGAACACCACCACCTCCAAGTTCCCCTCCAAGTCACACACCATCCTGACTTAGAAGTATATCGCCGATCCTTCCTCGTCGCTGGGTCAAAATCCTGGAACTCCCTCCCTAACAGCGCTGTGGGAGCACCTTCACCACACGGACTGCAGTGGTTCAAGAAGGCGGCTCACCACCACCTTCTCAAGGGCAACTAGGGATGGGCAATAAATGCTGGCCTTGCCAGTGATGCCCACATCCCGTGAATGAATAAATAAAAAAAAGAGCCAAGGCGATTTTAACAGCCCACCCGCCAGGTTTCTGCTGAGCGAGTAGGGTTAAAATCACCCCCAAATTTACATTTAGATAAAAATTATTCATGAGGAGAGCCTCGTGGAATCACATCCACTGGAAACGCAATTGGATTAAGATGGCACAACTCATTAACTGCCGCAATGAAGAATTTCACCTGCCTGTGTTTAATTCAAAACTCTAAATTTCAATGCATGATCTAGTGCCCCCTCAAAAATAATGCATGGGCTTTTAGCTCCACATATAGAAAGAGCAAATTGCATGGGTCTATGAGAAATTAGTTTGGGATCCAAGACTTTCATTCACTTAATGAAAATCGCACACTCCAGGGACCTGTAACCTGCACTGTGTCTTTCAGAACTCAGGGCACGCTCTAATCATCTGAAATTGGAAATTGCTATTGACGGGCATGCTCTGACACACAGCTAAATGACCAGCTCAGCAGCTTCTGAGACAGATGTAATTTTTGTGTTTTTAATTTTAAATGAATTATCTTTGTGCTCATAATGTATTCACTGGGTCAATAGTTCAGAAGCCATTCCCCAGTTTCAGGGCTGGGTTTTTGTTGCCTGACAAATGAAGCGTCACCATACACACCAGTTTGTAAATGTATTTACTTTTGCCCAGGACTCATCTGTCATTTTTCCATTCATGGGCTCTTGACTCCTCGTAGCCTCGTTGAGCTGGTACGATTGCCAAGCGAGCCTCGTTGAGCTGGTACGATTGCCAAGCGAGCCTCGTTGAGCTGGTACGATTGCCAAGCGAGCCTCGTTGAGCTGGTACGATTGCCAAGCGAGCCTCGTTGAGCTGGTACGATTGCCAAGCGAGCCTCGTTGAGCTGGTACGATTGCCAAGCGAGCCTCGTTGAGCTGGTACGATTGCCAAGCGAGCCTCGTTGAGCTGGTACGATTGCCAAGCGAGCCTCGTTGAGCTGGTACGATTGCCAAGCGAGCCTCGTTGAGCTGGTACGATTGCCAAGCGAGCCTCGTTGAGCTGGTACGATTGCCAAGCGAGCCTCGTTGAGCTGGTACGATTGCCAAGCGAGCCTCGTTGAGCTGGTACGATTGCCAAGCGAGCCTCGTTGAGCTGGTACGATTGCCAAGCGAGCCTCGTTGAGCTGGTACGATTGCCAAGCGAGCCTCGTTGAGCTGGTACGATTGCCAAGCGAGCTCAATTACTCCAATCTGAAAGCTTTTTACTGCTTAGCCAGCAGAAATTGCTCATTGTCGGGTGAGATAATCTAGGTGGCTTTTTTCCAACCCCCAAGTGCGTGCGCCGTGTGAGTGTGTATAAATTATATATATATATATACACACACTCACACAGGTAAGGTAAAGTTGTCAGCTTAGCCCAGTGGTACCACTTGTTCCTCTGAGTCAGAAGGTCGTGGGTTCAAGCCTCGCTCCAGAGCCTTGAGCACAAAAGCCAAGCTGACGCTCCAGTGTAGTACTGAGGGAGTGCTGCACTGTTGGAGGAGCCGTCTTTCGGATGCGATTTTAAACTGAGGCCTCGTCTGCCTGTTCTGGTGGACGTAAAGGATCCCATGGCACTATTTGAAAAAGAGCAGCGGAGTTACCCTGATGTCCTGGACAATGTTTATTCCTCAACAAACACAAGATGAGCTTGGAGAGGACAAGAGGGGAAATCGGAGTGAATCTGGAGAAAGACACAAGTGCAGGGCTAAGGCAGGAGGAAAGCAGAGGTAGCTGAATGGATGGTCTCAATCTTAGTGACAAAGAAGTCCATGAGCTCCTTGGAGGGTTGACGGGACAGCGGTGCCTGAAATTTGGCTGGTTATATTCTAGAATGTGACTGGTCATAGGGGCAGTGGTCTCTGATTGGTTAAAGAGCATTATGATATATGGCCATAAGAACACATTTTAATTGGATAGATGGATAAGTAGGTAGATAGATAGATTCTTTAAGATGTTTTGATATTTATATGAGCAAGGAAGTAATGCTAAACCTTTATAAAACACCGATTAGGCCTCAGCTGGAGTATTGTGTCCAATCCTGGGTACCACACTTTAGGAAGGATGGCAATGCCTTGGAGAGGGTGCAGAGGAGATTTAATTATTTTTTAATTCGTTCATGGGATGTGGGCATCGCTGGCTAGGCCAGCATTTATTGCCCATCCCTAGCTGCCCTCGAGAAGGTGGTGATGAGCCGTCGCCTTGAACCGCTGCAGTCTAGAATTTAATAGAATGGTACCAGGGATGAGGGACTTCAGTGATGTGGAGAGACTGGAGAAGCTGGGATTGTTCTCCTTAGAGCAGAGAAGGTTAAGGGGAGATTTACTAGAATGGCTCCAGGGATGAGGGACTTCAGTGATGTGGAGAGACTGGAGAAACTGGGATTGTCCTCCTTAGAGCAGAGAAGGTTAAGGGGAGATTTACTGGAATGGTACCAGGGATGAGGGACTTCAGTGATGTGGAGAGACTGGAGAAGCTGGGATTGTTCTCCTTAGAGCAGAGAAGGTTAAGGGGAGATTGACCAGAATGGTTCCAGGGATGAGGGACTTCAGTGATGTGGAGAGACTGGAGAAGCTGGGATTGTTCTCCTTAGAGCAGAGAAGGTTAAGGGGAGATTGACCAGAATGGTACCAGGGATGAGGGACTTCAGTGATGTGGAGAGACTGGAGAAGCTGGGATTGTTCTCCTTAGAGCAGAGAAGGTTAAGGGGAGATTGACCAGAATGGTACCAGGGATGAGGGACTTCAGTGATGTGGAGAGACTGGAGAAGCTGGGATTGTTCTCCTTAGAGCAGAAAAGGTTAAGGGGAGATTGACCAGAATGGTTCCAGGGATGAGGGACTTCAGTGATGTGGAGAGACTGGAGAAGCTGGGATTGTTCTCCTTCGAGCAGAGAAGGTTAAGGGGAGATTGACTAGAATGGTACCAGGGATGAGGGACTTCAGTGATGTGGAGAGACTGGAGAAGCTGGGATTGTTCTCCTTAGAGCAGAGAAGGTTAAGGGGAGATTTACTAGAATGGTACCAGGGATGAGGGACTTCAGTGATGTGGAGAGACTGGAGAAGCTGGGGTTGTTCTCCTTAGAGCAGAGAAAGTTAAGGGGAGAGTGACCAGAATGGTACCAGGGATGAGGGACTTCAGTAATGTGGAGAGACTGGAGAAGCTGGGGTTGTTCTCCTTAGAGCAGAGAAGGTTAAGGGGAGAGTTAATAGAGGTGTTCAAAATTATGAGGGGTTTTGATGGAGCAGATGAGGAGAAACTGTTTCCATTGGCAGGAGGGTTGGTAACCAGAGGACACAGATTTAAGATAATTGGCAAAAAAACCAGAGGGGAGATGAGGAGAAAAAAATTTACGCAGCGAGTTGTTGTGATCTGGAATGCGCTGCCTGAAAGAGCGGTGGAAGCAGATTCAATAATAACTTTCACAAGGGATTTGGATAAATATTTGAAAAGGAAAATTTGCAGTGCTACGGGGAAAGAGCAGGGGTGAGGGACTAATTGGATCGCTCTTTCAAAGAGTTGGCACAAGCACGATGGGCCAAATGGCCTCCTTCTGTGCTGTATGATTCTACTGATGGAGAGACCCCCTCATTAGAGAAACACTGTAAAGTGTCTGGAGAATGAATTGGCACCTGTTTTTTAATCACAAGGTGTCCATGAGCTGTTGCGAAGAGTACAATTTATATCACCAGAGTCTGAGTTTCCATTAACATTCAGAGAGTGTTGGCAATCGGAATGGTTCAAATGACAAAGAAAAATTCACTGGCATCCTATGGCATTAGTTGCTATTTTCTGTGCTGTAGACTCTATGTCATTCTATGATGAAGTGTCTCATCCAGAGTTCAAATCCAGACAGTGGATTCAACTACCAGCCAGGCCTGGGATACACTGGTGACCAAACGTAAAGCGCCATATGGCGTCTCTTTTCTTCGCTTGCATGCAAAGAAAAACAGCCTGGCATGACGACGTCATCCCCGAGTGTCTGTCAGCTGCCATAAACCGTCAGGCCCACCCCCTCACTGCCATGATGCCACCACTGCAAACAGCCTGGTCTTGATTTAGTCCGTGTTGATAAAGGGTCTTCAACACTTTACAACTCCGGGGCCCACTTCGGGCAAATGATTTATTTGCGAAATGTGGGAGTAAGCACATCAGTGTTGTAAGCAGCTGTTAAGAGTTACAATGAATTCTTGAAAAATTGACTGGTTATTGAACGTGTCAGCCGACAAACTACGCTTTTCACAGCCCTGAATCTGACAGCGTATTTCCCGCAATCTGTTCCTCAACGAATTCCCTGTCGAGTGAGGTGTCTCGCAACAGGACCCCCGGGACAGTCACATTATCTGGGCACAGATGTTTGAAGTAGCCCTTCTAACACTGTCTTATAAAAGAGAGAGAATTAAAGACTGGCTGCTCCTTCTCACTGCATCCCAAGGGAATGTCTATTGGGAAGGATCCAGGGAACTGGATAATCAATCCAGCTGATCCGTATGGAAAGTCCCCAGAATACACCGAGGTAAATCGCTCTTCTCGAAACGTGGCCTTTGGTTGGGTGGAAAGTCAGCCAAGAAAATAATCTTTACATTCTGAAGAAGATGTTTAAAAGGGGAACGTTGTGGAGGCAGATGGATAGAAGTTAAACTCCGCCTCGTTTATACAGTATTGCACATAGCAACAGCACAAACAAACCAGCATTCAGTGAATACATTTACAAAACAAAAAAAAGGTCACAGACAGCCAAAAGAAATGTCACATAAAAGGGAATGAGATCGTTTGAAAGGGAAAAGAGGCATAAGAACTAGCCTCAAAGGAAGTGGGGACAGAACAACTGTCTAAAGCCCACAAGTGTGTGGGTGTCAGGCAAGGGCAGGGTTTGGGCTGGGCTGGGCTGTGAGGCCCCCCGTGGCCAAACAGCCTGGCCAACACTCACTGTCTCGGCTTATCCAGGAGGGACGGCAGTTTGAGTGAGGGACTGGAGAGGGCTGCTGACCCGTTTGGAGCGGTGCCTCGGCCAAAGCCCCTCCTTCGGGAGGCAAAGTGGAGGATGGGGCCTTAAAGAAAGCAACCAACACGGAAAAGCAGCAGAACGAACAGATAAACCAAAAAAGGAAATAAGCATAACAGAGGAAAGAGAAAATAAGGAATCTTTCATTTAAATATTTATAGATGGATGAATGACTCAGAATGCACACCCTACATTCTCAACTTATATATAATTGGACGCCGTGCAGTCTAACTGACCCTGGGATATTTTTGCAGTTTCTAACAGGACACGTGTTCCTAGAGTCAGTCAAAAATAAATAAGACAATCTTCAAATAACTCCGCTCGGTCATCAGCTATGGGAATGAATGCAGTATTACCAAAAATGGGCAGCCGGCCCCCATTAATTCACCAGATTTAATGGGACCATGGGGTCTATGGTTGAAGGGGCTATTTGCCCGTGTTAATGCCCTGTGCACTCATGGCAGCGCCCTCTGCACGTTAACCGGTTCACAGCTTTGCTTGAAACCACATTGCGGTGTGTTTGGGAGGATCCCGAGCGCCTCTCTCCATGGGCTCTCCTGGCGAATGTTTACCTCCCCTTCCAGTTATGCATTAACACTCGAGCAGGCGAGGTAAGTGTTTGGGAGCAGATGCGTGCTTTTAAGTCAGGGTGCGCGCTAATTATTTACGAATATTTACTTTACCTTATTGCATTTTGCTATTCTGCTTCAACACCCTTCTGCTGAGCTTCGACAATGTGTGACAAACGTCAGTATCCTCGACCAACTGAAACGTTAAATGTACAAAAAACGTATCCTCCTCTTTCAAATCATCCTGCAAAAATATTGAAAAACTATCCCGAACCCTCAAAAGGAATATTCAGCAGTTTGTGTTTTTCCACAAACATTAATTCCATCCAGCAGTACTCATTACAGATACAGTAGCAATTAAGGATTTTTCCAAAATTCTTTCAACTTCATCAATAGTGATGATGCTTCATGTCAGTTTTCAAACTTAATGTGGAGAGCCCCTGCATATAGATGCATCGCCATGGACCCCGACACATGGACACATTCCTGGGGACCTCCTGCATATAGATACACTCCCATCGACCCGTGTGCCGTTTTGGTCGCCTTATCTGAGGAAGGATGTTCTTGCCATGGAAGTACTTCAGTGAAGATTCACCAGACTGATACCTGGGATGGCAGGAATGACGTATGAGGAGAGATTGGGTCAATTAGGCTTATATTCGCTGGAGTTTAGAAGAATGAGAGGGGATCTCATTGAAACTTATAAAATTCTAACAGGACTAGACAGACTAGATGCTGGAAGGATGTTCCCGATGGTCGGGGAGTCCAGAACCAGGGGTCACAGTCTAAAGATAAGGGGTAAGCCATTTAGGACAGAGATGAGGAGGAACTTCTTCACCCAGAGAGTGGTGAACCTGTGGAATTCTCTGCCACACAGGGCAGTTGAAGCAAATTCATTAAATATATTCAAAAAAGGAGTTAGATATATTTCTTAAGGCTAAAGGGATCAAGGGATATGGGGAGAAGGCAGGGACAGGGTACTGAATTTGGATGATCAGCCATGATCGCATTGAATGGCGGAACAGGCTCGAGGGGCCGAATGGCCTACTCCTGCTCCTATCTTCTATGTTTCTATGTTTCTATAACCCTGATATATAGACACATTCCTGGGGACCCCCTGCACTTAGATACACTCCCATGGACCCCTAAACATGGACACATTCCTGGGGACCTCCTGCATATAAATACACTCCCATGGACCCCTATACATGGACACATTCCTGGGGACCCCCCTGCACATGGATACACTCCCATGGACCCCTATACACAGACACATTCCTGGGGACCCCCCTGCACATAGATACACTCCCATGGACCCCTATACATGGACACATTCCTGGGGACCCCCTGTACATAGATACACTCCCATGGACCCCTATACATGGACACATTCCTGGGGACCCCCTGCACATAGATACACTCCCATGGACCCCTAAACATGGACACATTCCTGGGGACGCCCTGCACATAGATACACTCCCATGGACCCCTATACATGGACACATTCCTGGGGACCCCCTGCACATAGATACACTCCCATGGACCCCTAAACATGGACACATTCCTGGGGACGCCCTGCACATAGATACACTCCCAGGGACCCCAATACATGGACACATTCCTGGGGACCCCCTGCACATAGATACACTCCCAAGGATCCCTATACATGGACACATTCCTGGGGACCCCCTGCACATAGATACACTCCCATGGACCCCTATACATGGACACGTTCCTGGAGACCCCCTGCACATAGATACACTCCCATGGACCCCTATACATGGACACATTCCTGGAAACCCCCTGCACATAGATACACTCCCACGGGCCCCTGTATGTTGCCTGTTTCTGAGAAACATCTTAAAAGTCAGGTCACAAGATTTCTCACTTATCAACTGAACTCACTGCCCAGAAAACAACATCCTTTTAATATGTCACCTCATTAGCATTCAGATCAACCATGATCTCATTGAATGGCAGAGCAGGCTTGAGGGGCTGAATGACCTACTCCTGTTCCTATTAAAACCACCCTGGTTTCCTCCAATGAGCCTCCAGACTTGACTATTCCAATGCTCTCCTAGCCGGCCACCTAGCTTCCACCCACCATCCAAATCTTTGCTGCCCATATCCTAACCCACACCAAGTCCCGTTCACCCATCACCTCTGTGCTTGCTGACCTACATTGGCTCCCGATCCACCAACTTTTAAAATTCTCCTCCTCACGTTCAAATCCCTCCATGGCCTTGCCCCTCTCTATCTTTGTAACCTCCTCCAGCTCTACAATCGTCAAAAACATAGAAACATAGAAACATAGAAGATAGGGGCAGGAGTGGGCCATTCGGCCCCTCGAGCCTGCTCCGCCATTCAATGAGATCATGGCTGATCATTCAAATTCAGTACCCTGTCCCTGCTTTCTCCCCATATCCCTTGATCCCTTTAGCCTTAAGAAATATATCCAACTCCTTCTTGAATATATTTAATGAATTGGCCTCTACTGCCTTCTGTGGTAGAGAATTCCACAGGTTCACCACTCTCTGGGTGAAGAAATTCCTCCTCATTTCTGTCCTAAATGGCTTACCCCTTATCCTTAGACTGTGACCCCTGGTTCTGGACTACCCGACCATCGGGAACATCCTTCCTGCATCTAGTCTGTCCAGTCCTGTCAGAATTTTATAAGTTTCAATGAGATCCCCTCTCATTCTTCTAAACTCCAGCGAGTATAAGCCCAATCGACCCAATCTCTCCTCATACGTCATTCCTGCCATCCCAGGTATCAGCCTGGTGAATCTTTGCTGAACTCCTTCCATGGCAAGAACATCCTTCCTCAGATAAGGCGACCAAAACTGCACACAATACTCAAGATGTGGTCTCACCAAGACCCTGTACAACTGCAGCAAGACATCCTTGTTCCTGTACTCAAACCCTCTCGCTACGAAGGCCAACATATCATTTGCCTTCTTAACTGCCTGCTGCACCTGCATGCTTACCTTCAACAACTGGTGCACAAGGACACCCAGGTCTCGTTGCACTTCCCCTTCTCCCAATCTATTGCCATTCAGATAATAATCTGCCTTCCTGTTTTTGCCACCAAAGTGGATAACCTCACATTTATCCACGTTATATTGCATCTGCCATGCTTCTGCCCAATCACCCAACCTGTCCAAATCATCCTGGAGTTTCTCGGCATCCTCCTCACAGCACACACGCCCACCCAGCTTTGTGTCGTCTGCAAACTTGGAGATATTACATCTAGTTCCTTCGTCTAGATCATTAATATATATTGTGAATAGCTGGGGTCCAAGGACCGATCCATGCGGTACCCCACTAGTCACTGCCTGCCACTCGGAAAAAGACCTGTTTATTCCAACTCTTTGCTTTCTATCTGCCAACCAGTTCTCTATCCAAGTCAATATCTTGCCCCCAATCCCATGTGCCTTAACTTTACACGCTAATCTCTTATGCGGGACCTTATCGAAAGCCTTCTGAAAGTCCAAATACACCACATCCACTGGTTCTCCCTTATCTATTTTACCAGTTACATCCTCAAAAAATTCCAGTAAATTAGTCAAGCACGATTTACCTTTTGTAAATCCATGTTGACTTTGTCCGATCCTGTCACTGTTTTCCAAGTGCTCTGCTATTACATCTTTTATAATGTTCCCACAAAGACCTCCGAGTTCCTCCAACTCTGGCCTCTTTTGCATTCCCCACTCCTTTCACCCCACCATTGGCGGCCGTGCCTTCAGTCGTCTAAACCGTAAGCTCTGGAATTCCCTCCCTAAACCTCTGCGCCTCTCTCTCCTTTAAGGCCCTACTTGAAACCCACCTCTTTAAGCTTTTAGTCACTCATCCTAATATCTCTTTCTTTGGCTCAGTGTTAATTTTTTATCTGATTACGTTCCTGTGAAGCACCTTGGGATGTTTTCCTATGTTATCCCTCTCCATCACCAAGACTACCTCTGTAACATCACCCGTCTCCACCCCTGCCTCAGCCCATCTGGAATACTGCGTGCAGTTTTGGTTTCCATATTTAAGAAAAGATATACTTGCTCTCGAGGCAGTTCAGAGAAGGTTCACTCGGTTGATTCCGGAGATGAGGGGGTTGACGTATGAGGAAAGGTTGAGTAGGTTGGGCCTCTACTCATTGGAATTCAGAAGAATGAGAGGCGATCTTATCGAAACATATAAGATTGTGAGGGGGCTTGATCGGGTGGATGTGGGGAGGATGTTTCCACTGATGGGTGAGACTAGAACTAGGGGGCATAATCTTAGAATAAGGGGCTGCCCTTTCAAAACTGAGATGAGGAGAAACTTCTTCACTCAGAGGGTGGTAAATCTATGGAATTTGCTACCTCAGAGAGCTGTGGAAGCTGCAACATTAAATAAATTTAAAATGGAGATAGACATTGTCCTAGCTGATAAGGGAATTAGGGGTTACGGGGAGCAGGCAGGGAAGTGGACGTGAGTCTAGGTTCGGATCAGCCATGATCCTATTGAATGGCGGAGCAGGCCCGAGGGGCTGTATGGCCTACTCCTGCTCCTACTTCTTATGTTCTTATGTTCATCCGCTGCTGAAACCCTCATCCATGCCTTTGTTACCTCTAAACTCGACTATTCCAACGCTCTCCGGGCCGGCCTCCCATCTTGCACCTTCCGTAAACGTGAGCTCATCCAAAACTCGGCTGCCCCGTGTCCTAACCCGCACCAAGTCCCGTTCACCCGTCACCCCCTGTGCTCGCTGACCTACATTGGCTCCCGGACCAACAACGCCTCGATTTTAAAATTCTCATCCTTGTTTTCAAATCCCTCCACGGCCTCGCCCCCCTCCCTATCTCTGTAACCCCCTCCAGCCCTACAACCCTCCGCGATATCTGCACTCCTCCAATTCTGGTCTTTCGCATATCCCCGATTTTCTTCGCTCCACCATTGGCGGCCGTGCCTTCAGCTGCCTAGGCCCTAAGCTCTGGAATTCCCTGCCTGAACCTCTCCGCCTCTCCACCCCTCTCCTCCTTTAAGACGCTGCTTAAAACCTACCTCTTTGACCAAGCTTTTGGTCACCTGTCCTAATATCTCCTTATGTGGATCGGTGTCAAATTTTGTCTGATAATCGCTCCTGTGAAGCGCCTTGGGATGTTGTACTATGTTAAAGGTGCTATATAAATGCACGTTGTTGTTGCAATAAAAGTCCAGCTGTTAAGATTTAAGTTTGTTTTAACTTAAACTTTGAATGGGCAACTTGGGTTATATTATTCCAAATTATGCATTATGTCTTTGGTTATTTGCATGGCGATAAATATTGTAAATATGAATTTCTTGCACGCCTGCCTCCCAGCTCAATCACCCTGAAATTAGACCAACCTCGGTTCTGGCGTTATCAATTAGTTGTGGAATTGTTTTGGCTGCAGTAGATTCTGTCAAGCACTCTTAAATAATTCATGAGCTGTTCCCACCAAGACAGCTCGGGTTTTAAAGCAGAAAGCGATTGGGGTGGGGAGGGTTGAAGGCTGCCAAACGCAGCTCCTGCAGGTTGAGGTCGATAGGCGAGACAGCCCAGCCCCCTCACTGCACCGACCTTTTAACTTTCACCAAACAATTCTTTGTTCACTTCAAGCCACCCGAAAGATCCGACGCATTTATACATTAAAGTGCAATGAATAAATCACCACCTGAATATTGTGTTGCCCGCAGCCAGCCTTCAAGTTGCACTACAATCACTGACTGACATGCTGGAACTCCTCCTGCACCTTGCAACGCTTCACTAGTCCTCTGGTTGCCGTTACATGTACAAGAATACTACCGTTAGTTAATATGACACGTACAACAAAAGTGGACATGCTTCGTTGGAAGGATGGGGAGAAATAATTCATTTCTTGACAGTATTGGGTTTCTGCTTTCAATATTCCAACAAGGGTTAAGGATACAAGATTTGAGTTGACGTGCCCAGAAGTGCAGGCATTGCCTTTTTTGGATACTCCCAAAGAGATACATATTTAAAAAACAAAACAAAACAAAAAGTTGACATTAAGACAAATGAGTTGTTCAAAAATATTCCATTCCGTTAATCTGGCGAACGTCACGTCTGCGTAAGTGTCTCCCGTAAACATCATCCTCTACTGCTTCCCCCCACCCCAGTATTGCAATTCACAATAGTTGATCAATTTGCACTTTCCTCTCTCTCCCGAGCCTGGACCTCACCGTGGGGACACCGGCCCGGATAAGAGACGCGACAAAGTCAATTTCCAACTCACCAGGTCTGTGCGTCCGGGCTGGTCTGTTTGTGCAAAGCCACCGAAAATCCAAACAAACTCCCTCGCTCGCCTTCCTTTGCGATCGTGTTGGTTGTCTCCAGATTAAACGCCGAGCCCCGGGCTGCCAAGAGCAGGCAACACATGCACAGGAGAGGTGTCATTTCTGTAGTCATGTCTCTGGTGCAGGAGAAGCCGTTTCCCAGCCTGACAAGAGAGGCACTGACTGGCTGAGTCTGTGTGCGACCTCGTGTTTACAGGAGGCGAAATGTACCGCTGCCACTTTATTGAACACTGCAAGTGTTCGTGAAACACTCCCTCTCGCTCTCGCTCACACACACACAGTCTCTCACTGAAGTCAGACAGGCTTCCAGTAACCCTTTCACACCTCACCAGATTATTTTAGATGCGAAAGCCCACGAACAAACATGCTTAACAAATTAACACCAAGTACAGTATTACACAAGGTAATTATAACAAACTGTTAGGACAGATCCCTATTTATAGCACACTGAACTCTGGAAAATGGAAATACCTCAAACTGCTGTTATTTTTGGAGATGGTGTACAGTTTATGCAATGGGAAAGTCTGAATTACTTGTATTTATGACAGAAAAACACTTCAATATTTTCCGACATTCAATGATTTAAGTGTTGAAATATCAGAGGGAACAGGACTGCACTAGAATCTGGTCCATCTAATGCTGAAACCGTGACAAAGTGAGTGGCTCTCCTATTTCAAAAAGATTTATCTTTAAGTTAGATGTCATGGAGTTAGTCTCAATCTCCAGGCCTGTGACCCGTGACCTCTGCCAGTATAATGCACTTCCTTTAAAAGGAACGTGAACAGTTGTGATCCAACCAATACCACTCGGCAATCCATACCATTGCAGCTCAGTGAAGGCTCTTATACACATAATGATCTGCTCAGATTCAATCCCTGGTCAGTACTTAGTTAGCTGATCTGAGCTGAGGCAGCAGTTGGAAGCTACAACTGTCCGCACCCTCCCTGGATTTATAGGGGTTAAAAGCAACCAAGGTTCCTGTCCCTGAACGCAAGCCAATGACCTCTGCTCGAAAGTGCATGTGTGTGGACATGAGCGGGCTCAGCTGTTATGCTGCCCTCACTATCGAGGGTGCAAATTCACAGAATCACAGAAACCCCACAGTGCAGATAGAGGCCATTTCGGCCCATCGAGCCTGCACCGACACATATCCCACCCGATCCCCGTAACCCCTACACCAACACATATCCCACCCTATCCCCGTAACCCCACGTATTTAATCCCCCTAACACTAAGGGTCAATTTATCATAGCCAATCAACCTAACCCGCACATCTTTGGACTGTGGGAGGAAACCGGAGCACCCGGAGGAAACCCACGCAAACACGGGGAGAATGTGCAAATTGATGAATGACCACTTAGGTGAAGCAGTGGAAGGCGGTCTACACCTGCGAGACTGTAGCCAAAGAGCATTCAGGGGAGGAGGAGGGGGAACAGGGATAGTGAGTGAAGATTCCAGCCATTGGTTGTTAAAAGACAACATTTTGTATAGGGGTAAGTTCCAGAATTAGCCTGAAAAGATTCCTCACTAATTAATTTATAAAAAAAGAACTTGCATTTGCCTTTCACGACCTCAGGACGTCCCAAAGCACTTTACAGCCAATGAAGTATATCGCCGTTCCTTCATCGTCACTGGGTCAAAATCCTGGAACTCCCTCCCTAACAGCACTGTGGGAGTACCTTCACCACACGGACTGCAGCGGTTCAAGAAGGCGGCTCACCACCACCTTCTCAAGGGCAACTAGGGATGGGCAATAAATGCTGGCCTTGCCAGCGACGCCCAGATCCCATAAAACGAATTTTTAAAAAAGTACTTTTTTGCTGTAATGTAAGAAATGCGGCAGCCAATTGCACACAGCAAGGTCCCACAAACAGCAATGTGATAATGACCAAATCATCTGCTTTAGGTGTTGAGGGAGAAATATTGGCCAGGACACCGGGGAGAACTCCCCTGCTCTTCTTCGAAATAGTGCCATGGGATCTGAGAAGGCAGACAGGGCCCCGCTTTAACGTCCCATCCGAAAGACGGCACCTCTGACAGTGCAACACTCCCTCAGCACTGCACTGGAGCGTCAGCCTAGATTTTACACTCAAGTCTCTGGTTGGGGCTTAAACCCACAACCTTTTGTCTCAGAGGCGAGATTGTGAGGGGGCTTGATCGGGTGGATGCGGGGAGGATGTTTCCACTGATGGGTGAGACTAGAACTAGGGGGCATAATCTTAGAATAAGGGGCTGCCCTTTCAAAACTGAGGTGAGGAGAAACTTCTTCACTCAGAGGGTAGTAAATCTATGGAATTTGCTACCTCAGAGAGCTGCGGAAGCTGCAACATTAAATAAATTTAAAATGGAGATAGACAGTTTCCTAGCTGATAAGGGAATTAGGGGTTACGGGGAGCGGGCAGGGAAGTGGACGTGAGTCTAGGTTTGGATCAGCCATGATCCTATTGAATGGCGGAGCAGGCCCAAGGGGCCGTATGGCCTACTCCTGCTCCTACTTCTTATGTTCTTATGTTCTTATGCTTCCCACTGAACCACAGTGGACAGTTATCGAAGGTCCCTTTTTTAAAAAGAAAGTCCAATTTCCAGGCCTTCTCAATAGACTCTTGCACAAGATCTAATTTAGCACCTAAACTGTAAAGCAGCCGCAGAGATAGAGGCCAAGTTAATCCCTTTGAAACACAAATATTTTTGGCAGTGGCAGGTATTGTGGCAGTTCATGATGGTCAGGACTTACCACTGGTGCATGATGACACCCACACTGAAGGGTTAACAATTGTGATAGAAGATCCCTTGATGGCCCAGTGGACAAAAAAGCACCTCTCAATAGTATGAAGCCACACAGGCAAGTAAGTGCTAGGTTCAGTTCTTGGTCTATGGGGAGTTAGCTGATCACAGTTGGATACCACAATTTGCTTCAGCCTCCCTAAGCTAGGAAGGGGGAAGCTCAGTCAGAGTTCCCACTCCTGATGGTTATGCAGTTGAGAATTGCTAATCAGTTCGCTGATGACTGCACAGTGTTCAGTTCCAATTGGAACTTCTCAGATAATGAAGCAGTCCATGCCAGCATGCAGCAAGACCTGGATGACATTCAGGCTTGGGCTGATAAGTGGCAGGTAACATTCGCGCCACACAAGTGCCAGGCAATGACTGTCTCCAACAAGCGAGCGTCTAACCACCTCCCCTTGATATTCAGCGACATTACCATCGCCGAATCCCCCACCATCAACATCCTGGGGGGTCACCATTGACCAGAAACTTAACTGGACCAGCCACATAAATACTGTGGCAACAAGAGCAGGTCAGAGGCTGGGTATTCTGCAGCGAGTGTCTCACCTCTTGACTCCCCAAAGCCTTTCCACCATCTACAAGGCACAAGTCAGGAGTGTGATGGAATACTCTACACTTGCCTGGATGAGTGCAGCTGCAACAACACTCAAGAAGCTCGACACCATCCAGGACAAAGCAACCCGCTTCATTGGCACCCCATCCACCACTTTAAACATTCACTCCCTCAACCACTGGCACACCGTGGCTGCAGTGTGTACCATCTACAAGATGTACTGCAGCAACTCACCAAGGCTTCTTCGGCAGCACCTCCCAAACCCGCGACCTCTTCCACCTAGAAGGACAAGGGCAGCAGGCGCATGGGAACACCATCACCTGCAAGTTCCCCTTCAAGTCACACACCATCCTGACTTGGAAATATATTGCCGTTCCTTCATCGTCGCTGGGTCAAAACCCTGGAACTCCCTCCCTAACAGCACTGTGGGAGTACCTTCACCACACGGACTGCAGTGGTTCAAGAAGGCGGCTCACCACCACCTTCTCAAGGGCAATTAATGATGGGCAATAAATGCTGGCTTTGCCAGCGACGCCCACATCCCAGGAATGAATTTTTAAAAATCAGGATAGCCTGCCAACATCAAGCTAGGTACCTTGTTCAAAAAACTGATTAACTGAGGTAGACAACTCTGAAGTACAGTGTTTAACCAACTACACCATGGTGGCCTGACCTCTCTGCCACACACAGTTGTGCCTGTTAAATACCCTGTTCAGTGTTCATATTGGTTCATTCCCTGCTGTTGTTCCAGC
Organism: Somniosus microcephalus; assembly: GCF_052327205.1. Classification (NCBI taxonomy): domain Eukaryota; kingdom Metazoa; phylum Chordata; class Chondrichthyes; order Squaliformes; family Somniosidae; genus Somniosus; species Somniosus microcephalus. The sequence goes on along the minus strand of NC_141019.1, from coordinate 21,132,830 downwards.
ATTAATCCTCTGACCTCTAACCTTTCAAGGACAAGAGTTGAAAGTTCCAACAAGTTAGCAATGAAAGAAGAAATATGTGTGCCAGAGTTATATGTGGTTCAGTTATCTGTGTGCAGCTAGTGTGGACTCAATACATCTTGGACATTGCAGGAAGTTCACATATTGACAAGTTTCCGTTGTGTTCTTTAAAGCGGTTCATGACGGCAAAGAAACAACAAGCTGCCATGTTTACAGAATTCCTCAGTGAGTTGCTGATCAGAGGTGCAAAACAGAGAGGGCGTCAAATCTCTGTCAGTAATCACGTAAAAAACATCAGTATTATGTAGCACATCCATCAACATTTATTGACCTAGAGTCAGTTGCGGCAATGGTTGACAGAAATGCATCACTCCAGACAGTGTTAAGAGTAAGGCGACGTTGTCTTGACCTCCTGTGAAGTGTGCAGGTCACCTGTGTCTCACTTTCTTCCATTAGGCATAAGTGATTAGTCAGAAAGATGTCCTAATTCACTCAGTCCATGATACTTGTAACTTTTTCATTAAATAAACCCTTACTATGCTGTCAATGGTGTGATCCCATACATTTCTTAGCACTACATATAAAATCTTACGAACAGCAATGGGATGACTAGCCAATGATTCTCTTTTTGGTGGTATTGATTGAGGCAGAAACGTTTGCTTGGGCCTGCTCTGCTGGTATGTGGCTTGAACCCACAACCTTCGAATTCACCTTCAGATTCAGAGGAAAGAGTTGAAACAAGCTTACAAGCTCGGGAACATGGGTAGATTGTGATTTCTTTCGGTGGGGGGGTGGGGGGGGGGGGGAGTCCTCAGTTTAATATTGTAAAGAAGGATTTTTGTGTCATCTTGTATTAGAGAGATGTTGAAGTGCGGAATGATCCTTCTCCAGTCACACTGTCTTGTATGCAAGTTACTTCTCTTCAAATTCTTCCAATTGCATTTTGTTCTTATAGGCAACTTTCTCTCAGTTGATTGGTTGGTATGCAAATTTATTGCAGCTCAGTGCAAATCTCTTCCAGCTGACATGACTAAAAACAATTCATAAACTGCATATGAAAATTTTGAGGAAAGGAGAAGGGGAACCCAATCAAATTGCTCAAAAAGCATTTTTCAAAAAAAATCATTTCCCCCCTCAGCGGCCCACCCGCCCCAGACCCCGCCCTCCCTCCCCAAGTCCAGGCCTAAGTTTCTACCATAACAAAAGCAAAGAAAACCCCAGATATTTCACAATAGCATAATTAAGCTTCAAGTATTTAAAATTGTCTTTTGTATGTTTGAGTGGCAGTTCAGAGAAGGTTCACTCGGTTGATTCCAGAGATGAGGGGGTTGATGTATGAGGAAAGGTTGAGTAGGTTGGGACTCTACTCATTGGAGTTCAGAAGAATGAGAGGCGATCTTATCGAAACATATAAGATTGTGAGGGGGCTTGATCGGGTGGATGCGGTGAGGATGTTTCCACTGATGGGTGAGACTAGAACTAGGGGGCATAATCTTAGAATAAGGGGCTGCCCTTTCAAAACTGAGATGAGGAGAAACTTCTTCACTCAGAGGGTAGTAAATCTATGGAATTTGCTACCCCAGAGAGCTGTGGAAGCTGCAACATTAAATAAATTTAAAATGGAGATAAACAGTTTCCTAGCTGATAAGGGAATTAGAGGTTACGGGGAGAGGGCAGGGAAGTGGACGTGAGTCTAGATTCGGATCAGCCATGATCCTATTGAATGGCGGAGCAGGCTCGAGGGGCCGTATGGCCTACTCCTGCTCCTATTTCTTATGTTCTTATGTTCATTAATGCTTGTTCTTGCAGGCCTCAACCTCCCTCAAATGTTTGGGCTTGGATGCGATATTTTTCACGACAGCTATGATTCTGCTGGCTGAAGGGAGACCCCATAGTGCGAGCTTGTGCGAGGTACTCAATATCACAGGATGTATCAGTAGTACTTTGGATGTTTCCCTTCTGCCTCTAACCATATGTATCCATTTGTTTGTTTTTACAAATGAATTGAAGAAAGTTCAAGGACAAATAACAATGGATTTTTTTCAGCACCAGGGCGAGAGGAGGGAGACCACTGGGAACAAGCTTTTTTTTTAATGTTATGGGGAAAGGGAGAAGAAGGGAAATTAGGTGATGAGAGAGGAGGTAGGGCTGATAAGGAGGGTGTGTAGGAGTAATGGTGTGTGGGAAGAATGGGAGAATGAGGAGGGAAAAAGAAAGACTTGCATTTCTATAGCGCCTTTCACGACCTCAGGACGTCCCAAAGCGCTTTACAGCCAATGAAATACTTTCGAAGTGTAGTCACTGTTGTAACGTGGGAAACGCGGCAGCCAATTTGCGCACAGCAAGCTCCCACGAACAGCAATGTGATAATGACCAGATCATCTGTTTTTTAGTGATGTTGATTGAGGCATAAATATTGGCCAGGACACCGGGGAGAACTCCCCTGCTCTTCTTCGAAATAGTGCCTTGGCATCTTTTACATCCGCCTGAGAAAGGATCAGAGGAGAGAGTTGGGTAGAGCTGACAAGAGAAGTTGTAGGGGTAGAGGTAGAGATAAGCCAACTGCAAGTACAATGTAAGCACTTCATAAAAACTAAAAGCATGATTGCCTAGTGGTAGGAAACAGACTGGAAATTTGGGAATCAGGGAGGGAAGAGGGGAGAGAGTGTGAGGGGGAGGGAGAAAGAGACACTTCTCACTCCCAATATTTTTCTTTTACTCCTGCTCCCAAACACCGCTGGTGTTTGGGTTTATTACGTCCCACTCCTGCGTACAGTATTTTAAACATTTTTTTTACTTCTCTTCCCGCTGTTTTTATACTCCTGTTTCTGGTGTTTATGTTGTTTTTAGTTCTGTTGCCAGTCTTTGTTTTTGGTGCCACGTGACACACCCACTTACATACATTCGCCAAAATAAACACAAACTTCAACCCCGGACAGAAATGGACACTCAGACAAATACAACATTCAAAATGACTGAGGACTTGGACAAGTACAGTCTGATCTGGATTTATGAAAGGTAAGTCATGTCTGACTAATATAATAGCAAAATACTGCGGATGCTGGAAATCTGAAACAACAACAGGAAACGCTTGAAAAACTCAGCAGGCCAGGCAGCATCGGTGGAGAGAGAAACAGTCAACGTTTCAGGTCGATGACCTTTCGTCGGAACTGGAAAAAAAGCAGGAAATGGAAAGCAAGTTTGGGGGCTGGGAAAAGGGGGAGGGGATGAAAGAACTAAAGGGAAGGTCAGTAATAGGATAGAAAGCAGGAGAGATAAAGAGACATTGAGAGACATTAAGAGATATTCAAGGCGAGAGGAGGTGGTAATGGGGCAGGTTAAGGAATAAAGGATGGCTCTAGATGGGGTGTGAATTGCGCTGGCAGAATGAAGGACAGCTGAAGGGAGGGAAGAAGAAACAAAAAGTGTGGATAAAAAAAAGAAAATATATATATGTGCTAGGGGCCGAGGTTATGATCTGAAATTGTTGAACTCGATGTTGAGTCCAGAGGAACAGCACCTCATCTTTCGATTAGGCACTCTACAGCCCTCTGGACTCAACATAGAGTTCAACAATTTCAGATCATAACCTCGGCCCCTATCACATATATATATTTTCTTCTTTTTTTTATCCACACTTTTGTTTGGTCTTTTTTCTTCCCTCCCACACGGCAGCTGTCCTTCATTCTGCCAGCGCAATTTACACTTCATCCAGAGCCATCCTTTGTTCCTTAACCTGTCCCATTACCATCTCCGCTCGCCTTGAATATCTCTTAATGTCTCTCAATCTCTCCTGCGTTCTATCCTATCACTGACCTTCCCTTTAGTTCTTTCATCCCCTCCCCCTTTTCCCAGCCCCCAAACTTGCTTTCCATTTCCTGCTTTTTTCCAGTTCTGACGAAAGGTCATCGACCTGAAACGTTAACTCTGTTTCTCTCTCCACCGATGCTGCCCTGGCCTGCTGAGTTTTTCCAGCGTTTCCTGTTGTTATTTCATGTTTGACTAATCTAGTTGTATTTTTTTGAGGAGATCACAGGGTCTATGGATGTTGTCCACATGGCCTTCCAGAAGGCATTGGATAAGGTTCTTCGCAAGAGATTATTAGCAAAAATGAAAGCGCACGTAGGTAACCTTGTGACATGGGTTGGTAATTGGTTGGGAGGTAGGAGACTGAAAGTAGGGATAAAGAGTTCAGCCTGATTAGCGGGATGTGACAAGTGGTGTTCCCCAGGGATCTGTACTGGGGCCTCAGCTTTTCACCATGTATATCAATGACTTGGATGAAAGAATAGAGAGTTGTATATCCAAGTTTGCAGATGACAAAGTTAGGAGGCACAGTAAGTTGTGCAGATGGGAGCAGGAAGTTACAAAGAGACATAGACAGACTAAATGAGTGGGCAAAACTATGGCAGATGGAATTCAATGTGACATCATCCACTTTGGATCTGAGAAATTCAAATCGGAATATTTTCTTAATGGCGCGCAATGGAGGAGCAAAGAGATTTAGGTGTCCAGGTACACAAATCACTAAAAGCTAGTGGACAGGTACAAAAAGTGATCAGAAAAAGGCGAATGGAATATTGGCCTATGTCTCAAGTGGGCTGGAATACAAAGGGCAGGAAGTTATGTTTCAGTTGTACAGAACCTTGGTCAGATTCCATCTTGTGTCCTGCATTCAGTTTTGGGCACTGCACCTTACAAAATATATTGTGGCCTTGCGGGGAGTAAGGATAACCCATGTACGTTCCAATGCTTATAACCCATTCAATATTTAATTCTTACCCATTATACATCTGCTTTATCACTTCCAATGATAGCATAAGCTGTAGAAGCACTCAATTTCCACGTGCTGACGCCGCTGAAAGGTGCATGGCCTACCTTTCGGTTCAGAGTAACAGCATTGATATCACTTCAGAAGCATTAATATGGTGCTTGTACTGCTGAATATTGGGATAAAATATCTATTTATTTCTATAACCCATAGCCACTTTAGGTTCACACTGCTACTTTGCACTTCCTCCTGAAAAGACTCCGGGACAACTTTGGTCATGGACTTCTCTATGGCTGCTATCAGTTCTGTTCACTGATCATCTGAAAGGTGTACTTTTGTGGGATCATCTGGTCCTGCCAGGTTTTGCATTACCAAGGGGGTTAGACAACTTACTACCACAATATATATGGGGCTCCTCTGCTTAGCAAAGAAATGGCAAAATTCCAACTCCACCGATGGTCTGTGCTGAGTCAGCCAATCCCAGGCAGAACAGCAGTAGGGATGCCACAATAAGCCTCTGTGCTCCTGGGCTAGGAAAGTGGGGGGGAAAGAAAAATCAGCCAGGGTTCGTGCTCTTTATTGTTAGCCAGTCACCCGTGCTGGAAAGGTAGCACGCGAGGACATTGGGCCAGGACAGGATTGGACTTAGCTGCAATACCGTCCATATTTGAATATCTTTCTGCGTGTACTCATGTGGAGAATGGCCATGTGCCAAGGACTGCTGCACTGTGGAACCATACCCAAGGAAAAGGCTGGATTTTGTCAATGGGGGCGCGTTGGGGGCCGGACTGCTGGTTGTCGGGTTTCAGTCCCGCCCCCAGCGACATCCGGCCAACCCACGCTATTTTCCCTTGATTGGCCTTATTAAGCCCACCCTGCTTTGAGAAGCTGTCACTCAAAACACTGACAATCTCTGTTCTAAGGTGAGCCCTTGCACTGAAGGCTCACCAAAACCTCTTTCCTCAGCAGAAATCAGAGGGCTGCTGCATCTGAGAATGCTGCAGCCATTCTGTCATCTCTGCCGTTGAGATGAGGCACCTCCGGGTCCCCAAGGGTTGAAGCCTGCAGGAAGAAGCAAAGGTAAGTAAACTTTTTTTTTAACACTTTACACTCACCTCTCATACTTACCTCTCCACACTTGCACCCATCACTCACCTCTACAGCGGACTTTTCGATCCCTCTCACCCCCGCAGACCCACTGCTCGCCTCGCTGACCCTGGCGAGGTTTCTAACAGGTAGTTAAGCGATTGTAATCCCTTTCCCACCTCAAGGAGACGGGTCCTTGCGCGAGTCGGGAAGATGGCACGGAGGCAGGTTGGGAGCGGGTTCGGTACCCGTTCCCAGTTTTTGCCATTTTCCCGGCAGTCCCGCCTCCATACCCGCCTCCCCAGGGCTGGGAAAATTCCCCCCATAGAGACAGCACCTTTAGTAGGGAGGAGCAAAACAACAAGAGGAGCAAAGTGAAAGAAGAAAAAAAAATGGGCAAAATTACTTCATGATGTCATCAGCACCGTGTGCTGAAATCTTGTCTTCATCTATTATTCCATCAATTATAAATGAATTACAGAAATAGTGCTTGGTTACTGAAAGAGTAACTGAAGCATTACTGTAATTTAGACTCGTGTTATACAATGAATTGGCTTTTATCATTACAAAGATAGATCATGTACCTGGCAGGGTCATCTTCATTTCTTTCAGATTATGTGCATTATCCACACACTGTAGGAGCATAGCCTTGCTGGAGGGAAATCATGTGCCCAAAGCATGACTTTGCAGATTGCCAGTGCCACCATGAACTCCTATTCCTGTGTCATATAAAACCCTGGGAACAGAGTTATTACACCAATTCATTTTGCCCTGAAACTGAACTAAAACTAACCACTTAACACTAATGCCCCTCAAAAACAATACTCCTCAGGGCCTGCAGGGACAGATGGGTGAGATCATGGTGTGGAGGATCCATATCATTCAAAGAACGAATGCTTTACGAGGTAGGTGATCCATCTTTCATTATGCTTCCTCCATATATCCACGGTTGTACAAATTTAAGAGGGGAATGCCCCTGCATAGGAGCCATAATACCAGCTATTAGGGCCAATCTTCCAATGGTGCCTCGGAGCATTGGAATGTACAGGACCAGAAAGGACAATTGCAACCTATCTGGCCGGTCCCAGTGTTGTGTGCCGCAGTTAAACCTAAACAGTAATATTTTAGTAAATATTTGAAGATTGTTCCGTGTGACAGTATTATGTATGCTACCAGTTGAAACCTGATCGAGATACCCAGGAAGTAGCTGTCCCTGGGCTTTGTCTTTGCAAGATGGTAGCAGTGAAGGATACACTCAACCATCCATTGCTTGACCTACTGTTGCATCACTGGTTTGACTTAGGTCCTTGCACCATAGGAAATGAACAACTGCCTGCAACTGCCGGCATAGCTCTGTGCAAGACATGTCAAAAATTAGGGCTCTAGAAGCATCTAATATTGGAAACAACATTCCAGTTCTTTCTTGTGTGGCAGCAGATAACGACAATAATTCCTTGACCTTGATTAAAATGGGAATCGACTTTAGGTAAAAATTCTGGGTCAGTCCAAAGGAATGTAATGTCAGAATGCCAATCAACTCTGGCCGATCTAAAATAAGGGCTTGTAGTTCACAAAACTGAGACCAACACATAACAACTGTGCAGCTTTCCATGTAATAAACTCAAACTTGCATGTCCAAAGACGTTTGAAGAACAGGGCAGTTCTTGAGTGGTCAGCTGTCTGGAGGTTGTGTTTGCTATTTTGCAACTGTTGCTCAGCTAGGGTCCCTGCTATTGAGCACTTGTTTGTGACCCCCACCACCCCCCCTGCTGGATCGTGGGTGTGTGGAGGTCGGGTGAGGGCTGTATCAGGCTCAGCGGTCAAGTCCCCACAGTTGAATAACTTGCTGACACTCAGTTGAGATTCACGTGAAGAATGGTCACCTGTGTGAGGGCTGCTGATGCTCCCTGGTGGTGGAGCTGTACCCCAGCAATAGTCACCACCTTTGAGGAGAAAGGGGAGCAAAAAACCTAAAAAAAATAGACTCACATCCAGGTACATCCCTGCACCTTTGTTAATTCTCTTCCAGCTACTCTCCTGAAGGCACAGACTCTTGCTGGAGTATGTTTCCAGGCCTCTTAGGGGGCCCTCTAAAATCTTATTCAAACTACTATTCATGTGTGATCCCAGCCAGTGACTGACGGCAGACTATTCAACTATAGGGGTATCATACCAAGGCAGCTATGGTCCGCACTCTGCATCTCCATATGCATGCCTACTGGCAGGATTCACTGGGCTATCAGGAGCAGGAGCACAGACTGAAATTCTTGTCGCCAGCCAAGGATGCTGAGGCCAATTATAGTTGTCCTACTGCCCACCATTAACAAAGATCAGCTAAAAACATAGAAACATAGAAGATAGGAGCAGGAGTAGGCCATTCGGCTCCTCGAGCCTGCTCCGCCATTCAATGAGATCATGGCTGATCATCCAATTTTAGTACCCTGTTCCTGCCTTCTCTCCATATCCCTTGATCCCTTTAGCCTTAAGAAATATATCCAACTCCTTCCTGAATATATTTAATGAATTGGCCTCAACTGCCTTCTTTGGTAGAAAATTCCACAGGTTCACCACTCTCTGGGTGAAGAAATTCCTCCTCATCTCTGTCCTAAATGGCCTACCCCTTATCCTTAGACTGTGACCCCTGGTTCTGGACTCCCCGACCATCGGGAACATCCTTCCAGCATCTAGTCTGTCCAGTCCTGTTAGAATTTTATAAGTTTCAATGAGATCCCCTCTCATTCTTCTAAACTCCAGCGAGTACAAGCCCAATCGACCCAATCTCTCCTCATACGTTATTCCTGCCATCCCAGGTATCAGCCTGGTGAATCTTCGCTGCACTCCTTCCATGGCAAGTACATCCTTCCTCAGATAAGGCGACCAAAACTGCACACAATTCTCAAGGTGTGGTCTCACCAAGGCCCTGTACAACTGCAGCAAGATATCTTTGTTCCTGTACTCGAATCCTCTCGCTATGAAGGCCAACATACCATTTGCCTTCTTAACCGCCTGCTGCACCTGCATGCTTACCTTCAGCGACTGGTGCACAAGGACGCCCAGGTCTCGTTGCACTTCCCCTTCTCCCAATCTATTGCCATTCAGATAATAATCTGCCTTCCTGTTTTTGACACCAAAGTGGATAACCTCGCATTTATCCACATTATACTGCATCTGCTATGCTTCTGCCCAATCACCCAACCTGTCCAAATCAAACTGGAGTTTCTCGGCATCCTCCGCACAGCTAACTCAGCACAGATGGAAAACTGAACCTGGGACCAACTTTTGGTCGCTCAGACGCGTGCTGGTGTTACCAACTGAGCCATCAGAGGAGCTACCGATTTGCTCCGTCTCTGAAAGTGCTGCTCTCTCCTGGTATCCACCAACTTCTTACAACGAAATGGGTAACTCTCCTCAGTATGATAAAATGAATGCAAATATGGAGAATGCTGAAAACATTGACCTTTTCCTCGAATGGATTTCTCCTATTATTTTTTATTTTATTTCGAGAACCAGAGCTTCTCCAGCGGTTTTGGTTCCTGGGGCACAAGGTAGACTCCCTCAACAAACTGGACTCTCAAGATGAGGTAGTACGTCCATCATCTCCGACTGGGTCATTGGTGATCAGGATCACCATATTTGTCACTGTGCCATCAGGTGTGGTGTTAAGTCCGTGAATGATTGAGACACGGACTAGCAGGAGAGAAAACAAACTGATCTTTACTGGTGAAAGGCATAAACGAAACTAAACAACAGAGGCTCTCTAGCGCCTTTTATACAGGGGTGGTCACTGCCGGTACTGCAGTCTGAGACCAGTTATTCTCTTAAAGGTACATACACAACAATTCCTCCCCTTTTAGATAAACAGTACATAACATTCATTTAACAGCTAATGATAACGAATTACAATCACAATTACTGTTGCTAGATACATTGGTTAAGTTTAAGCAATTATAAGTTCAGTCTTTGAGGAGGCTTCCTGATTCTGTCTGGATAACGCCTCTTTGGGGTATCAGGTTCTTCTGGCAATGTTGAGTCGGAATCAATGTCGTTGTTTGGTTCATCTGCTTCCAATATTACCGGTTCTGCGGTAGCTGCAATTGAAACGTCGATTTCATTACCAGGTGTATCAGATCGTGGTGTGGAGTTGACGTTTTCCAGTGACTTTGAATGTGCATCCACCGCAATTAAAAACATCGAGTCCATGAAGGGACCAGCAAAATCAATGTGCACCCTTTGCCATGGAGATGAGGGCCACTCCCATGGATGTAGAGGGGCTTGTGGTGGGGTGTTTTGGACCTTCTGGCATCCTGCACAGCTCTTGGTCATCTCTTCGATTTCTCTATCGATTCCCGGCCACCACACAAACGCTCTGGCTAAGCTCTTCATTTTTACCCCACCCAGATGACCCTCATGAAGCTCATTGAGCACTCTATCCGTCAACTTATTACTACTCTGGATCCACACATCAAAGTTCCTCTGCACACTGACAGCTGTTCTCTTCTCGGCGAGAATGCTGGCAGCAGTGGTTCGCCATGTGCTGGCCATCCCTTCACCGTTAAATCATAGACCCGTGATAGTGTCGGGTCATTCCGTGTTTCCTTTTCTATGCTTGCATTCGTCACAGGGAGACATTCGACTATGGTCGAGTGGAATAACTCCATTGGATCCACTGCAAGGTCTTCTTCTTCCACCGTCGGCAACGGTAGACGTGACAATCCATCAGCATTTCCATGCTGTTTAGTTCCTTTGTACTCAATGTCATATTGGTGTGCCCCTAGGAAAAGGGACCATCTCTGCAGCCGTTGTGCTGTCATTATCGGTACGCCCTTCTGAGGGTTGAAAATGGAGACAAGAGGTTGATAATCGGTTAGTAGAGTAAATTTTTGACCGTGCAGATAGTGATTGAACTTCTTCACCCCCCACACTAGGCTGAGGGCCTCTCTGTCAATCTGGGCGTAGTTACGCTCGGCAGAAGTTAACGAGCGTGACGCAAAAGCTATCGGCCTCTCCGAACCATCAAGGAATTTATGTGACAGTACCGCCCCAATGCCGTAGGGAGACGCATCACATGCCAGCCTGATTGGTAGTGCTGGGTTGTAGTGAGCCAATACTTCCTTTGAAGTGATTAAGTCCTTACTCTTCTGAAAAGCACGCTTACAATCATCGCTCCATTTCCATGCTACCCCCGTTCGTAGCAGGGCGTTCAGTGGGTGCAGAATTGTCGACAAATTCGGCAAAAACTTATGATAGTAATTCACCAACCGGAGGAATGACCTCAGCTGCGACACATTTTCAGGCGCTGGGGCCTTAACAACCGCTTCAATTTTGTCAGGGGACTTATGTAACCCCTCTTCATCAATCACATGGCCACAATACGATATCTGTTTCTTAAAAAATTCGCACTTGGGGCAGTTGGCTCGCAGCCCATGTTCCCGTAGTCTAGTGAGTACCTGTTCTAGGTTGTTAAGGTGTTCACTGTCATCTTCACCTGTTACAAAGATGTCGTCCAAGTAACACTGAGTCCCCGGAATCCCTTGCAGGACTTGTTCCATCGCTCTTTGCCATATCGCCGGAGCTGATGCTACTCCGAATACCAGTCGATGATACTGGTAAAGACCTTTGTGAGTGTTTATTGTGAGATACTTCCTAGAGGACTCTTCAACCTCCATCTGCAAATATGCTTGTGCTAGGTCAATTTTTGTAAAACGCTTCCCTCCAGACAGCGAGGCGCAGATGTCTTCTATCCTTGGAAGAGGATATTGTACTGTGCGAAGGACAGGGTTCACCATCACCTTGAAATCCCCACAGATGCGAATCTTCCTTGGCTCTCCGGACTTATTGGTTAACGTTTTCTTCATGACAGGAACGATGGGTGTCGCCCACTCGCTCCAGTCGACCTTAGACAACACGCCCGCCTTCTCCAGATTCTCCAGCTCTGCCTCGACGGCTGGGCGAATTGCATATGGTACCGGTCTCGCTTTGAAAAACTTGGGAACTGCATTCTCTTCTATTTTTATCGAGGCGGTTACGCCTTTAAGCGTGCCCAGTTCTTGTTGAAATACCTCTTTGGCGTTAGCTAAGATTGTTGACAATCGTCCAGGAGTGACGTCTTCATCTTTTTTACCGTCCACCGTCATTGCATGAATGGAATGCCAATCTAAGTTTATCTTCCTGATCCATTCCCGTCCCAATAACGGTGGTCCACCATTTGGCAGTATGTAGAGATACAATTTCCGTATTTTCTTGCCATTGTATTCGACAGGCACCCTTATTTTTCCTCTGGGGTATACTTTTTGCCCCGTATACGTCGTCAAGACGATGGATGTCTCTCTCAAGGGTATGTGTGAAAATAGCCGCTCGTAGTCTCGTCGATTCATGACGGTTAGCGCTGATCCTGTATCCAATTCCATTTTAACTTGGGACCCTGCTATCGTGAGAGTGACCCAAATGGTTTGGTGATCCTCTTTTGCGATTACATTGTGAAGTTTGAGACAGCTTAGTCTCCTGTTTCCGGATTCACTATCGCTCATCTGGTCTTCGGAACTACTGTCCGTCATCTTTTGTACTTTCTTGTACGGTTCCTTAGTAGCCTTTTTGTTGTCGCTGGTCTTCTTCCCAGACCTACAAACTCGTGCAATGTGTCCAATCTTCCCGCATTGTCTGCATATTTTGTCTTTGGACCAGCAGTCCTTCTGGTCATGGTTAGTTCTGCCGCAGCGATAACATTTTGCAAATTCCCGTGTCATTTCGTGGGTGCCGTATTCCTGTGGTTTTTGTTGAATTTCTGCAGCTCCCCTGGCTGCTGCTTCATACGATACTGCCACGCTGAAAGCCTTATCTAGCGTCAGCTCTTTTTCTGCGAGTAACTTCTTCTGTGTTCCTTCACTCAGGAGTCCACAGACAAATTTGTCCCGTAGGGTATCTGCCAGTCCTGCTCCGAACTGGCAGTGCTTTGATAGCTTGCGTAGTTCCGTAAGATACTCAGCATTGCTCTCATCTTTGTGCTGAGTTCTCCTGTGGAATTTAAATCTTTCTGCTATCAACGGCGGTGCAGGGTTTAAGTGCTCCTGTAGAACAGCAACAATTTCGTTAAAACTCTTCGCCTTCGGTTTGGCTGGAGTAATCAGGTCCCGCAATAGGCCGTACGTTCTAGCGCCCATTAAGTTTAACAATATCGATGCCTTTTTCCCCTCCGCTATATCGTTTGCCTCGAAATATACCTCGACTCTTTCCACATACGTGGTCCAGTCCTCTAATGTATTATCAAAAGCAGTGATACAGCCAGTCTTCGGCATCTTGCAAATCTAAAATGGCGCCTCCCGCGCTTTGCCTTCTTCTCCGATTTAACAAAATGGCGTCTCCCGCGCTTTTCCTTCTTCCCCGCTGTTGTTAGCGCTGCTTTCCACGGTTTCTTGCGTGTATTCTTTTTCTTTTATTATTTTCCCGTCGTGGAGCGGACCCTCTGGGACACTTCCCTCCCTCTTCTGAGGTCCGAACGCTGCCCAGCTTCGAAACACCGGCCGCGCCCTGTGTGCTCCACCCTCTCTCTCTCTCCTTGCTTCCCGACTCGCTGCCCGGCCCCGTTGAAAGGCCACCCGATCGAGCTTCAGCCCGCCGCAGCCCAGGAAGGATCAGAGCACTACCTGCCACCAGCCCGACTAGCTGGGAAACCACGGACCGAGGAACCCAGCCTGGCTCTGGACAGTCTCTCCTGCAAGTTTTGAAATCGATGATTGACGGTCGACGCCCGTTCCTCGAGTTTCAATAGCCTATTTTTTTTTCTTCTTTCTTCTGGCTCCGACCTTCAACAACGTCGTCGGAGCTGCTGCTGAGTTGCAGGTAAGTTCGTTTCTAACTCGTCGCCAGTGTTAAGTCCGTGAATGATTGAGACACGGACTAGCAGGAGAGAAACAAAGAGATCTTTACTGGTGAAAGGCATAAACGAAACTAAACAACAGAGGCTCTCTAGCGCCTTTTATACAGGGGTGGTCACTGCCGGTACTGCAGTCTGAGACCAGTTATTCTCTTAAAGGTACATACACAACATGTGGCTTCCAGCTTTAAGCTGCTCACCATATTTGCAGAGTCACTCTGCAGTGTCACTGAGCCATCTTTCACTCTGCCCCATAATAGATTATAATATCTGTGAGAATAAGCGAATTTCTGCTTTCAGCTGCTTGACCTCTGCAATTATCTTGGCCATGTCTGTTGAATTAATGAGCTGGTCTGTCTAAGCTGGTTCAAGTGCATTGCGTCAGCGGGTGGATGAAGGCAACATTGCCCACAGCTGCACCAAGTCTGTCAGTGAGTCTAATATCCGGTTCAATTCTGTAGCTACAGCCTGTGAAGAACATAGGATTTTTACTGATTTACATTTGGACCAACACTGTTGCTATGTTTTGGATAAGTCGAGATCATTTTAAGTTATCCGTGTCAACTGATTAGACCCTGGTGTGTCGGAACACAATCAGGAAACCAGCCATCATCTACCGACAGCATTGGAAGAGAGTCCCATTTGTTTTTATGAGCTCACTAAAGGAGCTATGATATCTCTCCAGACTACTTTCCCCATTTGGTGACACCATCATGTTATCTTGCAGATGTGTTGGGTTGGTTTGTATTACAAATTGAAGGAATCAAGCCTACCAGTAAAAATTCCCTCAAAGTCAACCTAACTCTTAATATCAGAAATCAAACTGGCATACAAATACATTTCTAGGAAATTCCTGCTATTGGAACACATAGAGACATAGAAGATAGGAGCAGGAGTAGGCCATTCGGCCCCTCGAGCCTGCTCCGCCATTCAATGAGATCATGGCTGATCATCCAAATTCAGTACCCTGTCCCTGCCTTCTCCCCATATCCCTTTAGCCTTAAGAAATATATCGAACTCCTTCTTGAATATATTTAATGAATTGGCCTCCACTGCCTTCTGTGGTAGAGAATTCCACAGGTTCGCCACTCTCTGGGTGAAGAAATTCCTCCTCATCTCTGTCCTAAATGGCTTACCCCTTAATCCTTAGACTGTGACCCCTGGTTCTGGACTCCCCGGCCATCGGGAACATCCTTCCTGCATCCAGTCTGTCCAGTCCTGCCAGAATTTTCTAAGTTTCAATGAGAGCCCCTCTCATTCTTCTAAACTTCAGTGAGTATAAGCCCAATCGACCCAATCTCTCCTCATACGTCATTCCTGCCATCCCAGGTATCAGTCTGGTGAATCTTCGCTGCACTCCCTCCATGGCAAGAACATCCTTCCTCAGATAAGGCGACCAAAACTGCACACAATACTCAAGATGTGGTCTCACCAAGGCCCTGTACAACTGCAGCAAGATATCCTTGTTCCTGTACTCAAACCCTCTCGCTATGAAGGCCAACATACCATTTGCCTTCTTAACCGCCTGCTGCACCTGCATGCTTACCTTCAGTGACTGGTGCACAAGGACACCCAGGTCTCATTGCACTTCCCCTTCTCCCAATCTATTGTCGTTCAGGTAATAATCTGCCTTCCTGTTTTTGCCACCAAAGTGGATAACCTCGTATTTATCCACATTATACTGCATCTGCCATGCTTCTGCCCAATCACCCAACCTGTCCAAATCATCCTGGAGTTTCTTGACATCCTCCTCACAGCACACATGCCCACCCAGCTTTGTGTCGTCTGCAAACTTGGAGATATTTCATCTAGTTCCCTCGTCTAGATCATTAATATATATTGTGAATAGCTGGGGTCCTAGGACCGATCCCTGCGGTACCCCACTAGTCACTGCCTGCCACTCGGAAAAAGACCCGTTTATTCCAACTCTTTGCTTCCTGTCTGCCAACCAGTTCTTTATCCAAGTCAGTGCCTCGCCCCCAATCCCATGTGCCTTAACTTTACACGCTAAACTCTTATGCAGGACCTTATCGAAAGCCTTCTGAACGTCCAAATACACCACATCCACTGGTTCTCCCTTATCTATTCTACCAGTTACATCCTCAAAAAAACAGTTTACATTTGCAGTAGACTCCATCTCTCTGTTATTATGTAGGCTCGATCAGGTTACCGTGAGGTCTCCTCTTTTCTGACAAACGCATACCCAAGTTTGTTAACCTTAAATAGCCGAGACCCACTGTCATCTTGGCCGCTGTACACATAATATATTGCCGTGCAGTGTCTTTCCCCTCCACTAGCATTTTTCAATGGAAAAGATGAGCTGTTACATGTGGGTATGAATTTCGGAGTGAAATCTCTATAGAAGTCTGATGTGCCCTCAATAACCACAAAACTAGAAGTTATAGACTTTACGAAGTTGGCTTTTAATCACTAAGATCAGAGCTAACATCTCAACACACTGACTGGCTCGCAGGAATGAGTCATACAGATCCTGGGATCTTTATGTAAGAGAAGTCAGGGGCGGAGCCAAGAGCCAAGACCTGGAACCTTCCAGGTTAGTCAGGAAAGAGGAAGTGAAACTATACACCATGTGGGGGAGGGTAATATATGTGATGAAATATGCCATTCATCACTCATCTGTATTCTCTGTGTGTGATTGTACCTGTGACTGTGGTTTAGTTTCAGTTTCATTTCCCTTACCTCAGTTCCATTTCCTCACCTTGTATTGTATTGTGTGTATGGCTCCGCCCATACCTGGCCCCTATTTAGGCAGGCCCAGCGTGTCTCACATCCAGTACAGTTGACCTCTGGATGGGAGACACTTCTCCACTGTGTGTTACTTTCTAAGTTAATAAAAGCCTTGCTTTGTTCAGTTAACATTGAGTCTCGGATTTATTGAGGCACATCAATATACATGAGTGCTAAACGAATACAGGCAAGAACGAATACAGGCAAGACAAACAGATTTCATTACATTCACCCCTTCTTTAGATTTAGTCCATCGGGGTGATGTTTCTTAAAAGTTGGTATAAGCCGGTTGGGGTGCCTCTAGGGGAGTGGATTCTGGTTCCTCCGCTGTCCGGGCCTCCGCAGTGTCTTCCAGGTTATCTGCAGTGTCCTCCAGGTTAAAGTTGGGTATTGATACCTCTGGGCGTCCTGTCTCTTTTTGGTGTAGGTCTTCCTCGGGTAGTCTCTCATCGTTCTCTCCGCTTCCCGAGGGAGCGAGGTCTTTTATGGAAACAGTGTCCTCTCGCCCGTCATTCGATATAGGCGTACTGAGGGTTTGCATGGAGGAGCTGTACCTTTTCCACAAGGGGGTCCATTTTATGGCCTCTCACGTGCTTCCGCAATAGTACTGTCCCCGGAGACGTCAGCCACGCGGGTAGAGATATGCCCGAGGTCGATTTCCGGGGGAAAACGAACATCTTTTCGTGAGGGGTAGCGTTAGTGGCTGTACATAACAGAGACCTTATGCAGTGGAGCACGTCTGGGAGGACTTCCTGCCAGCGGGAGGTCGGAAGGCCTTTTGACTTTAAGGCTAACGTGACAGCCTTCCAAACAGTAGCATTCTCCCTTTCCACTTGCCCATTACCCCGGGGGTTGTAGCTAGTGGTTCTGCTAGTGGCTATCCCCTTTGAGAGCAAGAACTGGCGCAGTTCGTCACTCATAAATGACGTCCCCCTATCGCTGTGTATGTAGTTTGGCATGCCAAACATGCAGAATAGATTACCGAGACACTTGATGACCGTGGCACTGGTCATGTCTGGGCAGGGAATGGCGAAGGGGAAGCGGGAATATTCATCGATGATATTGAGGAAGTATACGTTACGGTCGGCAGAGGGAAGGGGTCCCTTGAAGTCCAGACTTAGGCGCTCGAATGGCCGTGTGGCTTTGATAAGGTGTGCACGGTCAGGCCTGTAGAAACAAGGCTTGCATTCCGCACAGATGCGGCAGGCTCTGGTCATTGCCCTGACCTCCTCGATGGAGTGGGGCAGATTGCGGGACTTTATAAAATGGTATAGTCGGGTGACCCCTGGGTGACAGAGGTCGTTGTGGAGACCCTGTAATTTGTCCGTATGAATGCTGGCACACATTCCCCGCGATAGGGCGTCTGGGGGTTCATTAAGGGCTCCCGGCCTGTACATAATATCATAGTCGAACGTGGATAGTTCGATCCTCCACCTGAGTATTTTGTCATTCTTGATTTTCCCCCTTTGTTTGTTATTAAACATGAAAGCCACCGACCGCTGGTCGGTGAGCAGGGTGAAACGTTTGCCGGCTAGGTAGTGTCTCCAGTGCCGCACTGCCTCCACTATAGCCTGTGCCTCCTTCTCGACAGAAGAGTGCCTGATTTCAGGTCCCTGAAGGGTTCGGGAGAAGAAGGCCACAGGTCTCCCAGCCTGATTGAGGGTCGCAGCTAAAGCAAAGTCTGACGCATCGCTTTCGACTTGAAAGGGAATGCTTTCATCCACTGCACACAGTGCAGCCCTTTCAATGTCCTGTTTGATACTGGTGAAAGCCTCCCGAGCTTCAGCTGATAGTGGGAAGGACGTCGATTTAATGAGGGGTCGGGCCTTATCAGAGTAATTGGGCACCCATTGGGCATAATACGAAAAAAATCCCAGGCACCTTTTTAAAGCTTTGGGATTGTGTGGCAGGGGCAGTTCCTTTAGGGGGCGTAATCGGTTAGGGTCCGGTCCAATTACCCCATCTTCCACCACACAGCCGAGGATACAGAGACGGGTTGTGTTGAAGACACATTTGTCTTCATTGTAGGTTAGATTCAGCTTTAGGGCAGTTTTTTAAAATCTCGCAAGATTTAGATCGTGGTCTTGCTGGTTGTGCCCGCAGATAGTGACATTGTCCAGATAGGGGTAGGTAGCTTGTAGTTTATTCTCATCAACCATGCGGTCCATCTCACGTTGGAAGACCGAGACCCCATTTGTTACCCCGAAGGGCACTCTGAGAAAATGGTAGAGGCGTCCATTCGCCTCAAAGGCGGTGTATGGGCGGTCCTCCGTTCTAATGGGGAGCTGGTGATACGCGGATTTGAGGTCGATAGTCGAGAAGACTCGGTATTGCGCGATCTGGTTGACCATTTCTGATATGCGGGGTAAAGGGTAGGCGTCCAGCTGGGTATAAATATTAACAGTCTGGCTGTAGTCAATTACCATCCGTTTCTTTTCGCTATTTTTAACTATGACTACTTGGGCACACCACGGACTGGTACTGCATTCAATAATGCCTTCCCGCAGGAGTCTGTCCACTTCCAGAAACAGAATCACAGAAACGCCACAGTGCAGATAGAGGCCATTTCGGCCCATCGAGCCTGCACCAACACATATCCCACCCTATCCCCGTAACCCCACGTATTTAATCCCCCTAACACTAAGGGTCAATTTATGATAGCCAATCAACCTAACCCGCACATCTTTGGACTGTGGGAGGAAACCGGAGCACCCGGAGAAAACCCACGCAAACACGGGGAGAATGTGCAAACTCCACACAGACAGTCGCCCGAGGCCGGATTCGAACCCGGGTCCCTGGCGCTGTGAGGCAACAGTGCTAACCACTATGCCACCGTGCTGCCCACTATGCTAACCACTATGCCACCGTGCCGCCTTGATAAAGTGTCTGTCTTCCAGACTGTACCGTCTACTTTTGGTCGCTATGGGCCTACAGTTCGGAGCGAGATTAGCGAATAAAGAGGGCGGGCTGATTTTTAAGGTTGATAGGCCACAGACTGTGAGTGGCGGCTGGGACCCGCCATATGCTAGCGTGACACTTTCGTGGTGGCACTGGAAGTCCAGGCCCAAGATTACATTAACACAGAGTTCTGGCATCACGAGGAGTTTAAAATCCTTGTAGTCCGTGCCTTTTACAGTCAGTGTTACCACACAGTAGCCCAAAATGTCCGAAGTGTGGGGCTTAGCAGCCATAGCAATTCTGCTCCGTGTAGGGGTTACCGTTAATGAGTGCTGCCGTACCAGGCTAGGGTGGATAAAACTCTCGGTACTCCCACAGTCAATTAAACATTTCGTTAAATTCCCGTTTACCTGTATGTCCATCATGGATTTTGTCAACGGGTGTGGCCTGGATTGATCCACCGTGATCGAAGCCACTGTTGGGCCCTGGGCGGCCGTTGAGTCGGGAAAAGATGGCGGATCCCAAGATGGCGGCCCGCACGGCACGCACGAGGCGGTGACGGAGTTGGAAATCGGATTCCCCCTGCAGACTTTGCTAAAATGCCCCTTTTTCTTACATTTGAAGCATGTAGCGTCCTTCACTGGGCATCGTTGTCTGGGGTGCTTGGCCTGGCCGCAGAAGTAGCATTTTGGGCCTCGAGACATTGCCGCTGTAGTAGGACTCCTGGGTGAACTTCTGTGTGGGGACTCCGGTGGTGTAGAGCTGGTCTGAGACCTGGATGGGGAAGATGGCTGATTCCAAGATGGCGGCCCGCTCGGCGCGCACGAGGCGGTGAGGGCCGCATGGCCGGAAGAATAAGAGTCAGAGTTTTTCTGGGCCACGTCCAGTGATCGCGCAGTGGCCACTGCCTTTTTTAAGTCCAGGACCTCCTTCTCCAGCAGTCTCTGCCGGATATAATTCGATTTGAGGCCCGTGATGAAGGAATCGCGGACCAATTCGTCAGAGTACACGTTGACCGTCACGGCCTTGCAGTTACAGTCCCGGACCAAGTCCTTTAGGCCCTGTAAGAAATCGTCCATTGATTCCTCAGATCGCTGCCTGCGTGTAGCCAGCAGATGTCTGGCGTACACTTCGTTTACTAGCCTCTGGTATTGGGCCTTCAGGATAGTGATGGCCTCCGTATAAGAGGTGGCATCCCGGATGAACGAATAAATCCGATGATTAACGTGAGTAGTCAGTAGACTCAGTTTATCTACCTCGCTAGCGGATGAGGCCCTCGCGAAGAGTTCGAAGCATTTGAGCCAGTGTCCAAATTGATTTGATGCTTCAGCAGAATGTGGATCCAAGTCCAGACGCTCTGGTTTTAGGAGTCGATCCATCCTAGTATTCTTTAGTGATTAAAATTGATGTGCCTTCAATAACCACAAAACTAGAAGTTATAGACTTTAAGAAGTTGGCTTTTAATCACTAAGATCAGAGCTAACATCTCAACACACTGACTGGCTCGCAGGAATGAGTCATACAGATCCTGGGATCTTTATGTAAGAGAAGTCAGGGGCGGAGCCAAGAGCCAAGACCTGGAACCTTCCAGGTTAGTCAGGAAAGAGGAAGTGAAACTATACACCGTGTGGGGGAGGGTAATATACATGAGTGCAAAACGAATACAGGCAAGAACGAATACAGGCAAGACAAACAGATTTCATTACAAGGTCAAATTTTCCCAAACGTTCTAGCTTCAGACACCACCATACCCATTTTGCGTCGGGACATGGGACCCAGGGCTCCCGATTCTGATATGAGCGGATGCGTTTTCATTACATTTCTTTCTGCTTGCCTCAGCCTGCTGGTCTTTTTACCACCTGGCCAATTTTTCCTCAAGCAGTGGCACTGACAAGCTCACAGCAGGGTTATCTTATTATGTTGCTAATGGCCATCCACGCTGTTCCACCATGCTGACATGCTGGAGGGGGCGTACATTTCATCTCAGACTCTACTTTAAAATGAAAGAGGTTTTTCGAGGAGGGGTTTGCACAGAAAGTTGCGTGCACAGCTTGCTCAAGAGTTGTGTTATCCATTTTGCAACACCCTCCTAAATATTTATTATTCTGTAGAAAGTTTAAAGTTAAGTAGTCTGAAACCATGATTCCCATATTATAATTTGTCTCTCATTTACGTTGGGAGAAGGGGAGGGGAGGTGCCACATCCTTGTGCGGTTTTAAAGCAATTACATTTGCAGTATGTTTTTACTAGCCTGAGCAAAGTCACCTAGGGTAGAGCATTTGCTTTTCTCTTTGACTTCAGTGTACTTAAAATTGAGAGCTTAGTGAAGCTAAAAATCCAATCCCATCTCCACAGAAGCCTTCCTGGGCCACCAGGGAATACAGATTCATCCCTCCTCATACTACTAATCATAGCTACAGGCATTATCTGTCCCTTATTGGATTATTGGTTGCCTGGAGGGCTAGCCTTTGCTCTGCGAAGCACACTGTTCTTGGAAGCGCACTGATTTCTCTGCCTAGGTTGGAGTTCCTGCAGTTGGGTGCTCCAACACACACTCTACTTCTCTTGATTGAAAGTCACTTCATTCAAATGATCTGATAAATCATTCTTTAGCACCGATTCCTACATTGCTTCATTCAAATTATTGGATAATTCTGTTTTTTTTTACTGCGACAAAAAACAACTTTGTATTATCAGGACTGGACTTTACATCAAACTGGTAACTGAAAAAAATGTTAGATATATCTATCTGAACGCAAACGCTTTTAACGAGCATGACACACTCATGTGATTATAGCACTGTGTATGCCAGGGGTTTTCAAACTGGAGAGCTGCAAGGTCATACCATAGAATCTGGATTTTTGTCAGTGTACTGCAATCCCAACAGATCAGCGTTCCAAGCACAAGGTTTGTTGTCAGTACTGTTAAGACCTTTTCCATGCTACCTCCTTTGAGTTACTGACAATGTTCCTGAAAATCCTTGGGAGGTTCTGCCGATCGCTCGCTGTAACCTCACCAGAAAACAGCAGGCACCCGGTGAGGGTGTACTTATTAAATTATGCAGAGATTTGTTATCTTCTTGGATACGTCATGTAGCCAAGACTAATTCTAGCAAGGGTTCCTTTTCAATGTATTTGGCTTTATTTGATCTTGAAGAATGAGAGGGGATCTCATTGAAACTTATAAAATTCTAA
This sequence comes from Somniosus microcephalus, assembly GCF_052327205.1. Taxonomy (NCBI): domain Eukaryota; kingdom Metazoa; phylum Chordata; class Chondrichthyes; order Squaliformes; family Somniosidae; genus Somniosus; species Somniosus microcephalus. The sequence goes on along the minus strand of NC_141019.1, from coordinate 21,110,245 downwards.
CCGGACTAGACAGACTAGATGCAGGAAGGATGTTCCCGATGGCCGGGGAGTCCAGAACCAGGGGTCACAGTCTAAGGATAAGAGGTAAGCCATTTAGGACTGAGATGAGGAGGAATTTCTTCACCCAGAGAGTGGTGAACCTGTGGAATTCTCTACCACAGAAGGCAGTGGAGGCCAATTCATTAAATATATTCAAGAAGGAGTTAGATATATTTCTTAAGGCTAAAGGGATCAAGGGATATGGGAAGAAGGCAGGGACAGGGTACTGAGTTTGGATGATCAGCCATGATCGCATTGAATGGCGGAGCAGGCTCGAGGGGCCGAATGGCTGACTCCTGCTCCTATCTTCTATGTTTCTATGTGCCAGGTTACCGCGATCTTCCAGCCTACCTTGCAAGGGGCGGAATCTCGTCCTGCAAATGTCGTCGGGTGGGGCGGGGGGGGCAGAGACAGAGGCTCCCTGTGCTAGGAGTTCCCGCTTGCCTGGCTCAGTGGGAGCCACTATAGTGCTGGAAGCTGGTACACAGAATGAGACGAGTCACATTGGTCTCCAGGGGGTGGGCGTAGGCCCAACCAGGGGTGGGGGAATTCAGCCCAGTGAAGTGGCTTCGACTTCCGAAGAAAGGGACAATTTTTCTTTTTTTTTTAAAATCTGATGGCTCCCCCCTCCCCTTACTCAGGGGGCCAAAGAGGACATGGTTGTAGCTTGGGCGGGCGGGGCAGAGGAACTGGGCAACCTCCCCCAATGGTAGGTAGGTGCTGAATTTTCCATCTGCATGGATCAGACGACCACCAGAGATGTGTCCATAGTGATACTTGCGCCTGCCTAACCCATGTAAACAACATGCCTTCTCAAACCTCAAACTCCATCGGGGAGAGTGCTGGAGGGCACTGGTGGGGCAATCCCAGATTAACCAGCAGGTTCACACCTCAAGCATTTTTGGGGCAAACATCTTTTAGGACAAGGGGCCTCAGAGTGTGTGTCAATATTTGCACAGGAAAGTATGAAAACCACTGCTGTATGTACTTATTAAATTATGCAGAGATTTGTTATCTTCTTGGATACGTCATGTAGCCAAGACTAATTCTAGCAAGGGTTCCTTTTCAATGTGTTTGGCTTTATTTGATCTTGTTTGCCAATGTTTTATCACATTAGCAATAACTATAAATGCACTCTCACCTCTAAACCACAGAGGATAGATCGAGACTCCTCTCTTTCCCCCAATTGAGCTTCCAGGAAGTTGAATTTTGAGCATTAAAATCTCATCACGATCTATTCCTCTCTCTCAGCTCCCCGCCACCCCCGCCCTCCCTGCAAAAGCAAGGGAGGTTATTGTGACCATTTGAGGTTTTGTCATTGTATCATTCGAAGCTCCCATGGAAGTTTTGACTGGTGAAATCGTTTCCTGTGGTGGATAAAATGAAGGGATTACTTTTGCAGCACAAACAATGCAGTTATTGTGGAGATGCTTCAGTTACTTTGGCAGACGCAAGTCTAATTTCGAGAGATGGTTTGTCTATATTGCATGTACAGCAGCACTCTCAGGAACTTTAGTTTGCAACTCTCTTTGGCGTTGCACATGTCCAGTAAACCTACTTCCTGCCCAACTCTTCCTTCCTGCACTCTGTCCCTCTCAGCCTTCTCTCAGGCTGTCTTCTCATCTGCAGCACCAGCCGATTGTATTAAACCTTCCTTACCCTGCCTGCTCCCGTTTATTGAAATGTGCTTCACTCGCCAGCAGTTCAGTTGGTAAACGCTGCTTGAAACTCAACCACAGACTCGAAGGTTCCAGGTTCAATTTCACACCTGTGCAGCTAGCCCATTTCAGCTAGGACATTGGAGGGAGAGCTGCGGCAATTGAGAGGGCAAATCAGCCAAGATTCCTGCTCCTGGTTGATATCCAGTGATCTGTGCCAGCAAGTGGTTGGGTGTGGACTTGGTGTCACCCCTTCCCCACAGTTGAATAGCCTGCCAACATTCACTGGCCGGACTCAGATTAAAAATGGTAATTTGGACAAGATGCTGGTGGCTAGAACTTGACACTTTCCCCGAGGGTGGGTGCTTCTCACACTTTGGTCCTTTATCATTTTCAATTGCTTGTGTGTTGGTTGACTGGTATGACCACAGGCTTCACACTGTTGCCCTTGATTTGTTTAAACAGTAGGCCTAGCTCTAACTTTAAGATTATGTCCACTCATTCTTGATTGCCCCACCAGAAGAAATTGGCCTAAAAATTCGGTTGCTTTGTGCCTCCCGTTAGTGCCCTAAGAGGGTGCTAACGGGGCGCAAAGCAACTATCGCCTAGGCGCGGCGCCGCCAACGCCTGCCATGAAATTCAGTGGGAGAATAGCGGCGGCGGCGGTAACCGTTAGCGCCCCGCGGCGCTGCGTTCCGGCCGCGATCTTCGGTAGCGCTCCCCGACATACCGCCGGACGCTATGTCCCACGGTGTCAGGGGGGCCTACCTGCGGCCGGGGCGGTGCAAATTAAAGGGGAGGTGCCGGGTGGCCATTTTTGTTGCTGGCCGCCTGCCAGCACCTGCCCCCGTTGCCGCCCCCGGCCTCCTGAGCAGCCCCCCCCCCCCCCGCGGAGTGCCGGCTGCGCTCCGTGAGCCCAGCAGTTCTCGAGTGTCGGGCTCTTTTGCCGGCACTCCGATCCCTGATGGCCCAGCTGGGCCCAAGGTCGCGTTGCGCTAGGCCCTTCCCCTTTAATAAGGGAAGGCCTGCAGTACCGCGGCGCGATGTGCCGCAGCGCCGCCGCGCTATTCACTCGCAGCGCCCCAAGGAGGAGGTGGGGCGCTTCCAGTAGTGCCCCGCCTCCCTCTTGGGGTGCTACTGGTGATTTTCGGCCGCGCGGGATGCTAATTTTTTCAGGGTGCTGGCGCGACCCAATTTTCCCCCCATAGTTTCTCTGTATCTACCTCATCAAATCCTTTTAACATTTTAAACACCTCGATCAGATCACCCCTCAATCCGTTAAGCTCAAGAGAATACAAGCCAAATCTAACCCTCTAAGCCCCGAACCGTTCTGGTGAATCTGTGCTGCACCCCGTCCAAGGGAAATATATTCTTCCTGAGGTGCGGTACATAAGCAGTTTGACTGTTAAATGTTGGCATAAAAATGTGACCAAAAATCATGACAACAGCAAGTTGAACAAGAAGTGTGTGCATACACAAGATTTATAATATGTAAATTTTAAAATCTCCTCATGGCAGTGAGGGAATTAATATTTAATGGGCACCCAAAATGAACGAGACCCACATCCTATATCTACCATAAGGGATAAGTAAAAATATAAATATTTTATTTGGCAAATGCAAAAGGATATTATTCCAAAAAATGGCGAAGTTTCAAATCTTGTTCATCTTTTACGACAATGTATTGCTACTTTTCCACACGCCTCTTGTGCTTTACAGGCAATGAAGTACTTTTGAAGTGGAGTCACTGTTGTACTGTAGGAAACGCGGCAGCCAAACTGCGCACAGCAAGCTCCCACAAACAGCAATGAGATAATGACCAGATAAGCTGTTTTTTTGGTGATTTTGATTGAGGGATAAACATTGGTCAGGACCCCTGGGATAACTCCGCTACTCTTCTTCAAAATAGGGCCGTGGAATCTTTTTCATCCACCTGGCAGTAGATGGTGCCTCGGCTTAACGTCTCATCCGAAAAACGGCACCTCTGACAGTGCAGCACTCCCTCAGTACTGCACTGGAGTATCTACCTGGATTTATGGGCTCAAGTCCCTGGAGTGGGACTTGAACCCACAACCTTCTGACTCAGAGGCGAGAGTGCTACCCACTGAGTCACAGCTGACAATGGAATCTGTGTGTTGTAGGGGAGGGGGGAACTAAAGAGGAAGAGAACCCAAAATAGCAGATGACTCACAAGTCGTCCCATGTACAGCACTACTTCCAAAGGAAACACATTTTAACTTCCAGGTTGGGTAACAGGAGGCAAAAACCCTGACTCAGTCTACATTTAGATGGTTTGATGGACAGGATCAATCGTAGGTTCTTTCTGGATGGATGACCTAGAACGAGCCAAATAGCTTTCGTCATCCAGATCTATTTTTTGAACTCCCCCAAAGTTCTTTTCACTCCTACTTCAATTATTGCTCATCCTCTCCTGGAGGTACCATCTCTTGTTGGAGTAGGATTTCACAGGTGCCACTGCCCGCCAGCACCTCTCCTAAGAAACCATTTTTCATGTGGGAGCGATTGTAAACGGACTATTTTCCCAGGTGTGGCAGCATAGACCAGTGACCTGCCCTCCTCCAACATCCATACCCATACATCTCTGGTGCCAGTCACTAGACGGTATCAGGCGTGGAAACATTGGCTGATTTTTTCCCCTCCCTTGTCCAAAGGATGCAGAGACCAATTATAATGCTTCTACCGCTGTCCCAGCCAAAAATCACCCAGCTCAGCATAGATTGGGAATCGAATTTAGAACCTTTTTTGTCTCCACGGCATCATTGCCACACAATGATTTTACCCATTGAGCAAGCAGGGAAATGATACTGTGGTAATAAATAAAAGTCACTGGATTTTACAAAAGGAACTTTGTTACTGAGCAAAAATAGGAAACTGGGAAAATTGAAAATTACAGAGAAGGCAAGATTAAAAAGTAATGGTTCTGTTGTCTATTGGCACATTTAATGTGGCTTTTGTTCGCAGAACCAGCAGTTTCAGAATTTTCTTTTAACTCACTTGTTAACCAGCGTGTAAAAATTAGCGCAGAAGGAATTAAGATTGGGAGCTCCACCTCTAAGTATTATTGTATCAGCTTACTATAAAAACGGCTTTTTAATATTTCCAGCATTAAAAATATTTATGAATATCTCTTAATGTCTCTTCACCTCTTAGACCTTCCCTTTTGTTCTTTCATCCCCTCCCCCATTTCCCAGCCCCCTAACTGGCCTTTTAATCTGTTTCATTTCCTGCTTTTTTCTCAGTTCTGACGAAGGGTTTCGACCTGAAACGTTAACTCTGTTTCTCTCTCCACGGATGTTGCCTGGCCTGCTGAGTTTTTCCAGCGTTTTCTGTTGTTATTAAAAATATTTTGTTCACAAAAATACTTTGTCGGACACTTGATTTGTAAAGTAAGTAAAATGGGATTTTTTTTCTACATAGAATTTACAGCATTCTATTCTTTTTCAATGTAATTCTACGTCAACTCGAATGTATTTTTTGGCTGCTGGAATTCAGAGAGACTAATTCGCATTCGTGGCGAATGTACTGCACTAACGGGGGACAATCTAAAACACAACCGGCATGCAAACGATACCACAGTTGCCACTGGATTTCTGGAAAGGGAACATCTGTCCTCCATGGTCTAATTTTCCAGCACACCATAGAATGAAAACGGCCGATATGTTACTTTTAATGGAGCTGTGACCAATGCCATTTACTGTGTCACAATAACCATAATCACTCGCCATAAACATTGCAAGGTTCTTGCTGGGAATCTTTGTGCTCGGCGTCCTGATGGATGCATGCCCAACAGTTCATCTCCTGGTGATTTGTTAAGAGTAGTATGGTCCGATTTGGATTTTCTCTCTACACTCCACAGCAAAAAAGGCAGGTTCCCATAAACAGAGAGAGTTTCTTCTGAACCAAAACCTGTGCCCTTTTGTATCCCGTGAATGAGATAGCATGTCACAGGATGAACAATTACCCTTTAGTTACAGTACAAAGCACCAGGGATCATGAAGGATGTCTACTGTGAAAGGAGGCAAAAACACACTGGTCATAGGTTCCCCTTTTAACAACAACAACTTGTATTTATATAGCGACTTTAACGTAGTAAAACGTCCCATGGCGCTGCACAGGAGTATTTTAAGACAAAAAATTTGACACCGAGCCACATAAGGAGAAATTAGAGCAGGTGACCAAAAGCTTGGTCAAAGAGGTAGGTTTTAAGGAGTGTCTTAAAGGAGGAAAGGGAGGTAGAGAGACAGAGAGGTTTAGGCAGGGAATTCCAGAGCTTAGGGCCTAGGCAACAGAAGGCACGGCCACCAAAGGTTGAGCGATTATAATCAGGGATGCTCAAGAGGGCAGAATTAGAGGAGCGCAGATATCTCGGGGGGTTGTGGGGCTGGAGGAGATTACAAAGATAGGAAGGGGCGAGGCCATGGAGGGATTTGAAAACAAGGATGAGAATTTCAAGCTAAAACTAATAGATAGTTTCACAATTTAGATCATTACAAACCAAAAATATTGAACACTAAACTAAAATTAAGTAGCTATGCCAAAAGAGGCCTTTCATATCATAGACGTTAATCTGGAGACAATAACCACCTTCCCCGCAAGTATATCCTTCAATGGCTCAACTGCTAAAAATAATGGAGCAGATTGTCCTCTCCCATTCTGCCTAATTTTGGTGGATTTGCGGGGTGGGGACGCGGAGAAGGGAAATTTGTAGAGCAGCCATTTTTCCGGTTCCTGCCACCCAATGCTACTTCCACAATCTTCTACTGGAAGTGACATTGGGCATACAGTACCTGCAGCCAAATATGGGCAGGCATATTGTAATGAGACACCAATGACAGGAATACATTATATGACGGATTTCCCCTCAATTGAGCCACAGCAACGCTGGGTACTAAGAATACCATGTGTTCCTGGTGTCCAGTGTTGCGATGGAGCTCTGGAAGGGAAGGGATTTGGGGGGGGGGGCGGGGAGAGACAGGGTTAAATTTTAAAGGGTCACTTTATCACAAATCAATTGCTCGGCGTTGCACTAGGCAAAAGTAGGAGATTCGAAAAAATAAATGACTTTTTTTCTACTTCTACGGTCAGTGACAGCCACACTACCCTGCGGCACTTCCCAGCGTTCCCATTCATTGGCATATATCTCAAGCTGCTGATGCGAACAGATTTTGGTACTCCGACTTAGGAATTATCCACCAATGAGGCAACAGTGCTGAGGAAAACTCTTTCAAAACCTCCAGGCCCACAAACTTCCAACGGGACAAACCAGCAAATAAATGCAAGCACAAAAAGGACTGAATTGCCTGGGTTCAGGGGCCATATATGTCGTTTGGCAACCCCTGTGCTACTGCACTCAAATGCTCATAGAAACATAGACGATAGGAGCAGGAGTAGGCCATTCGGCCCCTCGAGCCCGCTCCGCCATTCAATGAGATCATGGCTGATCATCCAAATTCAGTACCCTGTCCCTGCCTTCTCCCCATATCCCTTGATCCCTTTAGCCTTAAGAAATATATCCAACTCCTTCTTGAATATATTTAATGAATTGGCCTCAACTGCCTTCTGTGGTAGAGAATTCCACAGGTTCACCACTCTCTGGGTGAAGAAATTCCTCCTCATCTCTGTCCTAAATGGCTTACCCCTTATCCTTAGGCTGTGACCCCTGGTTCTGAACTCCCTGACCATCGGGAACATCCTTCCTGCATCTAGTCTGTCTAGTCCTGTTAGAATTTTATAAGTTTCAATGAGATCCCCTCTCATTCTTCTAAACTCTAGCGAATACAAGCCTAATCGACCCAATCTCTCTTCATACGTCATTCCTGCCATCCCAGGTATCAGTCTGGTCAGAAAGAACTAGACTCCGTGTTAGTCCAGATTCCCATCATCGGGCCACACAGCATTGTATTATAAATATATTTTGATCCGCCTCCCTAAATGCCCAACTTGCCAAGTACAGTTTAAGTGGTACAGACGAGGTTCAATTCCCATTCTCGGAGTTATCTGATCTCAACCGTGATGGCATTAGGAGTGCTACAATTGGCCTTGGCACCTATAGGCTAGGAAAAGCAAAAAGAGTCAGCGTTTCCACTCCTCATGGCTATTCAGTGAGTCCTGCTGGAAAGTGCACGTGTGGGCATTGGTTGAGGAGATCGGGCTGGACTGTGATATCTCTCATGTTGGAATAGCCTGCCAGCAACACTCACTATCTGGGCTCCCACATGAAGAATGGCCATTTGGGTGAGAGGAGTATAGAACTGTATGTCAGCTTAAGTGCTTTCAGGAAAGGCAAGGGAAGACCCTCAGCATAAAATATAGATTTTAGACTCAGTGGGTAGATATACTTACACGATGTGGTACTGAGCCATACAGCTAGGAAACTTCAGCTAGTTGATCTCAACCTCTGTGTCCTCAGCATGGGGAAGAAACATATACAGTGCCTTTTGCAGAAAGGTCCACATGCAGATCTTTGTCAAAGGCAGCGGTGAGCTTGGTTTTGATGTCCTTCACAATCAAATAGCCTCCGAATACTCATTGTCGGGCTCACGCTTGGGCAAGGTACAAGAGGGCCGCTGGTGTCCAAGGAACCATAGCCCAGCACGAGTCGTGGCGTTCAGGAGAGGAGGAGACAAAATTTGGGTGGAAGAAATAAACAATAAAATATTTTTAATATTTGCAATTTAGTTAAGAAGCTGAATTGGGAAGGGTGTTCATGCAACTGACAGCACTCCAGGCAAAAGCCTAGCACTGATCAGGTTTGTCCACACTCAAGGCCACCTACAATACAACTCAAATTGTTTTGTGGTTCCCATTTCTGTAGAAGTTTTCTTACATTCCCAAAAATTGGCAATAGATTTTAAATTGTAAGCATCAATTGGGTATAAATTCTACTTCTATATCGGTAAACGGCTTATAATTACAACAAATTAATACTATTTGGCATTGCAACAGTATGTCACATCTCTCTCTCTCTTCTGGTACCTTAGATCCTGCCATGACAGAGATGTAGAATGTCACATCTCAGTACCTAAAGTGTATGAAAACAGTACCTTGCAACTTCTTTTTGAAACTGTACAGCATGTCATATTGTATTTTAGAATTTAATACTTCAGTAAATATTTGTTGATAAAAATGAGAGTTTTTTGGTTCTGTCTTCACAAAGGAGGACACAAATAACCTCCCAGAGATGCCGGGGAACATAGGGTCTGATGAAAGGGTGGAACTGAAAGAAATCAGTATTTGTAGGGAAATGGTGTTAGGAAAATTGATGGGACTGAAGGCCGATAAATCCCCAGGGCCTGATGTTCTACATCCCAGGGTACTTAAGGAAGTGGCCCTAGAAATAGTCGATGCATTGCTGGTCATCTTCCAGAACTCGATAGACTCTGGAACAGTACCCATGGATTGGAGGGTAGCTAATGTTTCCCCACTATTCAAAAAAAGGTGGTAGAGAAAAAGCGGGGAATTATAGACCGGTAAGCCTGACATCGGTAGTGGGGAAAATGCTAGAATCTATTATAAAAGATGTAATAGCAGAGCACTTGGAAAGCAGTGACAGGATCGGACAAAGTCAACATGGATTTACAAAAGGTAAATCATGCTTGACTAATCACAGAAACCCCACAGTGCAGATAGAGGCCATTTCGGCCCATCGAGCCTGCACCGACACATATCCCACCCGATCCCCGTAACCCCTACACCAACACATATCCCACTCTATCCCCACGTATTTAATCCCCCCTAACACTAAGGGTCAATTTATCATAGCCAATCAACCTAACCCGCACATCTTTGGACTGTGGGAGGAAACCGGAGCACCCGGAGGAAACCCACGCAAACACGGGGAGAATGTGCAAACTCCACACAGACAGTCGCCCGAGGCCGTATTCGAACCCGGGTCCCTGGCGCTGTGAGGCAACAGTGCTAACCACTATGCCACCGTGCTGCTGGAATTTTTTGAGGATGTAACTGGTAAAATAGATAAGGGAGAACCAGTGGATGTGGTGTATTTGGACTTTCAGAAGGCTTTCGATAAGGTCCCACATAAGAGATTAGCGTGCAAAATTAAGGCACATGGGATTGGGGGCAAGGTTGGCGGACAGAAAGCAAAGAGTTGGAATAAACGGGTCGTTTTCCGAGTGGCAGGCAGTGACTAGTGGGGTACCGCAAGGATCGGTCCTAGGACCCCAGCTTTTCACAATATATATTAATGATCTGGACGAGGGAATTGGATGTAATATCTCCAAATTTGCAGACGACACAAAGCTGGGTGGGAGGGTAAGCTGTGAGGAGGATGTCGTGATACTCCAGTACGATTTGGACAGGTTGGGTGATTGGGCAGAAACATGGCAAATGCACTATAATGTGGATAAATGTGAGGTTATCCACTTTGGTGGCAAAAACAGGAAGGCAGATTATTATTTGAATGGCAATAGATTGGGAGAAGGGGAAGTGCAAAGAGACCTGGGTGTTCTTGTGCACCTGTCGCTGAAGGTAAGCATGCAGGTGCAGCAGGCGGTTAAGAAGGCAAATGGTATGTTGGCCTTCGTAGCAAGAGGGTTCGAGTACAGGAACAAGGATGTCTTGCTACAGTTGTACAGGGCCTTGGTGAGACCGCACCTTGAGTATTGTGTGCAGTTTTGGTCGCCTTACCTGAGGAAGGACGTTCTTGCCATGGAAGGAGTGCAGCGAAGATTCACCAGGCTGATACCTGGGATGGCAGGAATGACGTATGAGGAGAGATTGTGTCGATTGGGCTTATACTCACTGGAGTTTAGAAGATTGAGAGGGGATCTCATCAAAACCTATAAAATTCTGTCAGGCCTGGACAGACTAGATGCAGGAAGGATGTTTATGATGGCCGGGGAGTCCAGAACCAGGGGTCATAGTCTAAGGATAAGGGGTAAGCCATTTAGGACTGAAGTGAGGAGGAATTTCTTCACCCAGAGAGTGGTAAACCTGTGGAATTCTCTGCCATAGAGGGCGGTGGAGGCCAGTTCATTAAATATATTCAAAAAAGAGTTGGATATATTTCTTAAGGCTAAAGGGATCAAGGGATATGGGGAGAAAGCAGGGACAGGGTACTGAGTTTGGATGATCAGCCATGATCTCATTAAATGGCGGAGCAGGCTCGAAGGGCCGAATGGCCTACTCCTGCTCCTATCTTCTATGTTTCAATGTTTCTATAACTTTATGATCATGTTTTTACATTAAAAAAAATGGTAACACTTTTATGGAATTCTACTTGCGTGCAACTTTTGGCTTTGCAAGTACGAACGTAGAAAAAAGTGAGGCAAGAAAAGACCAGCTGGTCCATCGAGCCTCTCCTATATGGTCGTGGTGCAACTGAGCATCATGATCCCCAATGCCCCCTGTCATGAATCTTATCATGACTCATGAAGTAACACTGGGCGGCCAGCTGGTGGCGCCGTCCAAGGAGTATAAATACTCGGGTGTGGGCCCAGCTTGCTCAGGATGTTTCTGTAACCAGGAACTAGTGATGTTAGTTGAAATCTCATGGTTTTGAAAGTTGATTAAAGCCTTGTTTTATACTCAAACCAAGTGCCCAGTAGTCTTTTTACATCACCCCCCATCCGTCAGTAGCCACATAATCTATGGGGAGAGGGGGAAAAAAACCTTTGGACCAATTCAGGGAAAAAAAGATCTGGGAAATTCCTCTCCAACACCCGGAATGCGCTTGAAACTAGATGCAGGAACCCAGAGTGACCGTGAGACACATCACCCAACCAATGTTCCCCCGAGGTGTGCGGCCACGCACCAAATCGGAAGGTTCCCGCGCAGGTTGTTCACCAGCTGCTGCCGCTGGAAAATAGACCGCGCAGCTAATTTAAAGGGACCGCGCACAAAATAAATTAGAGAGAACATTATCCTTTTGTACACTGTCAATCAGCTACACCAAGGAACTCCTTCAGCTCTCTTTTGAACGCTTGCAGTAAATCCGCACTCACTCCACGAGCCGGCAGCTTTAACCAAAGGTTGATGATCCTCTGAAGAGAGAAACCTCCTGACATGCAAGCTAGTTTGATGCTTACATAACTTATACCCATGTCCCCTGGGTCCCCCTAGCCTACCTCACAGAGTATTTTAAATAGTTAATTCACATAGACAGTCTATTCCCTTCATTATTGTAAAGACCTCAATATAATCTCCCTGAAGTCTCTGCTTTTGTAGATTAAAAGACCCAGTTCTCTCAGCCTATTGAGGTAACTAAGGGCCTTTAAACTAGGTATTGATCTCGTGGCCTTCCTCTGAACCTTTTCCAGTGTTGAGATCACCCACCATGTGAGGGAACCAGAACTGGACACAGATGGGGGCCTAACCAAGGTCTCCTGCGCTTACACGCATCTTCCCCTCACCTCCCCTTTCAGCATTCGGTGACACCCTAGTCCACTCCTCTACCACCCCCAGCACCCCTTCCCCTGGCACCTTCCCGTGCTAGCGCAGGAGATGCAACACATGCCCTTATACCTCCCCCCTTCCCACTGTCCAGGGCCCCAAACACTCCTTCCAGGTGAAACAGCGATTTACTTGTACTTCCTGCAATTTAGTATACTGTATTCACTGCTCACGATGTGGTCTCATCTACATTGGGGAGACCAAACGCAGATTGGGTGACTGCTTTGCGGAACACCTCCGTTCAGTCCGTAAGGGGGACCCCGAGCTCCCGGTGGCCTGTCACTTTAATTCACCGCCCCACTCCCACTCGAACCTCACTGTCCTCGGCCTCTTGCATTGTTCCACGGAAGCTCAGCGTAAGCTCGAAGAACAGCACCTCATCTTTCGATTAGGTACTCTGCAGCCCTCTGGACTCAACATAGTGTTCAACAATTTCAGATCATAACCTCGGCCCCTATCACATATATATACACACATTTTTTTAAATTTTTTTATCCACTTTTGTTTGGCCTTTTTTCTTCCCTCCCACATGGCAGCTGTCCCTCATTCTGCCAGCGCAATTCACACAACATCTGGAGCCATCCTATGTTCCTTAACCTGTCCCATTACCACCTCCTCTTGCCTTGAATATCTCTTAATGTCTCTCAATCTCTCCTGCTTTCTATCCTATCACTGACCTTCCCTTTTGTTCTTTCATCCCCTCCCCTTTTCCCAGCCCCTAACTTGCTTCACAATCTATTTCTTTTCCTGCTTTTTTCCAGTTCTGACGAAAGATCATCGACCTGAAACGTTGACTCTGTTTCTCTCTCCACGGATGCTGCCCTGGCCTGCTGAGTATTTCCAGCGTTTTCTGTTGTTATTTCTTATACAAGGACACTATGGTGCTCTTTGTTTTATAATGGATCATCCCAGCAATACATCCTAATACTCTTTGCTTTTGTTATAGCCTTGCAGCACTGGTCATGAGCCTCAAGAGACTCGCACAGTAGAACACCTAGGTCTCTTTCCCGCTCAACAGAGCGTAGTTCAGAACCCCGCATGGTATATACATGGATGGCATTAGCCCTACCCATGTGGACGACACTACATTTATCTATATTAAATGACATCTGCCAGACATAGGCCCATTCTCCCATCACATCTAACACAGGAACAGGAGGAGGTCATTCAGCCCCTCGATCCCATTTCCCTATCAATCAAATCATGGCTGATCTATACCATAACTCCATATCCCTTGATATCATGACTTAACAAAAATCTATTGATTTCAGTCTTGAAAATTTCAATTGATCCAGCATCCACTGCCTTTTGGCAGAAGAGACATCTAGAGTGGATTGTAGCGGTTTCTCCTCAGCCAAGGTTCTAGCACGTTCACAACTTCTTGTATGATCTGCAAACTTGCAGACGGTTCCCTCAATAATTTCATCCAAATTATTAAAAAGATTGTAAAGAGCAATGGTCCCACTACAGATCCTATGGGACTCGACTAGTAATCCATGCAGAACCACTACAATGAATAACAAGCTTCTGGCTAGGAGAGTACAACCAATTTCTTATCAACCTAAGATCTGCCAGCCAATCCCACAGGACTGTATCTTATTAAGTAGCCTATTGTGTGGCACGTTGTTGAGAGTTTTTTTTTGAAAATCCAAGTATACACTACTAACTGGGTTTACCTTCATCCACTTAGTAACCAGGTTGGTAAGACATGACCTTCTTTTCCAGAAGCTATGTTTAAAGACTCCAACAACTCCTTTTCTGTCTATATGGTTTTGCAGTGCATCTATAATGATCCCTTCTGGCAACTTGCCGATAACCACAGTCAAGCTAATGGGCCTGGGATTTCCTGGTTCTGACTTGATGCCCTTGTTGAATATTGGCGCCACGTGGGCCTCTCTCCAGTCCATGGGAAGTGTCCCTGCTGCCATGCGAGCTGTTAAATATACAAACCAGGGGCTCATTGAGCATGGCACTCATTTCTTTGAGCGTCCTGTGTAAATACTGCCAGCCCAATCCGTTTGAAGATCTCTTATTCTTTCCAGGAGGATATCAGCATCCACTTTGACATGGCTCGAGTCAACTGTAGGTTGGATTGTTTTCAGCTGGGGCAACAGTAGCAGCAAACAATTGGCCTCCGTGGCACTCGGCTAGAGAGGGTGGTGGGTGAGGGAAAAATCAGCCAAGGCGCCCACTCCTGATTGCCAGTAATCCCTGTTGAAAAGTGTGTGTGTGTGTGGAATGTAGAAGAAGATTGGGCATGGCTGAAATACTCTGGATGATGCTATAATCTGCTGACACTCAAATGACTAGACCAACACATTTCCAATAATCATTGGAGTGAATGCAAAGGGGCAGCCAAAATTCATGGGGCCACATCCCAGTAAGGGTACATATCTACAGAAAGGAATAAAGACTTACATTTTTATAGCGCCTTTCACAACCACCGGACATCCCAAAGTGCTTTACAGCCAATGAAGTAATTTTTTTTGAAGTGTAGTCATTGTTGTAATGTAGGAAATGCGGCAGCCATTTTGCGCACAGCAAGCTCCCACAAACAGCAATGTGATAATGACCAGGTAATCTGTTTTTGTTATGTTGGTTGAGGGATAAATATTGGCCAGGTCACCGGGGAAAACTCCCTTGCTCTTCTTTGAAATAGTGCCATGGGATCTTTTACATCCACCTGCGAGGGGAGATGGGGCCTCGGTTTAATGTTTCATCCAAAAGACAGCACCTCCAACAGTGCAGCACTCCGTCAGTACTGCCCTCCGACAGTGCAGCACTACGTCAGTACTGCCCTCCGACAGTGCGGCGCTCCCTCAGTACTGCCTCTCCCACAGTGCGGCGCTCCCTCAGTACTGCCCCTCCGACAGTGCGGCGCTCCCTCAGCACTGCCCCTCCGACAGTGCGGCGCTCCCTCAGTACCGCCCCTCCGACAGTGCGGCGCTCCATCAGTACCGCTCCTCCGACAGTGCGGCGCTCCCTCAGCACTGCCCCTCCGACAGTGCGGCGCTCCCTCAGCACTGCCCCTTCGACAGCGCGGCGCTCCCTCAGCACTGCCCCTCCAACAGTGCGGCGCTCCCTCAGCACTGCCCCTCCGACAGTGCGGCGCTGCCTCAGCATTGCCCCTTCCACAGTGCAGCGCTCCCTCAGTACTGACCCTCCGACAGTGCGGCGCTCCCTCAGCACTGCCCCTTCCACAGTGCAGCGCTCCCTCAGCACTGCCCCTCCGACAGTGCGGCACTCCCTCAGTAATGCCTCTCCGACAGTGCGGCACTCCCTCAGTACTGCCCCTCCGACAGTGCGGCACTCCCTCAGTACTGCCCCTCCGACAGTGCGGCACTCCCTCAGTACTGCCCCTCCGACAGTGCGGCACTCCCTCAGTACTGCCCCTCCGACAGTGCGGCACTCCCTCAGTACTGCCCCTCCGACAGTGCGGCACTCCCTCAGTACTGCCCCTCCGACAGTGCGGCACTCCCTCGGTACTGCCCCTCCGACAGTGCGGCACTCCCTCGGTACTGCCCCTCCGACAGTGCGGCACTCCCTCGGTACTACCCCTCCGACAGTGCAGCACTCCCTCAGCACTGCCCCTCCGACAGTGCGACGCTCCCTCAGCACTGCCCCTCCGACAGTGCGGCGCTCCCTCAGCACTGCCCCTCCGACAGTGCGGCGCTCCCTCAGCACTGCCCCTCCGACAGTGCGGCGCTCCCTCAGCACTGCCCCTCCGACAGTGCGGCGCTCCCTCAGCACTGCCCCTCCGACAGTGCGGCGCTCCCTCAGCACTGCCCCTCCGACAGTGCGGCGCTCCCTCAGCACTGCCCCTTCCACAGTGCAGCGCTCCCTCAGTACTGACCCTCCGCCAGTGCGGCGCTCCCTCAGCACTGCCCGTTCCACAGTGCAGCGCTCCCTCAGCACTGCCCCTTCCACAGTGCAGCACTCCCTCAGTACTGCCCCTTCCACAGTGCGGCGCTCCCTCAGCACTGCCCCTTCCACAGTGCAGCACTCCCTCAGTACTGCCCCTCCGACAGTGCGGCACTCCCTCGGTACTACCCCTCCGACAGTGCAGCACTCCCTCAGCACTGCCTCTCTGACAGTGCGGCGCTCCCTCAGCACTGCCTCTCCGACAGTGCGGAGCTCCCTCAGCACTGCGCTGGAGCGTCAGCCTGGATTATGTACTGAAGTCTCTGGAACAGGGGGACATAATCCCAGCTGCATATGTTTGAATCCATTCGCAATGTGCAAGGTCTCTGGTGACTGGCACTCCTCATACTGCGCCAGTGGGTTGACAACTCTGGTTCATGGAGCAGCCAATGGGCCCTGCTGAACTGTTCACGTGAACCCAGTTTCTGGACAAGGGTGGCGGCGTTTCTCGCGAGAGTTAGGGTGAATTCCCGGCTTAGGGGTTTTCTCCGCGGCGCTCCTCGCTTTCAGCAACTCCGGCTGCGCCATGTTATCCCGCTTATTGAAAGATCATCAGGTCAAGCAAAACGAACGCAAAGAACTACAAGGTGGGTCCGGACATTGTTTATTCGCCGTGAGGCCGAACCTCCCCCTTCATCCTCGGTACTGGAATTGGGCTGCTGCGCACGACCTGAGAGCCAGGCCCCGATCTCCATGGAGACGGGCCTGTGCTCCCGCTGATTGGTGGAAGGTCTGCCCATATATGGAGCGCAGCAATAAATTCGCGTTCCTGATTGGCGGAATCAGTTGTCAATACTGCTCCAGCTGAGGTTTTAATTTCTTTTGCAGATAAAACGCAAACTAATGGAAGTGCTGTTGGATTGTGTGTAGGTGAAAAGAAATTATATTTAACTACTACTTGGGTATAATGTTCAACCTCTATCTCAAGTAATGAACTGCAAATCATACGTTGATAAACTTGCAGTGATCACAATACAATTGTTTGTGTTTGAATGAAAGAATTGCCACATGTGAGCAACGTTGAGCATCTTTCACATTGGCACAGCCAATTAATTGCTTTTGAATGCAGTTACTTGTGTCAGCCCTGGCTCAGTGGGCAGCACCCTCGCTCATGAGTCGGAGGTTGTGGGTTCAAGTCCCACTCCAGAGACTTTAGCACAAAAATCCAGGCTAACACTCCAGTGCTGCCCTGTCAGAGGTGTCGCCTTTCAGATGAGACATTAAACCGAGTCCCCGTCTACTCTCAGGTGGACGTAAAACATCCGACGACACTATTTCGAAGAAGAGTAGGGGAGTTCTCCCTGGTATTTATCCCTCAACCAGCATCACTAAAACAGATGATCTGGTCATTATCACATTGCTGTTTGTGGGAGCTTGCTGTGTGCAAATTGGCTGCTGTGTTTCCCACATTACAACAGTGACTACACTTCAAAAAGTACTTCCTTGGCTGTAAAGTGCTTTGGGACATCTGGTAGTTGTGAAAGGCGCTATATAAATGCAAGTCTTTCTTTCACTGTTATGTAGGCAAACAGAGCAGCCAATTTGGAGACAGCAAATTGCAAATGACCAGTTAATCTGTTTACTGGTAGTGAGGGAGGTATGTTGGCCAACACACTGGGAGAACTTCCTGCTCTTCAAATAGTGTTGTGGGATATTCTACGTCCAGCTTAGCTGGCAGATAGAAAGAAAAGAAAAAAATGCATTTTTTTTTTATATTCATTGATGGGATGTGGGCGTCGCTGGCTGGCTAGGCCTGCATTTAGTGCCCATCCCTAATTGCCCTTGAGAAGATGGTGGTGAGCTGCCTTCTTGAACCGCTGCAGTCCATATGGTGTAGGTACACCCACAATGCTGTTAGGAAGGGAGTTCCAAGATTTTGGCCCAGCGACAGTGAAGGAACGGCGATACAGGTCCAAGTCAGGATGGTGTGTGGCTTGGAGGGGAACTTGTAGGTGGTGATGTTCCCATGCGTCTGCTGCCCTTGTCCTTCTAAGTGGTAGAGGTTGCGGGTTTGGAAGGTGCTGTTGAAGGAGCTTTGGCGAGTTGCTGCAGTGCATCTTGTAGATGGTACACACTGCAGCCACAGTGCGCCGGTGGTGGAGGGAGTGAATGTTGAAGGTGCTGGATGGAGTGCCAATCAAGCGGGCTGCTTTATCCTGAATGGTGTCGAGCTTCTTGAGTGTTGTTGGAGCTGCACTCATCCAGGCAAGTGGAGAGTATTCCATCACACTCCTTACTTGTGCCTTGTAGATGGTGGAAAGGCTTTGGGGAGTCGGGAGGTGAGACACTCGCCGCAGAATTCCCAGCCTCTGGCCTGCTCTTGTAGCCACCGTATTTATATGGCTGGTCCAGTTCAGTTTCTGATCAATGGTAACCCCCAGGATGTTGATAGTGGGGGATTCAGCGATGGTAATGCCATTGAATGTCAAGGGGAGATGGTTAGAGTGTCGCTTGTTGGAGATGGTCATTGCCTGGCACTTGTGTGGTGCGAATGTTACTTGCCACTTGTCAGCCCAAGTCTGAATGTTGTCCAGGTCTTGCTGCATATGGACACGGACTGTGTCAGTATATTGCTCCTTTCACGTCCTCAAGATGTCCCAAAGTGTTTTACAGCCAATGAAATACTTTTGAAGTGTGCTGTTTGCTTTGTAGGCAACTGTGGCAGCCAGTTTGCACACAGCAAAGGTCTCACAAACTGCATTGAGATAAATAACCAGTTAATCTGTTTTAGGTGGTGTTGGTTGCTGGATAAACGTTGGCCAGTTAATCAGGAGAACGCTCTTGCTCTTTTTCGAGCAATGCAGTGCGGGTGGGATCTTTTACATCCACCCAAGCGGGGCAGATGAGGTTTCAGTTTACTGTCTCATCTGAATGACTCCTTGTATCGCTTTTTACCCACATCCCTCTTCCCCCACCCAACCCTACTTTTCTGTGTCCGCCCCTGGAAAAAAAACTCCCAACTCTCTTACAACTTCACTTACGAAATCCCAACTGTCCAGCCTTTGGTCCTCCATTCACCAAGACATTTCTGCTGCCACCAATGTGCTCAACCACCCCCTCACCACCACCTTTGATGCCCTAGTCCCTATTCAAACCATTACTCTTTCTCTCAAGTCCAAGGAACGCAGATGGCGGAGAATTGGTTTAGCCATTCACCGCCAGATCTGGCTGGACCACATAAAGCATTATCGGCCTACTCTTGTCTGCCAAAAATGCTCACTAACCCAGGATCATTCTGGAATGCAAAGGTAACCCCCGGCTACTATTTTCTACTGCTAACCGTCTTCTTAAACCCCTCTCCCCTGTCTCCTCCACCCTCATCTCCAATAACAAGTGTGAGGAGCTCATGGACTTCTTTGTCTCTAAGATTGAGACCATCTGATCAGCTGGCTCAGCCATTTCCCTTCCTTCCCCTAGCCCACTGGGCCAAACTTCCTCTAAGGTTCACCCCTGCCCTAGCCCTGAACTCACATCTTTCTCCAGTTTCTCTCTGATCTCCTCTCTTGACCTCTTCACACTCATCCTGCCTATGAGACCCACCTCCTGCTCCCTCGACCCTATTCTCACTAAACTGCTGACCACCCAACTTCCTTTTCTGGCCCCCATGTTAGCAGACATTGTTAACAGTTCTCTCTCCTCAGGTACTGTCCCCCTCTCCTTCAAATCTGCCGTCATCACCACTCTCCCCCAAAAAAAAAAAAAAAAAAAACAACCCTTGACCCCTCTGTCCTTGCAAACTACCCCCCACCCCCCCCCAACCTCCATTTCCTCTCTAAAGTCCTTGAATGTGTTGTCGCCTCCCAAATCCGTGCCTATCTTTCCCACAATTCCATGTTTGAATCCCTCCAATCTGGTTTCCGCCCCTACCACAGTACCGAAATGGCTCTCATCAAAGTCACAAATGACATCCTTTGTGACTGTGACAAAGGTAAACTATCCCTCCTCGTCCTTCTCAACGTGTCTGCAGCCTTTGACACGGTTAACCACTCCATCCTCCTCCAACGCCTCTCCACTGTCGTCCAGCTGGGTGGGACTGCACTCGCCTGGTTCCATTCTTACCTATCTAATTGTAGCCAGAGAATCACCTGCGACGGCTTCTCTTCCCGCTCCCGCATCGTTACCTCTGGTGTCCCCCAAGGATCTATCCTTGGTCCCTCCTATTTCTCATCTACATGCTGCCCCTTGGCGACATCATCCGAAAACATGCCGTCAGTTTCCACATGTACGCTGACGACACCCAGCTCTACCTCACCACCACTTCTCTCGACCCCTCCACGGTCTCTAAATTGTCAGACTGCTTGTCCGACATCCAGTGCGGGACGAGCAGCAATTTCTCCAATTAAATATTGGGAAGACCAAAGCCATTGTCTTCGGGCCCCGCTATAAACTCCATTCCCTAGCCACCGACTCCATCCCTCTCCCTAACATCTGCCTGAGGCTGAACCACACTGTTCGCAACCTTGGTGCCATATTTGACCCTGAAATGAGCTTCCGACCACATATCCGCAGCATAACTATGACCGCCTATTTCCACCTCCGTGACATCGCCCGTCTCCGCCCCGCCTCAGCTCATCTGCTGCTGAAACCCTCATCCATGCCTTTGTTACCTCTAGACTCGACTATTCCAACACACTCCTGGCCGGCCTCCCACTTTCCACCCTACGTAAACTTGAGGTCATCCAAAACTCTGCTGCCCGTGTCCTAACTCGCACCAAGTCCCGTTCACCCATCACCCCTGTGCTCGCTGACCTACATTGGCTCCCAGTCCGGCAATGCCTCGATTTTAAAATTCTCATCCTTGTTTTCAAATCTCATGGCCTCTCCCCTCCCTATCTCTGTAATCAGCTCCACAACCCCTTGAGATTTCTGTGCTCTTCAAATTCTGCCCTCTTGAGAATCCCTGATTATAATCGCTCAACCATCGGTGGCCGTGCCTTCAGCTGCCTCGGTCCTAAGCTCTGGAATTCCCTCCCTAAACCTCTCCGCCTCTCTCCCTCTCTTTCCTCCTTTAAGACGCTCCTTAAAACCGACCTCTTTGACCAAGCTTTTGGTCACCCGCCCTAATTTCTCCTTATGTGGCTCGGTGTCAAATTTTTGTCTTATAATATCCTGTGAAGCGCCTTGGGACGTTTTACTACATTAAAGGTGCTATACAAATACAAGTTGTTGTTGTTTCATCTGAATGACTGCACCTCTGACAGTGTTGCACTCCCTCAGTACTGCACTGAAATATGAGCCTAGATTATGTGCTCAAGTCCTGGAGTAGGATTTGAACCCATGGCATTCTGACTCGGAGGTGGGAGTGCTACTACCAAGCCAAGCTCACTGTCAGATGGGCCTCGGTTTAATATCTCAATCGAAAGGACAAAAAACAGCGGTGTTTCCTAGTCTGCCCCTTGTCACTTCTCCTGGCTCCATCTGTCACTGCCACCTGATGCTGCTCCTATTGTTCCAGGATTGTTGTGCGAGATCATGAATTCCCAGCCTCAATGTGCAGTAAAGTTTGATCAGTGGGAGCTGCAGCGTCTGGTGTGTGGTGATGAAGGGGGAATCAAGCAGGAAGAATTGGCTCCCAGTTAAGCAACGCCTCGGTTTTAAAATTCTCAACCTTGGTTTTCAAATCCCTCCATGGCCTCGCCCCCTCCCTATCGCTGTAATCTCCTCCAGTCCTATAATCCCCCTGGACCTCTGCGCTCTGCCTATTCTGGTCTTTTGAAAATCCCTGATTTTAATCGCTCCACCATTGGCGGCCGTGCTTTCAGCTGCCGAGGTCCTAAACACTGGAATTCCCTCCCTAAACTGTTCTGCCTCTCCACTTCTATTTCCTCCTTTAAGACGCTCCTTAAGACCTGCCTCTTTGACCAAGCGTTTGCTCATCTGCCCTAACATCTCCTTATATGGTTTGGTGTCACTTTTTTTTGATAACACTCCTGGGAAGCACCTTGGGATGTTTTATTATGTTGAAGGTGCTATATAAATATTAATTGTTGTTCGCATAAACTGGAGGGAGGAGAGGGGGAGAAGAATGCGAAGGTGGACTTGGAATGGCGGAGAGTGTTTGTGTGAACTTTGGCGGGGGGGGGGGGAGAGAAAAGATCCTCCATATAAATGCGAGGTTATCCACTTTGGTGGCAAAAACAGGAAGGCAGATTATTATATGAATGGCAATAGATTGGGAGAAGGGGAAGTGCAACGAGATCTGGGTGTCCTTGTGCACCAGTCGCTGAAGGTAAGCATGCAGGTGCAGCAGGCGGTTAAGAAGGCAAATGGTATGTTGGCCTTCGTAGCAAGAGGGTTTGAGTACAGGAACAAGGATATCTTGCTGCTGTTGTACAGGGCCTTGGTGAGACCACACCTTGAGTATTGTGTGCAGTTTTGGTCGCCTTATCTGAGGAAGGATGTTCTTGCCATGGAGGGAGTGCAGCGAAGATTCACCAGACTGATACCTGGGATGGCAGGAATGACGTATGAGGAGAGATTGGGACGATTCGGCTTATACTCGCTGGAGTTTAGAAGAATGAGAGGGGATCTCATTGAAACTTATAAAATTCTAACAGGACTGGACAGACTAGATGCAGGAAGGATGTTCCCGATGGCGGGGGAGTCCAGAACCAGGGGTCACAGTCTAAAGATAAGGGGTAAGCCATTTAGGACAGAGATGAGGAGGAATTTCTTCACCAGAGAGTGGTGAACCTGTGGAATTCTCTACCACAGAAGGCAGTTGAGGCCAATTCATTAAATATATTCAAGAAGGAGTTACATATATTTCTTAAGGCTAAAGGGATATGGGGAGAAAGCAGGGACAGGGTACTGAATTTGGATGATCAGTCATGATCTCATTAAATGGCAGAGCAGGCTCGAGGGGCCGAATGGCCTACTCCTGCTTCTATCTTCTATGTTTCAGCATCTTTCCATTGAGTGTGTACTCCCATTCCTTGTTTGGCCCTCCAAGATTATCTCACATTTTTGCCTGTCTGCCTATTCTGCTAACCCGTCTAACATCCACCTGAAGTCTTTTACAGTCCTCCACGTTCTTTGCCAAACCCCTTACTTTTGTTTCAGCAATAAATTTTGAAATTGTTCTCTTTCGGTCCAAGTAAAGTATATACAAAGTGGAGCTAGTAATGATCTTTGGAGTGCACCACTTGCAACCTTTCTCCACTTGGAGCAACATTTATTAACCCTAACCCTTTGTTTCCTGTCAGTCAACCAACTTCCTTTCCAGTGCCCACTCTCTGGGCTCACACATGGTGCTGACATACCACTTAGGCATGTCGCTCTGACGTACCGTGCAGAAATCTCTGCGCTGCTCCAATTCTGCCCTCTTGCGCATCCCCGATTTTCATCGCTCCACCATTGGCAGCCGTGCCTTCAGCTGCCTGGGCCCTAACCTCTGGAATTCCCTCCCTAAACCTCTCCGCCTCTCCTTCCTTAAGACGTTCCTTGAAGCCTACCTCTTGTGTGGCTCGGTGTCAAATTTTGTTTGACAGCGCTCCTGTGAAGCGCCTTGGGATGTTTTACTACATTTAAAGGTGCTACAGGAAACTCTCGATTTACCGGCACCTAAATAACCAGAAATCTCTGTTAACCGGCAAAATTCAAGAGTAGGTTCAGGTAAGTTTTACTTCATATTAGTGGCCGTTCCTGGATCTGTGGCTGTGTAACCGGGGTTTTCCTGCACCTGTTGCTAAGCAACAGGGACGCCTGGATCTTGTGGCCGGGGTTCCTGCACCTGTTGCTAAGCAACAGGGAAGCCTGGATTTGTTGCTGTGTACAGGGCTCTCGTACCTTTTACTATACCTCTCTGTAATCGGGACTTTTTGATATACCAGCACCACGCCGGTGCCGGATAAAAAAGAGTTTCCTGTATATAAATACAAGTTGTTGTTGTTGTTGGTATACCACTGCGACACACACTGCTGACGTATTACACAATGGAATGCATTTTTGCGACAACTTTCGGCTTGTTTTTGTAAAATAAAATACATAATGTAACAAGACCATTTCACTCTACAACCTTTCACTGAAAGACATGTTCAAGGCTGACTGTTTTGTAAGGGACATAAAATAAGTTACTTTTTGTGCTGTGATGACTGTTGCAGTTGGAAAGATTTGAGCTACATTCTTCGTATAGAAAGCCAGCATTGTCAGGGTCACTAGAAAGACAAAAAACCGATTCATTCCCTTCAATTTAACGAGTCCAGCCCAAGATGCTAACCTGTCTTTCTCTCTCACATGCTGATTGATCTGCTGTGCACTTCCAACATTTTCTGTTTGATTTCAGACGTGCAGTGTTCATCGTTCATGGTTTACTCTCTCTATCCGTAAAGATTTGCAGGTTCAAGGATCGGTCTTACTTTGAAGCATGAGACGTTCTGGGGCTGATTTTTCCTTGCCTAATACCCTGTGTGTGCCAATTTCTTGGGTGTTAAAGAGAGGGAAAAAGGGGTGCAGCCCTGTAATGCTGGGCTTCCACCCTGTTTGCACTTGGCGCACGTTTCATAGAAACATAGGAGCAGGAGTAGGCCCTTCGAGCCTGCTCCGCCATCCAATATGATCATGGCTGATCCTCTATCTCAATACCATATTCCCGCTCTCTCCCCATACCCCTTGATGCCTTTTGTGTCTAGAAATCTATCTATCTCCTTCTTAAATATATTCAGTGACTTGGCCTCCACAGCCTTCTGTGGTAGAGAATTCCACAGGTTCACCACCCTCTGAGTGAAGACATTTCTCCTCATCTCAGTCCTAAATGTCCTACCCCGTATCCTGAGACTGTGACCCCTTGTTCTAGACCCCCCAGCCAGGGGAAACATCCTCCCTGCATCCAGTCTGTCTAGCCCTGTCAGAATTTTATACGTTTCAATGAGATCCCCTCTCACTCTTCTAAACTCCTGGGGCATCTCCAGCCTGGGCAGAAAGCTCCTGTCTGGAAAAGGGAGAGCTTTTAAATTGGGTGTTAATGACATTGGAGTGATGTAATCGCGCCTCACATGTCAGTTTGCGGGCCTAAAGTTGGACGCGCACCCGAGCAATCGAATGCTCATGGAACTTGAGTGTTTGTAACACTCAGTTTGGAGGACCCGTAAAGAGGCAGCCAGCACTTTCCTAGGAAAATTGGCCCCTCAATATTAATGTTTAATGTACGAGAGCGTCGGGAGAGCAGGGAAAACAAACTGAGTAAATTTGCAAAAGTGACGTTACAGTCAATGGAGTGGAGGAGCCCGTGAATGGCAAGTGACGTCACGGCAAGCACGGAGGAGGAGCTCTGAGGGTGAGTAATCTGGTGAGTTAACAGTAAGTAATTTTTTTTAACAAAAGCAGTCTACCTAATTTTAATTCAGGCCATCAATAAAAAGACTCTCGATGTGTTGGGACTGTAGTATGTGGGAGTTTGTGGACAGCGAGACTGTCCTGGCTTCCCACACCTGCAGGAAATGTCTCTGCCTTCAGTCACTCCGGCTCAGAGTCATTGAGCTGGAGAGCGAGTTAGAGACACTCCGAAACATAAGGGAGGGGGAGGAATTTCGGGATAGTTTTATCCAGAACACCGTCACACCCCAGAGGAAACCAGAAGTTCAGGAAGGGGAGGGTCTTGACTGTCAGGGAGCCGGGCAGCGGGGACTTAGGAGAGGTTGAGAAGGTGGTCCCGCAGACACTGATCCTGTCCAACAGGTACGATGTACTCGCTGCCAGTGAGGACAATGAGAAAGACTGCGGGGAGGACAACCACAATGCAGACCAAGGCATCGTGGCTCAGAAGGCTGTCTAAGTGGGGTAGGAGCAGAATAGAAATGTAGTGCTGGGGGATTCTATAATTAGGGGGATAGATAGCATCTTCTGCAGGCACAAACGAGAGTCCTGAAGGATGTGTTGCCTACCCGGTGCCAGGGTAATTGATAACTCAAGGCGGCTGGAGAGGAATCTGGAAAGGGAGGAGGAAAATCCAGTTGTCATGGTCCATGCTGGAACAAACAACATAGGGAGGAGGTCCTGCTGAGGGAGTATCAGGAGTTAGGAGCCAAATTAAAAAGCAGGACCTCGAGGGTAATAATCTCTAGATTATTGCCTGAGCCACGTGAAAATTGGCATAGAGACAGACAAATCAGGAGAATTAACACGTGGCTAAAGGGCTGGTGTGGGTAAGAGGGGTTCCTTTTTATGGGACACTGACACCAGTACTAGGCCAGGAAGGAGCTGTACCGGTGGGACTGACTCCACCTGAACCGGAATGGGACCAGTGTCCTTGCCGAAAGGGATCTACAAGAACTGCAACAAGCCTAAATAGAATCAAAACCGGAAAGGAGAGCATAGGACAGACTAAGGGAGGACATAAATGGCCTGGGAATAAATAGAGTTCTGGAAAGGAGTGTGAAACGATAGTTAAAAATAAAGTGAGAGGAACTGCTATTAAAAATGAGTTAAACTGTCTGTACAGCAATGCACAGTGTCTGTAATAAAACGGGAACTGGAGGCAATAATTCGTTGCGAGGAATCAGATAAAGTAGGGATTCCTGAGACATGGCTACAGAAAGATCAGGACTGGGAATCAAACATTGCAGGGTATAACATATATTTAGAAAACATAGAGAGGGGGAAAAAGGGGAGGTGGAGTAGCTGTATTTATTAGAGATAACAATGGCAGTAGAAAAAAGTGATGCAGCTATCAGCAAGACAGAAATAGAATCCATGTGAATAGAGATAAAAGATAATAAAGGATCAATCACACTAAAAGGGGTTGTTTACAGACCACCTAATAGTGGAAGGGAGGTGGAGGAAGAAATATGCAAACAAATTAGGGAAATGAGTAAAAAACATAGAATAATAATCATGGGGGATTTCAACTACCCAGATATTAATTGGACAGTAGAGGTAGGTAAAGGGGATAAGGGAATGGAGTTCCTACAATGTGTACAGGATTCCTTTCTAACTCAGTATGTAAGAAACCCAACAAGGGAGGATTCACTACTGGGGAATGAACCAGAGCAGATAAGAGAAGTAAAAGTAGGGGAACATATAGGCAATAGTGACCATAATATACGCTTTAAGATAATTGAGAAGGACATAAGCATGACAAAGACCAGGTTAATAGATTGGAGAAAAGCCAATTTGAGGGGCTGAGAATAGAACTTGGGAAATGGACAACAATATTGGCAAACAATGATGTAGAACAGCAATGGGAAACATTTAAAATGGTGTTCAACAGAGTCCAGGAAAAATATATTCCGGCACAAAACAAAAACAAAAACAAACACAACACTAATGAGACACCATGGATGAATAAAGATATAAGGGAAAAATTGAGGGTCAGGAAAGAGGCATACACTAAGTTCATGAACAGCAGGGGAAAGTGTGACAAGGGAGAATACGAAGAGATTAGGCGAGAAGTTAAACAATTAGGAAGTCAAAGAGGAACTATAAAATTAAATTATCAAGGCACATAAAACAAAATAGTAAAATATTCTACAGGCACATAATTTTAAAAAAAAAAGGAAATTCGGGATGGGAATAGGGCCACTAAGGGATGGACAGGATAAAATTACAGGCAGCGATTGCGAAATGGCAGAAATATTAAATAATTACTTTGTTTCAGTATTTACCAGGGAGACAGATCTGGTGGACATGACATCGGAAGACGAGATTAGAAATGATACAACCGCATTTAAAATAAAAAGAAGAAATATTAAATAAACTAATCGCCCAAAGAGGATTGAATCCATGCATTTTAAAAGAAACTAGAGAAGAGAGAGCCGAGGCACTATTTTTTAAATTTTGTTTTTATGGGATGTGGGCGTCGCTGGCAAGGCCAGCATTTATTGCCCATCCCTAATTGCCCTTGAGAAGGTGGTGGTGAGCCGCCCTCTTGAACCGCTGCAGTCCGTGTGGTGAAGGTACTCCCACAGTGCTGTTAGGGAGGGAGTTCCAGGATTTTGACCCAGCGACGATGAAGGAACGGCCGATATATTTCTAAGTCAGGATGGTGTGTGACTTGGAGGGGAACTTGGAGGTGGTGGTGTTCCCATGCGCCTGCTGCCCTTGTCCTTCTAGGTGGAAGAGGGCGCGGGTTTGGGAGGTGCTGCCGAAGAAGCCTTGGCGAGTTGCTGCAGTGCATCTTGTAGATGGTGCACACTGCAGCCTCGGTACGCCGGTGGTGGAGGGAGTGAATGTTTAAGGTGGTGGATGGGGTGCCAATCAAGCAAACTGCTTTGTCGCGCTTCTTGAGTGTTGTTGGAGCTACCCTCATCCAGGCACATGGAGAGTATTCCATCACACTCCTGACTTGTGCCTTGTAGATGGTGGAAAGGCTTTGGGGAGTCAGGAGGTGAGACACTTGCTGCAGAATACCTAGTCTCTGACCTGCTCTTGTTGCCACAGTATTTATATGGCTGGTCCAGTCAAGTTTCTGGTCAATGGTGACCCCCCAGGATGTTGATGGTGGGGGATTCGGCGATGGTAATGCCATAGAATGTCAAGGGTGGTGTTTAGACTCTCGCTTGTTGGAGATAGTCATTGCCTGCCACTTGTGTGGCGCGAATGTTATCTGCCACTTATCAGCCCAAGCCTGAACGTCGTCCAGGCCTTGTTGCATGTGGGTATGGACTGCTTCATTATCTGAGGAGTTGTGAATGGTGCTGAAAACTGTGCAGTCATCAGCGAACATCCCCATTTCTGACCTTATGTTGGAGGGAAGGTCATTGATGAAGCAGCTGAAGATGGTTGGGCCTAGGACACTACCCTGCAGCGATGTCCTGGGGCTGTGATGATTGACCTTCAATCACCACAACCATCTTCCTTTGTGCCAGGTATGACTCCAGCCAGTGGCGAATTTTCCCCCCCCGATTCCCATTGATTTCAGTTTTACTAGGGCTCCTTGATGCCACACTTGGTCAAATGCTGCCTTGATGTCAAGGGCAGCCACTCTCACTTCACCTCTGGAATTCAGCTCCTTTGTCCATGTTTGGGCCAAGGCTGTAATGAGGTCGGGAGCCGAATGGTCTTGACAGAACCCAAACTGAGCATCAGTGAGCAGGTTATTGGTGAGTAAGTGCCACTTGATCGCACTGTCGATGACACCTTCCATCACTTTGCGGATGATTGAGAGTAGACTGATGGGGCGGTAATTGGCCGGATTAGATTTGTCCTGCTTTTTGTGGACACGACATACCTGGACAGTTTTCCACATTGTCGGATAGATGCCAATGTTGTAGCTGTACTGGAACAGCTTGGCTAGAGGCGCGGCTAGTTCTGGAGCACAAGTCTTCAGCACGATAGCTGGGATGTTGTCAGGGCCCATAGCCTTTGCTGTATCCAGTGCGCTCAGCCGTTTCTTGATATCATGTGGAGTGAATCGAATTGGCTGAAGACTGGCTTCTGTGATGGTGGGGACCTCAGGAGGAGCACATATTTAATAATTCGTTACAAAAAGATGTAGCGCCAGATGACTGGCAGATAGCTAATGTTATACCTGTAGTTAAGAAGGAGATAGAACACATCCAGGGAACTATAGACCAGTCAGCTTACCATCGGTGGTAGGAAAAATAATGGAATCCCGACTGAAGGAGAAAATAGAAAACCATCTACTGCAACAGCAACAACTTGTATTTATATAGCGCCTTTAATGTTGTAAAACGTCCCAAGGCGCTTCACAGGCGTGTTATAAGACGGAAAATTTGACACCGAGCCACATAAGGAGAAATTAGGACAGATGACAAAAGCTTGGTCAAAGAGGTAGGTTTTAAGGAGTGTCTTAAAGGAGGAGAGAGGCAGAGAGGTTTAGGGAGGGAATTCCAGAGCTTAGGGCAGCTGAAGGCACGGTCATCAATGGTTGAGCGATTAAAATCAGCGAGTGGCGGGGGGGGGACTGGCGGAGCTTACAGAGATAGGGAAGGACGAGGCCATGGAAGAATATGAAAACAAGGATGAGAATTCTAAAATCGAGGCGTTGCTTAACCGGGAGCTAATGTAGGTCAGCGAGCACAGGGGGTGATGGGTGAACAGAACTTGGTGCGAGTTAGGACACGGGCAGCCGAGTTTTGGATCACCTCAAGTTTACGTAGGGTAGAACGTGGGATGCCAGCCAGGTGTGTGTTGGAATAGTCAAGTCTAGAGGTAACAAAGGCATGGATGAGGGTTTCAGCAGCGGATGAGCTGAGGCAGGGGTGGAGACAGGCGATGTTACGGAGGTGGAAGTAGGCGGTCTTTGTGCTGCGGATATGTGGTCGGAAGCTCATTTCGGGGTCAAATATGACACCAAGGTTGTGAACAGTTTGGTTCAGCCTCAGACAGATAATAGGGGGAGGGATGGAGTCGGTGGCTAGGGAATGGAGTTTGTGGTGGGGACCGAAAACAATGGCTTCAGTCTTCCCCATATTTAATTGGAGAAAATTTCTGCTCATCTAGTGCTGGATCTTGGACAAGCAGAAACCAAAAATATAATAATGAATAGTCTGCATGGATCTCAAAAGGGAACATCTTGCTTGACCAACTTCATTGAATTTTTTGAAGAGGTAACCAGAGAGAGTAGACAAGGGTAATGCAGTAGATGTAATTTATCTAGATTTCCAAAAGGCCTTCGATAAGGTACCCCATAATCGACGCATGAATAAGGTCAGAGCATGCAGAGTCAGGGGACAAGTAGCAGACTGGATAGCTAGCTGGCTGCAAGACAAAGCAGAGAGTAGGAGTAAAGGGTACCTATTCAGAGTGGCAGAAGGTGGGAAGTGGGGTCCCACAAGGTTCAGTGCTGGGACCACTTATTCACAATTCATATTAACGATTTAGACTTTGGAATCAAAAACACAATTTCTAAACTTGCAGATGACACCAAATTTGTGGGGCGGAGGGGGGGGGTGGCCGATGATAGTCAATACTGAGGAGGACTGCAACAAATTACAAGAAGACATTAACTTGTGGAATGGGCATATAATTGGCAAATTAATTTCAACACTTAAGTGTGCGGTATTACATTTTGGTAAGAAAAATAAGGAGGCCACATATTACTTGGAAAATAAGAATCTAAATGGGGTAGAGGAGCAAAGAGATCTGGGAGTACAAATACACAAATCACTAAAAGTAGCGACACAGGTTAACAAGGCCATTAAAAAAAAAAGCAAACCAAACACTAGGGTTTATTTCTAGAGGGATAGAATTTAAAAAGTAGTGAAGTTATGTTAAACTTGTATCGAACCTTGGTTAGACCATACTTGGAATACTGTGCACAGTCCTGGTCGCCATATTGGCCCAGAAATTCGGGTCTCCACGGGTGAGTACGCACGGGGTACTCACCCGTAAGCCCAATGGAAGTGCCGGTTTCCTGCATGCGCGGGAAACCGGCACTTCCGTTCCCCTGAAAGAAGGGGTTCAGAGGTCGAACGCATGCGCGGGAGAGGCTGCGCGTGCGCATCGAACTTCGGTTTCTTTTACAGGTTTTCCCGGGAGGGTAAGTCTCCAGAAGTTAGACATGTAAAAAGCAGGCGTAAGGCCTGCTTTTTACAAGGTAAGTGGTGAATTAATTAAAATTAAAACATTTTTTCCACAGGTTTATTATTTTTAAATACTTTGAATCATAATCATAATCAACTTTTATTGTCATTGTTAGTGCACAAGTGCAGTACAACGAAATGTAGGCTTGCAGCTCCGGAGAGTGTACATTTAGATTAAGACATTTAAACATTCAACATTCATTTGGCTTGTAATACATTAACATAAACATAAACATAATAAAGTGCATTGGCAGATGTGCAGGCTTTAGAGTTTATTTGTGGAGTTCAGTAGGATGACAGCCCTGGGAAAGAAGCTGTTCCTAAATCTGGTCGTTCGGGTGCGAATGCATCTGTAGCGTCTCCCAGATGGCAGGAGGGCGAACAGACTGTGGCTGGGGTGGGTAGGGTCTTTGATGATGGACCGTGACCTCCGTAAACAGCGTTTCTGGTATATGTGCTCTATGGTCGGTAGCCGGGTGCCGGTAATGCGTTGGGCAGTTTTGACTACCCGCTGCAGGGCTTTCCGGTCATAGTAGCTGCAGCTGCCATACCATACTGTGATACAGTTCGTCAGGATGCTCTCTATTGTGCAGCGGTAAAAGTTAGAGAGGATCAGGGGTGACAGGTTACATCCCTTCAGCCTCCTTAGGAAATATAGGCGCTGGGCCCAGGCCTTCTTCACCAGAGAGGAGGTATTGAGGGACCAGGAGAGGTCTTCTGTGATGTGGACTCCGAGGAACTTAAAGCTTTCCACCACAGCCCCATGGATGTGGATGGGGGTGTGACTTCCACCTTTAGACTTCCTGAAGTCCACAAGAAAGGTAAGTTTATTTTTAGCCCCGTTAGAAAATAAAAAAAAAATTTCAAAAATTTAAATTATTGTTTAAAATAGTTATTTCATGTAATTTATAGTTTATTTAAAAAATGTGATTTAAAAAAAAAAAAAAAATTATTTGAAGATTTAGTGATGTTATGGGGCCGTAGTATTTCTAAGTTTTGACAGGTCTTCCTGTCAGACTTATGAATGAAGCATTCCCTGTTACCATTGGCTCTCCATGGCCCACGTGATCCCAGGGGACGCATCGAACTAACTGCACCCCTGGGATACGCAAGCATTGCGCGCCGGCAGCTGGAGCAAGCCCAGGATCGGAATTCCACGGGGGCCCACAGCTCAACGGCTGGCGCGCAAGGTAAGTGCAGGTCGGGGGCTTGCACCCGCGGGAAGCCCCCGACCTGAATTTCTGGGCCAAAATGGATATAGAGGCACTGGAGAGGGTGCAAAAAGGACATACAAGGATGATAACAGAACTGCGAGGTTATACTTATCAGGAAAGGATGAACAGGCTGGGTCTCTTTTTTTCTCTTGGAAAAGAGAAGGCTGAGGGGTGACCTAATAGAGGTCTTGAAAATCATGAAAGGTTTTGACAGAGTAGATACAGAGAGAGTGTTTCCACTTGTGGGGAAGAGTAAAACTAGAGGCCATCAATATAAGATAGTCACCAAGAAATCCAATAGGGAATTCTTTACCCAAAGAGTGGTGAGAATGTGGAACTCACTACCACAAGGAGTGGTTGAGGCGAATGATATAGATGGATTTATGGGGAGACTAGATAAACACATGAGGGAGAAAGGAATGGAAGGATATGTGTACAAAATTATGAGGGGCATAGATAGGATGGATGCTGAGGAGCTTTTTCCCTTAGTAGAGGGGTCAATAACTAGGGGGCATAGATTCAAGGTAAAGGGCGGGAGGTTTAGAGGGGATTTGAGAAAGAACTTTTTCACCCAGAGGGTGGTTAGAGTCTGGAACTCACTGCCTGAAAGGGTTGTGGAGGCAGAAACCCTCACAACATTTAAGAAGCATTTGGATGTGCACTTGAAATGCCATAGCATACAAGGCTACGGGCCAAATGCTGGAATATGGGATTAGATTAGGCAGGGCTTGATGGCCGGCGCGGACACGATGGGCCGAAGGGCCTCTATCCGTGCTGTATTACTCTATGACTCTATGATATGTTGGTGGGCTGAGATGAAGTAGGGTGGGAGGAGGCTCGTGTGGAACATAAACGACTACATGGACTGGTTGGGCCGAATGGCCTGTTTCTGTGCTGTATATCCTATGTAATTCTATGTAATGTTTCTTTATTGGAAGTTGCCAATTGGTTGTATTGTGGCAAATTTTAAAATGGCTCCATTACATCCTGAAGGCTGTCTATTTTTCCCGGGAAATAATGGTCCAAAGGCTAATTGTTCATCCTGCAACCCTCTATTCCAGATGACTTTGCATAAGGTCACATTGTGGTTCATGGGAAGTTTGGGCTGGCAAAGAGTTCGAGAAGTCTCGACTCAAGATGATGAAGGCATGGACTATGGTTTCAGCAGCAGTAGGAGGTAGGGGTAGAGTTTGGCAGTGTTGCAGCGATGGATGAAAGTGGTTTTGGGGGGGAAGTAGCACAGCTCGGTTAAGCATGGAGCCAAAGCCAGAGGGAGGTACAGAGCTGTTGTCAGGAACCAAAGAGAATTGCTTTGGTTTTGCCAATGGTAAACGAAAGGAAAATTTGGCGCAGCCAGATCTTAATGTCAGTAGGTAGTTGGAGAGTGTAACAACAACCTTTGAATCGATGGAAGAGTCTCTGGGGTAGAGCTTGTTGTCGTTGCCATATATGTGGAGACTGATTTGGTGGTTCCAGTGATATTGCCAAAGGCTAGAATGTTTCAGGGGAGGAGACCAAGGATGAAGCCTTGGGGTATATTGGCGTTAATCATGTACCAAAGAAGGGGAAGCCATTGGAGGTGATTGTGTTTTTGTTGCACTGGATGGGGAGAGATATTGAAGGAGGATGGAGTGATTGATGGTGTCAGACTGTGGCGAGATCAAGGAGGAAGAGGAAAGACCATGAGTAATGCCACAGATATATGGAGGTGTCAATCTCCTTGTATATGACAGCTAGAGGAGGGAAAGAACTTGCATTTATATAGCGGGGGAGAAATTCGGTGGAGCTGCAAACGGGGCGCCGGATTTAGCGCAGCGTTTGGAGCAGTTGCGACCACCGAAAATTCAGCTTGTGCGCCCCAAGAGGGACACGGGGTGAGGCTCGAGGCGCCCCGCGTCCCTCTTAGGGCGCTGAAACTGAATATCGCAGCGAAATGTGCCGCAGCGCCACACACTGCGGCACGGCGTGCTGCGGTACTGCAGGCCTTCCTCCCATTCTTAAGGGGGAGGGGCCTGCACCAGAGCGATCGGAGATCGCGAGTGCCGGCAAAAGAGCCCGGCACCGAGGAAAAGTGCCGGGCTCTCGGAAAACAGCCGGCACTGCCGCGGGGGGCGATCAGGAGCCCGGGGACGGAGGTGCTGGCAGGCGGCCGCCGAAAAAAAAGGGCCGCCCCGCACCTCCACCTTAATTTGCGGCACTCCCGCCACAGGTAGGCCCTGTGAACCGGGCGCGATTTGCGAATGGCGCTACAGAGGCGGGCGCTACCAAATATCGCGATCGGGGCGCTGCGCACACTGATGATGTCATCGGTGGCGGCGCAGCGCAACAGGCTAACGCCGCCATTAGCGCCCCAGCTAAATATTGCGGGAGGCGCGGCCAGTGGCACTACAGCCACTGAGTGCCCTCTTTAGGCGCTAACTGGTGGCGCAGCCCACCAAATTTCTAGGCCAGCATCTTTCATATCCTCAGGATATGCTTCACGGTCAGCAAATTACTTTTGAAGAGTAGTCTATTTTTGTAAGCAAATGTGGCAGCCAATTTGCACATGGTAAGGTCCTACAAACAGCAGAGAGCTAAATGACCAGTTGATGCATTTTGATGGTGTTGGCCAGGATAACCCAAAGTTACTAAGCTATCTTGGTTAAGAATAATTAGAGTTGGGAGCCACTGAAAATTCTAATTATTATTCAGGTTGGTAAAGATTGAGGGTTGCAGCAACAAGCTCAAAAATCAAATTTATCACTGTTCCCCACTTGTGATTGTAGGCAGGTAACCTTTTTGGTTAATGGGATAAATACTTGAAGGGGAAACAAATTACAGGGCAATGGGAAAAGAGCAGGGGAGTGAGATGAATTGGATAGCTCTACCAAAGAGCTGGCACAGGCACGATGGACCGATTTACATAGGATATACGGCACAGAAACAGGCCATTCGGCCCAACCAGTCCATGCCGGCGTTTATGCTCCACTCGAGCCTCCTCCTGTCTTTCCTCATCTAACTCTATCAGCATAACCCTCTATTCCCTTCTCCCTCATATACTTGTCTAAATGCCACTTAAATGCATCGATACTATTCGCTTCAACCACTCCCTGTGGTAGCGAGTTCCACATTCTCACCACTCTCTGGGTAAAGAAGTTTCTTCTGAATTCCCTATTGGATTTCTTGGTGACCATCTTATATTGATGACCTCTAGTTATGCTCTTCCCCACAAGTGGAAACATTCTCTCTCTATCCACTCTATCAAAACCTTTCATGATTTTAAAGACCTCTATTCGGTCACCCCTCAGCCTTCTTTATTCAAGAGAAAAGAGACCCAGCCTGTTCATCCTTTCCTGATAGGTATACCCTCGCATTTCTGGTATCATCCTTGTAAATCTTCTCTGCACCCTCTCCAGTGCCTCTATATCCTTTTTATAATATGGCGGGATCAGGATTGGCCTCCTGTGCTGTATCATTCTATGGTTCTATGAACCTGCTGTTTAACTGGCTATTAGGAGGTGCATGGGACTGACCTGGGCTGATTTTCTTTCTGTTTTCCCCCTCTCATAATGTGGGAGCAGTTGACCTCCAATCTGCACCCCTTCTTCCGCCCCCCCCCCCCCCCCCCCAAAGTACAGTCAAAATGAGGAAGTGTGTGAATATTGAAAGCTGCAGAGGACATTTCAGAAAACCATTACTGCTGGTATTGTAATGCTACCAGAAAGTGACGGCATAATGATGCTGCCAGGGTGATGGCAGAATCCTGCATAGAGGGAAAGTTTTTAGGCAGGCTTTATCGCTGTACTTGCGCTAAATAATGTGGATCTACTTACACAAACTGATACAGTATACAGTGAGTAAATGTTAGCTAGTTGCACACATCTGGCACTCTGTGGTGTCATTGGTTCCGTGTTTGCTCTAACTGGGATACATGCAGAGGATCTGATATTGGAGAGCAGAACAAGCTGTCGCTGTTGGGAAAGCTGGTATTTATTTTTCGAGCACTGGGTTTAATTGCCGTGTCTCTTGTACAAATGGTGTAAGCTCCTTGTACAAATGGTGTACAGTTCCTGTGTGATTTATGCCGCGTTCATCTACTGAATGTCCGCTTCTGTGAGCTGTGTAGAGGGCACTGCATTCTGGTGGCACCTTGCACCCTAAGGGCATCTTTTTATATTTTCTAAATTTGATTATAGAAGTAGTAGTTCCAGAACTTCTTTCAAATTTAGACTGTCGTTAAAGTAGAATAGCTTCTAATGCAGAGTGTAGCAGTTCTGAGCTTTGAAGTTTTAAGATCTGAATTTTTGGACATCTGCCTGAATGGAGTATACTTGGCAAAAACATTTCGAGTCTCATCGCTTAGATCTAAGATCCTGAAACCAGGCCATTTGGACTACTTGTCTAATTTTCATAACTCCAGTATTGAAATCAAAGCGGAAGCCTGGTGTATTAGGGATATCTTGCCGTGGTTTGTAAATGTGATTGCAGTACACAGTAAACGTGCCAGTGATACCTAGGACATCATAAAATCATTTTAATAGAAATTACAGTGCAGAAGGAAGCCACTCAGCCAATTGCATCTGTGCCAGTGCTAGCACTTATACCAGAGCTATCTGTTCCAATCCCCTTTCTCTCGACCCTTTTTTATATTCTCCCTTTTCAAATGCTTATCCAATCCTCCCCTTAAATTATGTTCTGATCCCTGCCTCAGTAGCAACTAACGGTAAAGCATTCCATGTTCTAATACTCTGAGCAAATTTGTTCCAGCTTCGTTCTCCGAGTGATTGCGGTGAGCTCTCTGGGGCCAGCTTTATTTTACAGGAAACACACTTTTTTTTATCCGGGACCGGCGTGGTGCCGGTTTATCAAAAAGTCCGGATTACAGAGAGGTATAGTAAAAGGTACGAGAGCTCCGTACACAGCAACAAAGCCAGGCTTCCCTGTTGCTTAGCAACAGGTGCAGGAACCCCGGCCACAGACCAAGCGCCCCTGTTGCTTAGCAACAAGTGCAGGAACCCCCGATTACACAGCCACAGATCCAGGAACGGCCACTAATATGAAGTAAAACTTACCTGAACCTACTCCTGAATTTTGCCGGTTAACCGAGATTTCCGGTTATTTAGGTGCCGGTAAATCGAGAGTTTCCTGTAAATGTTTTACACCTGCTCCTGGCAGGATTCCAGCCTGCGCTGGGGACCTCGCCGTGTGGGTGAAAACTGGCCACTGCTGCAGGAGATAGGCGTATGCAGACACCCTTGAAGATTAGAAAAAAAATTGTCCCTGGCTCTGATGAACATCTCCCAATGCAGAACTGCCAATCCGTTGTGCCTAAATTGATTTGCGATCCTGCCTTGGTCTTTCAATTCTTTGCAGCGAGCGTGGCACCTCTCCTAGCCTATTGAATGCTGGCGTTTAGTGTTCCTGAGGAAATAATAATGAAAATGTGATGCATGACGAGGGAACTAGATGTAATATTTCCAAGTTTGCAGACGACACAAAGCTGGGTGGACGTGTGTGCTGTGAAGAGGATGCCGAGAAACTCCAATATGATTTGGACAGGTTGGGTGATTGGGCAGAAGCATGGCAGATGCAATATAACGTGGATAAATGCGAGGTTATCCACTTTGGTGTCAAAAACAGGAAGGCAGATTATTATCTGAATGGCAATAGATTGGGAGAAGGAGAAGTGCAACGAGACCTTGGTGTCCTTGTGCACCAGTCGCTGAAGGTAAGCATGCAGGTGCAGCAGGCGGTTAAGAAGGCAAATGGTATGTTGGCCTTCGTAGCGAGAGGGTTCGAGTACAAGAACAAGGATGTCTTGCTGCAGTTGTACAGGGCCTTGGTGAGACCACACCCTGAGCATTGTGTGCAGTTTTGGTCGCCTTATCTGAGGAAGGATGTTTTGCCATGGAGGGAGTGGAGCAAAGATTCACCAGGCTGATACCTGGGATGGCAGGAATGACGTATGAGGAGAGATTGGGTCGATTGGGCTTCTACTTGCTGGAGTTTAGAAGAATGAGAGGGGATCTCATTGAAACTTATAAAATTCTAACAGGACTAGACAGACTAAGTGCAGGAAGGATGTTCCTGATGGCGGGGAGTCCAGAACCAGGGGCCACAGTCTAAGGATAAGGGGTAAGCCATTTAGGACAGAGATGAGGAGGAATTTCTTCACCCAGAGAGTGGTGAACCTGTGGAATTCTCTACCACAGAAGGCAGTAGAGGCCAATTCATTAAATATATTCAAGAAGGAGTTGGATATATTTCTTAAGGCTAAAGGGATCAAGGGATATGGGGAGAAAGCAGGGACAGGGTACTGAATTTGGATGATCAGCCATGATCTCATTGAATGGCGGAGCAGGCTCGAGGGGCCGAATGGCCTACTCCTGCTCCTATCTTCTTCTATGTTTCTATGACAGAAAAATATATACTTCATTGATTTTCAACCAACAGCCTGTTGGTCGGTTGGATTAACAAGGTGCAACTGTACAAATGTGTTCATGCATTGGCTCACGGGCACCAAAAATATCATGTACAGGTCTTCCCCGAATGACTTGGTAGGTAAATGAACTGAACGGTTTTGGCTTCGATTTCCTGATCTGCGTTAGCTGATCTCATTTGGAGAGTTCCAGTCGCATGGCCCCGGTCCAGAAAGGGGGTTCCCACTCCCGATTCCTACCCAGTAACTCCAGCCGCATGCTGGCTCCGTTGTGATGCCCTCGGTAGTCGAATAACCGGCTGGCACTCGCTGTTTAGGCTCGCGCATGAGGTGTAACCAGTCGCACAAGCCACCTTGGGGATGGTGGTGAAGTTGCACCCCAGCAAAAGTCAATGCTCTCGAGGAGAAAATACAGCAAGTAAAAAAATATATATACCCTGGCACTCGGACATTTGGCTATGTGACTCTTCATTTTGTGTCCTGTGTAGCAAAACGTTGCCTGCATGATATTTAATGCTTTCCCTTCACCAGCAGTTTGCTTAAAAAGCTATTAGTTACAGTAAAAGTCACAATAAGTCAACCCCAAGTTATTCAGCTGCGATTTGCCCGTTGTTTCCAAGATGATTCTACAGCAGTAATGTTTCTGACTGGATTGATTGGGCTGATGCGTCAAGGGTCTTCTTGCCCCGTCGGGTTTATTCCTTGAAAAAAATAATAATGTAGCCATCCAATACACGATCAGAGCAGCCGCTGTTCAGCATAATGAAGATAAAACGATTCCGCAGTCTCAGTTAGCCCTTTTCTAATGGCCCTGGAGACCCAAGTTATTCTCTCAGCAGAGAGGTTCAGGCCTGGCCAGCATCTTTTCCCACAGTCAGCGTAAGGGAAAAATAATCTCCCAAAATGGTTGTCATTCATTGTAGATCCAGCGTCCAAGGGTCAGAAAGGTTCTTTTTATAAAAAAAAAAAAAAATTTAACCATTTTTTTAAGCAGTCACATTGCATCACACTCCATTTGGTCCCACAAAGCCTCTGCAACCTAACTACCGAAACCAGTTCAGCACCAGACTTATTTAGCGTATTGTACCAGCGCACTATAGGAAATGTTGCACTTAAGCCTATGTCCTCCTGGTGCACAAATAATAAGGGCAAAACTGCAAAGTAGAAAATGCAAATGCTGGCAGTTGGGGGCGATTTTAACCCTACTCGCTCAGCAGAAACCTGGCGGGTGGGCAGTTACAATCGCCCTGGCTCTGAACTGTCCGAAAGTTGCCAATTTTAACCTGCTGTCCTGAGCAGCCAGCGGGGACACGCGCCCGGAGCCAACAGGGTTCTTCTGTACCTATGCATGTTGCGACCCGATGACATCATTGAGACCCGACTCTAATTTTAACTCGGGCCTGAACGGGGAATCCACCTGGAGTTAAAATCGGGGCCATTAGGTCAGTATCTCCAAGGAGAAAATGACAGGGTCACATTTCAGATGTAGATCCTTTGTCAGAACTGGTTTGCCAGATGCTGTTGATTTTCCAGTGTTTTCTGCCTCAATACAGGAAACTTTGTGCTATCCGGCACCGACGGGACCGAGCTGTTGCTGTTCCCTCAAAACTGTCGGACTCTCCAGCGCTAATGTTGAAAGATACGGAAGCTTCTGAGCTCCGTATCTGTCAACAAACCCTGTTGCTAGCAACAGCTTCTAAACAGTCCAAACGTCTCTGTAGCTTAGCAACAGCTTCAGCAGACCTTGCAGAGCCTGACTGTTGAGGAAAAAAGCAACGAGAAGAAACAAAAACGGCTCCTGATTTTTGCCAGTGGCTCGAGCATTCCGGACAGTTAGCCTCCGGATAACACAAAGTTTCCTGTATTTCTTTTGTGATTCATTTACTATATTATTTCTAGTTACTTCCAGCACCAATGACAGACTTGTGACGACCATAGTGTTATAAAGCTTAAAATCTTCACGTTGGAATGACAGAATCCATAGCTGCTTTTATATTGTGCGCATGTTGTGCTGTTGCAGCTGGCTCCTGACATGTGGGTCTTGTATGACTCTCTCTCTCTCCTCCCACTTTGAAGTCTCCACATGTTCTTCAGAATTACAGACAATGATGTTAAAACCACTGAGTTAATGGTGAGTTAGTAAGGTAACCTTGGGTCTTGCTGTATGAAGTGACAATGTAGAGGCAGCAGCGATATGTAGATTTTTACTCCTCCAAAGCAAGAAAATAAGACTTGGGTAAACAGTGTATGTTAATTCTTTAAGACAACTCGAATTGTTTATTTCCCTCCTTCATCTTTTGGGTTTCGCAACCTCGTTCATAAGCTTCTCTCGATCCTACTGCGAGAAATCGTGCTAAGCTCGTCAATAGTGACTCGTTTAATTATTTTTTTTTCTCCTGTGTTTTTTCCTCTCTCTTTTTGTTGCCTTCCACTCGGCACTTAGGCTTTTTAATGTCTCCTTTCCTGTGGCAAGACCAAGATTAGGAATGCGCCATGTGGGGAATTGCAGACATCAACCCACTCTGTGGTGCAATACAGTGGTGCAGTATTACGCCCTACTACCGCCATGTAAGCCGAACCAAAATAAAAAGGCAAAACAAGGCATCTTTCAACGATAGCAAAATACTGCAGATGCTGGAATTCCGAAATAACAACAGCAAATGCTGGAAAAACTCAGCAGGCCAGGCAACATCCGTGGAGAGAAAATAGAGTCGACGTTTCGGGTCGAAACCCTTTTTCAAAACTGGAAAGGAAATGAAATAGATCGAAAGGCAGGGCTGGGGAGGGAACAAAAGAAGTGAATAGACATTAAGAGGTATTCAAAACGAGACGAGATGGTGATCGGACTAGTAAAGAGACAAAAGACGGCTCGGATTAGGTGTGAAATGTACTGGCAGAATGAGAGACAGCTGCCATGTAAAAAAAAAGAGGAAAGGGGCGGGGGGTGGGGTGGGAAAACCCAAAACAAAGGGGTGGCGGAAAAAACAAAATAAGTAAAAATGTAATAGAGGCCGAGGTTATGATCTGAAATTGTTGAACTCGATATTGAGTCTGGAAGGCTGCAAAGTGCCTAATCGGAAGATGAGGTGCTGTTCCTCGAGTTTACGGTGAACTTCCGTGGAACAATGCAAGAGGCCAAGGACGGTGAGGTCCAAGTGGGAATTGAGCGGTGAATTAAAATGACAGGCGACCGGAAGCTCGGGGTCCCCCTTACAGACTGAACGGAGGTGTTCAGCAAAGCGGTCACCCAATCTGCATTTGAATCAACGTTGATTCAAACACCACTGTGCTGGAGCTTCCAAGATAGCTTAGTGGGGAAATGCACCACCTGGTGTGGTACTGACCTTCAGAGACCAGAAAGGCCTCGGGTTCAACCTTTGGGTTGTGTTGAGCGAGCAGATCTCAGTTGGGGGAGTGGGTGACAGGGGCTGCTCCAGTAAGCTTCAGTGTTAGGGAAGGGAGAAATCATCCGGGGTTCCTGTTCCTGATCGTCCTACAGTGACCCCCCCCCCCCCCCCCACTGGATGGTGTCTTCAGGTGAGCACAGGCTAGGGCTCTGCTGTGATACCCCCCACGGTTGAATAGGTTGTCAATGCTTACTGTTCAGGCTTGTACATAAAGAATGGCTGTTGGGATGAGGCACTAGAGCTGCGTGTGCCTATGGAACAGTTTCCCAGCTTGGGAGGGAGGGGGTGTGGGGAAGTTTTTCTTAGAAAGAGGAAAGCATTTCGATCTCTGCAG
This sequence comes from Somniosus microcephalus, assembly GCF_052327205.1. NCBI lineage: Eukaryota > Metazoa > Chordata > Chondrichthyes > Squaliformes > Somniosidae > Somniosus > Somniosus microcephalus. The sequence goes on along the minus strand of NC_141019.1, from coordinate 21,067,341 downwards.
TAATTGCAGCATCTCGATATGGCATTGGCAGTAGAATCTCTAATATTGCGATTCTTCCATTAGGAAATTATTTTTGCACATTTCCTAGTTTTATTCAAAAGTAATGAAAATTGACAAGTGTTCCCGCCACCAATCTTTTGATGCAAGTGGGCAGCAAACGTTTGGTGTCAAGGACAGAGAGCGGGGAACGGTAGGTGTGTTTTCCGGGCAGCTTGCCGTCTGCTTCCAGCATGTTGTGGCGCGGTAGTTGCGATTCGCTCCACTGTTCTATCTGTCACTGTAAAATCACTTGGCGACAGTACGGAGGTTAATTGGAGCAGTTGGATACCATTCAAGCCCATTCCTACACGAGGATGAATGATGTGGGGTTAGTCACTTCCGTGGGATATTCCAAGTGTGCATTTTGATAGCGGCACCGGATATTTAGAATTCCAGATTTTATTGTCGTGTGTGTGGTGTTTTTTTTCCTCCCTCCTTCAGAGGGCAAGGATAGAACATGGTGGCCATGCAGTCCTTCACCAATCTTGTTTCTTCATTTCCTTTCAGAGAAAAGGAGGAGGGAAGCTGTTGCAGCTGCTACCCGTCTCACTGAAGCGCTGGTGGATCATCTTAATGTTGGGTGGGTATTCGCCTTTATCAGTGACCTAACAAATCCAGGGAAACATTTATCTTTTTTTCTACAGTTCTCCAGAACTTATGAAGAGGCGGGAGGAAATAATTGTCGAAATGATTGATAGAAATTTCTGTACTTATTTTGCAATCTTTATGCAAGATGTTTCGCCCTCCTTCAATATGGCACTGTTGCAGGATTGACTAATTATTTTTCTGACAGGCTCGTTATTCGTTATGACCATTCAAATCACCCACGGTAATTACAAGGGGATAATAGTCTGATTGCCCCAAGACAGGATTATGTCCTGCTGTAGGTACTGTTTGGATGGATCCATTAATCTGCACTCCCTGAGATGTAAATATTGCCACTTGTGCACTCATCCTTATTGTTTGTAAAAAGCCAAAGGCAATCTGTAAAATATGGAGCAATAAAATCGACCAGTTTTGGGGCCATGCTTAGAAAATAGGCATTCGAGTGGTAGTATGAATATTCCTGTTATCAGTATACCTGCTTAGCAAGTTGAAATCTGGTTACTATCTAGTGACCCCTACTGGGTGTGTGTTGGGGCCATTTTCACCTACTGCCTGCCCTGTTTACGAGGCGTCTGGCACTTGAAAATGGCGGGGAAACCGCGGCCGCTCCTTGGGCACCCAAGGCCTACCTGATGCGATTTTCAGGTAGACCTGTAAATGGTTGCTTGGCGCTCCTGCCCGAAACCGGTGGCAGGCTGCTTGCAAATTGATTCAGATCGGGCACCTTCGCCAGTTGTAGGGCCCCGTTTGCAATTGTCAAGTCCAAACGGGTGGAGCCTGTGCCGTGCACGCTCTGGCCCATCTGTATCGGGCGGTGAGCGGACTAACTGGCTGTCCTTAAAGGGACCACTGGAGGCTGCTCCAAAAACGGTCTGGCCCATCTGTATCGGGCGGTGAATGGACTAACTGACTGTCCTTAAAGGGACCACTAGAGGCTCGACGTCTGCCCTTGTTGACAGTAGGCTCCCGAGGTATGGAAAGTGGTCCACGTTGTCCAAGGCCTTGTCGTGGATTTTGATAATCGGGGGGCAGCACTGTGTGGCGGGGGCAGGTTGGTAGAGGTCCTTTGTCTTACGGATGTTTAGTGTAAGGCCCATGCTCTCTCATGCTTCGACGACGAAGTCCAACACCGCCTTCAGTGTGCCAGTGCAGCCTTCGGTCGCCTGAGGAAGAGAGTGTTTGAAGACCAGGACCTCAAACCCAGCACTAAGCTCATGGTCTACAGGGCAGCAGTGATACCTGCCCTGCTGTATGCCTCAGAGACATGGACCATGTACAGCAGGCACCTCGAAGCACTGGAGAGGTACCACCAACGCTGCCTCCGCAAGATCCTGCAAATCCATTGGCAGGATAGGCGCACCAACGTCCGTGTTCTCGCTCAGGCCAACATCCTCAGCATTGAAGCTCTGACCACGCTCAATCAGCTCCGATGGACGGGTCACATTGTCCGCATGCCCAATACGAGACTCCCAAAACAAGTGCTCTACTCGGAGCTCCGGCACAGCAAGAGAGCCCCAGGTGAGCAGAGGAAACGCTTCAAGGACACCCTCAAAGCCTCCTTGAAAAAGTGCAACATCCCCACCGACACCTGGGAATCCCTGGCCCAAGACCGCACAAAGTGGAGGAGAAGCATCCGGGAAGGCGCCGAACACCTCGAGTCTCTTCGCCGGGAGCAAGCGGAAGCCAAGCGCAAGGAGCGCACGTCAACCCAAGCACCCCACCCACCCGCCCCTTCAATCACTGTCTGCCCCACCTGTGACAGAGACTGTAGGTCCCGCATTGGACTCATCAGTCACCTGAGAACTCATCTTTAATGTGGAAGCAAGTCATCCTCGGTCCTGAGGGACTGCCTATGAAGAAGACCAAAATGCTCCAAAAACTGTCTGGGTCATTTTTTTGGAGGGGAAATTTTTGTGGGGCCAGGAGGAGCAGGAATGTTAATCCTGGCCTCACAGAAATACTGCTGCCAACTGCTGGGTAACTCGCCCCCCCCTCTTCCCCCCTTTCTCCCCCCCCCCCCCCCCCCCCCCGCCGCCACTTCAGTTTCCCCTGCCCCACCCCAGTACGGCGAGCCGCCCACTAGAGCTCATTGACCACCGGGCAGCTCACTGCCCTTATTCTAATGAGTCCCGAGCCTGAAAATGGTGCGGACGGGCGCAGCAGGCACAGCGCCAACTTCACGCCCGTTTTGGCCATACGCGTCTCTTACTGAAACAGCATTTGAGAAAAATTTGTCGGCTTGACACTGGGCAAGTCATTTGAAACAAGAATGTTTTTCTTTCATAACCAAATGAAGCCACTTGTTTTTGGGTCTTCAGCTATTGATGAGAGGACCATAACAAAAGCTCCTAAATGTGTTAATCTGACCCTTCAGAAACAGCCTGCTAAGTTTTTGTGCCATTCCGTTTCAGTCACACATGATTCCAGATGAAATCTTGGAGAAGCCAGTGGGTCTGAAGATAGAGTGTATATTGCCTTTGATAAATCTTCCATTTCACTTGCTTTCATTTTATAAATAAATCGGCATGCTTTTACATATGGAGAATGAAGCACGGTGTCGAGAGGGCAAAAGAGAGAAGTAGGGAATATTAAATACTGACAACGGTATCATTTTCATTGATACAATAACTGGTATATTTATAGAGACGATTGGATGGCATGTCATTCAAAAGTACCAGCTGTGCAAATAGCATTAACCGGGAGTAGTCAAGCCAGAGAATGGGTTAAACGTTGTAATTACGTCTTGTGAAATTAGCCGAGTGAATGTGAGTGGGTGCGCTGTTACTGTTTATGTTCTCGGTGTTTCATATTTCAACACTGAGAAATGAAATCGCTCTAGCAGTAATCGAGTAGCAGTGGCCTTCAAGATTGTGCCTCGCTGCATAAAGTTATTGTTTCATTTCCACTGTAAAATCCACTGCAGTGGTATCTGCATAACCTAAGCATGACCTATCACTCACCAGCACTACAGCAGCTGTGTGAAGCAGGTGTAGTGGGGGGGTGCTGAAATGCTTCAGGCACACATTTGACACAGAATGTATGGACTGTGAGCTCCTGCTCTTTCCTGGTAACACAGCTGTGCTTATGATTAACAATGTCCTGCTTCCCCTCTTTTTCCTCTGTGTGCTGCCGTCTCTTCCCCCACCACCCCCCCCCCCCCGCCCGCCCCCCACTCCCCCACCTCATGTTTGGCGAATGTCTGAAACCACGTCCACCTAATTTGGTCAATCGTATGATGAAGAAAGATCGCCCGTCAATAGAATTACAAGGCCGAGTCTGGGGAGGCAGGGCGCTCATGATTTGAGAAATGTACAAACCAAAGCTGAGCATTTATGGGGCGTGTGTGACGATGGCAGCCTCGCTGTGTGTCTGGTGTGGGATTATGCAATCATTACGTGGGGCAGTCTAGGTGCTGTAATAGGGAATGCACAGCAGCTGTTAGTTCTGTTGCACATTCAGCTTTAAGGTATTGACTCTCTATTCAATCCTTCAGGTTCTGGTTGGGTCGTCTAGTTACTTGAGGATGGAGAGGTCCAAACAGTTTATGAATTGCAGGGTTGTCGTAGTGTATCCCCAGTTAAACTACCTGCTGAACCGGTTCAATTTTGATGGTGATTCAGGCTGACGTTGCATGTGCACAAAATGTCCAATTCTTCGTGTATGAGCCCAAGGAGTTGGTTGACTGGTGAAGGGGCATGGTGGTGGATGACAATTAGGCCTGACCCCTGGCTGACATTAAAAAAAAAAAAAAAAATCTCCTCCCTAACTTGGGTATGCAGAGCCCTATTGTAGTGCTCTTACTGGCTGAGATCCGCTAACGCGGCAGAGATCAAGGAGTTAACTTTTTTGGACAACATGGCTCAACACAACGTTATGTTCAGTCCGTAAGGGGGACCCTGAGCTTCCGGTCGCCTGTCACTTTAATTCACCGCTCCATTCCCACTCGGACCTCACCGTCCTCGGCCTCTTGCATTGTTCCACGGAAGCTCAGTGTAAGCTCAAGGAACAGCACCTCATCTTCCGATTAGGCACTTTACAGCCTTCTGGACTCAATATCGAGTTCAACAATTTCAGATCATAACCTCGGCCCCTATTATATTTTTTATCCACACCTTTGTTTTGGTTTTTCCCCCCCCTCCCCTTTCCCTTTTTTCTCTCTCCCACATGGCAGCTGTCTCCCACTCTGCCAGCGCATTTCACACCTAATCTAGAGCCGTCTTTTGTCTCCACTTGTCCTATCACCATCTCGTCTGGTTTTGAATACCTCTTAATGTCTCTTCACTTCTCTTTTGTTCTCTCCCAGCCTGGCCTCTTAATCTGTTTCATTTCCTGTGCTTTTTAAGTCCTGACAAAGGGTTTTGACCTGAAACGTTGACTCTAATTTCTCTCCATGGATGTTGCCTGGCCTGCTGAGTTTTTCCAGCATTTTCTGTTGTGTACATTCCCCATTATGATCTCCTCCAGACTGTGCCATGTGATGATTGCATAATTCCACACGACACCTGCAGTAATTTTTGGTGTAAGGTTAGTTTTCCCCGCCCTCCTCCGAAACCTGCTCACCTTTCTTGTAGCTTGTTTAAATGTGAGTGACTGGTGGGGAGCCATTTGATTCCTGCACACTTTCCTGGAATGTCAAGTAAAATCTCAAAAATATTATCTGTATCCTTAAAGGCTTACACAATAATCTAGTTACTGAAAGGAGACCTAGTTAAATTTAAAAAAATTCAACTTATTCCCTTCTAGTTTAATAATTACCAATTCTTTATTGCATCACTGAAGCGATGCATTGTGATCCTAGAGCCTATTGAACTGTCGAATGAGCATTCTCCCACTCGAGTCAGCTGCACCACTGGACTTGTGCTGTGCCACAATTTATCCTAATAGACCAGTTTGTTTACAAACTGCAGCCATAGTTGCTTGATTTTTTCTTGTGGCTATATTTTGCTCTACAAGGAAGGAGGGGGAGACGGTGAGCCGAGGGGGAGGGGGGGGGGAGACGGTGAGCCGAGGGGGAGGGGGGGGAGACGGTGAGCCGAGGGGGAGGGGGGGGGGAGACGGTGAGCCGAGGGGGAGGGGGGGGAGACGGTGAGCCGAGGGGGAGGGGGGGGAGACGGTGAGCCGAGGGGGAGGGGGGGGAGACGGTGAGCCGGGGGGGGAGGGGGGGGAGACGGTGAGCCGGGGGGGGAGACGGGGGGAGACGGTGGGCCGGGGGGGAGACGGTGGGGGGGGGGGGGGGGAGACGGTGGGCCGGGGGGGGAGGGGGGTAGCCGGTGGGGGGGGGAGACGGGGAGCCGAGGGGGAGATGGGGAGGCGGGTGGGAGGGGGAGATAGTGAGCCCAAATGGTTCACCACTATCTTTCAGGGAAGGGTACCCGACATCCTCACCTGGTCTGACCTACATACGGCTAGGTGGTTGATTTTGAATGCCCTCGGAGATGGCCTAGCATTCAGTAGTCAAAAGAAAATAAATGACAATGAAGGCGGCCCACCACTACCTTCTGAGGGCAACGAGGGATGGCCAATAAATTAGGCCCCGTTTGTGTCCCCCACGTCCGGAGAACAAATGTGGAAAATAATTCTTCTGGGCATTGCCAGAAAATGGACAGAGACAGACACATGGACACCATTTTGTTGAGATATAGATTTGAGTTTTGGATTCTCTTCTTGCTTTGACCCTTCCAAGAAGAACATTTTAGCACCGTTTTCAGTTGCTGCACATGTGGTAAAATTGCATGCAGGAAACTCTACAGCCGTGGCACCTCTTCAGAGCCAAAAATTACAGCTGGGCAGTGTTACAATCGAGGGAAAATTCACTACAAATGTTGGTGTGCAATTTGCCAAGTATTTTTTTAAGGAGGTGTTTGTTTACTAGGGGGTCAAATTCCAAGGACTTTTAACGGAACCATAGCTGAGACCAAGGGAAGCAATTTTAATTGAGTTTGAAAAGTTACAGCGGAACATATTTCGAGAAATGTGAAAATCTTGCCGCGGTGAATATTTCTTTTTGTGCAGTAATAAAGGATTGTAGCAAACTGGTTGGAATCAGTTGTCTAAATTTCACTTCCAACCTTAACGGTATACCTTTTCTTGACCTATAACTAAGCGTGATGATAGATTTATGTGCAGGAAGTCTGTGAAAGGTATGTGGCCTGAATATAAAGCTGCAGTGTTGTGGGTTTTTTAGATTAAAGTTTTTTTTTAAATAAAGTTTCCTGGAATGCCTCTTGCAAACCAAAAAAGTACCGCTGTAACTCTTCCAGCATTCAAATACTGTATAATTATTTTTGCCATCTACTGAATTCTTCTCTTCTTAGGCAGTCCCTCGGTACCGAGGATGATTTGCTTCCACATTAAAAATGAGTTCTCAGGTGATTGATGAGTCCAATGTGGGACCTACAGTCTCTGTCACAGGTGGGGCAGACGGTGGTTGAAGGGGCGAGTGGGTGGGGTGCTTGGGTTGACTTGCGCTTGGCTTCTGCTCGCTCCAGGTGAAGAGACTCGAGGTGTTCGGCGCCTTCCCGGATGCTTCTCCTCCACTTTGTGCGGTCTTGGGCCAGGGATTTCCAGGTGTCGGTGGGGATGTTGCACTTTTTCAAGGAGGCTTTGAGGGTGTCCTTGAAGCATTTCCTCTGCCCACCTGGGGCTCTCTTGCCATGTCGGAGCTCCGAGTAGAGCGCTTGTTTTGGGAGTCTCGTATCGGGCATGCGGACGATGTGACCCGTCCATCGGAGCTGATCGAGCGTGGTCAAAGCTTTGATGCTGGGGATGTTGGCCTGAGCGAGAACACTGACGGTGCACCTATCCTGCCAATGGATTTGCAGGACCTTGCGGAGACCGCGTTGGTGGTACCTCTCCAGTGCATTGAGGTGCCTGCTGTACATGGTCCATGTCTCTGAGGCATACAGCAGGGCGGGTATCACTGCTGCTCTGTAGATCATGAGCTTAGTGCCGGGTTTGAGGTCTTGGTCTTCAAACACTCTCTTCCTCAGGCGACCGAAGGCTGCACTGGCACACTGAAGGCGGTGTTGGACTTCATCATCAACGTCTGCCCTTGTTTACAGTAGGCTCCCGAGGTATGGAAAGTGGTCCACGTTGTCCAAGGCCTTGTCGTGGATTTTGATAATCGTGGGGCAGTACTCTGTGGCGGGGGCAGGTTGGTCGAGGACCTTTGTCTTACAGATGTTTAGTGTAAGGTCCATGCTCTCGTACGCTTCGGTGAAAATGTTGACGATGGTTTGGAGTTCGACCTCCGAGTGAGCGCAGACGCAAGCGTCGTCTGCATACTATAATTCGATGACAAGAGGATGGGACGGCCTTGGACCTGGGCTGGAGGCGATGGAGGTTGAACAGTTTCCTGTTTGTTCTGTAAATTGGCTCCACTCCAGTGTGGAGCTTATTGAGGGTGAGATGGAGCATTGCAGCAAGGAAGATCGAGAAGAGCGTTGGTGCGATGACACAGCATTCCTTGACCCCGGTCCGTACGTGAATTGGGTCTGTGGTGGAACCGTTGGTCAGGATCACGGCTTGCATGTCATCGTGAAGCAGGTGGAGGATGGTGACAAACTTTTGAGGGCAGCCGAATTTGAGGAGGACACTCCATAATCCCTCACGGTTGACGGTGTCGAAGGCTTTTGTGAGATCAAAGAAGGCCATGTACAGCGGTTGGTGCTGTTGCCTGCATTTTTCTTGTAATTGACGTGCGGTGAAGATCATGTCCATTGTGCCCCTTAGTGGGCGGAATCCGCATTGCGACTCTGGGAGGAGCTCTTCGGCCACTGGGAGAAGGCGATTGAGGAGGATTCTTGCGATGACTTTCCCTGTGGCAGACAGCAGGGAAACTCCTCCTGTAATTACTGCAATCGGACTTGTCACCTTTCTTGAAGATGGTCACAATTACGGCGTCTCTGAGATCCCCTGGCATGCTCTCCTCCTTCCAGATAAGAGAAATGAGTTCATGAATTTGTGCCAGTAGTGCTTCTCCGCCATGCTTTAGCGCCTCGGCAGGGATTCCATCTGCTACTGAGGCCTTATTGTTCTTCGGTTGTCGGATGGCCTTTTCAACCTCATGCCGGGCTGTGGTTGTGCTGAGATGGTGGCGGGTAGCATGCTGTGGGATGGAGTCGAGGACACTCGCGTCGAAGACAGAGTCTCGGTTAAGGAGATCTTCGAAGTGCTCCTTCCAGAAGGCCCTGACTGCCTCTCTGTCCTTGATGAGTACCTCTCCGTTCTTGATCCGCAGTGGGGTAGGACCTTGGGTGCTTGGGCTGTAGATAGTCTTCACTGCGCTCAAGAATCCACGCACGTCGTGGTTGTCGGCTATCGAACAATCCCAGTCCCGAGTCCCAAAGGGCGACAAGCTGACCCTCCTCGGCGACTTTAACGCCAGAGTTGGAAAGGACACAGACCTCTGGGGTGGTGTGATCGGCAGAGAGGGGGTAGGGAAAGCCAACTCCAACCGTACCCTCCTCCTGTCGAAATGCTCAGAACATGGCCTTGTCATAACCAACACCTTGTTCCGTCAGAGAGACAAGTACAAGGCTTCATGGCAGCACCCTCGCTCCAAGCACTGGCATCTGCTGGACTACGTCATCGTCCGAGCGAGGGACCGCAAGGACGTCCGCATCACCCGTGCCATGACGGGGGCTGACGACTGCTGGACAGACCACCGCCTAATCCGCTCTGTCATCTCCATCAGTGTAGCCCCAAAACAGCGGCGGCAACAGAAACAATGCCGCACTACTGAATACCTGAACCAGGGCTACAGTACCCATGGGGTGCCTTTTATTTTCTTGATAAACTAGTTCTTAATTGTTCCATCCCGTATTGTGAATACATACCATCAATTCGTTTATCTTTCTGTTTAGAAGTTCATCCCCCCTCTCCACCCAGAGCTCATAATATTTTTTTTTTTTGTCGACTGCATTGCGACGGTGGCACAAAGGCAGCCTTGTGTACTTTTACAAAGGCAAGGGATCCAAAGCAGACTGTCAACAGCGACTAAAGTATTTGCTTGGATGATACTTGCTCGAATCAAGAACCCTCAGACAAACGCCACAAACAACAGGCTGGCTTCACCGAGAAATAGGTTCACCATCGAACAGATAGGCCTAGAAATTCGGTTGGTAGCGCCAGCGATTAGCGCCTAAAGAGCCCAAGAATTGGGGCGTTACCCCATTTTCGGGTGGGCGCAGTGAATATAGCGCCACCGCCCATATTGAGTATCCTTTTAGCGCCGGCGCTAACTCTGCGTGCGGGCGCAGGCAGATCATGACGTCATTTCAGTGTGCAACGCCTTTTTGGCGCCCCGAACCGGATATTCGGTGGCGCCCGCAACCTTTCCGCCTGGCGCTATTAGTGACAGTTGGATGGAGCGTTCCCAGGCCCTTCTCGGACTCGGGTGGCGCTATTTAAAGGGGACAGCACTAGTATAAAAGCTGCAGCCATTTGGGCTGGCCATTCTGATCGTTGCTGGAGAGAGTTGCTGACCTTCTGTTGGACAGTACTTTTCTCATTGAGCCTTTGGAGGCACTGGCACTGGCAGCTTGAGGGCCCGGCTCCCGAGCTGGTGATGCAGCATCTGAACGCAGGGAGGTGGAAGAGTGGCTTTAGCAAAAGGACAGCTTGGCAGCAAGGGATGCCAGATTGCGGCAAGGCTATGACATGGGTCCACAGTGAGAAAGCATGCTGGTGGGGGGAACAAGTGGAAGGAGACAGTTGTAAAAGGTGAGAACCTTACCATCGCTGTCGACAATGGGGTCGGCAGCTGCAGTGGCTACAGGACCACTCAGACGTCCTCCAAGAATCTGGTGGACTCTCTCCTCGAGATCCGTGAGAGTGACCACTTGTGGAGGTCCTCCACCGGTGCAAAGCTGGTCTTTGCTAATCCTCGCCAGCTTGGACTGCAGGGGAAAGGAGGGGAAGTTATGTTACCTGATGCCCTGAGTGATCATCTCATGCCCCCCATGGTGCAAGAGCCCTTACATGACGCCTTGAGTCAAATGTGCATGTGTGTGCCCAGAAAGGGCCATGGGTGCTTGCTGGCAGATGGCCAATGGGGCACAGGCCACCCTGTAGCCATAAAGTCAGGTGCAAATGAAGGGATGCTGAAGTTTGCAGAAACAACACTCACCCTCACGACCCGAGTGAGGTCGTTGAATTTCTTTCTGCATTGGACAGGGCTACTGGTCACCATGCTGCTGGAGTTGACCCTCTGGCATACATCCCTCCAAGCTCGTCGGTAGTCCTTATGATTCGGCCTCGTGCCATTGTCTGGGTAGAGAACATCTCGCCGGCGCTCCACTGCGGCCACCAATTGCTCCAGAGCCTCACTGGTGAAGCGCTCTGCTCTCTGTCTCACCTTCTCCATCTGGTCCAAGTTTTTAGCACCAGAGAAGAGCCTGCGCCGATTCTGAGGCCTGCAAGGCACAGAGTGTGGATGCTGAAGCTGACTGACCCACCCCTTTTAAGAGCTGGCCGGCGCCTGGAAGTCTCGTGGTCATTGGTAATTGAGAGCACCTGCGCTGCGCCCGTCCGCTCCGATATTGGGTTGCGCCGGAAGTTTACCGCCTTAGGAGTCCTGTGTAACGTCTGAATTCGCACCTCAATCACCTTTAGGGGCGATGCAACCCAATATCGCACCAGGTGGCGATAAGTTGCGTCTGGCTATAAACTTTGCGCTGCGCCAATTCTAACGCCCCAAGCGGGGCTATACCCAATTCCTAGGCCATAGTCTCTCTGCCGATATATGTTGCCTACATCGACTTGAAGAATAGCTTTTGACTCACTGAATAGAGAGTGCCTACGGCTCTTGTTACAATCTCTAAGTATTCCTACCAAAATTCTATCATTAATCAGAGAGCTTTATGCCCATACAAGTAGCCAGGTCTGTATTGATGGAAAGCTTTCTGAGCCTTTCAAGTTTTATACCAGAGTACGTCAGAGCTGTGTCCTCGTCCCAACCTTATTCGTGCCGGGTGTTGACCACATCGTGAAGTCAACGACAGAACAAAATGGCCGTGGAACCAGCCTGGACAATGACTGTGTGTGAACAGAGCTGGACTTTGCTGATGACGTAGAGGCCTTCTCTGAAACTGTTGACACCCTCACCAAAGCCCAGGAATTCTTGACCAAGAGGCAGCTAGCTTTGGTCTTCGGATCAGCTGGAACAAGACAAAAGTGCAATCGCTAGGACGCAATATCATTCCAGCTACCTTCATAATAGATGACGATCCATCCCAGACAGTGGAATCAGTGACCCATTTCACTTACTTGGGAAGTGTGGCGGAACCACCAGAGGATTACGGACAATTGTATATAATTCCTTTTACAGCAATGTCGTACAGCTGGGGGCTGCACCTTCAATGTATCTGTTAACTGTACTAGGGCTTCTTTCCTGTACTCCGCGTGATGACGTCATGCCGTCCGTCACGTGATCTCAATGGCGGGAAGAACGTGATGACTTGATGACGTCAGAGCTCGGAACCTTCTAGCAGTTGAGCTCGGAACCTGCTAGCAGTTGAGCTCGGAACCTTCTAGCCGTTTCCAGAGAGGCTTTCAAGCAGACCAGACCTATTTGCATTGTATCCTACAGTTTCCTGTACAGCTTCGTTTGTTCATTAAATTTTATTGTTTTTGATTTTCTGAGTCGATCTCAATTCTTCGGCTAGGAACCCCAGTTCTACAGAAGCATGATTTCTTCCAACGGGGGCTGTCTTCCGAACTGCCGTAGGTGCATTGTACTTGCGAGCTCCGCAATCTCAAAGTGTGGCTCTGCAATGTTTTGATAATATCCATATTTAAATATGGCAAAGAAATGAATAGTCTGATTGATGGATTCAATTCTAGATTACTTCGCCCATTTCTAAAGGTTAAACCTGAGGATAAACTCTCATGAAACTATATGCAATGCTCTCCTGGTTCATCGTTACCAAGCCCTCTGGATGGACACCTCCTGCATCACCCTGATTCTGACCCTGCCAGATCATTCACCACCAAACCACCACCAACTTAGAAGAGGCCATGAGGCAGACTTCAAGATGGGATGAAAACATAAAAGTGCTCCTTAACAGAATAGGCCTTCCTGCCAATGTGGTACAAGTGAGAGCCCTGAATTGTAACAGTTGGAAGAAGCTGGTAGCAGCAACTTCCTCTTCTGAGTAAGCCCCTAGACTGCATTAATAGTACTGCTGCATGTCATTTGAAATTTGGTTAACAATCTCAAGATTGTACCAATTCATTTTGGGCGGATACTGGTGATTCCCACAGGCAATTCAGACCTCAAAATCTGTGCAATTGAGAGTTTCGTGGGGCAAATTGCATTTCAGTGGCTGCTGCCTTGAACCTTTTTTAAATTCATTATTTTCTTGATCTGTCTTGCCTTTTGATTGCAGACATTCCAATTGGGAGTTACAACCAGCACTGTTATGACAAGGCAGTGATTGTGTCGAGGGGTTGAGATGACACCTGAAACTCTGCGAGGAGAGTTTGGGCAGGTTTTAGTTGTGATTTGAACCCCAAGATTCGGTGAACCTTTTAGAATGACTGAGAGATGTCCATTGTTGATCAGGATCTACATACATGGTAGTGAATAATTGTTTTCAGTTATTTTTCTTACTGTTGTAGTTCCTTGCTCCCGCATTGTTACCTCTGGTGTCCCCCAAGGATCTATCCTTGGCCCCCTCCTATTTCTCATCTACATGTTGCCCCTTGGCGACATCATCCGAAAACACAGCGGCCTAGAAATTCAGTGGCGCCAGGGCACTAAAAGTAGCGCCACGGAAGTAGTCGCGGCCGCCCGCCGGAAATTGACACTGCGCCCCAAGAGGGAAGCGCGGCGCTACTGGAGGCGCCCCGCATCCCTCTTGGGGCGCTGCAACTCTATCGCTGCGCAACGTGCCGCAGCACCACACGCTGCCGCACAGCGCGCTGCGGCACTGCAGGCCTTCCTCCCCTTCTTAAAGGGGAGGGGCCTGCTGCAGCGCGATCAAAGATCGCGAGTGCCGGCAAAAGAGCCCGGCACCGAGGAGAAGTGCCGGGCTCTTGGAACATAGCCGGCACTCCGCGGGGGGGGGGGGGCTCAGGAGGCCGGGGACGGCGGCGCAGAGAGGTGCTGGCAGGCGGCCAGAAAAAAAATGGCCGCCCTGCACCTCAGCGCCTCTACTGCCGCAGGTAGGCCCCCCTAAACTGGTCGCAAATAGCGACCGGCGTTAAAGCAGGGGGCACAACTAAATTTAGAGATCGGGGCGCTGTGCACACCAATGACGTCATCGGTCGCAGCGCTAACGGCTAGCGCCGCCATTAGCGTCCCGCTAAATTTAGCGGGAGGCGTGGCCAGTGGCGTCCAACCCACTTAGTGCCCTCTTAGGGCGCTAACGGGTGGCGCAGCCCGCTGAATTTCTAGGCCCGCGTCCGTTTCCACATGTACGCTGACAACACCCAGCTCTACCTCACTACCTCTTTTGACCCCTCCACGGTCTCTAAATTGTCAGACTGCTTGTCCGGCATCCAGTTCTGGATGAGCCAAAACTTTCTCCAATTAAATATTGGGAAGACCGAAGCCATTGTTTTCGGTCCCTGCCACAAACTCCGTTCCCTAGTCACTGACTCCATCCCTCTTCCTAACATCTGTCTGAGGCTGAACCACACTGTTCGCAACCTTGGGGTCATATTTGACCCTGAAATGAGCTTCCGACCACATATCCGCAGCATAACAAAGACCGCCTAATTCCACCTCCGTAACATGGCCCGTCTCCGCCCCGCCTCAGCTCATCTGCTGCTGAAACCCTCATCCATGCCTTTGTTACCTCTAGACTCGACTATTCCAACACACTCCTGGCTGGCCTCCCACATTCCACCCTATGTCAACTTGAGGTCATCCAAAACTTGGCTGCCCGTGTCCTAACTCGCACCAAGTCCCATTCGCCCATCACCCCTGTGCTCGCTGACCTACATCGGCTCCCGGTTAAGCAGCGCCTCGATTTCAAAATTCTCATCCTTGTGTTCAAATCCCTCCATGGCCCTCGCCCCTCCCTATCTCTGTAACCTCCTCCAGCCCCACAACCCCCCCAGAGATATCTACGCTACTCTAATTCTGCCCTCTTGAGCATCCCTGATTATGATCACTCAACCTTTGGTGGCCGTGCCTTCTGTTGCCTGGGCCCTAAGCTCTGGAATTCCCTGCCTAAACCTCTCCGCTTCGCTACCTCTCTTTCCTCCTTTAAGACGCTCCTTAAAACCTACCTCTTTGACCAAGCTTTTGGTCACCTGCCCTAATTTCTCCTTATGTGGCTCGGTGTTAAATTTGTTGTCTTAAAATACTCCTGTGCAGCGCCTTGGGACGTTTTACTACGTTAAAGGTGCTATATAAATACAAGTTGTTGTTGCAGTTAGAAGATTCTAGGTGACCTGTGTCTGAAAAGAATATTGGATTAGATTTGTATGACATCAAGTACAATGCAATTACAGTCAAAAGTAATTTACTCAAATCACATCATATATCTCAAATTAATCTCCACCTGCCTTGGTGTAATAGGGGACAAACCACGGTGACATATTGCTTAAGCGCATAATATTGTCCCACTATGTGATTTTGCTCTGGTTTAGTGTGTCTGTATTTATCTATAGCTTGGACTGTTGCTGTAACTCTGCATTTAGGAGCTATAGGCCTAGAAATTCAGTTGTTAGCGCCAGCCGCTAGCGCCTTAGGAGGAGGAGGAGAAGTGGGGCGCTAAGTGGCTAGCGCCCGGGCGCGGTGCGATCTGCGCCTCTCGCGAACTTCACTCAAGATTTAGCGGCGGCCCAAAACCACAGCGCCCGCTCAGCTGCGCGCGCAGATCCTGACGTCACTTCATGGTGCAACGCCCTTGGTGCGCCCCGAGCCAGAACTTCAGTGGTGCCCCCCTTCTTTCCGCCTGGCGCTCCCAGCGACTGGTTGAGTGTAACGGTTCCCAGTCGCTGTGGGGCTGGGGGGGCGCTGTTTAAAGGGGGCTCTTTCTGCCTTCTTAGTGGTAGCCATTTTTGGACCACTCCTTCTGTGAGAGAGAGAGCGAGATTTGCAGAGAGACAAAGGGAGAGAGCTTTCTGCATTGACTCCGCGCTCGCACAGGTACTTCTGGCTTCAGGGCCAAATCGACCCTCCCCCTTTAAGAGGTGACCGGCGCCAGCGTGTCTGCCTGCAATCGCTAACTGGCCGCACCTCCGCTGCGCCCGCCCTCGGTGGTAGCGCCTCGCCTCTCCGGCTTAGCGCCTTAGGATAGTCGTGCACTGCCTGCTTTAGCGCAGCAGCAACCTCTTTGGGCGATGCAACTCAATTTCGTGAACGCCCGGCTGTAGCGCCCCAAACGTGGCGATACTGAATTTCTAGGCCATATTTTTTAAGACTTTCTAGTCTGGGAATGGCACAGCCAAGCTTGAGAAGTGTCTCTAGACACAAAAGGCATCAAGGGGTATGGGGAGAGAGCGGGAAAATGGTGTTGAGATAGAGGATCAGCCATGATATTGAATGGCGGAGCAGGCTCGAAGGGCCGAATGGCCTACTCCTGCTCCTATTTTTCTATGTTCTGTCTGCCATGCATTTGAAAGCTTGGTGAATTGTGTTTCTAAATTTGCAAGTTCAGATACTGTTGGTGCTTCCCTTGAGTGGCAGCCTGTTTTAAACTCTTGGGTTTTTGCTATGGGCTGGATTACTAAGGTTTGCTCATATGATCCCAGGTTGGCTTTGGCCACGATATTTGAGCAGCTCATTGGCCCCAAATCTCTAAAGAACTATTTATACTTTAGTACTTGAATTACAATTGTCTGTTTATTTTCTAAAAGTAGCCAAGTTGTGTCTCATGTATTTAGAATTATTTACTTGTCTGATTTTCTTCAAAGATGCTGCGCTCAAAAGGCAAATGATTATACGCAGACATTATGGGCTAGATTTTCAGGGAGCCGTCAGGCGGGGTTTCAGGCGTGTGGGGGGGGGGGGGGAAATCCTGAATTTGGTGGTCCCGACACCATCCCGCCCAAAACCCCGGCCCACGTAAGTTTCAGGGGCGGCGGGTACCCGCCCCGCAGTGGGACCCGCCGACCCGAGGCGGGAAGGGATTAGTGCCAATTAACTGCCTGTTAACAGGTAGTTAACGGGCAGTTTTTAGCCTAATCCCTATTTTGAGGGGTGTCGTGTGGGATTCCCGACGGCTCCAAACCACGCCAGGTTGGAGCGGCGGGCCGTTGGGTTGGAGGGGTCGCGATGTCGGCGCTCAGGTGAGTGATGGGTGCATGAGTGTAAAGGTAAGTGTGTTTGGTGTGTCTAAGTGTGTAAAGAACTTTTACTTACCTGTGCATACCTTATCTGGACCAATATGTCGAGGAGCCGACTCGAGATCAGGCCATTTTAGACTGGGTATTGTGCAATGAGAAGGGACTTATCAGCAATCTTCTTGTACGAGGCCCCTTGGGTCAGAGCGATCATAATATGATCGAGCTCTCAGTCGAGATGGAGAGTGAGGAAATTGAATCAGAGACTAAGGTCCAGAACTTAAATAAAGGGAATTACGAGGGTATGAGACGGGAATTGGGTAAGATTGATTGGGTGGTGTTTCTGGGGGGATTGACAGTGGAGAGACAATGGCAAGCATTCAAAGATAGAATGGAAGAATTCCAGAACATGTTTATACCGGTTTGGCATAAAAATAAACCTAAAAAGGTGACTCAACCGTGGATAACGAGGGAAATTAGGGACAGCATAAAATCAAAAAAAAGGGCATATCAACTGGCAAAAAAAAGCACCAGACCGGAAGATTGGGGGCAGTACAAGATACAGCAAAAGAGGACAAAGGGATTAATCAGGAAGGGGAAAATAGAATACGAAAGTAAACTTGCAGCAAACATAAAGACAGACTGCAAAAGCTTTTATCGGTATATCAGGAGGAAAAGACTGGTAAAATCCCAAGTCGGTCCCTTGCAGTCCGATTCGGGAGAATATATAATGGAGAATAAGGAAATGGCAGACCAATTAAACTCATACTTTGGTTCTGTATTCACAAAGGAGGACACAAATAACCTCCCAGGAATATCGGCAAACATAGGGACTAATGAGAGGGAGGAGCTGACAGAAATTAGTATCTCTAGGGATATGGTGTTGGGTAAGTTGAGGGGACTGAAGGCCGACAAATCCCCGGGGCCTGATAAACTACATCCTAGGGTACTTAAGGAGGTGGCCCTGGAGATAGCAGATGCTCTAAGGATCATCTTCCGGAACTCCATTGACTCGGGAACAGTACCCGTGGATTGGAGGGTAGCTAATGTTACCCCAATATTTAAAAAGGGGGGTAGAGAGAAAGCAGGGAATTATAGACCAGTAAGCCTTACGTCGGTTGTGGGCAAAATGCTAGAGTCCATTATTAAGGATAAAATAGCGGAGCACTTGACAAATGGGGAAAGGATCGGACAGAGTCAACATGGATTTACAAAGGGTAAATCGTGTTTGACTAATCTGGAATTTTTTGAGGAAGTAACTGGTAAAATAGATGGGGGAGAGCCAGTGGATGTGGTGTACCTTGACTTCCAGAAAGCCTTCGATAAGGTTCCACACAAAAGATTATCATGCAAAATTAAGGCTCATGGGATTGGGGGCAAAGTATTAACGTGGATAGAGAACTGGCTGGCGGATAGAAAACAGAGAGTTGGAATAAACGGCTCGTTTTCGGAGTGGCAGGCAGTGACCAGCGGGGTGCCGCAAGGATCTGTCCTGGGACCCCAGCTGTTCACAATATATATAAATGATCTGGATCAGGGAATTGGATGCAATATTTCCAAATTCGCTGACGACACTAAACTAGGAGGAGGGGTGGGCTCTGATGAGGATGTCAGGAGGCTACAGTGCGATTTGGACAGGTTGGGGGAATGGGCGGATACGTGGCAGATGCACTATAATGTGGATAAATGCGAGGTTATCCACTTTGGGGGTAAAAACAGGAGGGTAGATTATTATCTAAATGGCAATAGATTGGGAGATGGGGAAGTGCAGAGGGACCTGGGTGTTCTTGTGCACCAGTCACTGAAGGAGAGCATGCAGGTGCAACAGGCGATCAAGAAGGCAAATGGTATGTTGGCCTTCATATCAAGGGGGTTCGAGTATAGGAATAGGGATACCTTACTACAGCTGTACAAGGTGCTGGTGAGACCGCATCTGGAGTATTGTGTACAGTTTTGGTCGCCCCATCTGCGGAAGGATGTTCTTGCCATGGAAAGAGTGCAGCGGCGATTCACCAGGCTGATACCTGGAATGGCGGGAATGACCTACGAAGAGAGATTAAATAGTTTGGGCTTGTACTCACTGGAGTTTAGAAGATTGAGAGGGGATCTCATCGAAACATATAAAATTATGGCAGGCCTGGACAGGCTGAATTCAGAGAGAATGTTTCCAATGGCCGGGGAGCACAGAACCAGGGGCCACAGTCTAAAAATAGCGGGCAAATCATTTAAAACAGAGATGAGGAAGAATTTCTTCACTCAAAGAGTGGTGAGCCTGTGGAATTCCCTGCCACAGAGGGCTGTGAAGGCTAATTCAATAAATATTTTCAAGAGAGAATTGGATATATTTCTGAAGGCTAAGGGGATTAAGGGTTACGGAGAAAAGGCGGGGACGGGGTACTGAACTGGTAAGATCAGCTATGATCTCAGACGAAGATCAGCCATGATCTCATTGAATGGCGGAGCAGGCTCGAAGGGCCGAATGGCCTACTCCTGTTCCTATCTCTATGTTTCTATGTTTTAACAGCCTTTCTTCCTGTAGCCGTCGGGAGCCCATCACTCAGCCGGAACTTAAAGCTGAACGGCTGCGATCTGTGAAAAGTGACAGCCTTCAGCTTTGAGTGCCGGTGAGAGTTCTAACTGAGTCTGCGTAGAAGGACTCAGTCTGAGTTCTGACATGTCAGTGTTTGACCGCTTCAAACAGCTGTGAGACACTGATATTTCATCTGTCAAGAACTCTTGACAGATGAAATGTCTGATTGTGCTGTCACCTGTTGCTGGGTGGCCCTTAGTTGGCCTGCTGAGCCCGCTGGGCGGGCTCAACAAGGTCAATCAAGGGAAAATCGCGCGGATTGGCCGGGCGTCGATGTAGGCGGGTCAAAAACCCGAAAGTTGAAGTCCCGCCGCCTTCCCGACAGGTTCGCGAAAATCTACCCCTATGTGTATATAGGCTCGGAGACACAAAATAATAATAATCAACTTTATTGTCATTGTTAGTGCACAAGTGCAGTACAACGAAATGTAGGCTTGCGGCTCCTGAGAGTGTACAATTAGATTAAGACATTTAAACATTCAACATTCATTTGGCTTGTAATACATTAACATAAACATAACCATAATAAAGTGCATTGGCAGATGTGCAGGCTTTAGAGTTTATTTGTGGAGTTCAGTAGGATGACAGCCCTGGGAAAGAAGCTGTTCCTAAATCTGGTCGTACGGGTGCGAATGCATCTGTAGCGTCTCCCAGATGGCAGGAGGGCGAACAGACTGTGGCTGGGGTGGGTAGGGTCTTTGATGATGGTCCGTGACCTCCGTAAACAGCGTTTCTGGTATATGTGCTCTATGGTCGGTAGCCGGGTGCCGGTAATGTGTTGGGCAGTTTTGACTACCCGCTGCAGGGCTTTCCGGTCATAGTAGCTACAGCTGCCATACCATACTGTGATACAGTTTGTCAGGATGCTCTCTATTGTGCAGCGGTAAAAGTTAGAGAGGATCAGGGGTGACAGGTTACATCCCTTCAGCCTCCTTAGGAAATATAGGCGCTGCTGGGCCGCCTTCACCAAAATAGTCTGAATTTTCGTGTATACAAAGCATTTTCCATAATGTTGGGGAGTCTTCATAGGAAGGTAATCGAAAACTGAGAGGGAACAGAAGGATTTGATTGCAAGGCTGCGAGCACCTAAGGACGGGAACCGAGACCTGGGCTCAGAAATCATGGGATGCAAACACATTGTGTACCTGATGATACGCAAGTGGACCTGCTTTTCACAAAAACAAGAATGGCAGTCGCGATCGAGCTCACGAGCACCCCCAAATAAAAGAAAGCCAAAAACTGTGCGCAAGAATAGACACTTGGAGAGCGGGGAGAATTGTCGAGTTTGTGTCACCTGTTTATATGGATCTTTGCTGCTTCTTTGACGGAGGCAGCATGTTTCGATTTCTGCCTCAAAAGTGTCCAGTAGCTGAATCCCTCCGAGCGAAACAGCTGTCGGGCCAGGACTGGAACATTCCACTTGCCAACCAGTCGGAGGCGAGTTAAAATCCAGTATTGGTGAGCGGAAAAACAAAAACTGGCCAGCATCCAATTTCCTTCAGCTATGTACTCCATCATCTCCAATCCTCTATTGTTTCATTCTGCACCTTCTTGTTGTGTTTGATCCTCTGTAACTTTTTGCAGGTCTTCACCACCCCCACTTCTCCTCTATATTAAGGGTGGACGTTATTCCTTTTTGTAGATTAATTTTCCACGGTTGGTTGAAGTTGATTTTCCCACCCCTCAAGACACACACTCCTAACTCATGGCACAGTTCTATAAACAACAGGCACCCGCCGGTACTTAACTCAAATGGCTAGCCTTCATATGTTCGTCCTGACAGAGTCGGGGGGTGGGGGGGGGGATTTTAACTTCTTCCCTCGCCTGGTTTCTGCCAGGCGGGTGACAGTTGAAATGGAGCGTGGGACTCGCCCACTGGCCTTCTGCCCCCCAATCTCGCCGACTGTAATTATACATTGCAGGCAGCAAGGGGACCCTTCAGAAGCCAGCGGGTTCCTTCTTTAATTGTGCAGATCCGACTCCGATGCCATCATCGAGGACCGACTGCAATGTTGACTCGAGGCCTGAGCGTGGGAGCAGTAGTGGCTTCCTCACCAGGCTTTCGGGAAGATCATCCGGGGCCAGAAGAGGCTCAAAGCTGAGTTTAAAAACATTCATTTTTTAAAATTTGTTTCCTTGTGGGGCCAAGAGCAGGATAGTTCCTCTGGCCTCCCCTCACCCCTGCTGACCGCCATCCCTGTCAGACCCCCCTCCTGATCACTCACCTTCGTGCCGGGGACGGTTCCCTCTGCTCCCCGGCAGCACCCTCCCGCTTTCTGCTGACTTCCAGGCCATTTTGATCGGGAAGTCGGCCAGTGGCATGTTAATGAGGCCCGGCCGTTCAAATCACCTGGGCCTCCCCGCTGCTTCTCCAGACACTCGCTGGGCTGCGTTCCCGCCCGGGATTTAAAATTGACCGCCGTGTCTGCAGGCTGTTAAACTGTGGAGGGCATCGCAACTGAGCACAATCTTTGGATTGGATATGATGATTGGGTGAGATGAAGTAGGGGTGGGAGGACGCTCGTGTGGAGCATAAACACCGGCACGGACCACTTAGGCCGAATGGCCTATTTCTGTGCTGTAAATTTACGTAATCTCACCCAGTGTCCACCCACACACACTTCTCATTAAGATTATTTGGCTAACCATCAGAAGCGGGAACTCTGATTTAATTTAGTGGGGGAAAAAATGCGATGCAAGAACAAAATCTCTTTTCCAGCGCTGGCATGTGCCACTGACTCTCTGCGTGTGGACATGCAGACATGCTGCAAAAAGCATGGAGCAGCCTGCCCACTTCCAATTGTTTTTTAGGAGCGGTTTTAACATGGGACCCAGGAGATGAAACAGCACTTTTGAAAACTATTTTAATAGCTTGCTACGCCAACCAGATTCCGGCCCGAATACAGTGCCCCCTGAACTGGGATCATGAAGTAGGCGCTGCCAGTTCTCAAAATCCTGATGTAGGTGGGCAAGAAAAAGCTGGTCTTGACAGTGTTGTTTTGCAGAATACAAAAGGGAGCCTGTTTGAATTTAAATTGCAAAATTAAGGTCAAAATCGAAGTTATATGATATTTAGAACAAGCCACACTTTTAGTTTTTAAAATAGACTAAACAAAAGCCCCTTTTAATAACCAAACTGTTGGAGAGTAAAGCACGCACTGAGATACTGCATAAACTGTTGTAATATAGTTGAATCCAAATAAATGCACAAATGGTTTGCCAAGAAATTTAAATGTTTGGATCAAGCTTTTATGGGATGCATATGAGAAAAATTACCATTTTATAATATGCTGTTCCCCTGCCCTGTCTCCTCATTATAAGTTTGAAAAAGTGAAAACCAAGGGCTCAAGTCACTATTAAAATATCACATACTTCGCCTTAAAAGTAACGCGACTTATTGCAGATAAGTGCACGGGCGCTATTGTGGTGGGGATATTCAGTTCGTTTTACGCATTCAGTCTGCTGTCTAGCTCGGTAAGTGATTGAATACTGGCTGCTCACTTGTACAGTCTTTGCTAGAAATCCCTCCATGCATTTCATTTATCTCGTGGGCAAAGTCTCGGACCCATTATGATTTTCCACACGGGAGAAATGTGACGTGGAGGAATTTGTTGCCGCCTCAGTTTAAGTAGTGAGTGACTCGAACCAGAAAAATATTATTTCCCAGCAGTGGACTGCCACTGGCTCTCGACAGCAGCTGCTACAAGAAACGTCTGCATTAGTGCTGATCAAAAAATGAGCCATCTGCAGCTGCTCCCAGTTGTTTTAGAACATGGGGGCCCAGGAGATGAAACTGTGGTTTTTTTAGAACGATTGTGCCAACTAGATTCCACCCTTAATTGCACCCTTGATTGACTCGCCACTTCAGCCGCTCTCCACGGTGAGGTTTTGCAATTCTTTGAGCATTCTTTAGCTCACAGCCCAGCAATCAGCAGGAGGAAGGGGGTGGGTCAGGGGGATCAAGAAGAATTTGGTCTGGAGCCTCGGCCTACCACACAAGCTGTCTCCTGTCAATCGGCGCTGAGCAACAGCGATGTCTGCTGTCTCCCTCGTCCATCTCATAGAAACATAGAAGATAGGAGCAGGAGTAGGCCATTCGGCCCCTCGAGCCTGCTCCGCCATTCAATGCGATCATGGCTGATCATCCAAATTCAGTACCCTGTCCCTGCTTTCTCCCCATACCCCTTGATCCCTTTAGCCTTCAGAAATATATCCAACTCCTTCTTGAATATATTTAATGAATTGGCCTCAACTGCCTTTTGTGGTAGAGAATTTCACAGATTCACCACTCTCTGGGTGAAGAAATTCCTCTTCATCTCTGTCCTAAATGGCCTACCCCTTATCCTTAGACTGTGACCCCTGGTTCTGGACTCCCCGACCATCAGGAGCATCCTTCCAGCATCTAGTCTGTCCAGTCCCTGTTATAATTTTATACGTTTCAATGAGATCCCCTCTCATTTCTTGCGTGAAAGTGGAGCAATCATGAAGTGGGGGAGGAAGTAAAGTTTTCAAAATCTGTTGCCAATTAAAATTTTAATTAAATAAATGTTTAGTACGATGTTACTTTTTGCAGGTGGGGGTGGGGGAGTGAATTCAGCCATATTGTCCAAATGTCCTTTAAATACCTATATCCAGAAAGTGTAGAGTTACCGGGTAAATTAAAGCTTTTTTTCCAAGGGGACTAAGAATTTCCCTTTCATCTTTCGTTGAGATGTCACTTGCATTTGTTCCTTTACTTCCCAATGGTTCTTCAATGCCTATGGCATAGACGGTCTTTTCAACTGCTTCAGTTCCATATATAGCCTTACGTTGACTATGAAAGGTTGATCATAAGCTAGGTTTCTCTGCGTATTCTAAATAGCCACTTATCATTTGATAGGGAATAGACGTCCATTTGTTGGCTGGGTACTGTTGTGGATAAGCTGCTCGCTTCATAATTTTTAAATTCTGGGTTTAAGCCGATGGGAGGATAACCTCCTGGGGAAGCTGTCACAAGCCACTTTATTCAGCAGCAAGTATGTCTGCTAAATGCTGCGGAACAATGGCATTACAGCTGCACCAAGACTGGAAATGCCCACAGACTGCTCACCCAATCTGCCAACCAAAGAGAATTCTGTAGAGACAAAAGCCCTTGATGTATAAAAAGGGAAACGATTGAAGCAAAACTATAAAAGTACCGTTTTATCCTTGTAAAATGTTGGACGCTTTGTATCCTTTTTGAAGAGTTGGCACAAAGAGCCCCAATAAGTACATCAACAGAAGAACATAAGAAATAGGAGCAGGAGTAGGCCTCAACTCCACCTTCTCGCACTATCCCCATATCCCTTGATTCCCCTAGAGTCCAGAAATCTATCGATGTCCGCCTTGAATATACCCAACGACTGAGCCTCCACAGCTCTCTCGGGTAGAGAATTCCAAAGATTCACCACCCTCTGAGTGAAGAAATTCCTCCTCGTCTCAGTTTTAATTGGCCGACCCCTTATCCTGAGACTATGCCCCCTAGCTCTAGACTCCCCAGCCAGGGGGAAACAACCTCTCAGCATCTACCCTGTCAATCCCCCTCAGAATCTTATATGTTTCAATGAGATCACCTCTCATTCTTCTAAACTCCAGAGAGTTTTCTTCTAAACTCCAAAGATGTGCGGGTTAGGTTGATTGGCTATGATAAATTGACCCTTCGTGTTAGGGGGATTAAATACGTGGGGTTACAGGGATAGGGTGGGATATGTGTTGGTGTAGGGGTTACGGGGATCGGGTGGGATATGTGTCGGTGCAGGCTCGATGGGCCGAAATGGCCTCTATCTGCATTGTGGGGTTTCTGTGTGTGTGATTCTGTGTGAGTATAGGCCCATTCTACACAATCTCTCATCATTGGACTAAGAACCTGAAGGATAGTCCAAAAGAAAAGGATTTATGTTTGGACACTATTAGAAAATTCTGTACATTATAAATACTGGTCACGTATGCAGAGGAAAATCTTTGCTGGTGCCTGGGTCTTATCTGGTACAATGTATGTAAAGGCTCACCCAGCTCCCTTTTATACCTATAAAAATAGCAGTTTAACATAGATAAATGTTGCCAGTATCCTTGCTCATTACGTGAACTTTGAATTTTTAGTGTTAAATTCTGTAAAGCTTAATCCTAGAATGGTTACAGCACGGAAGAAGGCCATTCGGCCCGTCGAGCCCGTGCCGACTCTCAGCTAGCCCCACTCCCCCCGCCCTTTCCCGTAGCCCAGCAAATTTCTTTCCTTCAGATACTTATCCAACTCCCTTTTGAAAGATAAGATTGAGTCTGCCTCCACCACCCTTCCAGGCAGTGCACATTCCAGATCCTAACCACTCGCTGCGTAAAAAAGTTTCTCATGTCACCTTTGGCTCTTTTGCCAATCACCTTAAATCTGTGTCCTCTGGTTCTCGACCCTTCCGCCAATGGGAACAGTTTCTCTCTCTCTACTCTGTCCAGACCCCTCATGATTTTGAACACCTCTATCAAATCTCCTCTCAATCTTCTCTGCTCCAAGGAGAACAACCCTAGCTTCTCCAGTCTATCCACGTAACTGAAGTCCCTCATCCCTGGAACCATTCTTGTCAATCTTTTCTGCACCCTCTCTAAGGCCTTCACATCCTTCCTAAAGTGCGGTGCCCAGAATTGGACATGAGTACTCCAGTTGGGGCTGAACCAGTATTTTATACAGGTTCATCATAACTTCCACACTTTTGTTATAACTGAAAAAGTTTAAAATTGAGTATTTTGTGGTCGAGGCAGACTATGTAGCTCAAGCTAGTTATACAAATCTCTCTCACTGTGGAATAAGTAACTACAGAAGAAAAGGCTTGAAATGCACATTTACATCTGAAAAGATAAAATGGGTTAGCATTTCAAGTAATGGTCCTTCATCAGAATTTCATATGCAGCATTCTGTTTGTGATTTGTATTTACTTATTTTTTTTTTAGGTTAAAAATTGAATTTTGCTACATCTTTTTTGAGGGTGATGTGGAGTCAATTCAGTCTTTGGGGGAGAGCTTCCTTACGGACTTGTTTTATTTCGAAGCATCAGCGAACTTCCTGGTATTGCATAGCTGAGACGTGAAAATCTGTAGAACCCTTTTGTACTTCCTTGATGGGTCCGCACAGTACTGGGTTCCACATGTTTTCTTTTCATATCTTAGCTGTGTCGTACCAGAGAGGTAGCTGATGCTTCCGAATGCTGTGTGGCAGTCAAGGCGCGGAAGTTACTGTGTTTGCAGCTAATACTGCATGAAAATTGACAGCTTTTTGTGTATTTTTTAAACTACCCGTGAGTCACAGGAGAGTGGTTTAAATCAGATTGTTATCTTGCATAAGTTGAGTGAATTCTGTACGCACAGGAGATAAACAACTTGTATTTATATAGCACTTTTATAACGTCGTAAAATGTCCCAAGGCGCTTCACAGGAGTATTGTCCGACAAAATTTGACACCGAGCCACAGAAGGAGATATTGGAAAAGGTGACCAAAAGTTTGGTCAAAGAGGTAGGTTTTAAGGAGCGTCTTAAAGGAGGATAGAGAGGCGGAGAGGTTTAGGGAGGGAATTCCAGAGCTTCGGGCTAAATGTGCTATTGTGAGCCACCCATGTACAGGAAACTCTTTTTTATACGGGACTGGCGCGTTGCTGGTTTATCAAAGTCCGGATTACAGAGAGGTATAGTTAAAAGGTACGAGAGCGCTGTACACAGCAACAAATCCAGGCTTCCCTGTTGCTTAGCAACAGGTGCAAGAACCCCGGCCGCAGACCCAAGTGTCCCCGTTGCTTAGCAACAAGTGCAGGAACCCCGATTACACAGCCACAGATCCAGGAACGGCCACTAATATGAAGTAAAACTTACCTGAAGCTACTCCTGAATTTTGCCGGTTAACAGAGATTTCTGGTTATTTAGGTGCTGGTAAATCGAGAGTTTCCTGTAACATGTAAAACAAGCCTGCCCATCACACACTCTTGTATGGCTCATAAGAATCTGGGGAGGGTTTGCTTTGATTGTAACATCTAATTAGATTTATCTTTTTATGGATCCTTGATGAGTAAATGCCCTTGCCCACATAGAACTGGGCCATATGGACCAGGAATATCCTAGCTGATTTGATTTGTGCTATCACAAGAGATGCTACTCTTGCCCTCAGTGCCCCTTTACTAGCAAGGGGAAAATCAGCCAGGTTTTTCCCCTCACATTTCAATTCAGTGTCTCCTGCTGCAAAGTGCATGTCCATCAATGTTGGGTGATGATAGAATTGCGCTTGGCTTTGCGTTCTCTTTTTTCCCCCCCCCGCCCCCCTCAACCCCTTCCCATGGTCAAACAACGTGCCGCCTCACGAACAGCCACTCGGGCAGTGTACCAGATGCCTTCTGCTGCCTGTGGAATCGTAAACCAGCATGAGTATGCTCTTTCAACAGAGGCGGGCAGGCCAAAATAATTCCTCTTCGGAATGTCATGAGCTCCTTTTTCTCCTTTTGTAGAAGCTCACGGACTTGCTGTGTGTTTCCAGTTCTTCTCCCACAATCTCTTCTGTCCCTGGAGAATAGTGGCAGCATTTAAGTTTTAAAATGGAATGAGATTCTGAGAGATAAAAACTGAGTGTCACCATGAGAACCTTTTCTTTTGTATTTTTTTTATTTCCAAGCTATTAAAAGAAAAGCGATATTTTTATCTTCCAGTATTTTTGCCAAGTATTCTTTTTTGAAAGTAATATTTTTGAACAGTAAATACTGACAATCTTCCCAAGAGCATGTGGGAGCTGAATTATCACCGTGTGTGTCTGTGGCCAGTATTCCCTCCAAAGCATTTCCACCCAAGAGTTTGTCACCACTCTTTTTGAATAAGAATATTTTGAGTGGTCTTGGTGTCTCGGTTGGTAAATGCTGTAACTGAAACACAAGCCTCACATTGTGTTGATTGAGGGATAAATATTGGCCAGGACACTGGGGAGAACTTCCCTGCTCTTCAAAATAGTGCCATGGGATCTTTTACATCCACCTGAGAGGGCAGACGGGGCCTCGGTTTAATGTCTCATCCGAAAGACGGCACCTCCGACAGTGCAGCACTCCCTCAGCGCTGCCCTGGGAGTGTCAGCCTAGATTTTTGTGCTCCAGTCTCTGGAGTGGGACTTGAACCCACGACCTTCTGACTCGGATGACTTGATTCAGACCCAGGTGACGTTTTCGCAGTGAGCAGCTGCGTACGATGCCCGATGCCAGCTTCACCAGGAGCACTGGGTGCGAAGGAGCAGCTGACCCAGAAGAGGGTAGAAAAGGTCATTTGATTTGATTTTTTTCAACATTTCCTGGTGGGCCCCACAAGGAAACTTAGGCCCCCAGACTTGCCACCCCAGGCGAGTGCCTCTCCTCCCCACTTCCAGCCGCGCCCCCCCCCCCCCCGGTTAAAATTAGGAACGTCCCACATGCACCAACTGAGCTGAGTTAGGTGATCTCAACCAGGGCAGGAGCAGGGGTGCTGCAATTGGCTTCACTGACCCTTGTTGGAAAGCTTGCATATGTGTGGATGTCAGGAGAAGACAGGATTGGGCTCACTGGCGACGACTCACACGGTTGAATAGCCCGCTTGCACTAGCTGTCAGGTCTCGCACATGAAGATTGACCATTCAGGTGAAGTACCCGAAGGTGACCAACATACACGGAACCGGACAGACCCCACTAGAAATCAGTACCTTCACCAGAGGTTGTCAGGAAAAATTAAACCAGTGGGATTGAGTCAACTGCCTGGATCATTTATGCACTTGAACTTCAGAGTAAAAAAATTTGGCTGGTTATCACTTGCAATTATCCTCTTGCTGATGTACAGTACAAGTGGTATGAGGTCACCTCCTCCTCTGGCTTCTGGCACTAAACTGGTGATTTCTGAGAAATGGGAGCATTCTACGCACGTTTGGTGTGGAGTGCCACACCCTGTGACCCATAGTAAAGTTATACCTGGACCACCGGGGCACATAGTCGTCTTTGTTTTATTTTCTCTTTCTATAAAATGTCCCTTTTACACTCTCATACGTTGAAAGATTATCTCAGTGGGAAGTATTTGGCTCCCAACCTTCTGCCTTTTACAGAAAATTATTTTTTCCATCTGTTCCCTGACCGAAATCATGTGCATGTTTTTGGAAAACTGCAAGGCCCATTCGGTGCTACAAACAGCCGCTTGCCTTTTTAAGTTCCCACGTCTGGCTTGGCTTTCCCTCGTGCTCATGACTGGTGTTTGTTTTTGGTATTCCAGTTTTTTTTCCATTTTTTTTTATACTGCTGGTCCCACCCTTGGACTGATTCAGACCCAGCTCTCGTCATTTTTTCCAGTTTCCCACTAATAAAATCTTGCAATTGTGCTTTAATGGAGTGAGGTTTACAATGTCTTGAGCTGCCTACAGTGGCCGGCAGCTGTGGGAGGCTGAGACTGAGATTTGGCAATAGGGAAATTCTCCAGTAACGTGCCAATAGGTTTTAACCCTTTCCTTCAAAATCTAACATCTCCGATTGCGCTGGTGCAGGCCCCTCCCCCTTAAGAATGGGAGGAAGGCCTGCAGTACCGCAGCGCGCCGTGCCGCAGCGTGTGGCGCTGCGGCACGTTGCGCTGCGATATTCAGTTTCAGCGCCCCAAGAGGGACGCGGGGCGCTTCGAGCCTCGCCCCGTGTCCCTCTTGGGGCGTTCAAGCTGAATTTCCGGTGGTCGCAACTGCTCTGATCGCTGCGCTAATTCCGGCGCCCAGGCGAGCTTGGCGCCCCGTTTGCGGCTCCACCCAATTTCTCCCCCTCTGTTCCTTTTGACCCTGGCCTCTTGTGCTTCCTCCTCCCTTCGCCCCACTATTGGCCGCTGTACCTTCAGCTGCTTACGCCCCACTTACTGGAATGCCCTTCGTAAACCCCACTGCCTCACCATCTTGGGAGATTTTAAGATGTTAAAAGCATGCTGTAGACAGAGTGAAGCCATCCCACAATCAACGGATCAGATCAAAGCTCTGCAGTCCTGCCACATCCAGTCGTGAATGGTGGTGGACCATTAAACAACTAATGGGGGAAGGAGGCTCCATGAATATCCCCATCCTCAGTGATGGTGGAGCCCAGCACGTGAGTGCAAAAGACAAAGCTGAAGTGTTTGCAACCATCTTCAGCCAGAAGTGCTGAGTGAATGATCCATCTCCGCCTACTCCTGAGGTCCGCACCATCACAGAAGCCAGTCTTCAGTCAATTCAATTCACTCCACTCCATGTGCCACGTGATATCAAGAAACGGCTGAGCGCACTGGATACAGCAAAGGCTATGGGCCCCGACAACATCCCGGCTATCGTGCTGAAGACTTGTGCTTCAGAACTAGCCGCGCCTCTAGCCAAGCTGTGCCAGTACAGCTACAACACTGGCATCTATACAACAATGTGGAAAACTGCCCAGGCATGTCCTGTCCACAAAAAGGACAAATCCAATCCGGCCAATTACCGCCCCATCAGTCTATTCTCAATTATCAGCAAAGTGATGGATGGTGTTGTCGACAGTGCTGTCAAGCGGCACTTACTCACCAATAACCTGCTCAATGATGCCCAGTTTGGGTTCGCCAGAACCACTCTGCTCCAGACCTCATTACAGACTTGGTCCAAACATGGACAAAAGAGCTGAATTCCAGAGGTGAGGTGTGATATACCTATCAATTCGTCCAATAAAAAGCGACGAGTTAGGAACGTAACTAAAGGTTTTTATTGACTAAATAACAGAGCCCACCCTCGTGGGTGATCGGGTCCAACAAGGAGGAATACCAGCCAGTCGACTACCTTTATACCTGGGCAGGTAGGTGGAGCCATGGGCGGAGTCGGAGGTGGTCAGCCCAGGTATAACAGCGCGACAAGAGGCGACCTCGTATAGTGATACAACAGTGAGAACAGTGATAACAATACAACAGTGATAACTATAGTGTAACGATAGTGAACGATAAAAGTGGTTTACCACATTCACCCCTTGTTTAGATTTGAGTCCGGCGGGGTGAAGTGTACTACCAGTTCTGGTATGTCAGTCTGTCCGGAGGCCTCGTAAGCCTCTCCGATCGTCGCAGCGGCGGTGCTGCATTATCCGGTGTTAATGCTGGTGTCTGCGTGGTCGGCGAAGGCTCGTGGGGTTCCGGCATGCCGTCTACCTGGGCTGGAATTGGGGGGGGGGGTAAAGGTGGTGTCTCCGGAGTGCCCGAGGGTGCGAGGTCTCGTAAGGAGACAGTGTCCTCCCGCCCGTCTGGGTAAGCCACGTAGGCGTGCAGGAGGTTCACCCTCTCGACCAGGGGGGTCCGTTTTATGGGCCCTCACGTGCTTTCGCAGCAAGACGGGCCCCGGAGAGGTCAGCCAGGTTGGTAGAGTGGTTCCCGTAGTCGACTTCCTGGGGAAAACAAACATTCGTTCATGGGGTGGTGGCGTTAACGGCAGTGCAAAGTAGTGACCGGATGGAGTGCAGCGCTGTCGGGAGGACTTCCTGCCAGCGGGAGGTTGGGAGGCCCTTAGACTTTAAGGCTAAGAGGACGGCCTTCCATACCGTCGCGTTCTCTCTTTCCACCTGGCCGTTCCCTCGGGGGTTGTAGCTGGTGGTCCTACTTGCTGCAATACCTCTCGCTAGTAGGAACTGACGGAGTTCCTCGCTCATGAAGGAGGAGCCCCGGTCACTATGTATATAGTTCGGGAACCCGAACAAGGCGAAGAGGTCGTTCAGGCACTTGATGACCGTGGTACTGGTCATGTCTGGGCAGGGGAAGGCAAAAGGGAAACGGGAGTACTCATCAACGATGTTGAGGAAGTACACATTGCGGTCAGATGACGGTAGAGGCCCCTTAAAGTCGATGCTCAGGCGCTCGAAGGGGCGGGTGGCCTTGATCAGGCTTGCTCTGTCCGGCCTATAGAAGTGCGGTTTGCACTCGGCGCAGGTCTGGCAGTTCCTGGTCATGGTCCTGACCTCCTCGATGGAGTAGGTCAGGTTGCGGGCCTTAATGAAATGGTAAAGTCTGGTGACCCCGGGGTGGCAGAGGTCGTTGTGGAAGGTCTGAAGTCTATCAATATGCGCGCTGGCGCATGTAATTCGTGAAAGAGCATCAGGGGGTTCGTTCAGCTTACCTGGCCGGTACAAGATATCATAATCGTAGGTGGATAGCTCGATTCTCCACCTCAAGATCTTGTCATTCTTGATTTTGCCCCTCAGCTTGTTATTAAACATGAAAGCAACCGAACGTTGGTCGGTGAGGAGGGTAAATCGTTTGCCTGCCAGGTAATGCCTCCAGCGCCGTACCGCCTCCACAATTGCCTGGGCTTCCTTCTCGACCGACGAGTGTCGGATCTCGGGGCCCTGTAGGGTCCTTGAGAAGAAGGCCACCGGCCTCCCCTCCTGGTTAAGGGTAGCGGCTAGGGCGAAGTCGGATGCATCGCTCTCCACTTGGAAGGGGATGGACTCATCCACTGCGTGCATTGTGGCCTTGGCTATGTCTCCCTTGATGAGGGAGAAGGCCGCGCACGCTTCCTCCGTGAGGGGGAAGGATGTGGACTTCATGAGGGGTCTGGCTTTGTCCGCATAATTGGGCACCCATTGGGCATAGTAGGCGAAGAGCCCCAGGGTTCTCTTAAGTGCCTTAGGGCAGTGGGGGAGGGGTAGCTCCATGAGGGGGCGCATTCTTTCGGGGTCGGGGCCGATGAGTCCGTTCTCTACTACACAGCCAAGGATGGCAAGGCGCGAGGTGTTAAACACACATTTCTCCTTTATTGTAGGTGAGGTTCAGCCGTTGGGCCGTACGGAGGAATTTCTCCAGATTCACGTCATGGTCCTGCCGGTCGCGGCCGCAGATGGTGACGTTATCTAGATAGGGGAATGTGGCCTGCAGTCCGTTCTGGTCAACCATCCGGTCCATCTCCCTTTGGAAGACCGAGACCCCGTTGGTGACACCGAAGGGGACCCTAAGGAAGTGGTATAGGCGCCCATTCGCCTCGAAGGCGGTGTACTGGTGGTCCTCGGGGTGGATAGGGAGTTGGTGGTAGGCCGACTTAAGGTCGATGGTCGAGAATACGCGGTATTGTGCAATCTGATTGACCATGTCAGATATGCGGGGAAGGGGGTATGCGTCCAGCTGGGTGTATCTGTTTATGGTCTAGCTGTAGTCGATGACCAGGCGATTTTTATCGCCGGTCTTAACGACCACGACCTGGGCACGCCAGGGGCTGTTGCTCCCCTCGATAATGCCCTCTTTCAGGAGGCGCCGCACCTCAGAGCTAATGAAGGCTCTGTCCCCAGCGCTGTACCGCCTGCTCTTGGTAGCGACGGGTTTGCAGTCGGGGGTGAGGTTAGCGAACAGGGAAGGTGGCGGCACCTTGAGGGTGGATAGGCTGCAGGTGTTACGCGGTGGGCGGTTTAACATTCGCTGGTTGTCGACTGTGAGTGGGGGGAGGGGTCCACCGTATGCTAGGGTTACACTTTGGAGGTGGGATTGGAAGTCCAGCCCTAGTAGGACGGCAGCGCAGAGCTGGGGGAGGACGAGGAGTTTAAAATTTTTATACTCCGTACCCTTAACCGACAAGGTCACAACACAGTAGCCGCTAATGTCCGTGGCGTGGGACCTCGATGCCATCGAGATTCGGTTGCACGTTGGCAGGACAGGGAGGGAGTAGTGGCTCACCGTGTCTGGGTGGATGAAGCTCTCCGTGCTTCCGCTGTCGAACAGGCAGGTCGTGGCGTGGCCGTTTACTTTGATGTCCATCATCGACTTGGACAGGTGGTGTGGGCGGGCTTGATCCAGAGTGACGGAGGCTAGTGTGTAGGTAAGCGAGTCGTTGTCGTCTGCGGTCGTCGGGTCCGGAGGCCCGGTGGCAGTCGGGCGTGGTGGGTAAAATGGCGTCTCCCACGAGGTAGGACAAAATGGCGGAGAAGATGGCTGCTCCCATAACTCACATGAGGCACTATTGGGGTCGGTTGCCTTGATCAAAGATGGCCGCCCCCATGACTCACGTGTGGGGATGCTGGCCTCAGTTGCCTTGAAAGAAGATGGCCGCCCCCACAGTTCGCATGAGGCACTGCTGGCCTCTGAAGATCTGCAGGCCTTAGAGAAGTGGCCTTTCTTCCTGCAGGTTGAGCAGGTAGAGTTCCTGGCTGGGCAGCGTGACCTCGGGTGCTTCTCCTGGCCGCAAAAGAAGCAGCCGGCGGCCCGATCGCGGGTGCCCGATGTCGGAGCCGGTGGCGGTCCCGGTCGGGTCCGGGACGCCGACGCTGAGGTAGGTCCCGGGGGCGGCGCTGCGAAGGGTATTGCGGTAGGGGTCGGGCCCGAGTCCCAGGGTCGCGAGCAGTACCTGGAAAACGCCTCCTGGTCCTGATGGGCCACCTCTAGGGAGAGAGCGAGGGCTTCAGCTTTGTCCAGGTCGAGGTCTTTAGCTTCAAGCAGTCTTTGCCGTGAGTGGTCGGACCGTAGGCCTTTCACAAAGGCATCGCGGATATTATCTTCCGTATTTTCAACAGCCGTCACCGCTTTAAAGTCACAGTTCCTGCCGAGTGCTCTTAGCGCCCGTAAAAATTCAGCTACAGACTCTCCTGGCTGTTGCGGGCGGGATCATAGGAGGTGCCTGGTGTACATGTAATTTACCGGGCTCCGGTACTGCTGTTTCAGTAGGTTGATAGCGGCCTCGTATGTAGTCGTGTCCTGGATGAGTGCGTATACTCTCGGGCTCGCTTGGGCGTTCAGAACTCTTAGTTTGGATCTCTGAGGGACGCCGGATTCTTCCAGGTAGGATTCGAAGCAGCCCAGCCAGTGTTTGAAGTCGAGGGCTGAGTTTGCTGCCTGTGGGTTTAGATCCAGGTACGGTGGTTTGAGGGCTTGCAGCCAAGCCGGCTGGTGTGGCTGGTGTAGCCCGGTGTCTGAAAGCTGCTGTGGCTGTGCTTCTGGGAGGGCTTCTGGCTGGCCAGTAGTAGACATCTTTAAAATTTAGTCAATAAAATTGATATACCTATCAATTCGTCCAATAAAAAGCGACGAGTTAGGAACGTAACTAAAGGTTTTTATTGACTAAATAACAGAGCCCACCCTCGTGGGTGATCGGGTCCAACAAGGAGGAATACCAGCCAGTCGACTACCTTTATACCTGGGCAGGTAGGTGGAGCCATGGGCGGAGTCGGAGGTGGTCAGCCCAGGTATAACAGCGCGACAAGAGGCGACCTCGTATAGTGATACAACAGTGAGAACAGTGATAACAATACAACAGTGATAACTATAGTGTAACGATAGTGAACGATAAAAGTGGTTTACCACAAGGTGAGAGTGGCTGCCCTTGACATCAAGGCAGCATTTGACCAAGTGTGGCATCGAGGAGCCCCAGTAAAACTGAAGTCAATGGGAATCGGGGGGAAAACACTCCACTGGCTGGAGTCATACCTAGCACAAAGGAAGATGGTTGTGGTGGTTGGCGGTCAATCATCACAGCCCCAGGACATCGCTGCAGGAGTTCCTCAGGGCAGTGTCCTAGGCCCAACCCTCTTCAGCTGCTTCATCAATGACCTTCCCTCCATCATAAGGTCAGAAATGGGGCTGTTCGCTGATGACTGCAGAGTGCTCAGTGCCATTCGCAACTCCTCCGATAATGAAGCAGTACATGCCCGCATGCAGCAAGACCTGGACGACATTTAGGCTTGGGCTGATAAGTGGCAGGTAACATTCGCGCCACATAATTGCAAGGCAATGACCGTCTCCAACAAGCGAGAATCTAACCACCTCCCCTTGACATTCAATGGAATTACCATTGCCGAATCCCCCACCATCAATATCCTGGGGGGGTCACCATTGACCAGAAACTTAACTGGACCAGCCACATAAATACTGTGGAAACGAGTAGGTCAGTGGCTGGGTATTCTGCGGCGAGTGTCTCACCTCCCGACTCCCCAAAGCCTTTCCACCATCTACAAGGCACAAGTAGGGAGTGTGATGGAATACTGTCCACTTGCCTGGATGAGTGCCGCTCCAACAACACTCAAGAAGCTCGACACCATCCAATACAAAGCAGCCCGCTTGATTGGCACCTCGTCCACCACCTTAAACATTCACTCCCTCCACCACCGGCGCACCTTGGCTGCAGTGTGTACCATCTACAAGATGCACTGCAGCAACTCGCCAAGGCTGCTTTGGCAGCACCTTCCAAACCCGCGACCTCTTCCACCTAGAAGGACAAGGGCAGCAGGTGCATGGGAACACCATCACCTCCAAGTACCCCTCCAAGTCACACACACCATCCTGACTTGGAAGTATATCGCCGATCCTTCATCGTCGCTGGGTCAAAATCCTGGAACTCCCTCCCTAACAGCACTGTGGGAGCACCCTCACCACACGGACTGCAGCGGTTCAAGAAGGCGGCTAACCACCACTTTCTCAAGGACAATTAGGGATGGGCAATAAATGCTGGCCTTGCCAGCGACACCCACATCCCATGAACGAATAAAAAAAAAAAAAAAAGGTGCTATATAAATAAAAGTCATTGTTGAAAATGCAGTCCATCATAAAAATAACATTTCGATTTGCTACTGCAGTGATCAAACTCCTTATGTAGTCTTAAAGCATACAGATCAAAAGATCCTGAGTTGATCCCCAGTCTGGCTGAGTTAGCTCATCTCGAACAGTGCAGCAGTTGGGGGTGCTACAGTTGGTCTCAATGCCTCTGGGCTAAGAAGTGGAAAATCAGGAATCTTATTGTGTGTGTTGTTCAGGGACCTCTGCCCGAATGTGTGCATATGTGGGAATCCAGCGATCGCGTGATCAGTCTCTGCTATGATTCGCCCACTGTGGAATAGCTGAACAATACTCCCCATCTGGGCTTGCATGTTAAAAATGGCCACTGGGTTCAAACCGCGGTGGGTTGTCATTGTCTGAAACCATAGTGTGAATCTGTACATTCAGGAAAAGAGGCACGAGAATTAGATGGGAAGCAAGGCTTGTAACATACTCGAGGGGCTGGTAGGCTAGCGCCTGTGCTCGTGTTGCCACGGTCGATCCAGTATTTATAGCTATTGATATAAAGCAGTGCGTTACTCCTAACTAATGAGAATTAATAACTGCGATCATAGTATAAATGAAATACATAGAAGTACTAGAATGTGTCTTGTTTGTCCAGTGACCCTTGTGAACAATCAGCTGGGGTAGCGTGAATGTATTAGCTACTGGTTTAAGAGTTTATCTCCGTTTTGTTTTCCAAGTCCCGCCAGCATTCAGATCTCATCGATACGTTTTTATGCAGAGGGCAACACGGTGGCATAGTGGTTAGCACTGTTGCCTCACAGCGCCAGGGACCCGGGTTCAAATCCGGCCTCGGGTGACTGTCTGTGTGGAGTTTGCACATTCTCCCCGTGTTTGCGTGGGTTTTCTCCCGGGTGCTCCGGTTTCCTCCCACAGTCCAAAGATGTGCGGGTTAGGTTGATTGGCTATGATAAATTGACCCTTAGTGTTAGGGGGATTAAATACGCGGGGTTACGGGGATAGGGCTTCGGTGGGATGGCTGTCGGTGCAGGGACCGGGTGCTAGGGTTTGGATGATCAGCCATGATCGCATTGAATGGCGGAGCAGGCTCGAGGGGCCGAATGGCCTACTCCTATCTTCTATGTTTCTATGTAGAGAAACCTTGTTTGCACCCCCAGATTTACAATTAATAGTAGCACTTTGGAGGTGTGCCTTTTGCACTGGACTTTACAAGATCATAATGCAGCAGAGGTGTGTACAATCTGCATCAATTTTGTTTCCTGTCAGACATTGCTATCAAATTGATGTTTTTATAAGAATTATAATTGTCATTTACCAATAACCATGATATTTCAGAATATATTGTGACTGTCATGTATTGTGGAAAATGTATATACTTTTAAATTCCCTCTCAATGTAAGATCACAGTGACAAGGCTTCATTATGAGCTCAAGTTTTGCCCCTGTGATTTATGCTGTCATCTGACCCCTTCATTCAATTCCTGTCATGTGTCTCACTGCCCGTTATCTATTAACCTCCTGTGTGTATCCATATATGCACATACTTCCATTTATTTTTCCGCCGTATCCTCTCTTCCCATCGTCTGGTGACTAGAAAGCTCAAATGGGAGAGAGAAATGTGGGAACTTTAGCTGCTGGACTGTGTCGTGCTCTTGGGGATTCAGATGACTGTATAAACAGCTTAATCTTCACTCTTGTGTATATTTCCAACATTTTCTGTGTTTACACAAGATCTGCCACATCTGAAAGAAAAAGGATCAGCTCGTATTTCCCATGAAGATGTTCAGTCCTGAGGAAGGGTCTTTACCTGGGACGCGAGCCTGTCGTTTCTCGAAGCAGCTGCTGGATGGACCTGCTGTGTATTGCCACCATTTCTGTTTTTACTTAATTCCAACATTTGCAGTTTTTGTTACTTCACTAATAGTTTGTTCTATCCTACAAACCCCTCCGGTTTTTACAAGGCTTGTAAAATACTCATCAGGTTTTATTCTCTTTGATATGGATACATAGAATTACATGGATACATAGAATTACATAGAAACATAGAAGATAGGAGCAGGAGGAGGCCATTCGGCCCCTCGAGCCTGTTCCGCCATTCAATGAGATCATGGCTGATCATCCAAATTCAGTACCCTGTCCCTGCTTTCTCCCCATACCCCTTGATCCCCTTAGCCTTCAGAAATATATCCAACTCCTTCTTGAATATATTTAATGAATTGGCCTCTACTGCCTTCTGTGGTAGAGAATTCCACAGGTTCACCACTCTCTGGGTGAAGAAATTCCTCCTCATCTCTGTCCTAAATGGCCTACCCCTTATCCTTAGACTGTGACCCCTGGTTCTGGACTCCCCCGCCATCGGGAACATCCTTCCTGCATCTAGTCTGTCTAGTCCTGTCAGAATTTTATAAGTTTCAATGAGATCCCCTTTCATTCTTCTAAACTCCAGCGAGTAGAAGCCCAAACGACCCAATCTCTCCTCATACGTCATTCCTGCCATCCCAGGTATCAGCCTGGTGAATCTTCGCTGCACTCCCTCCATGGCAAGAACATCCTTCCTCAGATAAGATAACATCACGTCTACAGCACAAACAGGCCATTCGGCCCAACTGGTCCGTGCCAGTGTTTATGCTCCACACGAGCCTCCTCCCACCCCTCTTCATCTCATCAGCATAGCCGTCTATTCCTTTCTCCCTCATGCATTTATCTATCTATACAATGCATATGAACTAATGCTATAATACTGTTCGACACAGACCACCAGATAATAGAGCTGCCAAATCAAACTCATGAACTTGGCCAGTGTGATTAAGACTGAACTGGGGTTTCAGGCTTTGTGTAACCTGGTACATCTCTCTGTCCAACAAGAAATCCAAACCTACATCGGAGGAAAGAACATTAAACAGAGCCAACATTTCACTTGTTCAGCACTATTTTGAACTTGGCTACAGGGTATTTGGGCTGGGGGGTCAGTTTGGTTGAGCTGGACTGAGCTTGCTTTAGTCATTTCAACTTAGTTTCAGCCCACCCTGACTGTACTCTTGGACACCAGGTATCCCACAACTGGTGCCGGTCTTGTCCCGCCTCAGACTAACCGAAGTTGGAGCTAGGAAAAGCGAAGCTGAGGGTGGCGTGGATTATTAAACTCCGGGAATGTCGTCGTAATGTCTCAAAGATCCCGTGTTCAGTCACTAATGAACTACAGGATAATACAACAGCTGTCAGCCTCTTAAAACATACAAAATTAACCATTAGTTTACTGAATAGAACTAGTGGTTTTTAAAAATTGCACTGAAGTTGAACTCTATACTTGAATTTTGTTTTATGCAGTCTCTTTTGCGCTCTTCCTTCCTATATCGCTAAATTATCTTGGGAGACAGTGAAAATTCTGAAGTTATGTGGCTGGGATTGTTCTTTTTGTCTGGTATTCATAAACCATGATGGTCATGATGACCCTTTTTTTGGTCTATCAAAATCGCAACAGATTTTTAATTTTCTTTCCCCTTTCTCTTTTTCACACTGTCTCGCTCTCGCGCGCTCTCTCTCTCGCCCTCTCTCTTGCCCCCTCTCGCCCTCTCTCTCACACACACACACACACACACACACACACACACACACACACACACACTTTCCCTCTCCAACATTCACACAAGGTGCTCTAGCTTGCCTGCTGCCACCTTCATTTGCACCATTAATAACTGTCTTTGGTCACCGTGTCAAATAGTATTCTTCAATGCTATGGGAAAGAACCCTGCCCCACAGTCCCAAATTATCTACCGGAGACTGCTAGATCTGGACTGCTTAATTTCCAGACCAGTGCAGTTGTGGTCTTGAAAGGAACTGCAAAATCATCACCTGAAATGGTGGATGAATCTTTCTAGTCATTCCAACTCGCCTGAGTAAGGTCCAGATGTTGGGGGGGAAAAAAATGCCAGTTAATATTCCAACAAGCTAATATTTAATAGCATTCAGATCCCAGTGCATTGGATCCAAGATGAACTTGCACCACAGTGCAGTGGGGGAACACTATAATGGCAGAGGAACCATGTTTTAAACTGGACATTAAACCCTTCCACAATCCTTGTGGAAGACGAGAGCAAGGGTTCGCCTGACATTGGAGCTGATGTTCCTTAGAAAAAGCTTCCTAATTAACAGGGACATCATAAACTCGTGGTGTCCTCCTATTGAACTATCCTTTTTTTCAAATTTTAAAATAAGATGCAAGAAGCAGATCTCCTTTCACTGTAGATTCAATGCTTGGCTGAGTGAGTAACTACACCACCTGGAGTATTGGGCCATGTAGACCAGGATGTGCAAGGTTTAATGCCCTGGCTCTCTGCTGAGTCGGCTAATCTCAGAGGGGGCATGACAGGTGGGCTCAATGACCCTGGGCTTGCAAAGTACAGCCAGGGTTCTTACTATCTGGTGACTATTGCTGGAAAGTGTGCAGCAGCACGGGTGGACGTTGGGTAAGGACAGGATCGAGCTTAGCTGTGAGGCTTTAGCAACGGTCTTTTGACTCTCATTGTTCTGACTCAACACGTGAAGAATAGACGTTTGTGGGAGACACTGGAGAATTGCAACCCAGCAACGGTACTTGACGTGGAATTTAAGAAGTGGTGCTCAGCCCCCTCACCGCTTTTGTACCTTTAGCCCTGTCCCTGCAATGTTTGACTCTGTCCGACAACAACAACTTGCATTTATATAGCGCTTTTAATGTACAGTACCTGGGTGTCGAGAACTGGTGAAATGTTCCTGCCCAACAAGAATAGTCACCTTCAGGAAAGGAGCGCAGAACATTGGAGTTGGGGAATTTTAGTATGTAAATATTAATACATTACAATACAGTACATGACTATAGCTAATAGCAGAGAAATTGTTTTTTTTTTATTTGCTGCGCTTTAGCTTGTAAGTATGCAGCTGAACAAACTTTGTTAATCCCAAGACCATATCTTAAAATAAATGGGAAAAGATCGCTGTTGGTTCTGAGGTGCAGATGCTAAGCATGTTTCACAAGGGGCTTCTGTGACTCTCATGTGATTTATGTTCCAGATTTGAACTGTTCCTCCATAAAAAACAAATCAAGCAAATCTTCTCTACACGAAGTATCATGCCAAGCAAAATAATAAATTAATAAAGCCTAAAATATCTTGAATGCTTTGTTGTCATGTCTCTGAATCTGAAACATTTGAAACGGGGTAATCTTTTAAACTTCACTCGTTGTGATTTGACACTTTTTTTGTGGGAAGTGTAAGTAGCGTACTGGAAATCGGAAGGGCATTCTCTGACCGCCTGCGTCCACCTAGTCCATTCATGTTGGTTTATATTGGCATTCGCCTGAGATGGCTAATGGGAGTGGAATGTGGACGACAAATAACAAGACTGCAAGGAGCGCAGTACACAATGCTTTAAAAGAAGTGTTTCTCCCAGGGACTGGGTGTGCCGTTTAGGCCTTATTGATATGGCGCAGTCGTTCTACTGAATCATGTTGCACGTATTTCAGGCCCTCCTTCCTTCGATAGATACAAGATTGCTCTAGAAGTATCCTATTTGAACATCCATAGGGATTACCAATTGATCAAATCCATTTTCAAGGCGCAATATTGAATGATTTCAAACAGCATGCTCAATAGTGGAGACTATCCACAGAAGGTTCAGGGAGGGACGTTTTCACATATCTGACAAGTCAGATTTTTTTATATAGCAGTAGGAGGAAATGCAAAAATTCCAAATTTATTTTGACATGGATATTACCCAAGATAACTTAATTTTTAAAAATGCATTCAGCCTATCTTGCCAACCCTTAGACCACAGCATATAAATGGAAAGCAAAACCATGAATGTAGGATTTTCTTCACTCATCTCCTGAAGCCAGTACTTTTCTGAGGTACAGTTCCACAAGCGCCAATTGCGCATTTACCTGAGCCATCAGAAGAGCTCATTAATGGAACCTCCTCCAGCCCTCCGCGATCTCTGCGCTCCTCCAATTCTGACCTCTTGCGCATCCCCGATTTTCATCGCTCCACCATTGGCGGCCGTGCCTTCAGCTGCCTGGGGCCCGAAGCTCTGGAATTCCCTCCCTAAACTTCTCCGCCTCTACACTTCTCTCTCCTCCTTTAAGACGCTCCTTAAAACCTACCTCTTTGACCAAGCTTTTTGTCAACTGTCCATATATCACCTTACGTGGCTTGGTGTCAAATTTTGTTTGATAACGCCTTGGGATGTTATACTACGTTAAAGCTGCTATATAAATGCAAGTTGTTGTTCGGGTACTGCAGTGATAATTCCCATTCTGTGACCTGATTCAAAGATGGATTTTTGAATGGCATGAGGGTTACCATTTACAGCCAACTCCACCTGAGGGGTTACGCGCTTCACAAATTGATGTTTGTAGGATGGCGGCAGGGCACATTGGCCTAACAATACAAGCAGGCTGCTTCTTCCTGAAGCTGTGCAGCACATCGAGCAATCTCGGTGTACTCTTCTCTGGTCAGACAGCTACATATTCTTCGAGCTGAGTGCTTGTTGCAGATGTGCGAAAGGCAAAAGCAAACTTGGCGTGACTCCTTTGGGACTGCAGTCTGGGAGACCACAATAACCATGACTAGCCTCCCAGTCCCAGAGGACCCAAGGCCAGTGCTTGTTGGGCATAGTGTCAACTGTGGCTCAGTTGGTAGCACACTCGCCTTTGAGCCAGAAGGTTGTGGGTTCAAGTCCCACTCCAGGGACTTGAGCACATAAAGCTAGGCTGACACTCCCAGTGCAGTACTGTGGGAATGCTGCACTGTCGGCGGTGCCGTCTTTCGGATGAGATGTTAAACCGAGGCCCCGTCTGCTCTCTCAGGTGAACATAAATGATCCCATGGCACTATTTGGAAGAAGAGCAGGGGAGTTATCCCCAGTGTCCTGGCCAATATTTATCCCTCAATCAACATAACAA
Organism: Somniosus microcephalus; assembly: GCF_052327205.1. Taxonomy (NCBI): domain Eukaryota; kingdom Metazoa; phylum Chordata; class Chondrichthyes; order Squaliformes; family Somniosidae; genus Somniosus; species Somniosus microcephalus. The sequence continues at coordinate 21,023,435 of NC_141019.1, read as the reverse complement.
AAAAACAGATGATCTGGTCATTATCACATTGCTGTTTGTGGGATCTTGCTGTGTGCAAATTAGCTGCCGCGTTTCCTACATTACAACAGTGACTCCACTTCAAAAAGTACTTCATTGACTGTAAAGCGCTTTGGGACGTCCGGTGGCCGTGAAAGGCGTTATAGAAATGCAAGTCTGTCTTTCTTTCATGGTCACTGTACAGAGAGAGGACCCCGACAGTACGCAGACCAGCATTTCTGTATTTTCCCCAGCTCCGGGAAATGTGTCGTTGGTTGAAAGTCACAATTCACAAATTTATAAGTAACTCTCTGAAATGTCACTTCTGCCTGCTGGACCTTGCCCAGTAATTGTTCCTAATACAGCAATACTTTCTACGATTTTTTTTGTTTCAGAAGTGTCCAATTACATTTTCAGTTTTATTCTGTGACTGAACATTTTTGTTGTTGGAAAAAAACAAGTTTTGTTTTAATTTATGTACCAATGGATTCCACCTCTAATAATAGTCTGAATGATGCGTATATTTTTTTGAATCTGCCATGTGTTTTTCACCCTGTATATGGACCCTTTGAACTCCGACTATAATTACTTGCACCATGCGTCTGTAATGAACTAGCATCTGGTACTTATTGTAAGCCATTCAGTTGCATCTTGATAAATACGGAACTAGTTTGCTCAGCTTTTATACTTTGATCAAAGTGCATTGTATACACAAAAATGAGCAATTTGCAGTATCAGTACAGTCCCTTACTTAATCACTTGGTTACTGAATCGATTTGTAAAATGAGGCAGCGTGCTGACAATGGCATCTGTAATGAATGATGAAAGCTTCAATGATTGCGAGGGGTGGGGTGAAATTTTCGCAGCAAGTTCTCCAATGCTGTAAATAATATTTGAACCATCAACTCAATGCTTTTTAAAAAATCTAATTACGGAGCCTCCTCAAATAGAAGCAATTCAGTCACATAGAGACCGTGTTAGCCGTGGATCAGTTGGTCACACCGTCGCCTCTGAGTTAGAACAACAATCTAGGCTGACACTCCAGTGCAGTGCTGAGGGAGTGCTGCACTGTCGGAGGTGCCGTCTTTCAGATGAGACGTTAAACCAAGGCCCTGTCTGCTCTCTCTGGACGTAAAAGATTCTATGGCACTATTTTGAGGAAGAGCAGGGGCGTTCTCCCCGGTGTCCTGGTCAATATTTATCCCTCAACCAACATCACTAAAACAGGAAAGATGTGATTGCACTAGAGAGGGTACAGAGGAGATTTACAAGGATGTTGCCGGGAGTAGAGAATCTTAGCTATGAGGAAAGACTGGATAGGCTGGGTCTGTTTTCTTTGGAACAGAGGAGGCTGAGGGGAGACCTTATTGAGGTGTATAAAATTATGAGGGGCCCAGATAGAGTGGATAGAAAGGACCTATTTCCCTTAGCAGAGAGGTCAATAACCAGGGGGCACAGATTTAAAGTAATTGGTGGAAGGATTTGAGGGGAAATTTCTTCACACACAGGGTTGTGGTGGTCTGGAACTCACTGCCTGAAAGGGTGGTAGAGGCAGGAACTCTAACCACATTTAAAAAGTACTTGGATGTGCACTTGGGATGCTCTAACCTGCAGGGCTACAGACCAAGAGCTGGGAAGTGGGATTAGGCTGGATAGCTCTTTGTTGGCCGGTGCGGACACAATGGGCCGAAATGGCCTCCTTCCGTACTGTAACTTTCTATGATTATCTGGTCATTATCACATTGCTGGTTGTGGGAGCTTGCTGTGCGCAAATTGGCTGCTGCGTTTCCTACATTACAACAGTGACTACACTCCAAAAAGTACTTAATTGGCCGTAAAGCGCTTTGGGACATCCTGAGGTTGTGAGAAGTCTTTTTTTTCTCTGCTTTCTGGTGCTGTGGAATACGCTGCATACATTTTGTAGGCTGATTTCACAGAACTAGTACACCAGACAAACCAGTGGCAAGTTTCTTCCCACCAGACCTTCCCAGTGGCTGGAGAAGGCCCATGCAGCCCAGTGACAGGAAAAGCTCATCACTGGCTTATGTGCGTGAGCTGAGCATTCAGCCCAGCAGCAGCCAGAAGAATGGCGCTTGCCAGCGGCAATTATGTTTACCGCTGGTGTTGCTGCCGCCTCCAGAAGCACCAGTAAAAGCTGCCTTGGTTTATTCTTGGCATCTCTGGAGACCGCTACCTTGCCTGTTTTACCTCGCAGCGCTGCTGTTGGAGTTAGTGTTACTACCCATGCCAAAGCTGTAAGGCAAATCGGAGGAATCTATTCAGGCTCCCACAACTTATACTGGATTAGGTGAGTCAGAATGAAGAAACGCTCCTCGGTATTTTAGCGTGCTTTGTAAATTTGTGATGCATGATTACTAAATGTGATAATGACATTGTGGCAGAACTAACTGGAGCACAAACAGTCTTTGGATGATTGAATATATGGGATACTGGATAAACAAGCATACTATTGGTGCAACAAATGCAGTGACTAGCATTTTAATCCTTATTCTCGTGAATAAACAGGAATCTGTATGGAAAGAGTGAGTGAGGTGCAGTGAGTCAGAACGTTGTCCTGTAGCACTGGCACCTGCGTTGAGCTGTGCCTTAGAAGGACAGTATGAATGTTTCCTTGTTCTGCAGCTTCTAAAGGTTCGACGTGAAATAAATTTGGTCAGTTCAGCCCAGCTCCTATTGGGTACTGAACCATAGCACAAAACTACAGGAAACTCTTTATTATCCGGCACCAACGGGACCGGTGTGGTGCCGGTTTATCAAAAAGTCCGGATTACAGAGAGGTATAGTTAAAGGTACGAGAGCTCCGTACACAGCAACAAATCCAGGCTTCCCTGTTGCTTAGCAACATGTGCAGGAACTCCGGCCACAGACCAAGCGTCCCTGTTGCTTAGCAACAAGTGCACGAACCCCAGTTACACAGCCACAGATCCAGGAACTGCCACTAATATGAAGTAAAACTTACCTGAACCTACTCCTGAATTTTGCCGGTTAACAGAGATTTCCGGTTATTTAGGTGCCGGTAAATCGAGAGTTTCCTGTACACACAAGTTAATACTTCAGATTGCCTCAACAAAGACGTATGATTGTCCCGAGAGCTCAGTGAGCGAGTAGCTGAGCCATACAAACTAGGAAGGTCCCTGATTAAATCTCTGGCACTAATTAGCTACTCTCATTAGGAGTGGAGGTAGGGGTTTGACTGGATTAGGGAGGGCAGTCGGCCAGGGCTTCCACTCCTGATTCCTATCCAAAGATTCCTGCTGGAAGCACACGCGTGACAATGCTGGGCAGAGTATAGGATCAGGCTCCCCTACAGCCAAGTAGCCCTCCAACTCTCACTGTTGCAGTCCACACATAAATAATAGCCACTTGGATGAGATACTGGAGGGCGACTGGCACCCGTAGATCACTGCCCCAGCTCGGAGTCTACTCCTTCAGTAGAGGAGAAAAAACTGTTAAGGAAAATTGGTAAACAAAATGAAGCGACATGGATGGTGTGGAAAATCGAAATGTCACACTGGTGTAGGAGGGAGTTCTTTCCTCAAAGGAGCTGAGTAGAGCTTCACCTTGCATCTAAACCATGATACACCGAACTAGAGCGGTTGCAAGATGTGGAAGGAATTTCCATTCCTCAGGACTGGTGTCCTTCACCTTGAAAAGTTCTTTTTTTTTAAAAAAAAGTGATTTATGTGTCTGGTGCTGTAAGGGTTAAAGGAACAACCAGCAGCCTACATTCAAACTTTCCTGTGTAGAACTGAAGTTTGGATATCTGTTGTCGCCAACTAAAAGAATCCTGTTTCTTCTCAAGGCAACCGAAACGACACTTGGATGGAGACCCATTTATCTAGAGTCAACTGTTTTATCTGCCTGTCCAGATGTAGACTCGAACCTTTGTTCTGACTTTTGTTTCAGGAAGGAAGTTTAAAAATAGATGTATCTTGTAATTGCGATTCAATGATGAGTAATATTGCTGGAGTACGTTAAATGGGCAACAATGGCCATAACTATGAGTAATATTGCTTATTAGAGGAGAATCTAAAATTGCTAACATATTTAAGTGAACTTCGCCTTTTCTGCTCAACTTGAATATCTGTGCTAGGGTGGGGCAGAGGCAAGGGAGGGTTTGAGATTATAGTTTGAGTTCTGATGTTTGTTGTTGGTGAACTTCATCAAAAACCTTAAGAATCTCCGTAATGCAGTAATGCATGTTCACAAAACACAGGCGTACGTGGAGGAAAATTGTACTTTTATTTAAAAGAATACAAGTATCTGACTTCCATTTTAGAAATTTCAGGATAGTCTGCTCAAACCTGGGCTGTTGATCCAAATCCACATTGGAGTTTCACCTAGCGTTTGCCTACTTTACTTCCTTGCGTGATTGTAATGCTCAGGGTTCAACAGTACTTGGCATTAATGATATCCCTGAGCTGGACCACCCGGTCCTCCCAAATGGGGTTGAGTGGGGCATAGGAGGAGGGAAAGAGACAAAAATGTATTCAACAAAATACAAGTCAAATCTTTTTCAGTCAATTTGTTATCTCTTATTTTATGTGCAGTTGTGCCAGTTGCTGACCAGAGATGTTTAGACTACCCAATTGTGTACATGCATGTGTTTGTGCGTACATTTTCCAGATAGAAATGGCTTGGAGCAGAATACAGTAATTGGTTTGGCATGCTTATCAGCCAGCAGCAGAAATGGTATTGTTGAGAATCTTGGAATGGAAACATTCTGTGATTCCTTTTGGAAAGAGTCCTTTGTTCAATTTTGTTTGAACCTCATTTTCTGCAGTTCGACCGGGAGGGCTCATATCTCTCAGTAGTTGTTGTGCTCAAGTGACCAAAAATATTAGATTTGCTAAGTTGTCAAATAAAAGGCTCCGCAGTTTTAAATTCTTCATTTCCATTCTTTACTTCTTCCTCCTCTGGTCTCTTGCACATCCCCGAGTTTCATCGCTCCACCATTGGTGGCCATGCCTTCAGTTGCCTGGGCCCTAAGCTCTGGAATTCCCTCCCTAAACCTCTCTACCTCGCTCTCCTCCTTTAAGACGCTCCTTAAAACCTACCTCTTTGACTTAAGCCTTTGGTCACCTGCCCTAATTTCTCCTTGTGTGGTCTCAAATTTTGTTTGATAACGCTCCTGTGAAGCATCTTGGGACATTTTACTGCATTAAAGGTGCTATATCAATGCAAATTGTTATATATCCAATTACAGGAAACTCTCTTTTTTAACCGGCACCTAAATATCCGGAAATCTCTCTTAACCGGCAAAATTCAGGAGTAGGTTCAGGTAAGTTTTACTACAGGAAACTTTTTTTTATCCGGCACCGACGTGGTGCCGGTTCATCAAAAATTCCGGATAACCGAAAGCTATAGTAAAAGATACGGAGCTGAGCGCTCCGTAAAAAGCAACAAACCTGTTGCTAACAGGTTCAGAACAATGGCCACAAGTTCCAAGCGTCTCTGTAGCTTAGCAACAGCTGCAGCCACACCCTTGCACAGCAACAGATCGAGGAAGGCAAGTACAATATGAAGCAAAACTTACCGGAACCTACTCCTGAATTTTGCCGGTTAACCGAGATTTTCGGTTATTTAGGTGCCGGTAAATCGAAAGTTTCCTGTATATATTAGTGGCCGTGTAACCGGGGCTCCTGCACCTGTGGCCGTGTAACCGGGACTCCTGCACAAGTGCCGTGTAACCGGGGCTCCTGCACCTGTGGCCGTGTAACCGGGACTCCTGCACAAGTGCCGTGTAACCGGGGCTCCTGCACCTGTGGCCGTGTAACCGGGACTCCTGCACAAGTGCCGTGTAACCGGGGCTCCTGCACCTGTGGCCGTGTAACCGGGACTCCTGCACAAGTGCCGTGTAACCGGGGCTCCTGCACAAGTGCCGTGTAACCGGGGCTCCTGCACCTGTGGCCGTGTAACCGGGACTCCTGCACAAGTGCCGTGTAACCGGGGCTCCTGCACCTGTGGCCGTGTAACCGGGACTCCTGCACAAGTGCCGTGTAACCGGGGCTCCTGCACCTGTGGCCGTGTAACCGGGACTCCTGCACAAGTGCCGTGTAACCGGGGCTCCTGCACAAGTGCCGTGTAACCGGGGCTCCTGCACCTGTGGCCGTGTAACCGGGACTCCTGCACAAGTGCCGTGTAACCGGGGCTCCTGCACCTGTGGCCGTGTAACCGGGACTCCTGCACAAGTGCCGTGTAACCGGGGCTCCTGCACCTGTGGCCGTGTAACCGGGACTCCTGCACAAGTGCCGTGTAACCGGGGCTCCTGCACCTGTGGCCGTGTAACCGGGACTCCTGCACAAGTGCCGTGTAACCGGGGCTCCTGCACCTGTGGCCGTGTAACCGGGACTCCTGCACCTGTGGCCGTGTACGGGGCTCTCCCACCTTGGTAAGTATACCTCTCTGTAATCCGGACTTTTTGACCAACCGGCACCACGCCGGTCCCATCGGTGCCGGATAAAAGAGTTTCCTGTAGATTTCTCCTGATCTCCCCTCTGGTTCTTTTGCCAATTATCTTAAATCTGTGTCCTCTGGTTAATGACCCCAACTCGCCAGTGGAAACAATTCCTCCTTATTTACCCTATCAAAACCTCTCATGATTTTGAACCCCTCTATTAAAGTTCCAGAAGTATTTTCCCCCTTTCCTTTCACCTGGGTATCTCTACCTCATGTGATTTTCTTCCTGCTATGTTATACCCATTTAATGTATGTTGCACTATATTACACATTGTTATATAGATTGATGGCAAAAATAAAACTTGCTCACAGTTGGTCTGAAAACAGACTAGGCATGTCGGGTGCCATGCTGGGAAGGGCATGTCCTTCAAGGATGGACACCACTGGAGCACATCTGGAGCTTTTAAAATGTGAGTATGTTTACATAAACCTTTCAAGGGTGGAGACAAAACATTACATGTGACGCACTGCGAAGTAAAGAATTAACATTCACACCCTGAGAGGTACCAACACCTTTCATGTGTCTATAGATTATGGCCTAGAAATTCGGTGGGCTGCGCCACCAGTTAGCGCCCAAAAAGGGCACTTAGTGGGTTTAGCGCCACTGGTCACGCCTCCCGCAAAATTTAGCGGGGCGCTAATGGCGGCGTTAGCCTGTAGTGCTGCGCCGCCGCCGATGACGTCATTGGTGTGGGCAGCGCCCCGATCGCGATATTTGGTCGCGCCCTCCGCTGTAGCGCCAGTCGCAATTTGCAACCGGTTCAGGGGGGGCCTACCTGCGGCGGTAGTGGCGCTAATTAAAGGGGAGATGCGGGGCAGCCATTTTTATTGCTGGCCACCTGCCAGCACCTCCTCGCGCCGCCGTCCCCGGCCTCCTGAGCCCCCCCGGGCAGTGCCGACTGTGTCCCAAGAGCCCGGCACTTCTCGGTGCCGGGCTCTTTTGCCGGCACTCGCGATCTCCGATCGCGCTGGTGCAGGCCCCCCCCCTTTAAGAAGGGGAGGAACGTTGCGCTGCGATATTCAGTTGCAGTGCCCCAAGAGGGACGCGGGGCGCCTCGAGCAGCGCCCCGCTTCCGTTTGGGGCGCTGAAACTGAATATCGGGCTGGCGCAAGCGGCTCCGTCCGGAGCGGTAATTCCGGTGCCCAGGCGAGCTTGGCGCCCCTGAATTTCTAGGCCTATATATGTTCCTCCGGCTGCTAAAGTGAGCAAGAAAGTTGTTGCAACTATAAAATGAGGAAACCTGTTGAAAGATGCCCACAAAGTACTCTACAGTTGGAGATGAAGTGGGATGAGCGAAATCACAGAATCCCCACAATGCAGATAGAGGCCATTTCGGCCCATCGAGCCTGCACCGACACATATCCCACCCTATCCCCGTAACCCCACGTATTTAATCCCCTAACACTAAGGGTCAATTTGTCATAGCCAAATCAACCTAACCCGCACATCTTTGGACTGTGGGAGGAAACCCACGCAGACACAGGGAGAATGTGCAAACTCCACACAGACAGTCGCCCGAGGCCAGATTTGAACCCGGGTCCCTGGCGCTGTGAGGCAACAGTGCTAACCACTATGCCACCATGCCCCCCCCCCTTATGAAATAAAGCAGGTGGAACAGTTTCTAGAGGTGATCCATCTTTATCTGCACAGGATTGTGATTAGAGTGTGTGAATGTCTTGAATTTCTGTTCTCAGACAGTCCTGATTTTTCCGTTTTGAGGGTTTCTTGCTATCACTGCAAGGTCAGTGCTGATCAAAATGACGAGCAGTCTTGACAGGGATGATAGAGAAGGCAAACAATAAATTGTGGAATCAGTGAGAAAATATATTTGGAATGTTTTAAATTCAGCAGCCTCAGTATTTTTATCTTAAACGCCTCTTTCTAACATCTAGAATATTTCAGTAGTTGAGTCATTCACCTCTGATATTTGATCCTTTTGGAGGTGATTTTTTTATGCTGTGTGACCATGGGGGAGGGATACTGGGAGTAGAGGCTAAGTGATAAAGATGGCAATCCTGATCTGGAGGCCAGTCACCGTGTGGTGCAGTCTTTTTTTAAAACTGAGATACAGGAGTATATATTCCAAACATACTCATGGAGAAAACCATTCAAGGTCTTCTCCTGAAGTATATTCCTTTTTAAAAACCATACAGGTGAGGGGCAGTACATTGAAAGAATGCAATTCTCCACGTGTCAATTTTTGTATGATTACTCTTTTGTGAAGCGCCTCGGGACGTTTCCCTACGTCCAAGGCGCTATACAAATGCAAGTTGTTGTAATGAGTTGCTGGTCGCAATTCTGTTGCCACGGGGAATGTGCCACGCAAAAGCCAGATACTTTCACAGGAAGGTGGTTGGGGAAGAAATGAGAAGCAGCAGATTTCCAGAGTTCTCATGACCATCTTAGTGACAAACTATAGAGCAGCATTGGTGAATGCTTGGAGATGGGGTCCCCAAGCTTTCTTTTGGGAAGGGAAAATGACAACTTACAATTTGGTACCTAATTGAATGTCACATTCTCTTGATTAGGAAAAATGTTGGCGGCGATTTTGTGAATGGAGGTGCATTGGAGGCGGGACTCCCACTTGTCGGGTTTCAGTCCCGCCTCCCATCGAGTTGTGGCCAACCCACGCTATTTTCCCTTGATTGACCTTGTTAAGCCCGCCCAGCGGGCTTAGCAGGCCAATTAAGGGAAAGCCGGTTGCAGAGCACGTCAACATATGACGTGTCATCTGTCAAATTTTTGACAGATGAACTGTCATCGTTTGACAGCTCTTTTACAGAAATGAGATGTTTGCGTATGAGAATGCAACGGCCATCTCTCATCTGCAACATGGAGGTGTGAGACTCTCCGTATACAAACCGACTGAAGCCTGCAGGAAGAAACAAAGGTAAGTGCACTTTTAAAAACACTTGGGACTTACCTCAGATACTCGCCTCTACACTCTTGCATCCATTACTTACCTTCACACCACACTTTTGCACCGCCCCCGCAGACCCCCTACTCGCCTCGCTGAGCTGGCGGGTTTTGGAGCCGTTGGGAAGCCCACACTTGTGAGGGCAAAAAGGGGATAATCCTATTTTTCTGCCTGTTAACTACCTGTTAACAGGCAGTTAATAGGCTTTAATCCCTTCCCGCCTCCAAGGAGACGGGACCCGGCGCGGGACGGCTACCCGCCTCCTGGGAAGATGGCATGGGGGCGGGTTTGCCACCCGCCCCCAAATTCTGCCATTTTCCCGGCAGTCCCGCCTCCATACCCGCCTCCTCGGGACTAAGAAAATCGGCCCCGTTATGTCTAAATGTTATCATTACTTTAATTTACTTTCACCATTTCAGGAAGTATCTAATTTGCATAACTATTATCCCCACCCCCTCATAGAACTTAAATTGCTGTTCCCATTACTTCTGTAATACTAATTGATATCTAAAATGAAAAGCTGTGAAGAAACTCAAAATAAATGCCACATGTATGCACTCCCCCTCCCCTCAGGCACTGACTCCTGCTGGGGTATAGTCTACAAGTGCTGGGCTGGGCTGGGAAGGGAGGAGGTAAAAGGGCAGGTGTTGCATCTCCTGCGATTGCACGGGAACGTGCCAGGCGAAGGGGAAGGGCTGTTGGGGGTGATTGAGGAGTGGATCAGGGTGTTGCTGAATGCTGAAAGGGGAGGGGAGGGGAAGATGTGTTTGGTGGTGGGATCACGCCGGAGGTGGCATCTGCCCTTTTACCTCCTCCCTTCCCACTGCCCAGGGCCCCAAACACCCCTTCCAGGTGAAACAGCGATGCACTTGTACTTCTTGCAATTTAGTATACTGCATTCGCTGCTCACGATGCGGTCTCCTCTACATTGGGGAGACCAAATGCAGATTGGGTGACCGCTTTGCGGAAACACCTCAGTTTTAGTCTGTAAGGGTGACCCCGAGCTTCCGGTCGCTTGTAATTCTCCACTCCACTCCACTCCCACTCTGACCTCTCTGTCTTCGGCCTCTTACACTGTTCCAATGAAGCTCAATGTAAGCTCGAGGAACAGCACCTCACCTTTTGATTAGGCACTTTACAGCCTTCTGGACTCAACATTGAGTTCAACAATTTCAGACCATAACCTCTGCCCCCTATTTTTTCAGGCGGCAGCTGTTGATGATTCTGCCATCCCCATTTGCAACATTTAATCTCTCCTGCCTTCCACCCTATCACAGACCTTCCCTTGTGTTCGTTCTTCCCCTCCCCCTCTCCCTGCCTCTGCACCCGCTTAAAATCTGTTCCATCTCCAGCATTAGCCGCTGTTCTAGTGTTGGTGTTTATTTCTCTTCATACTTTCCTCCAGATCTCCTATGTTTGCTGTTTGTGATTTTGCTGCAAGTTGTGAACAATATTAATCTCACCCTTCCACCATTATGCTCATGGGTTCAATATTTCACTCTCCAGCCCCTCACACTTGCAGATTATCAAAACGGTGTCCAAGCAGCAATTTCCAAAGAAAGATTATGGGGGAGAAATTGGGTGAGTAGCACCACCTATTATCGCCTAAAGAGGGCAGTCAGTGGCTGTAGCGCCACTGGCCGCGCCTCCTGCGATATTCAGCGGGGGTGCTAATGGTGGCGTTAGGCTGTTGCGCTGTGCCGCCACCGATGACGTCATCGGTGTGCGCAGCGCCCCGATCGCGATATTTGGTAGCGAACGGCGCTGTAGCGCCGTTCGCTACCCGCGCCCGGTTCACGGGGCCTTGCTGTGCCGGCAGTGGTGCAAGTTAAGGTGGAGGTGCGGGGCGGCTGCCTTTTTCGGCCGCCTGCCAGCACCTCCGTCCCCGGCCTCCTGACACCACCGCCCCCCCCCCCCCCCCCCCCGCGGCATTGCCGGCTGTTTCCCGAGAGCCCGGCACTTCTCCTCGGTGCTGGGCTCTTTTGCCGGCACTCGCGATCAGGGATCGCGCTGTTGCAGGCCCCTCCCCCTTAACAATGGGAGGAAGGCCTGCAGTACGCTGCGGCACGTTGCACTGCGATATTCAGTTTCAGCGCCCCAAGAGGGACGCGGAGCGCCTCGAGCCTCGCCCCGTCTCCCTCTAGGGGCGCTGAAACTGAATTTCTGACGTTCGTTAATGCTCCGAACGCTGCGCAAAAATGAGCGCCCAGGCGCCTCAACCCAATTTCTCCCCCATGTATAAAATAATGATTGTAAAGAAATTGTTCACTGCCATCTCAATCTATTCTTTTTCCCTCCTTGCCCCAGAAGTAAACCTTGGACTGCTTATTTGTCTGATGCAGGAAATCTAGTGAGTTTTGAGAAATCTGTTCTCAAGATCGAAGGCAATGCTGAGGAATATTTTTTTTTCCCCACTTGGCACTGAACAATCCCAGCCTTTGAATGGTTTGGGGTGGTTGAAATGTGTGCTTTGTGGTGCATTTTAACCTGAGTTAGATACAGGATATTTTTATTGAAACGGCTTTCATGGACATGACGTTACATTGCATTTTAATTGCTGGAAGTATTCACTTCAGAGGCTTCCTTGATGACTCAGTGTTAAAGGAAGTGAGTAACTGTGCCGTACATACCAGAAGGTCCCAGGTGCCCCAGCTTTATGCTGGGTTAGCTAAATACCTCCGTGCCAATTGAGCGAGATACATCAGGGTGGCAGGTGCCCAGCTCAATCAGTGCCTTCAAGAAAGGAGTTAGTCACTTGAAAGGAATGTTCAAAGTACAACTATCCTAAACCCGTACCACACTAAATAGACTAATCGAGCTGCAATGAAACCAAACCACAAAGAATTAATAAACCCATCATTGTTTCTTTTTTTTAAACAAAACTATCGACTTAAATTAATTTTTAGCATCAGTATATTAAGTCTTGTGTCTAGCATAGAAACATAGAAGATAGGAGCAGGAGTAGGCCATTCGGCCCCTCGAGCCTGCTCCGCCATTCAATGCGATCATGGCTGATCGAGCATGCACTTCCTGTTTTCACTTCTTGTGTCACGAATTTGTCACACCTGGATATTACTTTTAAACTACAGGAAACTTTCGTTTAACCGGAGGTTAAAAGTCCAGAAAGCTCTATATACCGGCAAAATTCAGGAGCCGTTTTCTATAAGTTTTTTTACTTCTCGTTGCTTTTTTTTTCCCCAGTCAGGCTCTGCAAGGCCTGTAGCTAAGCAACAGCTTCAGCTAGAGACGCTTGCAGCTGCAGCCAACTGTTTTGAAGCTGTTGCTACGCGACAGGGTTTGTTGATTCTCACGGAGCTGAAAATCTCCGTATGTTTCAACATTAGCGCTGGTTTATACGGCAGTTTTGATCTAACGGCACCAGCTCGGTCCCGTCAGTGCCGGATACCAGAAAGTTTCCTGTATAAGCTTTGTTTGCCTTCCATTCGACTTGCCTTTCAGTTCTCCCAGCATTCAATGGTACTGCTGCTCCTCCAAACTCCATCTCCCAGGTGCATTCCTCGAGGTGGTACCGCAGGTAATTGCATTTTTTGGTCTTTTTTCCCCCCCCCCCCCCCCACCTCCAACAGTCAGATGAGTTTTACTTAGTTATTTTTTTCCTTTTCTTTTCCTCGTCCCGCAAACTATCTTTATATATCATTTACTTTTATTTGCCACTGCCTGCCACTCGCCATCTACCACCCTTGAGCCGGCTTATTAAAATAATATAGAACTACAGGTGTTCGGCCTCTCTGTGAAGGATTGGGATTGAGCCTACTGCCTCCTATTCACCAGCCTCCTGCCACTTGGGAATCCTGCGCCTGATTCCAGCTATCCCTGGGCCGGGATCTGCGACACTCCCTCAGGTGGGTGTAAATGATCCCATGGCACTAGAAGAGCAAGGGAGTGCCCCCTGTGTTTGGCCAACATCTATCCCTCAAGTAACATCACAAAAACAGATTATCTGGTCATTTCTGACATTCCTGATTGTGGGACCTTGCTGTGCGCAATTTGGTTACTGTGTTTACCTACATTCCACCCTGACCACACTTCAAAAGTACTTAATTGGCTGTGAATCGTTTTTGGGACATCCTAGGACATGAAAGGAGCTATGTAAACTCAAATTCATTCTGCCTTGTTGCCGGCCCTTTACCGGACCGATCTGCCTAATCTTGGTGTCACGGGCTCCCTTGCCATCTCTAGTTCTATTCCCTGGTTTGCCAGCACTGAGCTGAGAGACTGCCAATGTAGTTTTCAACGCGCTCATTGCACTTCTAATGTATTTCCCAGCATTGTTACCTCACTTGAATTCTTTTCAAAGCAAAACTGTTGTTTCCTGGCTCAGTACTGGGATGCTGGCGAAGATCAGTCGACTGACGAGGGATGAGGGGGGTGGCAGTCGTCGTGGCTGGGAAAAGCTTTGGGAGTGAGAGCAGTGCCGGGGGGGGGGGGAACCAGGAAGCAGAGGGCAAGCGGGTGGTGGGGATGGGGGAAAGCTGGGGGTGCTGTGAGAGTTGGACAAAGGACTAGGATTGAGAGGGGAAGGTGGATGGGGCAAGCTGGGGTGGGGATGGGGAAGTCTTTAAGTCCAGGGCAAAAACTGGAAGGAGTGAAGGTGGTGCTCCCATCTACTACCCTCTCTAAACTTGAGCTCATCCACATCTCTGCTGCCCCCGTGTCCTAACTCACACCCGGTCTCGCTCACCCATCACCCCTGTGCTCACTGCCCCGTGTCCTAACTCACACCCAGTCCCGTTCACCCATCACCCCTGTGCTCGCTGCCCCCGTGTCCTAACTCACACCCAGTCCCGTTCACCCATCACCCCTGTGCTCGCTGCCCCCGTGTCCTAACTCACACCCGGTCTCGCTCACCCATCACCCCTGTGCTCGCTGCCCCCGTGTCCTAACTCACACCCGGTCTTGCTCACCCATCACCCCTGTGCTCGCTGCCCCCGTGTCCTAACTCACACCCGGTCTTGCTCACCCATCACCCCTGTGCTCGCTGCCCCCGTGTCCTAACTCACACCCGGTCTTGCTCACCCATCACCCCTGTGCTCACTGCCCCGTGTCCTAACTCACACCCAGTCCCGTTCACCCATCACCCCTGTGCTCGCTGCCCCCGTGTCCTAACTCACACCCGGTCTCGCTCACCCATCACCCCTGTGCTCGCTGCCCCCGTGTCCTAACTCACACCCGGTCTTGCTCACCCATCACCCCTGTGCTCGCTGCCCCCGTGTCCTAACTCACACCCGGTCTCGCTCACCCATCACCCCTGTGCTCGCTGACCTACATTGGCCCCCCAGTTAGGCAATGCCTTGATTGTAGAATTCTCATCCTTGTGTTGAAATCCCTCCGTGGCCTCGCCCCTCCCTATCTCTCCAACCTCCTCCAGCCCCACAACCCTCCGAGATCTCTGCTCTCCTCCAATTCTGGCCTCTTGCGCATCCCCGATTTTCCTTCACTCCACTATTGGCGGCCGTGCCTTCAGCTGCCTGGGTCCTAAGCTTTGGAATTCCCTCCCTAAACCTCTCCGCCACTCTCTCCTCCTTTAAGGTACTCCTTAAAACCTGCCTCTTTGACCAAGCTTTTGGTCACCTGTCCTAATCTCTCATCTCCATGTCAAATTTTGCTTGACTACGCTCCTGTAAAGCACCTTGGGACGTTTTACTACATTAAAGGCGGTGTATAAATACAAGTTGTTACTGGATATTTCCCTTTTCAGCAACTAAGACCCAATTTGTAGAAAGGAACTATGTTTAAGATAGTTCACTTTGAGTTATCCTAGCCAATATGCCATCTGCAAGTACTGGGATTATAATGTTTATTACAGGAAACTTTGTGATATCCGACACCGACGGGACCGAGCTGTTGCCGTCCCATCAAAACTGCCGGACAAACCAGCGCTAATGTTAAAACATACGCCGCTTTTGAGCGCCGTATCTAGCAACAAACCCTGTTGCTTAGCAACAGCTTCTAAACAGTCGGCCGTAGCTTGCAAGCGTCTCTAGCTAAGCAACAGCTTTAGCTAGACCTTGCAGAGCCTGACTGGTGGGAAAAAAAAAAGCAACGAAAAGAAAAAAAACTTACTGAACCGACTCCTGAATTTTGCCGGTGGATCGAGCATTCCGGACAGTTAACCTCCGGATAAACCAAAGTTTCCTGTATAACAACCATGTATACAAACGTGCCCAAGATTTAGTGTTCTCTCTCCATTCTGTCAGTTGCTATGGGACAAATTGATTAAAAACAGGGTTACTCACCATTGTCGCTGACCTTATGGCTTGAATTGTGTGAGTGGTACAACAAAAGAAATCCCATGTGAAAAATAGCAAACATCTGCAGGAAAGGAATTCAAATCTAGGCTTTTCTCTCGTTTAAAAAAAGTGCCGTCTATCCTCTGTGATTTTTGTTTAATAGAAAAATAGGAGCAGGAGTAGGCCATTCGGCCATTCAAGCCTGCTCCGCCATTCAATATGATCACGGCTGATCCTCTATCTCAATACCATTTTCCCGCTCTCTCCCCATACCCCTTGATGCCTTTTGTGTCTAGAAATCTATCTATCTCCTTCTTAAATATATTCAGTGACTTGGCCTCCACAGCCTTCTGTGGTAGAGAATTCCACAGGTTCACCATCCTCTGAGTGAAGAAATGTCTCCTCATCTCAGTCCTAAATATCCTACCCCGTATCCTGAGACTGTGACCCCTCGTTCTAGACCCCCCAGCCAGGGGAAACATCCTCCCTGCATCCAGTCTGTCTAGCCCTGTCAGAATTTTATACGTTTCAATGAGATCTCCTCTCATTCTTCTAAACTCTAGTGAATACAGGCCTAGTCGACCCACTCTCTTCTCATACGACAGTCCTGCCATCCCAGGAATCAGTCTGGTGAACCTTCGCTGCACTCCCTCTATGGCAAGTATATCCTTTAAAACTATAAATTTTTCTTCCACGAGAGCTGCTTACTATCACCCTGTCCCTGTCAGACAATCTACTCTGTGAAAACTTGCTTTTCGTCTCTCCAATTTTTGTTCTGCTTTCCCTCCCCTTCCTTTCACAAAGGCATTAACCCTTCCATGGGCACTGGCTGCCCTCCAGCACTTTATTTACACGGCCAGTCTTCATGCTCAAGACCCGACATTGAGGGCTAGATGTTTGAGGCCTGTACCCCGAAAATGGTGGGGTATGACGTTCGCACTGTCGCTGTGGCCGCTGCAATCCTACCCTTGGGCGCTAGGCCCTTTTAATATGCAAACCGGGGTCCTATAATGCTCATAGGACTCCGTTTGCCATTTTAAAGCAGTACTGGGTGGAGTGTGGGCACCGCAGGCTCTGCCCTGTGCCAGCTGGCGGTCCAACCGAAGAGGAGCCCACAGGTACATTTTTTTTTTTTTTACTGCATTTTTGTGGGGCCGGGAGGATCAGGAATGCGCCACAAAAACCAGCCAGGGCTGTTGTCGCACCGGGTTCCTCTCTTCCCCCCACGGGACCTACCTTCTTCCGACCTGGATGCTGGCCGTATTGCCTGATATTGCGGTGACCCAGAGTCAGCGGGCTGCCCCAGGGCACTCGTTTTCCACCTGTAGGCCACCAGCCGGATACCAATGAGGCGCAGCCCTCAAAATGGATCGGGCCTCCTGCCCGGACTATCGGGTGGCTGGTGGGCACACTCTGGCTGCCTGAAGTCGGCACTGGGGAAAATCTACCCCCCTGAGTATCCATAGGCCCATTCAACCCTGAAGGGTATCAAAGAGCCCGATCCTGACCTCCAGTGACATTCACACGTGCACTTTCCAGGGATGGTCACAGGATAGCATTCGGGAGCAGGGTACCCTGGTTGGTTCTTCCTAGCCTTGGGGTGCTCAACCCAATTGTAGTGCTCTTATTACTGCACTGTGTGTTATCAGCTAACTGAGCACAGACTGGTGACTGAATCTTAGACCTTCTGGTCCACACGACCTAGGCTCATTTATCCCACAAACCATTACAGGAACCTGTGCCCACTTTCTTTTTCAGTTAATCCTGCTCCATTATCAACTGTTGGCAGCTGAGTTGAACCAAATTTCACTTCCCTTCTCTTTCTTCCCTTTTTCTCTCTCCCTCCCCCAACTATCAGCACATTAAAACATCCTACTCTAATCTAAGCACGTGACTAATCTAAGAAACAGAAGTGGCCTGCAGAGTAATCACTGTGGTGAATTTGTTCATCAAGACGGTGCCTCGAAATATATGTCAGCTGTATTAGTTCCAATGCCCCTTTCTTCTTAGACTTTTTGTAAGTGAATCAGATCATTTGCAGCAAGATTTGAACCATTAATTCCATCAAGTAGTCCTGATGGGTTAAGAAACTACAGGAGTGACGCTCAGGCAGTCTCCTGAACAGCAGGAGAGACCAGAGATTGAATAATTGCCCGAAGCCTGCTGCAAGCTAATTGTTCCTTAATGATGCATCGTTGGTGCTATGCTTGAGATTTTTCTTTCTGGGAGGTAGTGAGCATGCTGAGTGCACCAAAGGTGATGTGGCATGGCTGAAAGCGTAGCAAATGATAATGATGTTCGACCTGAAGGTATTTGAGACTGCTAGTGCTCTATTTCCCTTTCTCATCAGCAAAAGACTGGGAAATAATTGATACACCGTACCTGATGCATAAATCCCACCTTTGTTCAGGTTTTTAAAGACCTTTGAGTCTGTGTGTATGTTGAGCATGGGCGTGAGTCATCTGGTCATTGGCAGTCAAGGTTTACATTATTGTAACCTGCACATTTTTCCTGTGTTCAATGATGTACTAATTCTGTAAATATTAGAGGGATTGGATGGTGCAGGTTTTTTTTTTACCGGCAGCTCCTCCGGCAGGAAGGAATTCCGACTGGGAGGAGGGGAGCCAAGCATGGCGGCCAGAGGCCGAACCGTGAGAGGGAGAAGCAGGCCCCGGGCCGTCGGACCGTGGAGCCGGCGACAGTGAGGAGGAGGCCGCGGCGACTGGAGCATTCACATCCCGACGATGTGTTCGGCGAGTCGGGCGGAGGCAGCGCAGCGCAACGAGCAGCAGCCACGACGACTCGCTGCAGCACGTCGGCCGGCAGCTCCATGGCGGGAAGCTCGCAGTCCGACTGGGAGGAGGGGAGCCGGGCATAGCGGCCAGAGGTCGGATCGTGAGCGGGAGAAGCAGGCCACCACACGTGGAGCCGGCAACAGTGAGGAGGAGGCCGCGGTGACGAGGAGGACGGAGCGGCTGAGGGACATCGTGCTCCCACTGCCACGGGAAGCCATTGTATTGACTCTCTGAATGCGGTGCTGTATGTATAGCTGACGCGTTCCATTGTAATTGTACTTGTACTGGTTACATATGGCAAATAAAATAGAACTGAACTGAACTGGGTTTACATTCGAGTCTTGGAAATAATAGTCTCCTTTTGCTGCTGGTCACAAAAGTCCTGCAAGAAATGAAGTTGGAGAGCCTCAGTCCTGTCCCCAGTTGGCACAGGCCCACAGCAGAAAACTGCATACCAATTGATACTAAATTAGCAATCTTCCTCCTTTCTTCAGGGTGGTCACTGTGGGACATCAGAATGGTGTCCTATTGGTGCAGTAGGCAGTGTCCTATCTGAGGTTGGTATTAAGCTGGAACATCTGGTTTGGGCAGTAAGTAGAGGGAGCATTTACTGTGCGTTTGACTCTGCTGTACCTGAACTGAGTGTGCTCAATGCTGACACGGAGTACAAAGAAATGGGGAAAAAGAATTGGTCGTCGGATGATTTCAAAATACAGGAAACTTTGTGTTATCCGGAGGCGAACCGTCCGGCAAGCTCGAGCCACCGGCAAAAATCAGGAGCCGTTTTTTATTCTTTTCGTTTCTTTTCTTTGCTTTTTTTGAACAGTCAAGCTCTGCAACGTCTGTAGCTAAGCAACAGCTTCAGCTAGAGACGCTACAGAGACGCTTGCCGACTGTTTAGAGGCTGTTGCTAAGCAACAGGGTTTGTTGATTCATACGGAGATGAAAATCTCCGTATGTTTCAAAATTAGCTCTGGAGAGTCCGGCAGTTTTGAGGGAATGGCAGCAGCTCGGTCCCGTCGGTGCCGGATAGCACAAAGTTTCCTGTACAAAGCAATGAATTGTTAACTATTCTATACATTTTTGAGACTTGTAAAGAAAAAAAGAACTTGTACTTATATGGTGCCTTTCACGACCTCAGGACGTCTCAAAGCGCTTTACAGCCAATGAAGTACTTTTGAAGTGTAGTCACTAGCGCACTGCAAGCTCCCACAAACAGCAATGTATTGATGAGGACCAGATAATCTGTTTTCGTGATGTTGATTTTGGGATAAATATTGGCCAGGACACCGGGGAGAACACTCCTGCTCTTCTTTGAATGGTGTCACGGGTTATTTTGGACTGGATTTTCCTCCAGAAGTCGGGAAGGAGGCGGGACTACAACTTTCGGGTTGTCGTCCCGCCTCCATCGAGATGCGGCCAATCCACGCGATTTTCCCTTGATTGACCTTGTTGAGCCCGCCCAGCGGGCTCAGGAGGCCAATTAAGGGCCACCCGGCAACAGGTGACGTCACAGACTGAAATTTCATCTGTCAAGACGTGTTGACAGATGAAATATCAGTGTTTCACAGCTGTTTGAAGCTGTCAAACACTGACCGTCTTATTTCTAACCTGAGTCCTTCTACACAGACTCAGTTAGAAATCGAAAGCTGTAGGATGTCACTTTTGACAGATCGCAGCCATTCTGCTTTCTGTGCCGGCTGAATGATGGACTCCCGAAACCTAGAGGAAGGAAGGCTGTAAAGGTAAGTACAGGTAATTTAAACTTCTTTACACACATCAAACACACTTACCTTTGCACTCATGCACACATCACTCACCTGAACACCGACATCGCGACCCCTCCAAGCCCTTCAACCCGACGACCCGACTCCTCTAACTTGGCGTGGTTTGGAGCCGTCGGGAATCCCACACGACGCCCCTCAAAATAGGGATTAGGCTAAAAACTGCCTGTTAACTACCTGTTAACAGGCAGTTAATTGGCACTAATCCCTTCCCGCCTCGGGTCGGCGGGTCCCAGTGCAGGGCGGGTACCCGCCTCCTTTGAAACTTACATGGAGGCGGGTTTTGGGCGGGATGGTGTCGGGACCCACGAATTCGGGATTTTTGCCCCCCCGCACGCCTAAAAGCCCGCCTCACGGCACACTGAAAATCGACCCCTTTGTATCCAACTGAGAGGGCAGACGGGGCCTCGGTTTAACGTCTCATCCGAAAGTCAGATACTTTTATTGTACTTCATAAATCCTAGATTCTAAACATATATGCAGCTCCTTTCAACTTGGCTGGTGTCCTGCATTATAGGCCTTGTGCTTCAACTAGATTTCTCAATTTGAAAAAAAAAATAATGTTGTGCAGAACCGAATCTACAAAGATGCTTTGGCAGATGTTGTGTGACTGAAGCCATGCAGATTTTGAAAGGACACGGAGCATTAGAAGAGTCCAGTTGAATTACTGTAACAAGGAAGAATAATTGGCAGCCAAATTAATTGTGTTCTTCACAGTTGTGCATTGCTCCTTTATATAAAAAAAAAGCGTGATTCTACCAGAACACACAGCCTTTTTGTTTTGTGCTGCAAGCTGAATTATCTAATGTGAAATGTTGTTAGCAATCTTGGTTCTTGTGTGACAAACATCTGGTTTGGTCATTACAGCAAATTTGGTTGAAACATTCATGGGAATAGAGTATGTCAGAGTGTCCCAGGCGCCATCAAGTAGTACAGACAATGCTGATTATTATTGTATATAATTTCACAAATCTGGACTGAGGAGAAATACAGGGCTATGTTTTTTCATTTTATTTTTGTCCCACTTTTCACCTCTCTGAAGGCGCTGACTGTTGCTGGGGTAACACTGACCTGGGTACTGGGGTACACTGACCTGGGTGCTGGGTACACTGACCTGGGTGCTGGGGTACACTGACCTGGGTACTGGGGTACACTGACCTGGGTACTGGGGTACACTGACCTGGGTACTGGGGTACACTGACCTGGGTGCTGGGGTACACTGACCTGGGTGCTGGGGTACACTGACCTGGGTACTGGGGTACACTGACCTGGGTACTGGGGTACACTGACCTGGGTGCTGGGTACACTGACCTGGGTACTGGGGTACACTGACCTGGGTGCTGGGTACACTGACCTGGGTGCTGGGTACACTGACCTGGGTGCTGGGTACACTGACCTGGGTGCTGGGTACACTGACCTGGGTACTGGGGTACACTGACCTGGGTACTGGGGTACACTGACCTGCGTACTGGGGTACACTGACCTGCGTACTGGGGTACACTGACCTGCGTACTGGGGTACACTGACCTGCGTACTGGGGTACACTGACCTGCGTACTGGGGTACACTGACCTGCGTACTGGGGTACACCGACCTGCGTACTGGGGTACACCGACCTGCGTACTGGGGTACACCGACCTGCGTACTGGGGTACACCGACCTGGGTACTGGGGTACACCGACCTGGGTACTGGGGTACACCGACCTGGGTACTGGGGTAACACCGACCTGGGTACTGGGGTACACCGACCTGGGTACTGGGGTAACACCGACCTGGGTACTGGGGTAACACCGACCTGGGTGCGGGGTACACCGACCTGGGTGCGGGGTACACCGACCTGGGTGCGGGGTACACCGACCTGGGTGCGGGGTACACCGACCTGGGTGCGGGGTACACCGACCTGGGTGCGGGGTACACCGACCTGGGTGCGGGGTACACCGACCTGGGTGCGGGGTACACCGACCTGGGTGCGGGGTACACCGACCTGGGTGCGGGGTACACCGACCTGGGTGCGGGGTACACCGACCTGGGTGCGGGGTACACCGACCTGGGTGCGGGGTACACCGACCTGGGTGCGGGGTACACCGACCTGGGTGCGGGGTACACCGACCTGGGTGCGGGGTACACCGACCTGGGTGCGGGGTACACCGACCTGGGTGCGGGGTACACCGACCTGGGTGCGGGGTACACCGACCTGGGTACTGGGGTACACCGACCTGGGTACTGGGGTACACCGACCTGGGTGCGGGGTACACCGACCTGGGTGCGGGGTACACCGACCTGGGTGCGGGGTACACCGACCTGGGTGCTGGGGTAACACCGACCTGGGTGCTGGGGTAACACCGACCTGGGTGCTGGGGTAACACCGACCTGGGTGCTGGGGTAACACCGACCTGTGTGCTGGGGTACACTGACCTGGGTGCTGGGGTACACTGACCTGGGTGCGGGGTACACTGACCTGGGTGCGGGGTACACTGACCTGGGTACTGGGGTACACTGACCTGGGTACTGGGGTAACACTGACCTGGGTACTGGGGTAACACTGACCTGGGTACTGGGGTAACACTGACCTGGGTACTGGGGTACACTGACCTGGGTACTGGGGTAACACTGACCTGGGTACTGGGGTAACACTGACCTGTGTACTGGGGTACACTGACCTGGGTACTGGGGTAACACTGACCTGGGTACTGGGGTAACACTGACCTGGGTGCGGGGTACACCGACCTGGGTGCGGGGTACACCGACCTGGGTGCGGGGTACACCGACCTGGGTGCGGGGTACACCGACCTGGGTGCGGGGTACACCGACCTGGGTGCGGGGTACACCGACCTGGGTGCGGGGTACACCGACCTGGGTGCGGGGTACACCGACCTGGGTGCGGGGTACACCGACCTGGGTGCGGGGTACACCGACCTGGGTGCGGGGTACACCGACCTGTGTACTGGGGTACACCGACCTGGGTACTGGGGTAACACTGACCTGGGTACTGGGGTAACACTGACCTGGGTACTGGGGTAACACTGACCTGGGTGCGGGGTACACTGACCTGTGTACTGGGGTACACTGACCTGGGTACTGGGGTAACACTGACCTGGGTACTGGGGTAACACTGACCTGGGTACTGGGGTAACACTGACCTGGGTGCGGGGTACACTGACCTGTGTACTGGGGTACACTGACCTGGGTACTGGGGTAACACTGACCTGGGTACTGGGGTAACACTGACCTGGGTGCGGGGTACACTGACCTGTGTACTGGGGTACACTGACCTGGGTACTGGGGTAACACTGACCTGGGTACTGGGGTAACACTGACCTGGGTACTGGGGTAACACTGACCTGGGTGCGGGGTACACCGACCTGGGTGCGGGGTACACCTTGCTGCCTCACTTAAGGGGTCTTTCCATGTGCGAGCTTCGCGAGTGTCAGGTGGCTATTCAGCTGTGGGGGGCCATCACAGCTGCGCCCAACACTGCTCTCGCACAAGTTCACTTTCCAGCAGGATGGCAATCGGAAGCGGGAATCCTGGTTGGTGTTCTCGCCTCTTTCTGTGCGCCCCCCCCCCCCTCCCAATTATCACCCCCGCCTGAGCTCAGCTAACTCAGTGCAGACAAGGGGATCAAACTTGTGATTTTCTGGTTTGTGTGGCTTAGTGCTACACTGGGTGGTGACGTTTACCCACATTGTGTCATTGTGGAATGCCATTCCATTCATTTCAGTGGCTGCTACCTCATTGCCTAGCATGTGTGTGTTCTGTTCCCAGAGCTTGCATATTCCTTTTGTGCCTCAATGGCCAGAACTGGATACAGTATTCAAAGTGCGACGTGACTAGAGCACCATACAGCGTCAGCCTGACTGCCTCAGCCTTTGGCTACAGATTTGGCAATGTAGCTCCGCATTCTGTTTACTTTGTTAATTGGGGCTCTGCAGTGACATGACAGGGGGGATTAAATACGTGACAGGGGGGATTAAATACACGGGGTTACGGGGACAGGGCTTGGGTGGGATGGCTGTCGGTGTAGGGACCGGGTGCTAGGGTTTGGATGATCAGCCATGATCTTGTTGAATGGCGGAGCAGGCTCGAAGGGCCGAATGGCCTACTCCTGCTCCTATCTTCTATGTTTCTATGACATGGACAGTGTTTACTATTACTCCTGGATCTCTCTCCGCCACTTCCCTTGCTCCACAGTATAGGAAGGATATTGAGGCTTTGGGAGGATACATTGCAGATTCGCTCGGATTAAATGCAAGAGATCTAGGACAGAGAGCAAGAGGGACTTCTTTACACACAAAGTTGTGAGGCTGTGGAATTCACTTCCAGGATTAGTGGTTGGGGCAGAAACGATTTCAACATTCAAGATCAGATTGGATAGGTGGATGAAAGGGTGTGGGAATAGGGTGGGTAAATGTGATTAGGACTCTTTGCTCGTGTGGAGGATATGGACTGATTGGGCCAAATGGCCTGCTTCCATATTGTAACTTCTGTGTAGTTCAACACCATTCATTATGGAAATATGTCTGCCATTTTTCTTCCAGTATGTAAGACCTTACATTTATCTGCATTGAATTTCATTTGCCATAATTTTGCCCACTTACAAATATTGTCTGGGTCCTTCTGAAACTGCTGAGCTACTTGCTGAAACTCCACTGCTTTCCCTCCCCATTTGATGTTCTCAGCAAATTAGGCCAACTCGCATTGTGTTTCTGAATTCAGGTCATTTTCTCGATCAGAGACAGTGGGGGGGATCTCGGCACCAATTCCTGAGGCATTCCACGAAGTACATCTCAGCCTGACCTTTGCTGCCCTACTACTTGCTGCTGCTTCTGCGTCAGCCAATTCCTCATCCATCTCCATGTTTTATGTCTGCTATCCATTGCCTCAGGCTTGTGTGGAGCCTTTCACCTGGAACCATATTAAATGGTTTCTGGAAATCTTTGGTAGACGATGTATGATTTTTTTTGTTTTTTTTTTGTTTGACATCCATTTAGGATGTCGCTTCCTCAGAAAGGTCAAGGACGTTAGTCAGGTACAATCTATTAGGGTTAACAATGTTTCGGAGACTGCAATGTAGTTCCCAGCCTAAAATTCAATCGTTGCTGCAAATGATGGCCGTTGATCTTTGGTGGTGAGGGACTTCCGTCCACCTCATGCCTGTATCCCTAACCCTGGCTTTTCTAGGCTCGGTAATTATAAACTTGAGCAGGTGCCGAGGCCATTTATGCTGCCCCTGGGTGGGATGGGGAGGGGAAATTGCTGAAGCACCTACCATAGCATAGCTAACATTGGCGGATAAAGATTTTTTAATTTCATTCTCCTCTGACTAGTGCCATTGATTTATTGCATTAGTAAAAACTTACCTGTAAAATTTAACCGGCCCATAACAACACGAGCTGCCAGGAACATGCATGCACTCTTCATGCCCAGTTTTGCTAAGGTGCAAATGACTGGCAATACAGGAAACTCTCGATTTACCGGCACCTAAATAACCGGAAATCTCTGTTAACCGGCAAAATTCAGGAGTAGGTTCAGGTAAGTTTTACTTCATATTAGTGGCAGTTCCTGGATCTGTGGCTGTGTAACCGGGGTTCGTGCACTTGTTGCTAAGCAACAGGGACGCTTGGTCTGTGGCCGGAGTTCCTGCACATGTTGCTAAGCAACAGGGAAGCCTGGATTTGTTGCTGTGCACGGAGCTCTTGTACCTTTTAACTATACCTCTCTGTAATCCGGACTTTTTGATAAACCGGCACTACGCCGGTGCCGGATAATAGAGTTTCCTGTACAATGCATGATGTATTCCCATCATTTGGGTGGGTTTATTGTGTGGTCAGTGTTGCTTCTGGAGCAAAAGTTCCAGAAGTGCCGTCCGGTGATGGGGGAGCAGCAAAATGGCTCGCCGCTCGGTTTTGCTCCCCTGTCTGGCCCAGTTATGCTAGTTTATCAGGAAATTCAACCCAATTATGTTTAAGCCTGTCCTTTGCAGATCTCTTATTTAACCTTTAAATTCCTTCCTTTATTTTCTTGTTGGTTGGTTCTGTTTGTATCCTTCTCCCGGGGCTAATAAGTTTAAATCCTTCCACACTGCTGTATTTACCCTCCTCTGTAAGAACATTGCTACCAATCAAATTTAGATGAAGGCCATCCCATCTAAACAGCTTCCCCTTCCTTCAGAATGTATCTCCATATCTTGGGAATCTAAAATCTTCTTTCCTACGCCATCTGTCTGGCCACACATTGACCTATCTAATCTGTGTCTGCCTAACTGGTCCAGTGCACGGCACCAGGATCATCCTGATATCTACAAGGTCTTGCACCTCGATCTGAAGCCAAATTCCTCAAACTCCCTCAGTAGGACCACCATCCTACTTTTTCCTGTATCATTGATTCCTGCACCACTGCTTCTGATGGTTTTCTATCCCTTTACAGAATCTCTCCCACCCACTCTTCTTTCCTTCCTCCCTCGCACTTTTTTATTTCCTCCCACTTCTGCCCCCTGCACCCTCCTCCCCAGCCAAAGCAAATGAGATGACGTGAAGGGTAGTCCTGGGAGCTGAACATGCAGTCTTTTTGATGAGGATTTCACCAAGTGTTGAGCGACTTGAACTCCAGGCTTGCCCTCAAGTTCTTCCTCCAATCATTGACCCCGGATTTTCCGGGGCCTTACGAGTGCCTACGTGGTGTGTACGTGCCCGTAAGGACCCCGCAAGTTCTTGACAGATCATCCGCATCTCCGGGAAATGGATATTCGCGGGCGGAGAGTTGGGCTATTTGACTAACTACTGCCCAGCAAATGCCTGCTTTTACCAGCGTAAAAGTTTAAATGAACATAAAACATATTGGGCTAAAGATTGAGTAGTGCCCCATTTGGGGCACTAACTTCGTCCGGGCGCTATTTTAGGACCCCGGAAAAATTAGCACCCCCGCGCCGGAACATGTGTGGCTACGCCCCAAGAGGGAAGCGGGGCGCTACTGGAAGCGCCCCGCATCCCTCTTGGGGCACTGCGAGTCAATATCACAGCGCTACGTGCCACGCCGCGGTATTGCAGGCCTTCCTCCCCTTCTTAAAGGGGAGGGGCCTTGCGCAGCGTGACCCGGGGCCCAGCTGGGCCCCCGGGGATCGGGAATGCCGGCAAAAGAGCTCGGCACTCGGGAAGTGCCGGGCTTATGGAGTGCAGCCGGCACCACACGGCAGGGGGTAGGGGTGCTCAGGCGGCCAGCAACAAAAATGGCCGCCCCGCACCTCGCCTTTAAATAGCACCTTCCCGGCCGCAGGTAGGCCCCCTTGACCCCGTCGGACATAGCGTCCGACGGTAAGTCAGGGGGCGCTCCCGAAGATTGCGGCCGGGGCGCTGCGCATGGCGATGAAGTCATCGCCGGCGGCGCAGCGCCACGGGGCGCTACCAGTTACCACCGGCGCCAACCTCCCGCTGAATTGCGTGGGCGCCGCCGCGCCCGGGCGCTCGTTGCTTTGTGCTCCGTTAGTGCCCTCTTAGGGCGCTAACAGGAGGCGCAAAAGAACCCAAATTTTCCCCCAAATTTTTAAAAAAATTATTTAAACATAAAAAAACCTGTAAAATAAGTTCAGGTTATTTTTAGCCCCTTTAAAACATTTACTTTTTTAATTAAATATTTAATGAAATTGTATTTTAATTAATTTTAAATGTAAATTTTTAAAATTTCTTTGGTATGTAAACGTTTTTTATGTGATCCCCATTCATGCTTATGGGGATTCCGTACGAAAATGGAATCCCTATAACCATGAATGGGGATCCCCTTTTTATTGGTTGGGCCGGCCCACGTGATCCCAGGGGCGCTTGCGAACCGCCTGCGCCTCTGGGATACCTGGGCCTCTACACATGTCTACGCATAGAGGCCCAGGAGCGGCAGTCTCCATGGATCCTGAGGCAGAAGGTAGACGAGGACTTTATTTGCGGATTGGAGGCATTTCCCCGCGGGAAGCCTCCGACTGCAAATTCAGGCCCATTGTCTTAACCAACTTACGTGACCTTTCTACTGAGATGAACCCTTTTTACTTCCTTGGATTTTTGCAAAGTATTGCTTTGAGCCCAAGAATGACCGTTTTTCTTTTTTTTTTATCCTCGTCTGTTTGAAATGACTGACCTTGTTGAGAAAACAGCACAGCCATGTCAGGCACTGCAATAATCTGCTGACTGAAAAGATAAAAAAATACAGCTGCTCGCCTCCGAAGTCTAGTGTTGTCTGTGATTGACCACTTTTGCATAACACAAACTGGCTACCAAGTAATCCTGGGCTCTTTCATAAAGGGAACAATTTATAGTGCCGTTAACACAATGGCTCAGTGTTGTGTGACTGACTTCCAAAGCAAGCATCTCCGTAACCTCAACAAAGAAGTCATTTCACATCAGTAATGGTGACTCTTGTTTGAAGATGTAATGGAACAACTGATTCCACTTTTTCCCACAATTCTCTTTCCAAGTCTTGACAAAGGGTTTTGACCCGAAACGTTGACTCTATTTTCTCCACGGCTGTTGCCTGGCCTGCTGAGTTTTTCCAGCATTTTCTGTTGTTATTTCAGATTTCCAGCATCCGCAGTATTTTGCTATCGTACAACATGGGGCTGTCCACTTGGGTTGTCACTTCCTCAAAAGAAGTCAAGGAGGTTGGTAAGGCAAGATCATCGCCTTCTGAATCCAAGTTGACCGCAAGCTTTCTCCTGATCAGTTCCTCTATTTTACATGGCATTGGAAGTGAGACTAATGGGTCTGTAGTTGCGTGTGTCTTTTTGTCATCTTTTTCTGAGTATGGGCACCACGTTGGCCTGTTTCAAATCTACTGGTACCTCCCCAGTGCCCAGTGACTTCCTGATAATGATTGTCAGTGCCTCACAAATCCTCTCTCTTAGCACTTGGACAATGACCATCTGTCCCTGGGCTTTGGAGCCTTTTTTCATGTTGCATAGAAACATAGAAGATAGGAGCAGGAGTAGGCCATTCGGCCCCTCGAGCCTGCTCCGCCATTCAATGAGATCATAGCAGATCATCCAAATTCAGTACCTTTAGCCTTAAGAAATATATCCAACAACTCCTTGAATATATTTAATGAATTGACCTCAACTGCCTTCTGTGGTAGAGAATTCCACAGGTTCACCTCTGGGTGAAGAAATCCCTCCTCATCTCTGTCCTAAATGGCTTACCCCTTATCTTTAAACTGTGACCCCTGGTTCTGGACTCCCCGACCATTGGGAACATCCTTTCTGCATCTAGTCTGTCCAGTCCTGTCAGAATTTTATAAGTTTCAATGAGATCCCCTCTCATTCTTCTAAACTCCAACGAGTATAAGCCCAATTGACCCAATCTCTCCTCATACGTCATTCCTGCCATCCCAGGTATCAGCCTGGTGAATCTTCGCTGCACTCCCTCCACAGCAAGAACATCCTTCCTCAGATAAGGCGACCAAAACTGCACACAATACTCAAGGTGTGGTCTCACCAAGGCCCTGTACAACTGCAGCAAGACATCCTTGTTCCCGTACTCAAACCCTCTTGCTACAAAGGTCAACATACCATTTGCCGCCTTAACCGCCTGCTGCACCTGCATGCTTACCTTCAGCGACTGGTGCACAAGGACACCCAGGTCTCGTTGCACTTCCCCTTTTCCCAATCTATTGCCATTCAGATAATCTGCCTTCCTGTTTTTGCCACCAAAGTGGATAACCTCGCATTTATCTACGTTATATTGCATCTGCCATGCTTCTGCCCAATCACCCAACCTGTCCAAATCATACTGGAGTTTCTCAGCATCCTCCTCACAGCACACACGCCCGCCCAGCTTTGTGTCGTCTGCAAACTTGGAGATATTACATCTAGTTCCTTTGTCTAGATCATTAATATATATTGTGAATAGCTGGGGTCCAAGAACCGATCCCTGCGGTACCCCATTAGTCACTGACTGCCACTCGGAAAAAGACCCGTTTATTCCAACTCTTTGCTTTCTGTCTGCCAACCAGTTCTCTATCCAAGTCAATACCTTGCCCCCAATCCCATGTGCCTTAACTTTACACGCTAATCTCTTATGTGGGACCTCATCGAAAGCCTTTTGAAAGTCCAAATACACCACATCCACTGGTTCTCCCTTATCTATTTTACCAGTTACATCCTCAAAAAATTCCAGTAGATTAGTCAAGCACGATTTACCTTTTGTAAATCCATGTTGACTTCGTCCGATCCTGTCACTGTTTTCCAAGTGCTCTGCTATTACATCTTTTATAATGGACTCTAGCATTTTCCCCACCACCAATGTCAGGCTTATAATTCCCTGTTTTCTCTCTCCCACCTTTTTGAATAGTGGGGTAACATTAGCTACCCTCCAATCCATGGGAACTGTTCCAGATTCTATCGAATGTTGGAAGATGATCAGCAATACATCTACTATTTCTAGGGCCACTTCCTTAATTACCCTAGGATGTAGATTATCAGGCCCTGGGGATTTATCGGCCTTCAATCCCGTCAATTTCCCTAACACCATTTCCCTACAAATACTGATTTCTTTCAGTTCCTCACTTTCATCAGACTGGTAGTTCGCTGATTTATGTACAAGAAACTCTCGTTTAAACGGCACCTAAATATCCGGAATTCTCTATTAACCGGCAAAATTCTCACTCCGAATACAACACCTCAATACCCCTGTAACGGGAGTCTAACTCTCCCGCGCTGCCGGGAGTCTCTTCTGATCCGCTATTTTACAGGGGTACTGTGTGTCTCCCACGCTGCTGGTAGTCATTGCATTGCATTACCCTCAACTGGCAGTACTGTACTTAATCAAGCATCTTCCACCATCCATTTAACACAACATTCTGTAGGTGAGTACCCAATTACTGTATACTGCACATTTCTTGATTTAAAAAAAAAATTCTTTGTTAAAAATAGTCTCGGTCGATAACCCTCTCCGTCATCCGGAATTTTTGATCAACCGGCAACACGCCGGTCCCGTCGGTGCCGGATACCAAAGAGTTTCCTGTACTGTGATGCTAGAATATTTGATTGGCTGTTTATCATTTAGCAAACTTATTGGCAAATTTTGAAAACTGGGCATGTGGTTGAGTATTTAGAGAGTTATGATGCAAGTTTACCAAAGCTTTTTGATTAGGTATAAACTATCGAATCTGGTGGCGGTCTGAGAGCCTCTGGCAATCGTAATTAAAATGTCGCACGTCATCACATCAGTTCATATGCCTTCCAGCTTCCCCATTGCTGCCTAAGTTTACCCAAGTCACGTTCACAAGCTGACATTGTTAAGAAGTGGCTGCCTCTGGCACTGAACTAATCATGTCCCACGGTACAGCCGCCTGCTGATTTGAGTCACAGTAGATGCCACCGCTTCAGGGTTTCTGAGATAGTAACCCTGGAAAATAAGTGACACGGTTCTTAAATTTTCACCTGCATTAGAAGTATTTTGCATTTTAATATTTTGCCTTGGAAAGCAGAAATCCAAAATAATTTTTATCTCGTCACCTTCCGAAGATAAAATTGAGGGAGGGGCGATTGAAAGGAGGAGAAAAAAGTAACTTAAACATTGAAGCAGAACCATTGCTTATTTACTGAATTTGCAAGAAAGTTAAGTGCAAAATATTTGTCAGCACACACACACATCATTTGGGGAAATTGGGGAATTGATAATATCCAATGTGTGAGCATGAGAATCATAAATACTGGTAGAAATATTCTGCTTGGATGAGGACTCTCGTTTTCTCTCCTAATTTCTCGCCTCTTCTCTTGAAAGGACTGACTCATGCTGGGGCACAGTTCCCCATGCGCGAATCATTCCACACGCAAGAGCCTTGGCAGTGAGTGCTGGCAGGCTGTTTGACTATGGGGGGACAACACAGCCGAGAAGTATGACTGGTATAATTGTACACATACTGCAGTTTAAGCCCGTTAATTGGAATGACGTTTTGTCAGCTGTTTCTTATTGCGCATCGCCATTAGTGCTGATTTGTTGGTTGTATTTCATTCTGGAGGTGGATTGCTTGTCGCTTGATTTGAATTGTTGTTAACTGTTTAATCCTCAAATGGATTATTCGAACCTTCTCCAAATCCAGTTCAACCTTATGCCCCCTGTACACTGCAGAACCGCTTCACTTCACTGAGGAGTGATTCTGCAATACACCTCATCATATCCCTCCCGAGATCTCTGCGCTCCTCCAATTCTGGCCTCGAGAATCCCTGATTTTAATCGCTCCACTATTGGCGGCCGTGCCTTCAGCTGCCTGGGCCCTAAGCTCTGGAATTCTCTCCCTAAACCTCTCCGCCTCTCTACCTCTCTCCACCTTTAAGACGCTTCTTAAAACCTATCTCTTTGACCAAGCTTTTAGTCACCTGTCCTAATATCTCCTTATGTGGCTCGGTGTCAAATTTATGTTTGATAACACTCCTGTGAAGCGCCTTGGGATTTTTACTATGTTAAAGGTGCTACTGTATATGAATGCATGTTGTTGTTTACACGGTGGGTGGATTCTACAGCACCGGCGGCAACACGCAAACAGCAGCGCAAGGCTTTTATTTTCAGAAGTTGGGCCTTCACCTCAATACCTGTACTGCCCAACAATGTGAAAACCGCAATGCTCAGCCTGTATAGACAGGTTGTGTGCTTAGCCAAGCAAGATGATGTCTTGTGCCAGCAGCTGCTGCCAGAGGTACTGGTGCTCCTGGAGGAGCGGACACATACCACCTCGAGGAGGCTCTTTGCTTCTCACACAGCAGAAGTGCCCCCCCCCTCCCCTTTTATATTTACAGCGTTCGCTCCAATGTTGGCAGTGGCGGTGACTCTGCAAAGGGGGGTTGAGTTTGCCCATCTTGGAACACCAAAATCACGTGGAGCTTATTTACAGTCAGGGTTTCTGCTGTTAAATATTGATGGCAATACAGGAAACTCTTTGGTATCCGGCACCGACGGGACCGGCGTGTTGCCGGTTGATCAAAAATTCCGGATAATGGAGAGGGTTATCTACCGAGGCTATATTTAACAAAGAAAAATTAAAAAATCAAGAAATGTGCAGTATACAGTAATTGGGTACTCACCCACAGAATGTTGTGTTAAATGGATGGTGGAAGATGCTTGATTAAGTACAGTACTGCCAGTTGAGGGTAATGCAATGCAATGACTACCAGCAGCGTGGGAGACACACAGTACCCCTGTAAAATGGCGGATCAGAAGAGACTACCGGCAGCGCGGGAGAGTCAGACTCCTGTTACAGGGGTATTGAGGTGTTCCGACTTTCGACAGCGCCTAGAAGCCAAGTAGTGGCAGTTTGGAGAACTACCCCCACTGACTAACTCGGCCACCACGGGAGACTCGGACTTGGCAACATTGCCGGTTATTGAGGTGTTGTTTTCGGAGTGAGAATTTTGCCAGTTAATGGAGAATTCCGGATATTTAGGTGCCGTTTAAACGAGAGTTTCCTGTATATATTTAAACCCAGTGCCAGACCCCGATAGCACCATTGAAAGCACCTTCTGTAAAGGAATGTCCTGATTGGGTGCACTTGGTTATAACGCAAGGGGAATGGGAATAGTGACCTGTTTGGGTGAGAATTCAATTTGGTTTGGGGTGGGGGTCCCTTTATCTGGAGCAGATTTTTTTTTTGTTGAACTGTTTGGGTGGCACTGGAAAGGTTGCTTTTATTGCGCTTCCCCAGTTGCCCTGAGAAAGTGGTGGTGAGCCTTCTCCTTAAACCGCTGCGATCCTTTTATGATGGTGCCCCCATGATGGTGTTGGGTAAGGAATTCCAGGATACTGGCCCAGCGATGATGAAGGAAAAGCAAAATATGTCCAAGCCAGGCCGCTGTGTGACTTAGAGGAGAACATGGAGGAGATGGTGTTCCCACAACATTGCTGCCCTTGTTTGTCTCGATGGTAGATTACACAGGGGAGGGAAGTGTTCTTGAAGAATGCAATGATTGCATGAGCACGTACATTTAAAAAAGAGCCGTGCAAGTTCGCTGTACTTTATTTAAGCAAAATCATAGATTCAGAATGTTCAGTGAGATAAATACTTCATTACAATTGTGATAAAATTGTTCGTAAGAGCGTATTTTGCCATTTACTTGGCTGCATAAGTAACCAGCCATTTATCACCTCTGCAAGCATGCTGATTGATATGTTGCTGTCTCCCTTTCAGAGTGGCGCAGGCTTATGTGAATCAGCGGAAACTGGATAATGAAGTAAAAACTCTGCAGATCCAGGCCGCCCAGTTTGCCAAACAGACACAGCAGTGGCTTGGTATGGTGGACAACTTCAACCAGGCGCTAAAGGTAAATTGGAACAGTGGAAGGCCCTGATGTATCCCAAAACTTGTTAATCACCTTGATTGTGTTTTTAAACGTACTTTTAAAACTAACATCTTGCAGAATGCTTTTTGTCTTTGTCACATTAGTTACATGTGATGATTTGTGACATAAAATGTACGCTGTTCCTCTCGGCTCAATTTTTCTACCCCTTCTCTTCTCTTTCTTCCCCCCCCCCCCCCCCCTCAAAAAAAAAAAAAAAAAAAAAAAAAAGGAAAACGATTCTTTTATAAGCTGATTTTCAATCAAATTCAATTCAAACTAGCTAGGGCCGTTTTATTTTTTCCAAACATTTAGATTTAATCCCGTCACAGTTCAATCCAGAGAGTTGACCTTTTGAGCAGAATCTTAAATGAAACTTGTACAGTTGGAGCAGCGGGGGGCTGTGAAAGAAAGAACTTGTATTTGTATTGGGCCTTACCATGTTCTTAGAAAGTCCCAAAGCACTTCACAGCCAGTGGATTTCTCCTGAAATGCTGTCACTGTTGTTATTTAGGTAAAAGTGGCAGCCAATTTGCACACAGCAAGATCCCATCAACAGCAATGAAACGCATGACCAGTTAATCTGTTTTGGTGGTGTTGGTTGAGGGATAAATGTTGGCCAGGACACCAGGAGTACTCCCTATTCTTGCTCGAGTAGCGCCGTGGGAACTCTTCTCCACCTGCGCAAGTACAGGAAACTCTCGTTTAAACGGCACCTAAATATCCGGAATTCTCTATTAACCGGCAAAATTCTCACTCCGAAAACAACACCTCAATAACCAGCAATGTTGCTGAGTCCGAGTAACTCGGCCACCGCGGGAGAGTCAGTGGGGGTAGTTCTCCAAACTGCCACTACTCGGCTTCTTGGCGCTGTCGGAAGTCAGAACACCTCAATAACAGGAGTCTGACTCTCCCGCGCTGCCGGTAGTCTCTTCTGATCCACCATTTTACAGGGGTACTGTGTGTCTCCCACGCTGCTGGTAGTCATTGCATTGCATTACCATCAACTGGCAGTACTGTACTTAATCAAGCATCTTCCACCATCCATTTAACACAACATTCTGTAGGTGAGTACCCAATTACTGTATACTGCACATTTCTTGATTTTTTAATTTTTCTTTGTTTAAAAATAGCCTCGGTAGATAACCTTCTCCGTCATCCGGAATTTTTGATCAACCGGCAACACGCCGGTCCCGTCGGTGCCAGATACCAAAGAGTTTCCTGTAGTTGGGACTTTGGCTTAATGCCTTATCCAAAAGGTGGCACCTCTGACAGTGCTGCACTCCCTCAGTACTGCACTGGAGCACATAATCTAAGCTGACACTCGAGTCCTGGAGGGGGGCCTTGAACCCACAACCTGCTGACTTGTGTGAGCGTGCTGCCCACTGAGCTGAGCTATGATTCACAACCAAGTGTTTCTACTACCTCTGTGCCCAGTGCTGCCCAAGCCTGTACAAGATTGCTAGCGCACTGGATGGAAACTTTGGTGTGTGCTATCAATGTGTGACCCTGTAAGCACTATGTGAACACACTGTACCATGACTGAACCTGATGTGCAAAATGTGCTTTTTGTCATTTTCATTTTCCTTGTTGGGGAGGGAGTCGGCTTAATTTACACATTTGGCTTCTAATTGTGGGAACAGGGAATTAAGTGTATCTGATTTCTGGCCTATTGCCAAACCTGCTTTGACTGTAGTCACTCAGGAAATGTTAAACCTTGAAATAATGAGCTACTATATCTTTCCAACAGCTGTCAGAGAGACTCTTGCGGCCTTCAGTCTGGAACAACATAATCATTTAATTACCCCAGGTTAATGACTATCTCCACTGATGTCCCATGTCAGGGAGTTCAATTTCCATCAGTAGAGATATACGGTAGTCAGCAACTTGGAATGCTTTGTCTGTGGTGGACTGAATATTCTACTGGGTGGCATATTCACTGCTCTTTTAGTACCTTGCCCCTCTGTGATGGTTGTAACATCTGCCAGGTAAATCTATTTTTTGATGCTACCCACACTGCTGGTAATGGGTAGAATGCTTCCCTTCCCCACTTCAGGTAGACTTTTTGTGAAATGCCACTATCAAAGCACAGTCGGCTCCTCTTGCTGGCACATGGCATTTGGTTGTGGAGGAGGAAGGTATTATTTTAATTTTAATATTGTATACAAGTCCATCTGATGATGCATTTCAACAAGATGTCCATCACTCTGTTGTGCGTTCTGGCCACTTCCGAAGTCGTTCATGACATCTCACTGCAAATGTTCTCCTCACAAATGTTCCACTGCAGTGGGACAACACAAGCATGCTGTTTGCCTCCGAGCAGAGCCCACACCTGTGGGTGTTAAGGCGATCCATCTCTTAAGAGGCCTGACTTACAATAGACGCTATAATTATTTTCAGCTCCCCAGCTGCTGCTCAAGCAACTGGATAAACAGCCTTTACCTTCAGCTACTCGGTCCTTGTTCACTAATCGCATTTCAGGAGGGCTGCTTTTTTTCCTGTGGAAAATATAGCTCGATATATCATTGGGGTGTTGATATTTACTTTGGAATCTTCCAACCTGCTGTCCTAACTTGAAGTGATCAAATATTTATAAGATTTCACTCTACCAATCATAGTGATTTAATAAGTGAGATTGTTCAGGATGATGTGGCTTCAGTAACCCATCACCTGCCAGAACACTGCAACTCTGCAAGTAAAAAGCCAGCGTTGACAGCCCCTAGGAAGATATTTTAATGTGAATGACATTTTTTGCAGCTTGCAAACCATTATTTGTAAATCATTTATCCAGGAAAGCAACACTTTAAAAAGGACACGTCAAAATAATAAATTAAGTTACAATTTTTCGGAAAAAACTGGGAAGTGATAACATTGACTATTTGATCATTCGGTAGTATTTCTGCACCACATTGAGGTAAAAACAGACTCCTGATGCGATGAATTCATAAAAGTGCTGTAGTTCTTATGTTTTCTTTGTATTTTAGAATGTTGATCACTTCGGGTCGCTTTTTTGCAGCTATTTTGTGATTTTTTTTTCCCCCAAATTGGAAAGACTCAGATTAATAACAGCGCAGAAAGACACGTTGAATTTTCAGCTTTACGAGTATAGTCTTCATTGTAAGGTTAAAAATCTTTTTAATTGAGGCTTTCCCCAGTTGCTCAGTTGGCAAATGTGCTGCATGGTGCAGTCATGAGCAGTACAGGCAAGGAAGCTCTGGGATGTTGGGATGCCCCCTATGATTAAACAGTCTATTGACACTAACTGTCTAGGCTCACACACACAGAATAGCCACTTGTTTGATGTACTCCGGGGTAGGGGTGTCAACTCTGGTTGAATGTCTTCCTGGCAGTTTCAACACATGTCCTCCGGCCTCCAACCACCCCACGCCCCCCACATTACCATCACCAAATCCCCCACCATCAACATCCTGGGGGTCACCATTGACCAGAAACTTAACTGGACCAGCCACATAAATACTGTGGCAACAAGAGCAGGTCAGAGGCTGGGTATTCTGCGGCGAGTGTCTCGCCTCCTGACTCCCCAAAGCC
Source organism: Somniosus microcephalus (assembly GCF_052327205.1). Classification (NCBI taxonomy): domain Eukaryota; kingdom Metazoa; phylum Chordata; class Chondrichthyes; order Squaliformes; family Somniosidae; genus Somniosus; species Somniosus microcephalus. The sequence goes on along the minus strand of NC_141019.1, from coordinate 20,985,357 downwards.
TTTCCACCATCTACAAGGCACAAGTAAGGAGTGTGATGGAATACTCTCCACTTGCCTAGATGAGTGCAGCTCCAACAACACTCAAGAAGCTCAACACCATCCAGGACAAAGCAGCCCACTTGATTGGCACCTCATCCACCACCTTAAACATTCACTCCCTCCACCACCGGCGCACCGTGGCTGCAGTGTGTACCATCTACAAGATGCACTGCAGCAACTCGCCAAGGCTTCTTCGGCAGCACCTCCCAAACCCACGACCTCTTCCACCTAGAAGGACAAGGGCAGCAGGTGCATGGGAACACCACCACCTCCAAGTTCCCCTCCAAGTCACACACCATCCTGACTTAGAAGTATATCGGCCGATCCTTCATCGTCGCTGGGTCAAAATCCTGGAACTCCCTCCCTAACAGCACTGTGGGAGTACCTTCACCACACGGACTGCAGTGGTTCAAGAAGGAGGCTCACCACCACCTTCTCAAGGGGCAACTAGGGATGGGCAATAAATGCCGGCCTTGCCAGCGATGCCCACATCCCGGAACTAATTTTAAAAAAAACGCTCCCATTAGTCACCTAACACGCCCGTCCTCACGGCGCCCCCCCCCCCCCCGCCTCCCCATGCAAATGGGAAAGCGAAAAGACACTCTGTTACCTAATTGGATGACTCTTGACTGTCCAAACAGCCTTTTTTCACTGCCAATATTTTTATAACTAATTAACAGAAGTGTTCAAAGAAAATGAAAAGGCACTTTTTTTTTTAATGCTTATGGATTTTTCTCCCGGGTCGCTCCCAGCAGTGTCGTGGAGATTAATCTTCAATTCTTGGAGACTTCGGGCCAATCCTGGAGGGTTGGCGACCCTAACTCCAGGGGGCAGTCGGGTACTCTCGAACTGAACCCCAGCATGGGTCAGTCTGCTTCAGGGGAGAAGGACAGAAAACTAGATAGAGGGAAAAATGATAAACCTCTTCAGTGAGCAGCATTGAATTAATGCAGCACTGAGCACCATCTGCTGGCTTGTGGAGAGAAATAAAATCAATGATACCGTGATCCTGGCAAATCCAGTTTTGACTGTAGCCATCTTGTATTACGTGTTTAAAAGAGGCACCGCAGTGTTTGTTCAGGGAGGCAGGAGAGCCAGGTGCCATTTTTGTCGCAATGTGATGTGTAAGTGATGCAATCTTATGTTTTTGGCTTGATCTATATCACTTGCACTGTTTCATGAACCATTATGCTCCACAGATCTGTAGTTATCCTTTAAATCCTCAATTCTGTTCATCCAGCAGTTTTTCAAAAGGTCTCACGTGCCCCATAGAACAGTACAGCACAGAAGGAGACTTTTTCGAAGAGCAATCCAGTCAGTCCCACTCCCCCGCTCTTTCCCCATATCTCTGCAATTTTTTCTCCTTCAAGTATTTATCCAATTCCCTTTTGAAAGCTGCTATTGAATCTGTCTCCACCGCCCCATCAGGCAGTGCATTCCAAATCCTAACCACTCGCTGCGTAAAAAAGTTTTTCCTCATGTCGCCTCTGGTTCTTTTGTCAATCACCTTAAATCTGTGTCCTCTGGTTACTGACCCTTCAACCAGGAAACAGTTTGATGTAGAATCTCCTAGTGTATGTCTCAGTTGCACCAATGAGACACCCGGAAAGATTAGGATTTCCATTTGGAAAACTTGTTCCTATATTGAGGATCAATTCTCATCAACTCATTCCCATGGAATTCGAATAACGAAGTGGCTGAAACCAGGGCCTTTTCCCCTTTTCTGAAGCTGTAATTCAGCCCTTCCACAAGCAATCTGCAGCTATGACCTATTAAGTTTTGTTATTGGGGCTATCTTTAGAATGGAGCCTTAAGGCCTGGGTGTCAGAGTGAAAAAAATAAAGAATTTGCATTTATAGAATACCTGTCATGTCCTAAAGCACTTAACCGCCAATGAATGACTTTTGAAGTGCAGTCACTGTTGTTAAGTATGTTAACACAGCAGCCAAATTTGCACACACTGAGGTCCCACAAAGGGCAAAGATAAATGACCAGCTAATCTACTTTAGGTGGTGTTGATTGCATAAGTGTTGACCAGGAGACTGAGCGAACTCCCTGCTCCTCTTCCATTGGCGCCTTGGGATCTTTTTAAAGACTGATCAGGTTTCAGTTTAACATCTCATCCGAAAGACGGCACCTCTGACAGTGGGGCTTGAACCCACTGCGTTCTGGCTTCAAAAGGTTTTTTTTTTATTCGTTTTTTTTTTATGGGATGTGGGCGTCACTGACAAGGCCAGCATTTATTGCCCATCCCTAGTTGCCCTTGAGAAGGTGGTGGTGAGCCGCCTTCTTGAACCGCTGCAGTCCGTGTGGTGAAGGTGCTCCCACAGTGCTGTTAGGGAGGGAGTTCCAGGATTTTGACCCAGCGACGATGAAGGATCGGCGATATACTTCCAAGTCAGGATAGTGTGTGACTTGGAGGTGGTGGTGTTCCCATGCGCCTGCTGCCCTTGTCCTTCTAGGTGGAAGAGGTCACGGGTTTGGGAGGTGCTGCCGAAGAAGCCTTGGCGAGTTGCTGCAGTGCATCTTGCAGATGGTAACTGCCGGTGGGTGGCGGTGCGGAGCGGGAAGGAAACCCCCACAGGGAGTTCAGCGTGAGACCCGGGACATTTTAACTCCTGGGACTCCTTTATATAATCCAGGACAGTCTCCACCCAAAACCGGCTGGGCTGGTTGGGCAGGAGCAAGTATTGGGTCGGGTGCCCGAGGATGTCAGGACCCAAGTGAACACTTAATAAAATTAACGCTGGGCGGGGGCTTTGGAACTCGATGCCGCGCTGGGAGGGAGAGGCCTGGCCAGGGCTGGGGAGTCCTTGCGGGATCTGGAGGCGGGCGGGGGGAAACATTCCTGCACCTCATGAATCCCACAAGGATTCCACAGAACTTAATCATGGCCTCTTCTGGCCACTCTCTGGCTCTGCTGTCTGGCTTGGCCTCGTGCGGACCTCCCCAATCCAGAAGTCTAAATGGCGTTGCAGCACTGATGATGCCATTGGGCCACAATTTTCCAATGTAAAGTAGGTCCCCGCCTGTCGTGTGTCCTTCCTTCCCGTGCCTGAATTAAGGTAAGTAAAGATGGTAGGGGGCGGGAATGTGGCTGGACAACTCCGCACCCCTCCCCTGCTTTAACATCCTCCCCACACCGTTCTTGCCGGGCAGGAGTGGGTTAAAATCTACCCCCAAGACGAGCGGTTACCACTAAGCCAAGCTGACGCTTCTAGGTCTGTGATCCTGACTGAATCAAGCTCCGCAGATGAGATGGAAGTCTCTTGCTTCTGATAGTTGCTCAGGCTTTTGAATCTGTTTTCTTCCCTCTTTCTGCTGAAGACACTGGGGTACAATTCCAAAGGGGCAGATAGCCCTCCGATATCTCGTCCAACTGCCATTCTTCCTGCGTGAGCCTAGATAGCAAGTGTTGGGGCATCAGTGCCCACATACACAAAATTAGGGTCGTATTCCCTAACGTTTAGAAGGTTAAGGGGTGATCTGATTGAAGTTTTCAAGACATTAAGGGGAACAGAGGGTCGATAGAGAGAAACTATTTCCGCTGGTTGGGGATTCTAGGACCAGGGGGCATCGTCTAAAAATTAGAGCCAGACCTTTCAGGAGTGAAATTAGGGAACACTGTGTTTCCAAAGTTTGGAACTCTTCCGCGAATGGCAATTGATGCTGGGTCAATTGTTAATTTTAAATCTGAGATTGATAGCTTTTTGTTAACCAAAGGTATTAAGGGATATTGTCCAAAGGCAGGTATATGGAGTTAGGTCGCAGATCATTCATGATCTCATTGAATGGAGGAGCAGGCTCGAGAGGCTGAATAGCCTACTCCTGTTCCCATGTTCTTGGCACTAATCTTGTCCTTAAAGTTGCACCAATTAGTACAATAACAGCAATAAAAAGAATATAAAATACCATGTCCATTGACAACCCAGTCGGGGTTTTGATCCACTTGGTGAGCTGTGATTTTTAAAAAAAATCCTTTTACACACTGGCTTAACGGCTTGCTTAATCTAACAGCTGCATCGTGCAGCCATGTGACGGTCAGATAAATAGCACAAAACCTGATACCTGACACACCCTAGCCAATAAAGTTTTTCTGTACTAGATGTTCTTTCAAACACACCCCTCCATAGTATAAATGGGATATAAAGAGCCAGATCACCAATTTCCTGTTATTGCCAGGCTCAACTGTAGTCTTAAGGTTTTAGATTGATTCACCGTTACATCTCACCTGTACCTCCTCCATGGCCTTTAGCCAGTGAATACTCAGAGAGATGTGGTGGAACAGCATATTGAGCAGCAAAGCATAGTGCAAGAGGCTGGTGGAATGCAGATGCAATCCTCATTCTGCTTAATTGCCCAATCCAGCCACATTATCTGCTGAATCTAATCCAGACATTTCCATATAAGCAGGGCAGAAAATCAGGTGGTGGGCCATCACTCTTGCCTAGATCACAAAGAGGACTGGGAGCAGGTCACCTACCCATCTGTTTTCTCTGCCACAGGAGGTGGGCAGTGGAAACAACACGATTCAAAAAGACAAATACTAATTCTCACCTGCACCTTAAACCATTTACAGTTGGCGTATTGTGTGCAGTTCTGGGCTCCACACTATAGGAAGGATGATGAGACAATAGAGGGGGTACAGTCCAGATTCACTAGGATGCTGTCTGGTGTGACTAAACGCAAGTACAAAGGAAGACTTGGAAAAATTGGGCATTACTCGCTAGAACAGAGGCGATTACGTTCGATTTGTTGTTCGATTCAAGATGGCGACCGAGGCGGTCCGGAGCTAAGCGCTCTCCTGCTTCGGACGGCCTGCGCCGCCCGCTCCCGATGCCGGAGCGATGTGTTCGGCGAGTTGGGTGGAGGCAGCGCAGCAGCGGGAAGCGGCAGCAGCGGGAAGCGGCAGCAGCAGCCACGAAGACCCGCTTCGGCACGTCGCCCGGCAGCTCCTCGTCATGAATTTCTGTTTTGGACTAGGAGGAGGGGAGCCGGGCATGGCGGTTGGAGGCCGGACGTGAGCATGAGAGGCAGGCCCCGGGCCATTGCAAATTTGAACCGGCGACAGTGCGGGAAGCTCGCAGTTCGAGGGGAAGGAGGGAGAGCCGGGCATGGAGACCTGAGGCCAGGCGGTGAGCGTGAGAAGAAGGACACCATATTGTGGAGCCGGCAACAGGGAGGAGGAGTCCGCGGAGACGGAGCGGCTGATGGACATCGCGTTCCCACTGCCATTGGACGCAATTGAATTGACTTTTACTGAACATGGCGCTGTAGAATAGCGACGTGCCTCTGAGCTCCCACAGCCTATTGTGGAAGTGATCGGGGAGTAAAAACATTCCATTGTAGTAATACATATGGCAAATAAAATTGATTTGATTTGATTACAGAGTGATTTGATAGAGATGTTTAAAATTATGAAGGGATGAGATAAGGTAGATAGAAAAGACTGGCCCCGATATGTACCAGGGCATGGTTTCGGAGCGGGGGAGGGAGTGCAGGTTTCCCCGTACGGCGTGGAGTTTTAACTCCAGGGCGTGTCTTGAGTTTATTTCCCTCCCCACCCCCCCCCCCCCCCCCCCCCTCGGGTTCTCTGCCTGAAAGCCAGCCTGATTGACAGGCTTGGCTGCCTGTCTGATGGGGAAGGCTGCAACACAAGGCTGCAGCCCAGGAGGAGGTAGGTTTAGTGATGTTGGGGGGCGGGGGTCGGTGATCGCGGGGGGAGTAGAGCGTGATTGGGTTGGTCGGAGATCGCAGGGAGTTCAACGGTGGTGGGGGGGGATTTACAGGGTCAGCTTGGGGGGCTGGGGGGAAACACTCCTGCTCCTCCTGGCCCACAAGCAGTGCTGGAAAGGCACTTACCGTATGGATCCAGCCCTGCTCACCTTTTAGCTGCTGGGTTTCCCGAGGCCAGGGAAACCCATTCGACAGTAGTTAAAAATAGAAACCTTGTTAAAATGGAGGCACGCAGTCTCCTTAAAAGCTTTAAACGACTGACCCGTCTCCTGAGAGCTGTTTGGTCGCATGCCTCCCGTCCTGCCTCCATTAAAACCGGAAGTGGGTTGGTTCGAGGTGGATTGGGATCGTGTTTGAAATTTTTTTACATTTTTTTGCTTCCCTTCCTGACCCGACCCCACCTGTTTTTGGGGTTAAAATTACCCCCACTGTTTCCAGTTGTTATGGGGTCAAGAACAAGGGGACTTGGATATAAGATTAAATGTAAGTGATTTAGGACCGAGCGCAGGAGATGCTGTTTTACACAGATTGTGAGGCTGTGGAATTCACTACCAGAGTTGGTGATTGAAGCAGAGACCAGGTCAACATTTAAGAATAGGTTAAAGAGGTGGTTGAAGGAAAATTAAATGAAGGGATCTGGAAGCAGGGCAGGACCATGGGATTAGGACTACTGATCGAGTGGCAGATAAACACCAACACCAATTTTTACGTAGTTAGCTGTCCAATGGCCTCGTGAGTAGAGATACTACCTGCTGTAATGTTAAGCCAGACAGACTGGAATGTCCCAGGTTTGATTCCCAGACATTATTTGGGGTTGCCTCGGTACCCCAGGCTAGGGAGCAGATAATCTGCCAGAATTCCTGTTCTTGATTGGTATCAAGTAACCCCTGTTGGAAAGTTCTAGTGTGAGGACAGGATTGGGCTTGGCTATGATCCCTCCTATTGTCAAATATCTTGCCAAAATTAACTGTCCTGGCTCGCACGGCAAAACGGCCACCTGAGTTAAGTGTCCGCTTTGCTCAGTGTTTGCACTCTCGCCTCCGAGTCAGAAGGTCGTGGGTTCAAGTCGCACTCCAGGGACTTGAGCACATAATCCAGGCTGACACTCCAGTGCAGTGCTGAGGAAGCGCTGCACTGTCGGAGGTGCTGCCTTTCGGATGAGATGTTAGACTGAAACCCGGTCTGCTCTCTCGGGTGGACGTAAAAGATCCCATGGCACTATTTGGAAGAAGAGCAGGGAAGTTCTCCCCGGTGTCCTGGTCAATATTTATCCCTCAACCAAAACAAGTATGTCAACTGTTTGTTGGAACTTGCTGTGCGCAAATTGGCTGCTGCATTTGCCGACATAACAAAAGTAATTCATTCACTGTGAAGTACTTTGGGAAATCCTGAGGATGTGAAAGGGGCTGTATAAATGCAAGTTCTTGCTGGAAGGCTGGCATCTGTGGAAGATGGTCAAAAACTGGCTGCACAAATATTTATTTTTAGAGGGCCATCGATGACAGCTGATTGACGTTCTATCGAGATAAAATTGAATTGGGCTCTGTAAGGATAAAGGGTGTAATAGGTTAAAAAATCCCGGACTTGAGCAGCCAAGAGGTAGCAGCAAGTGGATGTTGATTTTTGTCTGATCTTGCTGAATATTTGTTTTCCCTGCAGGAAATTGGTGATGTGGAGAACTGGGCAAGAAGTATTGAGATGGACATGAGGACCATCGCCACTGCCCTAGAGTACGTCTATAAAGGGCAGCTACAACCTGCAACATGATGCATCAAATGTGGATCTGAGAAATGGGCATTTTGTGAGGAAGAAGCTGAAGCGCCTTCACAGTTTACAGCTGACATTCTAAACACAAGCTATGTAAAGTAGGGTTTCCAACAGGAAGATTGCAGTAAGGCTGGAATGCCCTTCCTGATCCTTACTAAGATGAGGGCTATGATATATTGTCCACCCACTGTGATGACTGTTAACTACAATAGTCTAAGAATGAATGCAGATATCTGGGACTTCCTGCATTTGCTTTTGATTGTCCAAAAAGGATAATGTGCAAATGTTAAGACCTTGAATAAAATACGTGCAGGTCTGTTTCATGTTTCACTGCTAAAATAATTTGTATTTGCCTCTGGTTGCTAGCAGCAAACTTTGTTTTAAAATCACACACCAGAGTGCATTAGTGGTAGAAATAGTCAGTGGAATATTGCCCTGTTGAAAACCAAACTATTACATTTTGATTAGTTCCCCCGCAAGCCCAATCCTCTGTGCCAAACAATTTGCATCATGTGGTGCTGTCCTGTGTAATACTGCACTTGTATTTATTTTGCCAACTAGAGGACATGGTTGCTTCTCCTTCCTGGAGTTTGTCAGTGGGATGATGCCACTTGCCCATCTGTAGCTATTGCTTCTCCTTCTTGCAGTGCATTGTCAGGCCGGTAACTTCATTTTGCCAGCCTTTGCTGTGGTGGCTGCCTGTTCCTGTTCCTGGTGGGGGAGACCTCATTTGCTTGCTTGTGCTCTGTCGCTGTGTCCTGACATTCTGAATTTGCGATCCTAAATAAACCACAAGCTTTTTCTGTTTAAATGAGCCAGAATTCTGTGCAGAAGTATGACACTGTCCCACCCAGGAGCAAAAGCTTCTGTCAGCATACTGATGTTGTATATAAACAAACTATTAAAAAATAACCTATTTGTGTGCACTTTTAATAAAGTAAGATGATAAATAACCCTTTGATTCAAATGAATTAACTATTTGCTTATTGTGTTGCACTATATTTGCATTTATCATGGGAATTATCATGTGATCGCACAATGGCGTACAAGTAAGATCTCCTTTCACCTTTTGGGTCTGGGCTAAGTCTGGCCCAGGATGAAAGTCTGCTGGCTGCAAGGATCCTTCGTGACATGATTTTGGGCAATCTCAGCCCAGTTCCTGCCAAGCATAAGCTCACAATGTAGCACTGAATTGACAATCTGGAAAGATTGGCACAGACCCGATGGGCTGAATGGCTTCCTTCTGGGCCGTAAACCTCCATGATTCTGTCTATGGCCCTTATAATGGGAAATATTAGTGTCGACTAACTTCTGGTTCTTTCGTCATTCCTATAATGCAAATAGATGGCAGAGTATCCGGACAAGCCAGGACTTAAGTCCTGTACGTGCCCTAAACTAAACGTTTGTACTGTTTTGATTTCATTTGTCAATTTTACTTTTTAATTAAAAAAAAAAATTAGTTTGGGTAGGCTAATTTTCTGTCCAAATATTTGTGGTGTCTTAACTTTAATGGGAGGCACTTGATTGTGTCCCTGTGGGGCCAGGCGTGCTTGGCTCTGTGTTTATACAGGCCTGTGTAAAATAGAACCTGCTCTCAGGTTTTTCTCGAGGCAGAAGTGTAGAAACTACAGTACAGAAGGAGGGACATTCAGCCCATCGTCTATGTGCTGGTGCTGGCTCTTTAACTAGAGATATCTACTCTTAATCCCATTCCCCTTCCCTTTCCCATATCCTTTTATATTTTTTCAAATACTTATCCAGTCCCATGTTAAAGTCTCTGCCTCCATAGCAACTTTCTTTTAGTAAAGCATTCCATGTTTTAATAATCTTCTGTGCGGGGGGAAAAAAAATCCTTCTAACTTCCCCCTTCGTTGCTCTTGTGCTAATCCTCTACCTGTTAGCAATTTGGCAATCAATGGAAACAATCTTTCATTTTTTTTAATTTAAAATTTGAACATTTTTACAGTGAATGACATTTACAGAGCTCAAGTCTCGGCTCTCTGTACAAAGTCACATACTCTGGCCGACATTCTTCTCCATCTGCAGGGCTCTCTGCATCGCCGAGAGGAGCCTCTCGCTCTCCCGACCGAACAAGTGGACTGTAAAGAAGCTTAAAAAACACGATTAATTTTTTTAATTTATCAAATTTAATTAAAATCACAGTGGCCGGGGTGATGATGCACTCCAGTCCCCCCGACGCCCACCGGTCTCAGAAGGTCTCAAGTGTGCCGGCGGACACTGCGTGCTCCATCTCCAGGGCCACCCAGGCGCGAACATAGCCGCGGAAGAGAGGCAGGCAATCGGGCTGAACGACCGCCTGCTGCCTGGATCTATTAATGGCCACTTTGGCCAGGCCCAGGAGCAGTCCTATGAGGAGGTCCTCCGACCCGCCCTCTCCCCTTCACACCGGGTGGCCGTAGATCAAGAGCGTGGGACTGAAGTGCAGCCAAAAGTCGAGGAACAGCCCTTTCAAATGATGGAACAGGGGCTGCAACCTCTCACATTCAGTATAGATATGGAACACGGACTCCTCTAGGCCGCAAAAATGGTAAGTCGCCTGGGAGTCCGTGAACTTACTTAAAATCTTATTGCATGGGACTGCTCCGTGCAGCACCCTCCAGGCCAAGTCCCCAATAGATAAAGGGAGGACTCCCGCATAGAGAGCCCTCCATTGGGGACCTCCGCCTCCTCCGGACGGCAGGATGGCACGCCAGTACGGTCGGCAGGCGAAGATGACAAAGTGGAGAGTGTGCAGGAGCAGCCCGTACAGGAAACCCCTCCGCGCACAACTAAAAGGCACGGAGGGCATTTCCCCGAGACAGCTCAAGTTGTGAGGCGCCGGTTCCCGAGAGGGGTTTCGGGGCCGCGCGCCGATGAGGAATTCCATCTGAACGGGGGTCAGTTTGGATGGGATCGCCCCACGTGCTTGAGCCTCCTCGATACACCTAGTGGAGTCGGGGCCCAGTGCCGTTTTCAGCGTCTCGACGGCTTTGGCCGCGAGCCGGACGTTGGCCCAGGACAGGCGCCGCGCCAACTCCTCCGGCGCCATCCAGCCCGCCCCTCCGCCATCGAGCAGGTCCCCGACCCTGGTCACCTTACCAGGCACAGCCCTGCCCTCCGCCAGCCACCCGACCCAGCGGTTGCGGAGGTGCGGATACCTGAGCAGCGGCTCCCAAAGGAGAGCCGCCACTCCTGACAGGGGAGAACTCCGCCTGGAGGCGACGCTGTTCCAGACCCATAGCAGTTCCTGGTAGAAGACAGACAGCTCCCGCAGGTAGGCACGCGTACGGCCCAATTCCACAAACAGGAGCTGCGTGTTGTAGTTGAGGCCGTGTAGCTGGCGGAAGAAATACGTCGCCAGCGCACACCATCGAGGAGGATTCTCCACGTACAGGTATCTCTGCAGGGTCCGAAGACGGAAAGTCGCCGCCCGGGTGCGAAGGCACACCAGCACCTGACCGCCCTCCCTAAGCGGGAGACTCAGAACCGCGGCAGAGACCCAGTGCTTCCCTTTGTCCCAGAAGAAGTCGATTTACCCTTGAAATAAAGAGTAGATTTGCCTTTCTAAATCTAGGCTTTATTAACCTTAAAAACCCAGCTGCACATCTTCAACACCCAGTCCCAACCAAGGCTGTAGAGAACTGAATTTAAGATGGCCACCACAAATCACATGACATCAACTACCAATGAGTTTACAGCATATCTCTCAAGGCAGGAAACAGGCAACCAATTATAATGCTTCTTACAAAACAAGAATAATCACCACAACCCTCTCAAAACATTTCATAATTTTCCAAACCTCTGTTAGATTCCCACCCTTAACTTTTTTTTGTTCCATTCGAAAAAAGCTCCAATTTTTGAGACTTTTAAAAAATAATTAGAACCTCTTAATCGTGGTGTTCTACTAAACCTTTGCTGTACCTGTTCGCCCGGGTGCTACTGTCGCGCCGCGGTATTGCAGGCCTTCCTCCCCTTCTTAAAGGGGAGGGGCCTTGCGCAGCGCAACCCGGTGATCGGGAGTGCTGGCAAAAGAGCCCGGCACTCGAGAGAAGTGCCGGGTTCTTGGAGCGCAGCCGGCACTCCGTGGAGGGGGGGGGGGGCGTTGAGGAGGCCGGGGACGGGAGTGCAGGCAGGTGCTGGCAGGCGGCCAGCAACAAAAATGGCCGCCCCGCACCTCGCCTTTAAATTGCACCTCCCCGGCCGTGGGTAGGCCCCCCTGACACTGACGAACATAGCGTCCAGCGGTAAGTCAGGGGGCGCTCCCGAAGATCGCGGCCGGGGTGCTGTGCATGGCGATGAGGTCATCGCCAGCGGCGTGGGGCGCTACCGGTTAGCGCCGCCGCTAACCTCCCGCTGAATTTCACGGGAGGTGTGGGCGGCGCTGCGCCCGGGCACTAGTTGCTTTGCGCCCGGTTAGTGCCCTAAGGGTGCTAACGGGAGGCACAAAGCAACCCAATTTCCCCCCCCCCCCCCCTTGTATCTGCACTCCTAGATCTCTCTGTCTTGTTTGGGACAATTTGCCTTTCACTTTTTTTCCCCAAAATGTAGTACTTCATAGTTCTCTGCAGTTGACCTCCTATCTCCTCTCTGCAAACATGTTTCTTCCCTCCTGTAATCTACATTCCTCCTCACAGTTTGTCATGCATCTCAATTTGGTTTCATCAGCAATCCTTTGATTTCATTCCCCTTGAACTTCTGTCCAAATCATTTATATAAATGGAAAACAGAAGCGGTCACAGCACACATCCTTGGCGCGCACTACTACCTACATCCTGCTAATCAATAAAACATTCATTTATCCCTACTCTCTGCTTTCTGTCTTTTTGCCATCTCTCTATACATGTAGCTAAATTTCCTTTACTACCTTGTGCTTTAATTTTGAGAAGTCTCTTGTATAGTACCTTATCAAATGCCTTCTGGAAATCCACATAGGCAACTCCCATCATATTCCCTTTATACACTCCTGTAATTTACTCAAATCATTCAATTACAGGAAACTCTTTTTTATCCGGCACCGACGGGACCGGCATGGTGCCGGTTTATCAAAAAGTCCGGATTACAGAGAGTTATAGTTAAAAGGTACGAGAGCTCCGTACACAGCAACACATCCAGGCTTTCCTGTTGCTTAGCAACAGCTGCAAGAACCCCGGCCACAGACCAAGCGTCCCTGTTGCTTAGCAACAAGTGCAGAAACCCCCGATTACACAGCCAAGAATCAAGAAACGGCCACTAATATGAAGAAAAACTTAACTGAACCTACTCCTGAATTTTGCCGGTTAACCGAGATTTCCGGTTGTTTGGGTGCCGGTAAAGCGAGCGTTTCCTGTAAATAGGTCAAGCATGACTTGCAATTTACAAATCCTTCGCAGTTTGCCCACAACTGACTTAAGACTAACTAGTCTATAATTTTCTGCCTTATCTCTTTACTCTTTCTTGAACGGGGGTGTAACATCTGCTATCCTCTGGTCTTTTGGCATAATTTCTGTTTTGGTGCACGCTTTTGCGATCTGCACCAATATTATGGTATGCATCTCGTGTAGGCTTGGTGACTTAGCTACTTTCAGTCCTATTAACTTTTTTGATAGCTTTTGAATATTTCCAATAGAGGCTCTTCCACATTCTCCCCCAGTATACCTACAGTGCCATCTTAACCTTCCTCATAACAAGTATTTTGCCTCTTTTTTTAAGCATTTCTGCCACTCCCTGACTCTCAAGTATAGTATAACAAGATGGCCCCTTTCATCTCTTACATAGAAACATAGAAGATAGGAGCAGGAGTAGACCATTCGGCCCCTCGAGCCTGTTCCGCCATTTAATGAGATCATGGCTGATCATCCAAATTCAGTACCCTGTCCCTGCTTTCTCCCCATATCCCTTGATCCCTTTAGCCTTAAGAAATATATCCAACTCCTTCTTGAATATATTTCATGAATTGGCCTCAACTGCCTTCTGTGGTAGAGAATTCCACAGGTTCACCACTCTCTGGGTGAAGAAATTCCTCCTCATCTCAGTCCTAAATGGCTTACCCCTTATCTTTAGACTGTGACCCCTGGTTCTGGACTCCCCCGCCATTGGGAACATCCTTCCTGCATCTAGTCTGTCTAGTCCTGTTAGAATTTTATAAGTTTCAATGAGATCCCCGCTCATTCTTCTAAACTCCAACGAGTACAAGCCCAATCGACCCAATCTCTCTTCATACGTCATTCCTGCCATCCCAGGTATCAGCCTGGTGAATCTTCGCTGCACTCCCTCCATGGCAAGAACATCCTTCCTCCGATAAGGCGACCAAAACTGCACACAATACTCAAGATGTGGTCTCACCAAGGCCCTGTACAACTGCAGCAAGACATCCTTGCTCCTGTACTCGAATCCTCTCGCTATGAAGGCCAACATACCATTTGTCTTCTTAACCGCCTGCTACACCTGCATGCTTACCTTCAGCGACTGGTGCACAAGGACACCCAGGTCTTGTTGCACTGCCCCTTTTCCCAATCTATTGCCATTCAGATAATAATCTGTCTTCCTGTTTTTGCCACCAAAGTGGATAACCTTGCATTTATCCACATTATACTGCATCTGCCCAATCACCCAACCTGTCCAAATCATACTGGGTGCCATCCCTTCTTTAACTATCCTGTTACTTGTGTGTCTATAAAAATCCCTTGTTACTTCCCTTTATATTGACTGTCCGTCTTTGTTCATATACCGTCTTGGCCCTCCTATTCTCCCATTTTGGTTGCTAGCTATACTTTTTATATATTTTTCATTTTTTCTGTATTATACCCTCTATATTTATCATCTGCCTTTTTATAAATCGTTATTTGTGCTCTAACCCCTTTGTCTATGGAACTCCAGTCTTTAACAGATCCCCTTTACTCCAGTCAGAATGTATTTAACTTGTACCTTATCCAAACACACTAGTGCAGCAAGGCCCCACAAACAGAAAATGGGTTGAATGACTAGCTGGTATGTGTAGTTTGAGAGCTGGCCATGACAACGCTTTGCTCTTCAAAGAGCTTCTGATGGGATCTTTTCCATCCATCCCAAACCAGTAGGCAGGACTTTAACTTAACATTTCGTCTGAAAGACTGCTCTGCCAACAAAGCAGCACTCCCTCGGTATTGCAGGGACATGACTAGACTTTGTACCCAAAACCTTCTCTTCAGAGGTAAGAGTACTACCAACTGAGCCAAGCTGATGCTTGCTGCAGTATTACAGTAAATGTAGGACAATCTCCTACATATATGAAACCTGGATAATTCGTGTTGATGGAGAAACATCTTCTTACATTGGTGGTAAGATGGGATGTTGATGGAAATTTAAAGAAGAAACCTTTTTGTTTGCTGTTCTATCGCAATATCATATTTTGTCCAGATGCAGATTATAACCAGCACAACCTACTCTAGTTTGGTCCAAATGAGCATGGAAACCACACTTAACTCTTTTTTAAAGTGTAGAACTCCATGAATGGTTCAGTGAGTAAAAGCACTGCTTGGTTGTGGTACTGAACTATAGAGACCAAGAAGGGCCCAGGTTGAATCCTTGGTTTGTGCCAAGTTAGCTAATCACAGCCTGGGTGGCAGTCAGAACATTACAATTGGCCTTAGTGTACTTGGGCTACAGAGGGGAAATATCCATTGACTCCTGGTGGAAAGTGGATGTTAGCGGACAAGATTGGGTTCTGCTGTGATGCCTCCCATGGTCAGACAGACTGTTGACTCTCACTACCTAGGCTGCCACTTGAAGGATGGCAACTCGGATGAGGTACTGAAAAGTCGCTGATACCCATGGAACCCTGCAAGAAGGCAGCACCTTCAGGAGAAGTAGAGGAAAAATCTATCTACCCCGCTTCCCTTCCACATATGAGCCATTGGGCATAACAATTGTGAATCTGAATTTCCCTACCCGCGACCAGTCTTGTACTCTATTAGTACAGGAAATTACTTCTTTTTGTAGGGAGTGGCGAGTTCCTCTAAACTCCACCCTCCTCCTACTTCGATTTGTTTTTCTCTGACTCTTGGAACCTGAAGATTGGGGAGACCTTCCTTTTAATTCCCTCCTGGAGCCTCATGGAAACCTGACATTATGGGTCAGGAAGTCTCCCAAGTGCCACTCGCCTAACAGCGAGTAGCTCCATTGAATCAGCGGAGATTAGCATCCCTGTGGGCTGGTGGTTTAAAGGAAGCTTTCTGCTATTAGGTAGGGGAGCTTTGTTTCAGAACAAAATACTTGGCAGTGGAATAACTGAAAAGGCGGATACAAAAATGACCCTATTCACCTCCCTGCGCACATACACACACACAGAGCAAGTTCCTCTTTCACATTGAAAATACTGAATGATCCACCAGTGTTGCCTTTATTGAAAAAATAATCGTGCAGCTTTATCCTTCTGATGGTCAATCAGGCACAGACTGCTTCCATTCCAAATCACCCAGCACGTAAATATTTGGGTGTAGGATGAGAGAAATAGCAAAGTCGGCCAGCTGACAAATTGAACAGGATGTGCAGTTCCTCCCGAGCTGGCGTTCTGGCTTTATTGGGACCTCCTGCATATGTAATTAGCGGTGTTTTAATGAATGAGTTTTCACGATATCTCGAGGGGTTTCGTTACAGCCTTGGAGTTATTTTTTTTCTCTTAACTCATTCAACTTCACATTGTCAAAACGATGCCCCCCCCCCCCGCACACCTCCTCCTCCTCCTCCTCCCCTTTAGTTGGCAAAAGCCAGTACAGCGCATATTGAGCCATACCGACCAGAAGATCAACGGTTTGATTCCTGGGTCTGTGCTGAATTAGCTCATCTCAACTGTGACAGTGGTTGAGGCTTCTAATCCCCCATGCTGTTCGAACCTGTTGCCATAATTATACTGCTTCTCCCTGTCAGGGGAGCTTGAGGCCATTAACTATGTCCTGGGGATTCTGTATTTTGCTTGCCTATAATTTTCATGTTTCACTGAATTGATTATGAAATTTAAGGTGCACACAGATGAGAATACAAGTTTTGGGGGGATTTAGAATCCGGCTGGGCGGGTTTCTGAGAACAGCGAAATTCAGCAGCACCACTGACTGGTATTTAGTGGCTATTGCAGCTATTTGTTCTGAGATCTTCACTGAGTATATTCATTTCTTTTTGAAATTGTGATCTTTAGATACGAGAAAGAGATAGGACATTGTACCTGTGAAATTGTATTTGTTTTAAACAGCAGCAATAGTTAAAATAATAAATTGTGAAGGGCGTGAAAGAACAGCCAGGATTTCTGCTCCTGGTCACTATCCAGTGACCCTGCTGAGAAGTGTACGTGCGAGATGTTAGGTGAAGATCAGATCTGGTTCAGCAATTATAGATTCAATAGCCTGCCAACACTCACTGGGTGTTAGGTTCAGGATATTTCTTATCCTTCACGTTGATACAGGCACATGGGGGTCGATTTTAACTCCGGTGCGGGGAATTGGCAGGTTCCCCGAATTTGGTGTTTCCCACACGAATCTAAATGGGTGTGTGAGATTGATGCAATTTTAACTCAATTGGCCAATTGATTTCCAGTGTGTGGGAACCCTTGGCAAATGAGTATTTCCAGTCAGAAAGTCGCATAATATGACGTCATTATTGCTGCTGCATTTAGGGTCTGCAACAAGCCTCGCTTCTTCTGCAGGCTGCCAACCTTTTGGCATTTGCTGATACACTGAGCTGGAAGCAGAATGGCAAGTGAAAGACCGAGGTCTGCACCCCGTTTTGACGACGTTGCCCTGCAGGCCTTAGTGGAGGGAGCAAGAGCTCACAAGGAGGTGCTCTTCCCTTCATCAGGGAGGAAGATGCCTCCCCAGCAGACAAAGGCTGCGTGGCTGCAAGTGGCAGAGGAGGTCAACTCCTTGTCGGCTACCCGCAGAACCTGGAGACAGTGCAGGAAGAGATTTCATGACCTTCAGCACACTGGAAAAGCAAGTATGAAGTTCCCATCACTCTCAATCTGATCTCCATTGCCTCTCCTCACCAGCACTCAGCTTTAGCAATCTCTTCCTCCACATCCCACTTGACACTGACATCCATGCACCCTTACCCATTCCCTCTCTCTCTATGCTCACATTCACATAACTATTCGACTATGCAGCCCTCACACTCCCTATCACTCTGATGCTATGAAAACAACTGACAACACACAGGGAGGGCCCTTGGTCTTGCCACCTCACTCCATCTTTGTCTCCTTCTAAGCATCTATGCAATGGATTCTCTACACTCACTCCTTCATTCTCACTCAAACTCCACTTGTCTCCCTCATTGCAGGAAAAGAGAGCTCACAATAAAAGAGAACGAGCGAGGACAGGAGGAGGGCCACCATCAGTAGCCCGCCTCACCCCCTGGGAGGAGGCGGTCCTGGAGATCGTAGGACTGGAGGATGAGGCGCAAGTGGGGGATGGACAGACGGGTGCATCACAGCAAGCTGATGACAGAATAGTTTTCCATCTCTCTCATTGACATTGCATGAGTCGCTGATAATGATTCTGAAGCTATAACAGATGGACCTATGATCATCTGCAATATGCAATGTGCATGTAACCTTCACCTCACATCTCTAACTCTTTCCTTTACTCCCCCACAAGACCATCGAGAGCCCCTGTCCCCACTGTCCAGGAGGAAGAGCCTGAGCTTCCAGACTCCTCAGAGGAATCTGCAACCTCTGAGGGCACAGCGTCAGCAAAATTAAGCGCACCCAGCACCAGCGCAGACACTCACACCTCGGTGGGACCATCGGGACATAGAGTAGTGTTGTCACCTGGTGTATCACAGCTCACAAGTAAGCATCAGCAGATTGTGGAGACAGGGACAGCAGTGGAGAGTGCTAGTCGGAGGGCGCAGGACTCTGCCAGCTCGGCTCAGCTGCATGTCGTCCCTCTGCCTCTGGGTCCATCCATAAGATCAGCGGGGCTGGAACTCCATGCACAGATGCAGGAGTCTCTGGCAGGTTTTGCCTCCAGGGTCGATGTGAGTGTGGAGCGAATGGAGGAGTCCATAGCGACCATGAGCAGAGCCTTTGTGGAGTCATTGGCGCATGAACGCATCACCATGGAAAGGATGGCAACCTCCATGGAGGAGATAAGTCGCCAGGGTATGGAAAACATGGTGAGTGCTCATAATAGAATGACATCTCTTGAGGAGCGATGGGCATCTATTGAACAGAGAAACCAGACCTTCATGGAAGTCCTTCTGAGTAGGACTGCCAGTGCAGATACAGGTCCCCATGGCCCCCTGATGTGCAGCAAGGTGCTCTCAAGCCACTTCCAAGCGCTGGCCACTTCTGGCCTGTGCAGCTTCAGGTGGGTGAGCAGCAGCCTGGCGCTCCTGTTGCTGCTGCTGTTGTTCCTAGTTCTGCTGGTGCCGCGGCTGGTGTTCGAGCTCATCTAATGCCCAGAAGGGAAGGAAATAAATGGCTCCCATGCTTCTGGTATATGCCTCCGTTGAGGAAGCGCTGAGTGAAGGTGGCGAGAGGGGTTTCGCAGGAGGTCACACTGGAGAAGTGTGTGCGGCTCCAACCTTCCACAGGTGTGGTTAAGCCTGGTAAAAGTTGCCCCAGACCTGAGACAACAAAGTCCTGCCACCTGCAAATGATGACTGATCAAATCTCCTCTTTAATGGTTGACCTGCAGCTGATAGTCAGCAAGCCAATAGTGCTCACACCAGGTTTCATAGGCATGATCCCCACCAGGCGCGTTTTACATGGGAAAAGGGTTAAACAGGTAAGGGCCTATTAAAATGGGATTATAAAGGCCAATCAGTACTGTTTAAGGGCCCTAAAGGCCAGTCCCGCCTGTTGCAGGCGGGACTGATTCAGGACCATCAGACACGCCTGGGTTAAAATGGCTAGGTGTCAGGAACCAGGCGGAGGGGGTCCCGACCTCCAGGTTCTGCGATTTTAACCCCCCACACGCCTCAAAGCCCACCTGACGGCTGAGTTAAAATTGAGCCCATGGACTCACGAGAGAGAGACATCTGATTAATAATCTTTATTTATAAACACTAATACAAACCCAGCACATCCCCGTGCTTATCAGCTTGCCGTCACTACTAATCACAAGCAATGAACTGATCGGGCCTCGTGAACTCTGTTCTTTGACCAGTCATGGTAGTGTCATCAAAAATGCTTAAGAGTTCTTTAGTGTGCTGTATGGCTAAGGTGAGCATTGTGTTAGTTTCCTATCACGTGCAGAAGTAGGTAGGATTAATATGTAAGCACGTTGGTGGTCACGCAGACCACTCCCCTGCCCCCCGCACATACTCATTAATGATATCTGTTTATTGTTCTCCAGACATTTCACATGCACGATCAACAAAGGTTGGCCCTCAGAATTTTTGCGTCCTTGTCTCTAGATATTTATTACATTGAGGCCTATTCTTCACTCACACACTCCACACCTCTTACCGGGCACTTGGGCGCCTGTCCAGCAATTAACTTTCCATTTTCATACCATCGTTCACTTAGCTTCTTCGTCTTGCATTTTTGTATGTCCAGGGTGTGGTTTAATCCAATTTAACCCTTACCACTATCACAGCCTACCTCTATGCCTACATGCTGCTGACTATTCTACCCAGCTTACTGATCCTTGCACTGGGGAGTGGATATTGCACTTGAGTTCTTATCCCAACCTTTCTGACCGTCCGTTTAACAGCAATGACGTCTTTAGCAGAGGACCAGATGGCCAAGTTACTTTCCAACTTTGGCCAGGAGTTGCAAACAAAGTACTTACCAGCTTATTGACAACGTGACTGTTGTGCCATACCATTTGCAGGTCTACTGCTATCATTTATACTGTGGAGCAGTTTCTTATATATAAAAGGGGATCATTCAGATTGGAGGACGGTATACAGTGGGGTTCCCCAGGGGTCGGTACTAGGACCACTGCTTTTCTTGGTATATATTAATGACTTGGACTTGGGTGTACAGGGCACAATTTCAAAATTTGCAGATGACACAAAACTTGGAAGTATAGTGAACAGTGAGGGGGATATTGATAGACTTCAAGAAGACATAGACAGGCTGGTGGAATGGGCGGACACGTGGCAGATGAAATTTAACACAGAAAAGTGCAAACTGATATATTTGGTAGGAAGCACGAGGAGAGGCAATATAAACTAAAGGGTACAATCCTAAAGTGGGTGGATGAACAGAGAGACCTGGGGGTATATGTGCACAAATCGTTGAAGGTGGCAGGGCAGGTTGAGAAAGTGGTTAAAAAGACATATGGGATCCTGGGCTTCATAAATAGAGGTATAGAGTACAAAAGCAAGGAAGTTATGATGAACCTGTATAAAATACTGGCTCGGCCTCAACTGGAGTATTGTGTCCAATTCTGGGCACCGCACTTTAGGAAGGCTGTGAAGGCCTTAGAGAGACTGTAGATAAGATTTACAAGAATGATTCCAGGGATGAGGGATTTCAGTTATGTGGATAGACTGGAGAAGCTGGGGTTGTTCTCCTTGGAGCAGAGAAGGTTGAGAGGAGATTTGATCGAGGTGTTCAAAATCATGAGGGGTCTAGACAGAGTAGAGAGAGAGAAACTGTTCCCGTTGGCGGAAGGGTCAAGAACCAGAGGACACAGATTTAAGGTGATTGGCAGAAGAACCAAAGGCGACATGAGGAAAAACTTCTTTACGCAGCGAGTGGTTAGGATCTGGAATGCACTGCCTGAGAGGGTGGGGGAGGCAGACTCAATTGTGGCTTTCAAAAGGGAGTTGGATAAGTACCTGAAGGAAAAAAATTTGCAGGGTCACGAGGAAAGGGCGGGGGAGCGGGACTAGCTGAAGTGCTCTTGCAGAGAGCCGGCACGGGCTCGACAGGCCGAATGGCCGCCTTCTGTGCTGTAACCATTCTATGATTCTGTAACTGAGAGCCTTATAATGAAGAAGTATGTGTAACAGGGACAGTAGGGAGGGGTGTGCAATTGGAATAGATTTGGGAGACTACACTAAAAGGTATCAAGGTGGACATACAATGGCTAACATTCAAGGAAATAATGCATCATTTGCAACAAACATATAGTCCTCTATGGCATAAAAACCCAAAAGGAAAAGTGATCCAACCATGGCTAACAAAAGAAATTAAAGTTAGTATTAAGTCAAAGGAGGAAGCTTATAAAGTTGCCAGAAAAAGCGGTCAGCCTGAGGATTGGGATCTTTTTAGAAATCAGCAAAGGGTGACCAATAAATTGATAAAAGGGAAAATGGAATATGAGCACAAATTAGCGAAAAATATAAAAATGGATTGTAAAAGCTTCTATAGGTATGTGAAAAGGAAAAGACTGGTGAAAGTAAATGTAGGTCCTTTACAGTCAGAGACAGGAGAATTTATAATGGAGAATGAGGAAATGACAGAGAAATTAAATAAATACTTTGTTTCTGTCTTCACAGAGGAAGACACAAAAAACCTCCCAGAAATACGAGAAAACCAAGGGTGTGGCGAGAATGAGGAACTTAAAGAAATTATTATTAGTACAAAAACAGTACTAGCAAAATTAATGGGAATAAAAGTCGATAAATCCCAAGGGCCGGATGACCTACATCCTAGGGTTTTGAAAGAGGTGGCCATTGGGATAGTGGACGCATTGGTTGTCATCTTCCAAAATGCTATAGATTCTGGAACGGTTCCTGCAGATTGGAGGATAGCAAATGTAACCCCACTATTTAAGAAAGGAGGGAGAGAGAAAACGGGGAACTACAGACCTGTTAGCCTCACATCAGTAGTTGGGAAAATGCTGGAATCTATTATAAAGGATGCAATAACTGGGCATTTAGAAACTAATAGTAAGATTGGGCAGAGTCAACATGGATTTATGAAAGGAAAATCTTGTTTGACAAACCTACTGGAGTTCTTTGAGGATGTAACTAGTGGAGTAGACAAAGGGGAACAGGTAGATGTGGTGTATCTGGATTTTCAGAAGGCCCCACACAAGAGGTTGGTGAACAAAATTAGGCACATGGAATTGGGGGTAATATACTAGCACGGATTGAGAATTGGTTAACAGACAGAAAAAAAAGAGTAGGGATAAATGGGTCTTTTTCAGGATGGCAGGCTGTGACTAGTGGGGTACCGTAAGGATCGGTGCTTGGGCCCCAACTATTCACAATCTATATCAATGATTTGGATGAGGGGACTAAATGTAACATTTCCAAATTTGCTGATGATACAAAGCTAGGTGGCAGTGTCAGTTGTGAAGAGGATGCGAAGAGGCTTCAAGGGGATCTCAACAGGCTCAGTGAGTGGGCGAGAACATGGCAAATGGAATATAATGTGGATAAATGTGAAGTTATCCACTTTGGTAGAAAAAACAAAAAGGCAGAGTATTTCCTAAATGGTGAAAGATTGGGGAATGCAGATGCTCAAAGGGACCTGGGTGTCCTTGTACATGAGTCACTGAAAGTGAATGTGCAGGTGCAGCAAGCCATTAGGAAGGCAAATGGTATGCTGGCCTTCATTACAAGAGGATTTGAGTACAGGAGTAAAGAAGTCTTACTCCAATTATATAGGGCCTTGGTGAGACCACACCTGGAGTACTGTGTACAATGTTGGTCTCCTTACCTAAGGAAGGATAAACTTGCCATAGAGGGAGTGCAACGAAGGTTCACGAGATTGATTCCTGGGATGGCGGGACAGTCATATGAGAAGAGATTGAGTAAACTAGGCCTGTATCCTCTTGAATTCAGAAGAATGAGAGGGGATCTCATTGAAGCATACAAAATTATTACAGGGCTTGATAGGGTGGATGCTGGGAGAATGTTTCCCTTGGCTGGGGAGTCTAGAACCAGGGGCCACAGCCTCAGGATAAAGGGTAGGCCATTCAGGACTGAGATGAGGAGAAATTTCTTCACACAGAGGGTGGTGAACCTTTGGAATTCTCTACCCCAGAGGGCTGTGGAGGCTCAGTCATTGGGTATATTCAAAACAGAAGTCGATAGATTTCTGACTAGTAAGGGCATCAAGGGATATGGCGATAGGGCCGGTGAATGGAGTTGAGGCAGAAGATCAGCCATGATCTCATTGAATGGCGGAGCAGGCTTGAAGGGCCGAATGGCCTCCTCCTGCTCCTATATCTTATGTTCTTATGTTCTTATTTATATGTGGGCGAGTTGTACTGATGGTGGGGTACATTCCCACAGAATATACTGGTTATTTTTTCCGTCCTTGGCATCTTACGCCATTTTTGTTGGTCTTGGTCTTCTCGGGCCACTCCCCTATTGCCAGGCAAAACAGGGCAGGCAAGTGAGCGGCTCCGAGGAATTCACGGACCATGTTCCATAGCTGGCTGTTGCTAGGCGTGTGAGCAGCCCTGGTTAGTTCATTGTCTCTTTTTCTTCCCTTCCTTGCAGCACCCCCCCCCCTCCCCCCCCGATCTCCATACACCCCTTGGCTCTGCCCCCTGATGACCTGGCTACGGTTGAGGTGAACTCACAACGGAGGGTTTGCATAAGCCTGCATCATGCCACGCCTTAGCACAGCATGCGGGCGCTGCTCGCTTCCTTGCTGTTTTGTAGCCTGTTTCAATATCTCGCGATTCTGATTTTTGACACAATCATTCCTTCATGCCACAAAACCACACCTCTGAAATACCTCCTTCTGTTTGATAACCCTCCTGTGAAGCGCCTTGGGATGTTTTACTATGTTAAAGGCGCTATATAAATACAAGTTATTGTTGTTGCTGTTCTCCACTGATAATCAGCACGTGTGCACTTCAAGCAGAAGTTATTGGATTGCGATCAGAAGCAAGAACTCTGACTGATTCCCCTCCCTAGTCAGGGGACGACAAGCCAATAACAACAGAAAATGCTGGAAGCACTCAGCAAGCCAGGCAGCATCTGTGGAGAGGGAAATGGTGTTAGAGAAATTGACAGGACTGAAGGCCGATAATTCCCCAGGGCCTGATAATCTACATCCTAGGGTACTTAAGGAAGTGGCCCTAGAAATAGTAGATGCATTGCTGGCCATCTTCCAAAATTCTATAGACTCTGGAATAGTTCCCATGGATTGGAGGGTAGCTAATGTAACCCCACTATTCAAAAAAGGTGGTAGAGAGAAAACGGGGAATTATAGACCAGTAAGCCTGACATCGGTAGTGGGGAAAATGCTAGAGTCCATTATAAAAGATGTAATAGCAGAGCACTTGGAAAACAGTGACAGGATTGGACAAAGTCAACATGGATTTACAAAAGGTAAATCGTGCTTGACTAATCCACTGGAATTATTTGAGGATGTAACTGGTAAAATAGATAAGGGAGAACCAGTGGATGTGGTGTATTTGGACTTTCAGAAGGTTTTTGATAAGGTCCCGCATAAGAGATTAGCGTGTAAAGTTAAGGCACATGGGATTGGGGGCAAGGTACTGACTTGGATAGAGAACTGGTTGGCAGACAGGAAGCAAAGAGTTGGAATAAACGGGTCATTTTCCGATTGGCTAGTGGGGTACCGCAGGGCTCGGTCCTAGGACCCCAGCTATTCACAATATA
The DNA here is from genome assembly GCF_052327205.1 of Somniosus microcephalus. Lineage (NCBI taxonomy): Eukaryota > Metazoa > Chordata > Chondrichthyes > Squaliformes > Somniosidae > Somniosus > Somniosus microcephalus. The sequence continues at coordinate 20,960,325 of NC_141019.1, read as the reverse complement.
TATTAATGATCTAGATGAGGGAACTAAATGTAATATCTCCAAGTTTGCAGACGACACAAAGCTGGGTGGGCGTGTGTGCTGTGAGGAGGATGCCGAGAAACTCCAGTATGATTTGGACAGGTTGGGTGATTGGGCAGATGCATGGCAGATGCAGTATAATGTGGATAAATGTGAGGTTATCCACTTTGGTGGCAAAAACAGGAAGGCAGATTATTATCTGAATGGCAATAGATTGGGAGAAGGGGAAGTGCAACGAGACCTGGGCGTCCTTGTGCACCAGTTGCTGAAGGTAAGCATGCAGGTGCAGCAGGCGGTTAAGAAGGCAAATGGTATGTTCGCCTTCGTAGCAAGAGGGTTCGAGTACAGGAACAAGGATGTCTTGCTGCAGTTGTACAGGGCCTTGGTGAGACCACACCTTGAGTATTGTGTGCAGTTTTGGCCGCCTTATCTGAGGAAGGATGTTCTTGCCATGGAGGGAGTGCAGTGAAGATTCACCAGGCTGATACCTGGGATGGCAGGAATGACGTATGAGGAGAGATTGGGTCGATTGGGCTTATACTCGCTGGAGTTTAGGAGAATGAGAGGGGATCTCATTGAAACTTATAAAATTCTAACAAGACTAGACAGACTTGATGCAGGAAGGATGTTCCCGATGGCGGGGGAGTCCAGAACCAGGGGTCACAGTCTAAGGATAAGAGGTAAGCCATTTAGGACAGAGATGAGGAGGAATTTCTTCAACCAAAGAGTGGTGAACCTGTGGAATTCTCTACCACAGAAGGCAGTTGAGGCCAATTCATTAAATATATTCAAGAAGGAGTTGGATATATTTCTTAAGGCTAAAGGGATCAAGGGATATGGGGAGAAGGCAGGGACAGGGTACTGAATTTGGATGATCAGCCATGATCTCATTGAATGGCGGAGCAGGCTCGAGGGGCCGAATGGCCTACTCCTGCTCCTATCTTCTATGTTTCTATGGTTCTATGTTTCTATGTAAACAGAGTTAACGTTTCAGGTCTGGGACCCTTCATCAGAACTGGAAAAAGCTGGAGATGTAACAGATTTTAAACAGGTGCAGAGGCAGGGAGAGATGCAGGGGGTTGGTGGGTGGGAGGGGAGGAAGGAACTGAAGGAATATTCTTGGCTAAGGTCGGAGGCAGGAAAGATAAAATGTTGCAAATGGGGATGGAAAAATCATACAGCCTGAAGAATGGGGGCAGGGGTTATAGTCTGAAGTTGTTGAACTCAATGTTGAGTCCAGAAGGCTATAAAGTGCCTCATCGAAAGATGAGGTGCTGTTCCTCGAGCTTACAATGAGCTTCATTGGAACAATGTAATAGACCGAGGACAGAGAGATGAGAGTGGGAATGGAGGGAAGAATTAAAGTGACAGGCAACCGGAAGCTCGGGGTCACCCTTACGGACTGAACGGAGGTGTTCCGCAAAGCGGTCGCCCAATCTGCGTTTGGTCTCCCCAATGTAGAGGAGACCGCATCGTGAGCAGCGAGTACAGTGTACAAAGCCAATGTTAGCTGTCCCACTGCCGCTTCAGCTGACGTCAACTAACTCTGCACAGAGCAGGCATCAAACCTGGGGACCTTCCTGGTTGCTATTTACATCTGATGAACTACTCCTACGCCTTTGCCAACATTGTTCTTGAATTGGCTAGTAAGAGACCTGTGACATTGGTAGGGGTGATTCAACCAGTTTCCTCAGCCTGTGAGGAAATGCCCTCACCTGACCTGATGACACATCTGAATTCAGGAACTCGCTGTGGAAGGAACTGTGTGCGTAGGTGATATTTCAAAGGCACATTTTATTTTTAGAATTAAGTCTTTCTGGTTGAAGTCAATTGAGCTGGCAGCTTCAGGAGAGGAGAGTGCAAGTGGAGAGAAAATGAGGGCGGAAAAAACAACAACCCTCCTTTGTGTATATATATATAGATATAGTGACTGCTCTGTGGGATAGAGAAGAGCTGCAATAGGCCTGCAAACAGTAAGACGTAACAGGAAAGCGGATGAGGAAACTGTGACACAGTCAGAGGTGGAGGGATAAATGCACTGATGTTGCGAGCAAGCTGCTGAGGTCCTTAGTTTTCAGCTCCTGACCAAAGTTGGAAAAGTAACTTGCGCCTGGGCTAGTTGGTAAATGAAAGTTCTCAGCCCTGCTTGGTCCCATCTTTAAAGTGCTATTGCTATTAATTGGGAGTATTACAGTGTTGGGGGGGTGGGGGGGATAAGAAAGTGCTGTGGCCATCACTGGCAGGATTTCAACACTTTCTTACACTATTTTGTTTTCCTTGGAACTTCGCATTTGTCAAAACACAAAGCTGCATGTGTGAGCAGCTCATTGACGCAGTCCTGTGCTATTGCTGCTCACATACCTTTGTATTTTCTGAAGTATAGGGCCACTCAAACACAACCATCATTAGTTTTTCATTTAATTTACTTTTTGAAAATATCTTATTGGCTAGCCTTATGTCATGTTTCTGCTTATAGCAGTGTGGTTGTTTGGAGGTCGTTCTACAATTAACATAGTTGCTGCGAGTTTGAATTTTCCACATTGAATTAAGACTTTATGCTCCCACATTACTGCATTTAATTGTTTCTTAAATGATTCCAAGGTTTTCGCCTCCATGCTCTATCTGGAAGCCTACTCCAAGCGTTGATCACTTTGTGTAATGAATTTCCTGATACTAGTCCTAAATTTACCTTTCACTAGTTTGAACTTGTGTCCCCTTGTTGTACTCTCATGGTTTAACTTATAGGAATATTCTTGATTGACCTTTTCCATTCCAATAATTATCTATTATACCCTGCATCCTAGGGTTTTGAAACTACATTAAAAGATATGATGGTAGAGAAGCAATGGCTAGCATTTAAAGAATTAATACATCATTTACAACAAATACACATTCCTTTAAGGCACAAAAACCCCACAGGAAAAGTGGTCCAACCTTGGCTGACAAGAGAAGCTAAAGATAGTATTAGATCAAAGGAAGAGACTTATAATGTTGTCAAAAAGAATAGTAAGCCTGAGGATTGGGAGGATTTTAGAATTCAGCAAAGGAGGATCAAGAAATTGATAAAGAAAGGGAAAATAGAATGAGAGTAAACTAGCGATAGACATAAAAACAGTTTGTAAAATCTTCTATAGGTATGTAAAAAGGAAAAAATTAGCGAAAGTAAATGTGGGTTCCTTACAGGCCGAGACAGGAGAAATTATAATGGGGAATAAGGAAATGGCAGAGAAATTAAACAAATACTTTGGGGGCGATTTTGCCAGCCCTGGGAAGGTGGGTTTGGAGGCGGGACTGCCTGGAAACTGGCAGAATCTGGGGCCGGGTGCCCATCCCGCCCCCGACCCGTCTCCGTGCCATCTTCCCGGGAGGCGGGTAGCTGACCCGCGCCGGGTCCCGTCTCCTCGAGGCGGGAAGGGGACTACAGCCACTTAACTGCCTGTTAACAGGTAGTTAACAGGCAGTTAAGAGGATTATCCCCATTTTTCCAACAGAGGCGCGGGCTTCCCGATGTCGGGAAACCCCGCCAGGGTTACCGAGGCGAGCAGTGGGTCGGAGGGGTGCAAAAGTGTACTATGAAGGTAAGTGATGGGTGCAAGTGTGGAGAGGTAAGTATGTGAGGTGAGTGAAAAGTGATGGAAAATGATTACATAAGAACATAAGAAATAGGAGCAGGAATAGGCCACTTGGCCCCTCGAGCCTGCTCCGCCATTCAATAAGATCATGGCTGATCTTGGGCTCAAACCCACTTCCCTGCCTGCTCCCGATAACCCTTCACTCCCTTATCTTGCAAAAATCTGTCTATCTCCACCTTAAATGTATTTAATGACCCAGCCTCCACGGCTCTCTGGGGCAGAGAATTCCACAGATTTACGACCCTCTGAGAGAAGAAATTCCTCCTCATCTCAGTTCTAAAAGGGCGACCCTTTATTCTGAAACTGTGCCCCCGAGTTCTAGATTTCCCCACAAGGGGAAACATCCTCTCTGCATCTACCTTGTCGAGCCCCCTCAGTATCTTACATGTTTCAATAAGATCATCTCTCATTCTTCTAAATTCCAATGAGTATAGGCCGAACCTGCTCAACCTTTCCTCATAAGTCAACCCCCTCATCTCTGGAATTAACCTAGTGAATCGTCTCTGAACTGCCTCCAATGCAAGTATATCCTTCTTTAAATAAGGAGACCAAAACTGTACGCAGTACTCAAGGTGTGGTCTCACCAATACCCTGTACAGCAGGACTTCCCTACTTTTATACTCTAACCCCCTTGCAATAAAGACCAACATTCCATTTGCCTTTTTGATTACTTGCTGTACCTGCATGCTCACTTTTTGTGTTTCATGCACAAGGACCCCCAGGTCCCTCTGAACTGTAGCATTTTGTAATCTCTCTCCATTTAAATAATAGTTTGCTTTTTTATTTTTCCTGCCAAAATGGATAACCTCGCACTTTCCCACATTATACTCCATCTGCCAAATGTTTGCCCACTCACTTAGCCTGTCTATATCCCTTTGCAAATTCTTTGAGTCCTCTGCACAACTTGCTTTCCCACCCATCTTTATATCATCAGCAAACTTGGCTACATTACACTCGCTCCCTTCATCCAAGTCATTAATGTAGATTGTAAATAGTTGAGGCCCGAGCACCGATCCCTGTGGCACCCCACTAGTTACCGTTTGCCAACTGGAAAATGACCCATTTATCCCGACTCTCTGCTTTCTGTTAGTTGCCAATTCTCTATCCATGCTAATATATTACCCCCAACTCCGTGAGCTCTTATCTTATGCAGTAACCTTTTATGTGGCACCTTATCGAATGTCTTCTGGAAATCCAAATACACCACATCCACTGGTTCACCTTTGTCCACCCTGCTCGTTACATCCTCAAAGAACTCCAGCAAATTTGTTAAACATGATTTCCCTTTCATAAAACCATGCTGACTCTGCTTGACTGCATTATGATTTTCCAAATGCCCTGCTACTGCTTCCTTAATGAAGGACTCCAGCATTTTCCCAACGACAGATGTTAGGCTAACTGGTCTATAGTTCCCTGCTTTCTGTCTCCCTCCTTTCTTAAATAGGAGTGTTACATTTGCAGTTCTCCAATCCAGTGGGAACTCTCCAGAGTCCAGGGAATTTTGGTATATTGCAACCAATGCGTCCACTATCTCTGCAGCCACTTCTTTTAAGACCCTGGGATGCAGGCCATCAGGTCCAGGGGACTTGTCGTCTTTTAGTCCCATTATTTTACCAAGTACTATTTACTTAGTGATAGTGATTGTCTTCCCCCTCCTTGTGGCCCCTTGATTATCCATTATTGGGATGTTGTTAGTGTCTCCTACCATGAAGACAGATACAAAATATTTGTTCAGAGTCTCTGCCATTTCCCCGTTCCCCATTATTAATTCCTCAGTCTCATCCTCTAAGGGACCAACGTTTACTTTAGCTACTCTCTTCCTTTTTATATACCTGTAGAAGCTCTTACTATCTGTTTTAATATTTCTTGCCAGTTTACTCACATAATTCATCTTCTCTCTCATTATTTTTTTAGTCATCCTTTGCTGGTTTTTAGAAATTTCCCAATCCTCTGGTCTCCCACCAATCTTGACAACATTGTATGCCTTTGTTTTCAATTTGATACCATCCTTTACTTCCTTAGTTAGCCACAGATGGTGCTCCCTTCTCTTAAAATCTTTCTTTCTCACTGGAATATATTTTTGTTGAGAGTTATGATATATCTCCTTAAATGTCCACCACTGCATTTCAACCATCTTACCCTTTAATTTATTTTTCCAGTCCACTTTAGCCAGTTCTGCCATCATGCCATTGTACAGGAAACTCTTTCTTTATCCGGCACCGGCATGGTGCTGGTTTATCAAAAAGTCCGGATTACAGAGAGTTATAGTTAAAAGGTACGAGAGCTCCGTACACAGTAACAAATCCAGGCTTCCCTGTTGCTTAGCAACAGGTGCAAGAAGCCAGGCCACAGACCAAGCGTCCTTGTTGCTTAGCAACAAGTGCAGGAACCCCCGATTACACAGCCAAGAATCAAGGAACGGCCACTAATATGAAGAAAAACTTAACTGAACCTACTCCTGAATTTTGCCGGTTAACCGAGATTTCCGGTTGTTTGGGTGCCGGTAAATCGAGAGTTTCCTGTAATTGCCTTTGTTTAAGATCAGAACACTGGTTTGAGATACAACTTCCTCACCCTCCAACTGAATTTGAAATTCAACCATGCTATGATCACTCTTTCCTAGAGGATCCTTTACTATGAGATCATTTATTAATTCTGTCTCATTACACAGTACCAGATCCAAGATAACCTGCTCCCTGGTTGGTTCCATTACATACTGTTCTAGGAAACCATACCGGATGCACTCTATGAACTCCTCCTCAAGGCTACCATGGCCAATTTGATTTGTCCAATCAATATGGAGATTAAAATCACCTATGATTATTACCGTACCTTTTTTACAGGCCTCCATTATTTGTTGATTTATACTCTGTCCAACAGTATTGCTACTGTCCGGGGGCCTGTAGACTACGCCCACCAGAGACTTTTTCCCCTTATTATTTTTTATCTCCACCCAAACCGATTCTACATCTTGATCTACTGAGCCAATATCATTTCTCACCACTGCACTGATCCCATCCTTTACCAACAAAGCCACCCCACCTCCCTTTCCTTTCTGTCTATCCTTCCGAATTGTCAAATACCCTGGAATATTCAGTTCCCAGCCCTGATCACCTTGCAACCACGTCCCTGTAATGGCGATTAGATCATACCCATTTGTATCTATTTGTGCCGTTAACTCATCTATCTTGTTACGAATGCTGTGTGCATTCAGATATAGAGCTTTTAACTTTGTCTTTTTACCATTTCTCCTTGTTTTGGCCCCATTTTCTGTTGCACTCTTATTTTTAAACATTCTGTCCCTTCCTGTCACACTCTGGTTATTATTTCCCCCATTTCTATCCTACTCTATTGCTTTCTCATTTCTCATTGACTTTTTAAATTCCCGCTCACCTGGATCCTCCCAGCCACTATTTAGTTTAAAGCCCTCTCTACAGCCCTAGTTATTCAATTTGCCAGGACTCTAGCCCCAGCATGGTTCAAGTGAAGCCCGTCCAAACGGAACAGCTCCCTCTTATCCCAGTACCGGTGCCAGTGCCCCACAAATTTAAACCTTTGTTTCTTCCTGCAGGCTTCAACAGTTGGGGATGCGGAGAGTCTCGCATCTCACCAGCAGAGATGACAGATGGCTGCTGCATTCTCCAATGCAACAGCCATCTAATTTCTGCTCACAAAAGAGGTTTGATGAGTCTTGAATACAAGGACTCATCAAACAACAGAGAATGTCAGTGTTTGACAGCTTCACAGAGCTGTCAAACGATGACAATTCATCTGTCAAAAATTTTTGACAGATGAAACGTCATACGCTGACGTCCTCTGTAACCGGCTTCCCCTTAATTGGCCTGCTAAGTCCGCTGGGCGGGCTCAACAAGGTCAATCAAGGGAAAATAGCGTGGGGTGGCCACAAGTCAATGGAGGCGGGACATCGACCCGCCAAGCAGCAATCCAGCCTCCATGACGGTAGAGAAGCAATGGCTAGCAATTAAAGAATTAATACATAATTTACAACAAATATACATTCCTTTAAGGCACAAAAACCCCACAGGAAAAGTGGTCCAAAAGTGGGCTAACAAGAGAAGTTAAAGATAGTATTAGATCAAAGGAAGAGGCTTATAATGTTGCCATAAAGAGCAGTAAGCCTGAGCATTGGGAGGATTTTGGAATTCAGCAAAGGAGGACCAGGAAATTGATAAAGAAAGGGAAAATAGAATGAGAGTAAACTAACAAGAGACATAAAAACAGACTGTAAAAGCTTCTATAGGTATGTAAAAAGGAAAAGATTAGCGAAAGTACATGTGGGTCCCTTACAGGCTGAGGCAGGAGAAATTATAACGGGGAATAAGGAAATGGCCGAAAAATTAAACAAATACTTTGGGCTAGATTTTCGGGGAGCCGTCAGGCGGGGTTTCAGGCGTGTGGGGGGGGGGGGGGAAATCCTGAATTTGGGGGTCCCGACACCATCCCACCCAAAACCCCGCCCCACGTAAGTTTCAGGGGCGGCGGGTACCCGCCCCGCACTGGGACCCGCCGAAACCAGGCGGGAAGGGATTAGTGCCAATTAACTGCCTGTTAACAGGTAGTTAACAGGCAGTTTTTAGCCTAATCCCTATTTTGAGGGGTTTCATGTGGGTTTCCCGACGGCTCCAAACCACGCCAGGTTAGAGCAGGTGGGCCGTCGGGTTGAAGGAGTTGGAGGGGTCGCGATGTTGGCTCTCAGGTGAGTGATGGGTGCATGAGTGTAAAGGTAAGTGTCTAGAGTGTGTAAAGAACTTTTACTTACCTGTACTTACCTTCACAGCCTTTCTTCCTGTAGCCGTCGGGAGCGCATCACTCAGCCGGTATTTAAAGCTGAACGGCTGCGATCTGTGAAAAGTGACAGCCTTCAGCTTTGAGTGCCGGTAAGAGTTCTAACTGAGTCTGTGCAGAATGACTCATGTCAGAACTCAGACTGTCAGTGTTTGACAGCTTCAAACAGCTCTTGAAAGATGAAATTGCAGTCTGTGACGTCACCTGTTGCCGGGTGGCCCTTAATTGGCCTGCTGAGCTCGCTGGGCGGGCTCAACAAGGTCAATCAAGGGAAAATCGCACGGATTGGCCGGACGTTGAAGTAGGCGGGTCAAAAACCTGAAAGGGGAAGTCCCGCCTTCTTCCCGACAGGTTCGGGAAAATCTACCCCTTTGTGTCTGTCTTCACGGAAGAAGACGCAAATAACTTACCGGAAATAGTGGAGAACCAAGGGCCTAGCAAGAATGAGGAACTGAAAGAAATTAGTAATAGTAAAAAAATAGAACTGGAGAAATTAATGGGACTGAAAGCCGATAAATCCCCTGGACCTGATGGCCTACATCCTAGGGTTTTGAAAGAAGTGGCTACAGAGATAGTGGATGCATTGGTTGTCATCTTCCAAAATTCCATAGATTCTAGAACAGTTCCTGCGGATTGGAAGGTGGCAAATGTAACCCCACTATTTAAAAAAGGAGGGAGAGAGAAAACGGGGAACTACAGGCCAGTTAGCCTGACATCAGTAGTAGGGAAAAATGCTAGAATCTATTATTAAGGACGTGGTAACAGGGCACTTAGAAAATAATAATAGAATTGGGCAGAGTCAACACGGATTTATGAAATGAAAATTGGGTTTGACGAATCTGTTCGAGTTTTCTGAGATTGTAACTAACAGAATAGATAAGGGGGAACCAGTGGATGTGGTGTATTTGGATTTTTAGAAGGCATTCGATAAGGTGCCACACAAGAGGTTATTAAACAAAATTAGAGCTCATGGGATTGGGGGTAATATACTAGCATGGATTGAGGATTGGTTAATGCACAGAAAACAGAGAGTAGGAATAAACAGGTCATTTTCGGGTTGGCAGGCTGTAACTAGTGGGGTACCGCACGGATCAGTGCTTGGGCCTCAGCTATTCACAATCTATATCAATGATTTTGGATGAGGGGACTAAATGTAATATATCCAAGTTTGCTGATGATACAAAGCTGGGTGAAAATGTAAGTTGTGAGGAAGTTGCAAAGAGGCTTCAAGGGGGCATTGACGGACAAAGCGAGTAGGCAAGAACATGGCAATTGGAATATAATGTGGAGAAATGTGAAGTTATCCACTTCGGTAGGAAAAATAGAAAAGCAGAGTATTTTTTAAATGGTGAGGGATTGGGAAATGTTGGTGTTCAGAGGGACCTGGGTGTCCTTGTACACGAATCACTGAAAGTTAACATGCAGGTACAGCCAGCAATTAGGAAAGAAAATGGTATGTTGGCCTTTATTACAAGAGGATTTGAGTATAAGAGTAAAGACGTCTTACTGCAATTCTATAGGGCCCTGGTGAGACCACACCTGGAGTATTGTGTACAGTTTTGGTCTCCTTACCTAAGGAAGGATATACTTGCCATAGAGGGCGTGCAATGAAGGTTCACCAGACTGGTTCCTGGGATGGGGGGATTGTCCTATGAGGACAGATTGAATAGACTAGGCCTATATTCTCTAGAATTTAGAAGAATTGTTGTGTATGTAATATGTGTGCTACTTTGAACCTATGGACAGGACTGCACTACTTGTTGGGCGTAGTGATATGCAGTACCACTCCTGGCCATAGGGGTATAAATAGTACTGTGGGTACTGATCCCCCTCAGTTCCCGCCTGTGGGCATGAAGTAAAGACCTATGTATAGTCCCTACCTCCAACCAGTAAAGACCTGTTTGAGTTATACGTTTAAGTCTTTGTGTTAATTGTTCAATACAATACACATACTTAACACTGGCGACGAGTCAGGTTCTTACCCTGCGGCAGTTGAAGAGAGGTTTCAAACATCACCACCCCACTAGAAGCGACAGGCTTTAGGACTCTGAAGCCTCCATCAGCGACTGAGCACTGGAGTGCAGCAAACATCCTGACAGCTTCCAGCGACTGACAGAAGTCTTTCTGCAGTTTCCTTGTTCAACCTAGGTGGTGGGGTAAGCCGTGCAGTGTTGGCTGCAAAGACAGGGCTGGGGAAGTCGCAATCCCTGATAAGAGCCGCGGTGAAACGCGCGAGCGGGTAAGCCAGAGGCCGGGAGCCGCTTCAAGTGCGAGGCGCAGCGCGGGCCAGCGATCGGAACCAAAGATAAGGGCTGAAGGGACCGCCAAGCGCGGGAAAACCGCCATTTTGTGGGCGGAGGACGACGGCAAGAGCGGGAAGCCGCCATCTTTGATAACAAGTAAACAAAATAAAATCTGAGAAATTGCAAATCTACAATGCCTAAACACGGGAATATTAGCACCTTTGATAGTGACCTCGAAGATTGGGCCATATATGTTGAAAGAGTAAAAAATTATTGTAAGGCCAATAAAATTCATGACCAAGATAAAGCTCTAACATTATTAAATTTAATGGGTGCGAAGACATACGGGCAATTGAAACACCTGTTATCACCAGATGAACCGGCGGATAAGACGTTCGATGAGATTGTTACTGTCCTGAAAGATCATCTAAACCCCACGCCGCTGATGCTAGCGGAACGATTTAAATTTTACGACAGAAGGCAGCTACAGCATGAAAGCAATGCTGATTATTTGCTGGAATTACGTAAATTAGCGAAATATTGCCAGTTTGGAACGGGACTGACAGAGGCACTTCGAGACAAATTTGTGTGTGGTTTATTTAAACAGGATACACAAAAGCGACTGCTCGAGGAGAATGAGCTGACGCTTGAGAAGGCGGTCACTATGGCAGCAGCACACGAAGCCGCAGCGAGAGGCACAGCAGTAATGCAGCTACGGTCACCGGAGCTCAGTGCACACAAATTGGGTGTGAGTTCTGGCAAATGTTATCGTTGTGGAAAGACAACGCATGATCAGAACCAGTGTTGGTTTAAAAACCAAGAATGTAGAACTTGTGGTAGGCTTGGACATATAGCTAGAGTATGCAGGTCAGGGAAGAAGACCAGCAACAAGAAGTCACCGCAAGGAAAATACGCAAAGGTACACAAGGTGACCGAACAGGAGTCCGATTCAGATGCTAGCAGTAATGAACTGGCTAGCTTAAGCTGTAATGAACTGGCTAGCTTAAGAGTACTCAACGCTGGTAAGGGTGCAGACCTCCAGACAATTTGGGTCACTCTTCAGATAGAAGGAGTCCAAGTAAAACTGGAATTGGACACTGGATCGGCATTGACGGTCATAAATAAGAAAGATTACGGAAAGTTATTCCAACATATTCCCCTACAGGATACGGGGATTATATTGAAAACATACACGGGGCAAAGAGTGTACCCCATCGGGAAAATAGAGGTTGCAGTGGTCCACAAGGGCGAAGACAGTCAAATAATGGACTTATATGTGATATCTGAAGGAGGTTCTCCACTACTAGGACGGGAGTGGATTAGGAAAATGAATATGGACTGGCATTTCCTACAAACAATAACGAGTGAGAACTCGGTGAAGATAGTCGGCCCAGACTCTGGAACGGATGATGGTAAGCCCAACTCAGGTGCAAAAGACAAAGTTTCAGCACAGAATTCCACTGAGCAACAACAACATAGTTTAACTGTGGATTCTGAGTCTGGCAAGTCTACTGATGTGCCCATTTCTGAGGGACACCGGGCTCGAACTCAACTCCATTTCAAACTACAACAGCAATTAGAACAAATGCTTCGCCGTTGTGAGCAAGAGTTGAATGCAACGAAAGAGTTCTTTGATATAGAGTTGGAGAATCTGGAAAGACAACAGAAGCAGCTGATGGAGAAAATGGAGCAGGAGCACACAAAACGTCTGATGTCAGAGGAGTTAACGGTCAGCCAACTCCTGCATATGCTGAAGGACAGGACTCTGAAATGGGAAAAACTTGAACACGAACTTCAATATTCAAACGAAAGGGGTTCGGAGCTCTCAAAGGTTATTGGAAGAGCTGAGGTGGCAACACAGACTGAGATGACTGCAACAGAGCAGCCCTTGGATGCCAAAAGTACGCTGACTCACGTCAACGTAGAACAACAGACCGCTGAAACAGCTGCTCCGGTAGAGGGATTGAATAGTCCGATCAATCAATCTCCAAAAGAAGTTGAAGTAGTAAAATCTCAAATGAGGTCATTAGTAAACGACTTGCTGAAAGCCCAGAAAAAGCTGGATGAAGAGGTACGCATGAAGAAGTCTCTTCAGGAAAGATGTCTGGACTTGGAACAAAAGCTGGCTAACGCCCAGCTGGGTATGGAGGAAATAGAAGACCCTCTCGCTGGCCTAGATCAGGACGACACCGAATATTACTATGTCCTGTCCTGCCCAACTTGTAACTTCGACTCCCACCATACAGAAATCATGGAGGAGCACCGAAAGTCTACGGAACATCGGGAGAAGGTGGCTCTACTACGGAAAAAGGAGGGAGAGAAGGAGGAACTGCGCATGCAGCTGGCAGCTGTGGCAGCTGACAATGGAGCCCAGAGAGTCTCCAAGAAGCAGAAAAGGAAAAGTAAAAACAGAAGATGACCCATCTGAACCATTATCACCTCTACCAGATCACACACGTGGTCCCTCCGAACGGAGCCAATTCAGTTCGGAAGTTCAAACTGTTAAATCCATGGAAGGACTATTGAATGAGTCACTCCACCACAGAGATTGAATCTGTGAACTGTTTTCCGCAGAGACTGAATCTGTGATCTGTTTTGACATGAAGTTATCTATGTATCTATGTTATTCTGTTATGTAAACCTGAAGTTATATATGTATATATGTTATTACGTTATGTTAAATGGGGAGATGACTGTAAAGCTAGGAAGGGAGGAATGTTGTGTATGTAATATGTGTGCTACTTTGAACCTATGGACAGGACTGCACTACTTGTTGGGCGTAGTGATACGCAGTACCACTCCTGGCCATAGGGGTATAAATAGTACTGTGGGTACTGATCCCCCTCAGTTCCCGCCTGTGGGCATGAAGTAAAGACCTATGTATAGTCCCTACCTCCAACCAGTAAAGACCTGTTTGAGTTATACGTTTAAGTCTTTGTGTTAATTGTTCAATACAATACACATACTTAACAAGAATGAGAGGTGATCTCATTGAAACATGCAAAATTCTTACAGGACTTGACAGGGTAGATGCAGGGAGGATGTTTCCCCTGGCTGGGGAGTCTAGAACTAGGGGTCACAGTCTCAGAATAAGGGGTCGGCCATTTAGGACTGAGATGAGGAGAAATTTCTTCACTCAGAGGGTGGTGAATCTTTTAGAATTCTCTACCCCAGAGGGCTGTGGAGGCTCAGTCGTTGAGTATATTCAAGACAGAGATCGATAGATTTTTGAATATTAAGGGAATCAAGGGATATGGGGATAGTGCAGGAAAGTGGAGATGAGGTAGAAGACCAGCCATGATCTTATTGAATGGCGGAGCAGGCTCGAAGGGCCAAATGGCCGACTCCTACTCCTATTCCTTATGTTCTTATGTTATCCTGATAAGATCAGCTCTCAGATGCCTCCTTTCCTGGTTGAAATCTTTCCAGTCTTTCTGCATAATTAAGACCCTCTGACACTCCAAGGGTCAATCTTGTGGTTCTTCTCTGCACTGCCTCCAGTTCTTAAATGCCTCCTTTGTTTTTCAGTGACCAGAAACGGAGTACTCAAGGTGCGGTCTGAGCAGAGCCCTGTATAGCCCTTGATCATGACTTCCTCTGATTTGTATTCTGTTTTGGCCAAGTCGTTCAATTTCTATTGGCTTTGTTGATTGGACACGTTGAGCGTCGAGTCCACCATAGACTCCTGGGTCTCCTTCAGCTTAATCCTTAACTATTTCAACACCACTCATGAAGTACCTGTGTTGCCCATTTTTCCTTCCACCGTGCAAAACTTTGTCTCCAATAAATGTCATCGGCCATTGTTCTCATGATTGATTTTCCATACACCATCTCTTGGTGCTGTGTATCTGTCACATCTCTCCTCTCTGAACCAGTACATAGCATTTGGCAAAAACATTTGAGAAAGTTTTGTACCAACTGGCAACCAGTCGTGAACTTGGACTCTAGTAAATATGGTAATCTGTACCAAATATACCACAGAGAGTCATGAAATTGCAACATCTAATTAGAGTTGTAATCCTGTTTAGTAGCTCAGCCATTCTTAAATCAGTGTAATTCTTGAAATCTCTTCTAATTGAAAATGCAAAATGGATTTGAACTTCTAATGATTTGAAGTGATAAGGTGCTTTGTAACTTTAAATATTCAAACTCCACCCTCGAGGGAGTGCTTAAAGTCTCAGGCTGTTGCATGAAGCTTTACTTAAGTGTGGAATGCTTTCCCACCGGCTCATTTTTGTGCTTCCGAAGTAGAAAACATAGGGAGCAAAAGGAGGCTGGTGTTCCTCCAATCCACTAGCAAACAGGAGAACTTTGGGCGAGAAGTCTGTTTATCTTCTCATTGTCCAGGTAAGACTATTAAGGCTGATCATGAGCAAAAGTGAGTTTATCAGAATCTTAATTGGAAAGACATACACTCGGTCCACAGGCAATGTGGCCTATAACTGGAGAAAGCTTTGGCAATTCAGTCAATCTTACCTGTTCATTAACTTATTTTAACTACAACATTTTGGGGGTGTTTTCCCCCAGTTTCCTTCAGGTTTTTTTTTCTCTCATGAAGATGGGGTAACCAGGGCAACAGTCAGTCTTCATGTACCTGCATAGACGAGAAGCAGACTTTCACAGCCAGCACCCATTCTATGTCATGTGACATCCTTTTCACATGTTTTCCAGCTGGGCTTCCTGGATAACAATTGGGAGTGGGAACCCGAGCTGACTTTTTTTTCTTCCCTTCAAGCCTGAGGTCGCAAACACCCCTTCCAGCGATTTACTTGTACTTCTTGCAATCTAGCATACTGTATTCGCTGCTCACGATGTGGTCTCCTCTACATTGGGGGAGACCAAACGCAGATTGGGTGACCGCTTTGCGGAACACCTCCGTTCAGTCCGTAAGGGTGACCCCGAGCTTCCGGTCGCCTGTCATTTTAATTCACCGCTCCATTCCCACTCGGACCTCACCGTCCTCGACCTCTTGCATTGTTCCACGGAAGCTCAGCGTAAGCTCGAGGAACAGCACCTCATCTTCCGATTAGGCACTTTACAGCCCTCCGGACTCAATATCGAGTTCAACAATTTCAGATCATAACCTCGGCCCCTATTACATTTTTACTTATTTTTTATCCACACCTTTGTTTTGGTTCCCCCCCCCGCCACCTTTTTTTCTCTCTCCCACATGGCAGCTGTCTCCCATTCTGCCAGCGCATTTCACGCCTAATCTAGAGCTGTCTTTTGTCTCCACTAGTCCTATCACCATCTCGTCTCGTTTTGAATACCTCTTAATGTCTCTTCACTTCTCTTTTGTTCTCTCCCAGCCTGGCCTCTTAATCTGTTTCATTTCCTGAGCTTTTCCAGTCTTGACAAAGGGTTTTGACCCGAAACGTTGACTCTATTTTCTCTCCACGGATGTTGCCTGGCCTGCTGAGTTTTTCCAGCATTCTCTGTTGTTATGTCGCTTGTAACCCCCCTTGCTGCTGCCTGGGCTAAGAATCCCCTAATTTTGCACAGACTGTGGATCTGAGACCTGTCTCTTTGAAAGAGCTCTCCAATTAGTCCCACTCCCCTGCTCTGTCCACATAGCCCTGCAATTTTCTCCTGTTCAAGTATTTATCTAATCCTCTTTTGAAAGTTACTATTGAATCTGCTTCCACCGCCCTTTCAGGCAGCGTGTTCCAGATCACAACAACTCGCTGTGTAAAAAAAAAAAAAAAATCTCATCATCTCCCCTCTGGTTCTTTTGCCAATTATCTTAAATCTGTGTTTAAGAAGCATGGCAGATGCAGTATAATGTGGATAAATGCGAGGTTATCCACTTTGGTGGCAAAAACAGGAAGGCAGATTATTATTTGAACGGCAATAGATTGGGAGAAGGGGAAGTGCAACGAGACCTGGGTGTCCTTGTGCACCAGTCGCTGAAGGTAAGCATGCAGGTGCAGCAGGCGGTTAGAATGCAAATGGTATGTTGGCCTTCGTAGCAAGAGGGTTCGAGTACAGGAACAAGGATGTCTTGCTACAGTTGTACAGGGCCTTGGTGAGACCGCACCTTGAGTATTGTGTGCAGTTTTGGTCGCCTTATCTGAGGAAGGATGTTCTTGCCATGGAGGGAGTGCAGCGAAGATTCACCAGACTGATACCTGGGATGGCAGGAATGATGTATGAGGAGAGATTGGGTCGATTGGGCTTATACTCGCTGAAGTTTAGAAGAATGAGAGGGGATCTCATTGAAACTTATAAAATTCTAACAGGACTACACAGACTAGATGCAGGAAGGATGTTCCCGATGGTCGGGGAGTCCAGAACCAGGGGTCACAGTCTAAGGATAAGGGGTAAGCCATTTAGGACAGAGATGAGGAGGAATTTCTTCACCCAGAGAGTGGTGAACCTGTGGAATTCTCTACCGCAGAAGGCAGTAGAGGCCAATTCATTAAATATATTCAAGAAGGAGTTAGATATATTTCTTAAGGCTAAAGGGATCAAGGGATATGGGGAGAAAGCAGGGACCGGGTACTGAATTTGGATGATCAGCCATGATCTCATTGAATGGCGGAGCAGGCTCGAGGGGCTGAATGGCCGACTCCTGCTCCTATCTTCCATGTTTCTATATCATATATATTGCCAGTATATCAAGAAATACAGAAACCTCATGACGTCACGGACCCAATGGGATCCTTTACAGATCCCTAGGGTCTGGGGATCGCAGTTTGAGGACCGATGCTATCATGTTATGATCAAACTATCTGTTGGTAATACAGCATCATCTCTGCATTCACTTAAAACTGACAGGACAATCTTTTTCATATGTTCCTTTCACTTGAGACTGAAGGACAGAAGCCACTTGTAATCTCAGAATATCCAGCTCTACCGGTTTTGTGAGGAGTTGTATTGTGGAGACTGAGTGCTGGATTTGAATTTCTAATCGTTGAAGCCGATCTCCTTCATTTGCACGATAGCAAAATATTGCGGATGCTGGAATTCCGAAATAACAACAGAAAAGGCTGGAAAAACTCAGCAGGCCAGGGCAGCATCCGTGGAGAGAGAAACAGAGTCAACGTTTCCTGCTTTCTATCCTATCACTGACCTTCCCTTTTGTTCTTTCATCCCCTCCCCCTTTTCCCAGCCCCTAAACTTGCTTCACAATCTACAGGGAACTCTTTTTTATCCGGCACCGACGGGACCGGCGTGGTGCCGGTTTATCAAAAAGTCCAGATTACAGAAAGGTATAGTTAAAAGGTGATGTGCCTCAATAAATCCGAGACTCGATGTTAGCGAAACAAAACAAGGCTTTTATTGACTTAGAAGGTAACACACAGAGGAGAATGTATCTTCCATCCAGAGGTCTGCAGTACTGGATGTGCTGCAGGCTGGGCCAGCTTACATAGGAGCCAGGTATGGGCGGAACCCTACACACAGTACAATACAATGGAAATGAAACTGAAACCAACCACAGTCACAGGCAGAGAAATACTGATGAGTGATGAATGGAATATTTCATCACAAAAGGTACGAGAGCTCCGTACACAGCAACAAATCCAGGCTTCCCTGTTGCTTAGCAACAGGTGCAGGAACCCCGATTCCACAGCCACAGATCCAGGAACGGCCACTAATATGAAGTAAAACTTACCTGAACCTACTCCTGAATTTTGCCGGTTAACGGAGATTTCCGGTTATTCAGGTGCCGGTAAATCGAGAGTTTCCTGTATTCCTTTTCCTGCTTTTTTCCAGTTCTGACGAAAGGTCTTCAACCTGAAACGTTAACTCTGTTTCTCTCTCCACGGATGCTGCCTGACCCGCTGAGTTGTTCCAGCGTTTTCTGTTGTTATTCCTTCATTTGCACTCTTGACCTGAACAGCAGGAATTGGGCTCTTTGCTGACCTAACAGGCAGCACAGTGAGCTGAAAACGCTACCAATACAAGAGTGTGAACCGAGAAGTAAAGTGCTTCTCCTTGTGCTCTTTTTGTGGCATGGTTTTACAAATGACAGCGTATTGAGGGATTGTGATCAGAAACTTTGGGCTGGATTTTCTCAATGAGAAGCTTTTGGAGGTGGGACTGCTGCTTGCCAGCTCTCAATCCCGCCTCCATCAGCTTCTGGCCAACCAGCGGGATTTTCCCCTGATTGACCTTGTTAAGACCGCCCGGCGGGCTCAGCAGGCCAATTAGGGGGAAGTCACTGACAGAGCACGTCAATGTCTGACGTGCCAGCTGTCAAGATTTCTTGAAAGAAGAAATGTCAGCATTTGACAGCTCTGTGAAGCTGTCAAACACTGACAATCTGTGTAGTTTGATGAGTCCTTGTGTTCAGGACTCATCAAACCTTTTAACTTTGCAGAAATCACCTGGCTGTTGGTTCGGAGGATCCAACAGCCAGTCTGTGAAATCTACAATGAAGATGTCGGGTCTCCGGATCCACAGCGGCTGAAGGCTGTAGGCAGAAACAAAGGTAAGTGAACATTTTATACCACTTAACACTCACCTCACATACTTACCACTCCACACTTGCACCCATCACTCACCTCTACATCTCACTTTCAGACTCCCCCGACCCCCGCAGACCACCTCTTCACCTCCTACACCCCGGCGGGGTTCTCCGAGGTCGGGAAGTCTGCACTTGAACAGGTAAAATGGAACTAATCCTATTTTCTGCCTGTTAACTACCTGTTAACAGGCAGTTAATAGGATTTAATCCCTTTCCCGCCTCGAGGAGACGGGACCCGGGGCAGAACGGCTTCCCGCCTCCTGGCAAAAGGGCACGTAGGCGGGATGGGGCGGGTTCGCCACCCGCCCCCAAATTCTGCAACTTTCCCAGCAGACCCGCCTCCTCGGGGCTGAGAAAATCCAGCCCTTGTTCTTTGTATTTTAATGCCGATTATACCCTTGGGGGCAATTTTGCCTTTGGGCGATAGTGCGAAACGGTCAATATCGAATCAGCCGCCCACTCTACAGGGGCAATTTTGCTAGCCCTGGGGTGGTGGGTATGGAGGCGGGACTGCCGGGAAAATGGCAGAATTTGGGGGCGGGTGCCAAACCCGCCCCCAACCCGCCTCCATACCATCTTCCCAGGAGGCGGGTTGCCGTCCCGCGCTGGGCCCCGTCTCTTTGGAGGCGGGAAGGGATTAAAGCCTATTAACTGCCTGTTAACAGGAAGTTAACAGGCAGAAAATAGGATTATCCCCTTTTTGTCCTCAAGTGCGGGCTTCCCGAAGGCTCCATAACCCGCCAGCGAGGCGAGTAGTACATAAGAACATAAGAAATAGGAGCAGGAGTAGGCCATTTGGCCCTTCGAGCCTGCTCCACCATTCAATGAGATCATGGCTGATCTTCTGCCTCAACTCCATTCACCGGCCCTATCGCCATATCCCTCGATGCCCTTACTAGTCAGAAATCTATCGACTTCTGTTTTGAATACACCCAATGACTGAGCCAGTCTTTTCCTTTTCACATACCTGTAGAAGCTTTTACAATCTGTTTTTATATTTTTCGCTAGTTTGTGCTCATATTCCATTTTCCCTTTATCAATTTCTTGGTCCCCCTTTGCTGATTTCTAAAAAGATCTCAATCCTCAGGCTGACTGCTTTTTCTGACAACTTTTTAAGCTTCCTCCTTTGACTTAATACTAGCTTTAATTTCTTTTGTTAGCCATGGTTGGATCACTTTTCCTTTTGGGTTTTTATGCCATAGAGGACTATATGTTTGTTGCAAATTATGCATTATTTCCTTGAATGTTAGCCATTGTATGTCCACCTTCATACCTTGTAGTGGGTCTGCGGAGGTCGGAGGGGTGCAAAAGTGTGGTGTGATGGTAAGTGATGGGTGCAAGAGTGTAGAGGTGAGTATCTGAGGTAAGTGCAAAGTGTTAGTAAAAGTGTACTTACCTTTGTTTCTTCCTGCAGGCTTCAGTCGGTTTATATGCGGAGAGTCTCGCACCCTCCGTGTTACAGATGAGAGATGGCCGTTGCACTCTCAGATGCAACAACCATCTCATTTCTGTAAAACAAAGAAGGTTGATGAGGTCTTGTATGCAAGACCTCATCAAACTGCAGAGAATGTCACTGTTTGACAGCTTCACAGAGCTGTCAAACGATGAAAATTCATCTAAGAACATAAGAACATAAGAAATAGGAGCAGGAGTAGGCCAATCGGCCCCTCGAGCCTGCTCCACCATTCAATAAGATCATGGCTGATCTGATCCTAACCTCAAATCTTCTATCACTCTCCATCCCACCCGAACCCATGTGATCTCCCGGGAGAGGCGAAAAACCAGATAAAAAACCCAATGGCCAATTTGGGAGAAAAAATCTGGGAAATTCCTCTCCGACCCATCTAGGCGATCGAAACTCGTCCAGGAGATCACTCTGTCCCTATATTTTCTACAGTACTTACCTTCTGTAAAGGCGATCTCCACCCCAGCCAGGAACAGGAATAAAACCATCTCCTGAAATCTAACACAGAATTAGAACACAAGAAATAGGAGCAGAACCAGGCTACACGGCCCCTGGGCCCACTCCACTACCCACAGGGCCATGACCATTCTGAACCTAGACTCATGTCCAATTTCCTGCCCGCTCCCCGTAACCCTTAATTCCCTTTACTTCTAGGAAACTATCTATTTCTGTTTTAAATTTATTTAATGATGTAGCTTCCACAGCTTTCTGGGGCAGCAAATTCCACAAACCTACCACCCTCTGAGTGAAGAAGTTTCTCCTCTTCTCAGTTTTGAAAGAGCAGCCCCTTATTCTAAGATTATGCCCCCTAGTTCTAGTTTCACCCATCATTGGGAACATCCTCACCACATCCACCCAATCAAGCCCCTTCACAATCTTATATGTTTCAATAAGATCGCCTCTCATTCTTCTGAACTCCAATGAGTAGAGTCCCAATCTACTCAACCTCTCCTCATTTTTGACAGATGAAGCGTCATACATTGTCGTGCTCTGCAACCGGCTGGGTGGGCTTAACCAGGTCAATCAAGGGAAAATAGCGTGGGTTGGCCACAAATCAATGGAGGCGGGACTGAAACCCGACAAGTGGGAGTCCCGCCCTCAGTCACAAAATCACCCCCTTGATCTCTTCCCATTTTTATTTTCATTAACTTCAGTCGGGAGAGATGTAGAACAGGCGGCTGATTGATATTGCCCAAAGTCAAAGTTACTCCCATTGTATCAAAGTCAACTGTAAAACATCAGATGGCTGTCTGCATGTGCAGTGTTATTGAAAGCACACCCATGCAGAAAGACAAACTATTTAAGATAATTTTTCCTCTTTCCTATCTTGATCTCTGCAATGCCCAGAGGGTCAGAGACCTGATTCCAGGCCTTTCCCAATGCTGAAAGCATAACACCCACTATAAGGTGTATGTCTTTGGGATGAGACTTTAAACTGAGGTCCCGCCTGTCTGTTCAGGAGGACATTATACATCCATGGCACTACAGGAAACTCTTTGGTATCCGGCACCGACGGGACCGGGATGGTGCCGGTTCATTAAAAATTCCGGATGACGGAGAGGGTTCTCTACCGAGGCTATTTTTAACAAACAAAGAGTCAGACTCCTGTTATTGAGGTGTTCCGACTTCCGACAGCGCCAAGAAGCCGAGTAGTGGCAGTTTGGAGAACTACCCCCACTGACTAACTCGGCCACCACGGGAGACTCGGACTCGGCAACATTGCCGGTTATTGAGGTGTTTTTGGAGTTTTGGAGTATGAATTTTGCCGGTTAATAGAGAATTCCGGATATTTAGGTGCCGTTTAAACGAGAGTTTCCTGTATTTGAAGAACAGCAAGGAGTTCTCCCAGGTGAACTGGTCAATTCGCCTCATTTGCTGTTTGCAGGACTATAGGTTGAACCCCGGTAATCCGGCACCCGACGGTCTGGCACCTTCAGTGGTCGGGCACGAATTGAAACCGGCGGTCTTTAGTTTGCGGAGCAGCCGCTCGGTGGCGCCACCGTTTCCCGCGATATAAACAAACATAATATTGTACCTAATATTGTTATTTTAGGTGTTATTTACCTAACCTACAGTGGTTCGGAATTTTCAATGGTCCGGCACCGTTCTTGTCCCGAGGGTGCCGGATTACCGGGGTCCAACCTGGTATCGTGTTTGTCGGCATAACAGCAATTGCATTTCTAAAGTAATTAATTGGCTATGAAGTACCGCAGGATATCCTGAGGATTTAATAAGTTTCTATATAAATGAAAGTTCTCATTTTGTATGTATAGCTGACGCGTCCCCACGGGGAACAAGCATTCCATTGTACTTTGTTACATATGGCAAATAAATCTAATCTGAATCTGAATCTGAACCTGAATCTGAGAATGGCTTGGGAATGATTTTCCCCTTCCGTCTGGAAAGTGCCATGGGAAGGCCAGGCACTTCCCAACAGCAACACACTGAGACGGTGAACTCCATCGTGTTTCGAATTGTCGGCATGACTCCGTGTTCTACCACTTTGTGGTCCAGTGCATTGGTGGTCCAACACACTATCGCCCCACTGCTCAACTTGCTTCTCTTGATATCCTCAGCATGACGTTCATTCACATTGCGCGTAGCAGTGGAAAAACATTTTTTGTTCCAGTTTCATCTTTTGCATCTTGCCTCCACGCTGCTCTTTTACATGTATACTGAACCACACTGTTCGCAACCTTGGTGTCATATTTGACGCTGAAATGAGTTTCCGACCACATATCCGCGGCATAACTAAGACCGCCTATTTCCACCTCCGTAACATCACCCGTCTCTGCCCTTGCCTGAGCTCATCCGCTGCTGAAACCCTCATCCATGCCTTTGTTACCTCTAGACTTGACTATTCCAGTGCACTCCTGGCTGGTCTCCCACATTCTACCCTACGTAAACTTGAGGTCATCCAAAACTCGGTTGCCCGTGTCCTAACTCGCACCAAGGCCCGTTCACCCATCACCCACTGTGCTTGCTGAGCTACACTGGCTCCCGGTTAAGCAACGCCTCGATTTCAAAATTCTCATCCTTTGTTTTCAAATCCCTCCATGGCCTCGCCCCTCCCTATCTCTGTAATCTCCTCCAGCCCCACAGCCCCCCGAGATATCAGCACTCCTCTAATTCTGCCCTCTTGAGCATCCCTGATTATAATCGCTCAACCATTGGTGGCCGTGCCTTCTGTTGCCGAGGCCCTGAGCTCTGGAATTCCCTCCCTAAACCTCTCCGTCTCGCCACCTCTCTTTCCTCCTTTAAGGCGCTCCTTAAAACCTACCTCTTTGACCAAGCTTTTGCTCACCTGCCCTAATTTCTCCTTATGTGGCTTGGTGTCAAATTTTTTGTCTTTTAATACTCCTGTGAAGCACCTTGGGACATTTTACTCCGTTAAAGGCGCTATATATATACAAGTTGTTGTTGTTGTTGTATAGTGTTGGACTTCTGCCAGTTTCCCACTTTGCAACTCTGGACTTGATGTTCTCTTCATGTTTCCAAACAGCAGAATGAGGCAACTTCTGAATATGTTGTTGTCCCTGTTCATGACAACAGCAAGATTTTAAACTGCAGAAACTAGCCACTATAAGAAAAAATGCTGGGATCCAGTAATTTGAATTTTAGATGCATTTAAGGGGAAGCTCGATAAACACATGTGGGAGAAAGGAATAGAAGGATATGTTGATGGGGTGAGATGAGGAGGGGTGGGAGGAAGCTCGTATGGAGCACAAACACCGGCACAGACCAGTTGGGCCGAATGGCCTGTTTCTGTGCTGTAATATATGTGACTCATGGATCTGAAATAATATGCTTGCAACCTTTATTTTTTATTTGTGAAGTATATTTTTCCCTTGGCATTCTCCATGTCGCTGTACAACACAACACCACCACCTCCAAGTTCCCCTCCAAGTCACGCACCCTCCTGACTTAGAAGTATATCGCCGATCCTTCATCGTCGCTGGGTCAAAATCCTGGAACTCCCTCCCTAACAGCACTGTGGGAGCACCTTCACCACACGGACTGCAGCGGTTCAAGAAGGCGGCTCACCACCAACTCTCAAGGGCAATTAGGGACGGGCAATAAATGCTGGCCTTGCCAGTGACACCCACATCCCATGAACGAATAATTTTTAAAAAGTACCCCCTAGCAGGTGACCTGCTCTCCGCCTCTGTCACTCCATGGTTACCAGCAGATACACCAGGCCATCCAGGTTCCTTCCAGTGAGGAAACATCTGGCCTCTACTTAGCTGCTCTCCACAGTGGCATGGCTGAAATCAGAAACGCACAATGTGGAGAATCATATGCACAGGCTGCCATCCAGCTATTCCTTGACGCCCAATACACTTGCATCTTATGCAGCTGAGTCCAGTTGTTGTACAAGTATACAATTCATTTCTATAGAACTTGCTGTGGCAGCTATTAGTACCCTTATAGACAAGGCAAAGTAGTAGTTCCACTAAACCTTGCTGGAAGTTGCAGGGAGAGTTAATATTTGGCTAATGTAACAGCCTAGTACCAATACTCTGCCATCTCACAATAGTGTGCTTTACAACACCTGGTTTAAACATTAATTGAGTACAGAGTGCCTTCAAAGCTCCCATCACACATACACTTCGGTAATGCAGTGGCGTAGAACATAGGACAGCACATGTAGTTCCTCACACGGTGAGTTCTTTATATTTCTTCCACATTTCAATAGCACTTTTGAATCTGCTCCTCTATCAAAGGGTATTGGAAATGGAGGTGCTAATTCTTCAACTGTAGCAGATTGATTTTTTTCCCACCCACTCTTCTCCCAGCTCCAAGCCACCATGGATGGCCCTCCCCTAGAACCCTTGGTAGGGAAGGTTTATTTGTCCACCCCACACATTTCTACATGACTGTTGTCACAGCTTCTCCTTGGTTGACTTGCCAGATAGACACTCCTCTCTCTCAAAACAACTCCGATGAGTTCTGGAGGAGAAGCCAGACTGCCAATGTCAATGACTGGCATCGGAACTCTATTGTCCCAGGCTGGAGTCATAAGAACATAAGAAATAGGAGCAGGAGTCGGCCATTTAGCCCTTTGAGCCTGCTCCGCCATTCAATAAGATCATGGCTGACCTTCTACATCAACTCCACCTTCCCGCACCATCCTCATATCCCTTAATTCTCTGAGTTCCCAAAAATCTATCGATCTCTGTCTTGAATATACTCAATGACTGAGCCTCCACAGCCCTCTGGGGTAGAGAATTCCAAAGATTCACCACCCTCTGAGTGAAGACATTTCTCCTCATCTCAGTCCTAAATGGCTGACCCCTTATTCTGAGACCGTGACCCCGAGCCTTTTAATCATTGGTGAAACTGAGAGCTTCAGGTTTATTTATTGCAATTCCTGCTGTTGCATCTACGTGAAATAGCAAGAAGTAATGATCAAGGTCTAAAACGATTCAAACTGAGTGCTTATAATATGAATGGATCAGCACGGTACCCAGATTTAGCTCATTCCTATTCATCAGTGATTACTGATTCAGTTATAATCCATTGATCCATCTTGGCTATCTTCTATTACTGGGCAACAGTGCTACTTGTGTCTGCCTTCTCATGGTCTATATTAATTGGGCCCTGGTTTGCAGGCGCTTCATAGTTCAATGCATGTGTTAGGATTTAACCAGATTAGCACTATGTTGCTAATCCTGCATGAAGAATGCCATTTTCACTGAGCAAGTGCTTGTGTAATAAGATTGAATAAAACACCTGGAAACTAGCCCAGGGTAATGCAGCAAACCCAAGGCAAGAGATGACGGTAGGGATCCGCATTAGAATAGGTTCAAGAATTGGATTTTGAAGTTGGAAGGTTGGAGATTTTGATTCTTTGGATCGGAACCTGAAGTTCCAAGCTCTAGGACAGCAAGAAAACCAGCCTTCTACACTCATTGTCAAGGTAGGCTGCCACCTTTTGCAAAGTCTCCAAACTGGACTATGGCAAGAGTTCCCAGCTGCAGTCTGTCTGTTCATGGCATACTTTTCAAAGAGGCTATAAATTCCCAATGCACAGACCGTTCAAATTTATGACAGCCACAGGTGGACTGGGATAGGCACAGGTGGAAACTGCATGGAGGCAGGTTTCCAATTGAGTCAATGCAGTCACCCAGCTCCCTCATACCTGGCTGCAAATGCAGAAGTTGTTTGCTGGTATCAGCAGCAAGGCAAGGATAACGGAGATAATTGTACTCACTTCTTGTGGACTCACCAACTCTGGCCCAAACCTAAGTTGGGAACTGCCACTCACCCTCTGAGAGGTACCATTTGAAGCACTTTATGCGGCCAGTGCCCTTTTGCACATACTCTCTTCCACTTTGCTTAAGCTGCAGTCAAGGAACGATAAACAGATGCTGGAAGTATCCAGACCGAGGTACTCCACTACTGTTTGGGGAGGAGGTGGGGGGCTCTCAGTGGGACCAACCGGGATGGATGCAAAGAGTAGCCCTGTTCTCCTATGAGCCATCCACCTAGTGGTCCTTCTCCTTCAAATAGTGCAGACACCATGGAATACTGAAAATGGAAAGCTTCGTGGCTGCTTCCTGGATAACAGTTCCTGATGTGCACAGTGATGCTTTGGTAGTATCCTGAACCATAGTAGGGTCTGGACTCTTTCTATTCATAGAACTCATTTGTTGATATAAGAGCCGTGATGCCTGACATGAATCAGTCATTCATGAAAGAAAGACTTATGAAATAATACTGAGTGGCCTGAGGGTGGCTCTGTCCAGGGAGAGTATAAATACTCGGGCACGGGCCCAGCTTGCACAGGACATTCTTAACAGGAACTAGTGAAGGACACAACTAGACCTCCATGTTGTAAAACAGTTGATTAAAGCTTTGTTTAACGCTTAGACCAAGTGCCTAGTAGTTTTCTTACGTCAATGCCTGTGGTGAGTATTCTTGTTTTATAAGAAGCATTGTAATTGGTTGCCTGTTTTCCTGCCTTGAGATATATGCTGTAAACTTATTGGTTAGTTGATTCCATGTGACCTGTGGTGGCCATCTTAAATTCAGTTCTCTACAGCTTGGTTGAGACTGGGTGCTTAACATGTACTGCTGGTTTTTTAAGGTTAATAAAGCCTAGCTTTTGAAAGGCAAGCTACTCTTTATTTCAATTTATTAACCTTTTGCTATAATGGAACAATACCTTCGACCGGAACGATTTAATGCTGACCCTAATTCTGCAGGAGTGGATGATCAATGGAAACATTGGTATCGTACATTTAAAAACTTTTTGGGCGTGTTGGATCAGCAATCTCTGAATAAGTTGGATATACTAATCAACTACATTGCTCTGGATGTGTATAAGTATATTTTGGACTGTGAAACTTATGAATTGGCTATTGCTACATTGGAATTTTTTTTTGTTAAACCCAAAAATGAGGTATTTGCACGTCACCTTTTATCTGCCCGTAGGCAGCAGGCAGGAGAATCCTTGGATGCTTATTTACAAGCACTCCAGCGCCTTGGTGCTAACTGTAATTATAAGGCCGTGTCTGCAGAAGAACATAAGGAAGAGTCGGTACGGGATGCATTTATTAATGGATTACTGTCTAGATCAATTCATCAGCGGATATTAGAAAATAAGACCTTGGATCTTAAGAGTGCTTTTGAGCAAGCCTCTACATTGGATTTGGCTCAGAGAAGTTCGGATTCTTATGCTCTTTTTGTTCGGCCTGCGACCGTGGTTTCGGCAGTTCCGGATGAAAGGGAGTCACGTGGATTTAATAGGAGTGGTTTACCAGATTCCGAAACAGTTTCTACTTCGGCAGCTGTTGCCTCTAGGATTCAGAAGTGTTATTTTTGCGGGAACGCCCGGCACCCCCGTCTGAAGTGCCCTGCCCGGGAGGCTGTGTGTAGTAAATGCGGCAAGGGAGGTCATTATGCACGTGTTTGCAAATCGGTTGCCTCCTCTGCGACCATTCAGCCTTTAGATAGGGCGTTTATTGCATCAGTTTCTGCCGCCTTTTCCCATGGCCTAAACAAAGCTATCGTTATGGCCCAAGTTAATGGGTTAGAAGTGAAGGCCCTTATAGATACGGGCAGTACTGAGAGCTTTATAAGTCTTCAGTTTGTGAGGGAGAAGCGTTTGAAAATTTCGCCTGCTTCCTATCAGGTGTGTATGGCTCAGACGACTCGCACCTCACAAGTAGCTGGTTGTTGCCTTGTGAAATTAATTCTCCTAGGTAATACGTATACTGATATACGCCTATCTGTTCTGCCTAATCTCTGTGCGGACATTTTGATTGGTCATGATGTGCTTCAATTACATGAGTCCCTCAGTCTTTCTTTCGGAGGAACTAAGCCACCTTTGTCTATTTGTGGATTAACTTCTTAATTCATTTCTCCATTATCACTTTTTTCCAATTTGATGCCGGACTGTAAGCCAATTGCTACCAAGTCAAGAAGGTATAGCAGTCAGGATAAAGAATTTATTAATTCTGAAGTTCAACGTCTTTTATCGGAAGGAATCATTGAACCTAGTTTTTCGCCCTGGCGGGCACAGGTAGTTGTCACCACTAATGAGAGACATAAGAAGTGAATGGTGATAGACTACCCTCAAACTATTAACAGGTATACTCAATTAGATGCGTACCCCCTGCCTAAGATTGATGAGCTTATCAATAAAGTATCTCAATATAAGGTTTTTAGCACTATTGACCTAAAGAGTGCTTATCATCAGATTCCTATCGCTAAGAGGGACAAACCATATATGGCCTTTGAAGCTGGCGGAAAGCTGTACCAGTTTTGCCGAGTACCATTCGGTGTTACTAACGGTGTCGCCTGTTTTCAACGGGCAATGGATGCTTTTATAAGTGATAACTCTCTCTCTGACACCTTCTCATATTTAGATGACATCACGGTGTGTGGCAAATCAAGGGTGGAGCACGATTTTAATCTAGAAAGATTCCTTCAAGTTGCGGAAAAAGTTGGCTTAACTTTCAATAAAGAGAAGTGTATCTTTTCGACCACTGAGGTAAATTTACTGGGGTATATTATCTCGGGAAACAAGATTAAACCAGATCCAGAACGGCTGCGACCACTGATTGAGTTACCTTGCCCTACTAATTCTAAGGCCTTGCAACGAGTTGTTGGACTGTTTTCTTATTATTCTAATTGGATTGCAAACTTCTCGCAGAAGATCCGGCCCCTTATTCGGGTTACGACATATCCTCTATCATGGGAGGCCAGGATGTGTTTTGATAATCTTAAAAAGGATATCCTTGGAGCAGTTGTGCATTCTATTGATGAGCAGGTTCCCTTTGTGATTGAGACGGACGCTTCTGATTTTGCAATTGGGGCTACCCTGAACCAAAATGGAAGACCTGTGGCCTTTTTCTCACGTACTCTGAGCAATAGTGAGCAGAGACATTCATCAATAGAGAAAGAGGCGTACGCAATAGTCGAAGCACTGCGTAAATGGAGACATTATTTATCTGGGCGACATTTTACGTTAGTAACTGACCAAAAATCTGTGTCCTTCATGTTTGATGTCAAACATTTCAGAAAGATTAAGAATGATAAAATAATGAGGTGGAGGATCGAGTTGGCATGCTATCATTTTGATATAGTCTATCGCCCGGGGAAGGATAATGTTGCTGCTGATGCGCTGTCGAGGGCTTATTGTTCTGTGCTTCACAGAGATACGCTTATTAATCTTCATAATGCTTTGTGTCATCCTGGTGTTACGAGGATGATACACTTCGTACGCAGTAAGAATTTGCCCTTTTCAGTTGAAGACGTCAAGCGGATGACTTCGTCATGCTCTGTCTGCGCCCGGTGTAAACCGAATTTCTTTAAGCCTCAACGAGCTCATCTTACAAAGGCTACTTCTCCCTTTGAACGCCTGAGCGTTGATTTTAAGGGGCCTCTTCCTTCAATGACTCAGAATCGATATATATTTACTGTTGTGGATGAGTTTTCAAGGTTCCCTTTTGCTTTTCCTTGTGCAGATGTATCAGCTGCTACAGTTATTAAATGTCTGACTCAACATTTTGTCATCTTTGGGATGCCTGCGTATATCCATTCGGATCAGGGAAGTTCTTTTATGTCTTCCCAGTTGAAGGAATACCTCCAGAGTCGGGGAATTTCTACTAGCAGAACTACCCCGTATAATCCCCAGGGTAATGGACAGTGCGAACGATACAATGGGGTGATCTGGAAGGCAGTTATGTTGGCTTTGACATCCCGGAACCTTAAGAATACACAGTGGGAAATGGTACTGCCTGATGCCCTGCATTCCATTAGATCATTGCTTTCAACGGCTACTAATGTGACTCCCCATGAAAGGCTCTTCAACTATCCGCGGAGATCCTCTACGGGATATTCGGTACCTTCATGGCTTACTATGCAGGGACCTGTGCTGCTCCGACGCCATGTTAGACTGTCAAAGTATGATCCTTTAGTGGAGGAGGTGGAGCTATTGGAGGCAAATTCCCAATATGCTCATATTCGATTCCAAGATGGGAAAGAAAGTACGGTTTCAGTTAAAGACTTAGCTCCTTGTGGTGGCCAGCCCTCTCCTGAGGACATTAACAATAGCCATAATTCAGATAATGTTGATGTCGTCACAGATACTACGAACATTTCCAATCCTATTGCAGACACTTACAATTCTCTCAGTCTGCCCCCGATGGATGTTCATGACCCTCCCAGTCTACCTTCTAATGGGACTTCCAATCCGGAAACCGTTGATAATCGGGATATTGATAGCCTCCCTGCAGAAGATATTTCTGTGTCTCCTGATGTGGGAGGGCAAGGAACTCCACCAAGGCTAAGAAGGTCGACACGAACAAGATATCCGGTCGATCGATTAAAAATGGACTTTTAAAATAATTAATAATTTAATGGTAAAATTTTAAAATTGTTGAAGGCATTATACATGTATTGCTCTAGTCATAAATAACTAATTGTAAACTGTAAAGGCTACCTAGGTTGAAGTATATTTTAAAAGGAGGGGTGAATGTGGTGATTATTCTTGTTTTATAAGAAGCATTGTAATTGGTTGCCTGTTTTCCTGCCTTGAGATATATGCTGTAAACTTATTGGTTAGTTGATTCCATGTGACCTGTGGTGGCCATCTTAAATTCAGTTCTCTACAGCTTGGTTGAGACTGGGTGCTTAACATGTACTGCTGGTTTTTTAAGGTTAATAAAGCCTAGCTTTTGAAAGGCAAGCTACTCTTTATTTCAATGCCCCAATAGGTGCCATCTACATTGCCCTGCACTTGGGGTAATCTTGCCACCCAGTGAAGTTCTGTGCTCTTTCCAACTGATGTCACCTTTCCACAAGAAACGTGATAATGGTGTTGCTCCTTGCAAACATGCCGATTGTTAGTTGTGTGCACAGTAGACTGACTGATGGGGCAGATATCTCCTGGAGTGGTTTTGAAGGATGCAGTGGCATGATGTGTTAACTTTCACATCTGTCAGGAGAGCTGTCTCTGTTCCAGATGTTGGTTGCAGGTTATCCTACAACAGAGGGTGTATCTATGGGGCAGCGACTCCTTGTGAAGAGGAGGTGATGATGGCAGGTCTCCTCTAATATGTCCAGGCAGCCTGTGTAAGCACTGGTCCCGGGGTAGCGATGGGTACAGACCAAATGCCTCGCGTGTCATTGCACCTGGACTTGTCGGCCCCTCATGAACCACTCTTTCCCCATTTAAATCATGCAATGTGTTTGGACTCCTTTAGAACTTCCCCATTTTGAACGGTGGGATTTGAATGCCACGAGCAGCAACCAAGAATAATAAAGAAAAGCGTTGGCCGGAAAAGAAAACCCAAAAAGCGCCAAAATTACACAGAATTTACATCACAGAAACAGGCCATTCAGCCCAACTCGTCTATGACAGACTACATAGTAAACCACACCCCCTGCCCAAAATAGACTTTTACCAACAACTAAAACTCCCATCTCCCTTTGAGAAGCCAGCCCCTTGTTGTCTAGTTTATATCGCTAGGGGGAAAAATTCGGTTGCTTTGAGCCTCCCATTAGCGGGAGCTAACGGGGGGCGCAAAGCAACTAGTGCCCGGGCGCGGGGCCGCCAACGCCTCCCGCGAAATTCCGCGGGAGGTTAGCGGCGGCGGTAACCATTAGCGCCCCGCGGTGCTGCGCCACCGGCGTTGACGTCATCGCTGTGCGTAGCGCCCCGCTCGCGCTTCGGCCGCGATCTTCAGGAGCGCCCCCTGACTTACCGCCGGACGCTATGTCTGACGGGGTCAGGGGGGCCTACCTGCGGCCGGGGCGGCGCAAATTAAAGGCGAGGTGCCGGGCGGCCATTTTTGTTGCTGGCCGCCTGCCAGCACCTGCCTCCGCTCCCGTCCCCTGCCTCCTCTGCAGCGCCCCCCCCTCCCCCCACCGCGGGGTGCCGGCTGCGCTCCGTGAGCCCGGCACTTCTCTTGAGTGCCGGGCTCTTTTGCCGGCACTCCGATCCCTGGTGGCCCAGCTGGGCCCCGGGTCGCGCTGTGCAAGGCCCCTCCCCTTTAAGAAGGGGAGGAAGGCTTGCAGTACCGCGGCGCGATATTCCCTCGCAGCGCCCCAAGAGGGAGGCGGGACACTTCCAGTAGCGCCCTCTTGGGGCGCTACCGATGAATTTCGGCCGCGGGTGCGCGGCGAAGTTAGCGCCCCAAAGGGGGCGCGACTCAATCTTTCCCCCTTAGAGTCTGAAACTGGTTCAGTAGTTACTCTATGCCAGAGATGTGGACACCAGAAGCAAGTATACATGTTGCCATAGACTTTCTGAGATACTACAGCTTGACCAGCAAAAACGTGTCTCCGTATCAGTATGCATATGCACATGTAGTGGACACTTTAAGGCATTCTTTTAGATTCCCAAGAGTCGACTAGTTATGTACTACTGGACAAACAGGGATGGAGGTGGGTCAGTCACTACGATGCTAGGGATTAAATGCCCATCAGTCTACCAGTGATCAGATGCATTCCATCATCCATTTGCCAGCGTCTAGATGCATGGCAATTACGAAGCTGTCAAGGATCAATTTCATATCCACCCAAGGCACTTACCCACAGTCCAAATGCTGGGGATCAGATGCATTCCCACCGTTCCACATGCTTGACTGACCATAACTAGTACAGGAAACTTTGTGATATCCAGCACCGACGGGACCGAGCTGTTGCCGATCTATCAAAACTGCTGGACATACCAGCGTTAATGTTGAAGCATACGGAGGTTTTCATCTCCGTATCTGACAACAAACACTGTTGCTTAGCAACAGCTTCTAAACAGTCGGCCCGTACCTTGGAAGCATCTCTGTAGCTTAGCAACAGCTTCAGAGAGACTTTCCAGAGACTGACTGTTGAAAAAAAAGCCACGAGAAGAAAAAAAGCCACGAGAAGAAAAAAACCTAACAAAACGGCTCCTGATTTCTGCCAGTAGATCAAAGTTTCCGGACATACAACCTCCGGATAAACCAAAGTTTCCTGTATTTTGTTTTGAAGCCTTGCGTTACTGTGATCTCAGTGGATCCAGGGCGCCTTGTGATTTCAAATCCCGAGTACAAAAAAAATGACAGATTTGTTTGCGAGCCCCATTAAACAAATCCCAATGCAACTTCAAGATTTTTCTACTTAGATTTAAGCCCTTACAATCCCATTAAAGTAACACATTGTTTTGAAGAAAGAATCCCTTTGAGGCTGCCCTCTTAAGTGAATTATAAAACAAGCTGCAGTCTGTGTATTTCCTGATGCTCACTGCAGCTCACAGAACAACTGAGCAGCTTCAAAGCTTCCCTCTAACCTGTTGTGTTCCTGTTCATTTTCATTTTGTCTGTGCTTTTGTTCCAATTAATTTCAGCTCATCGGGTCAGTGCTGGTGATTTCAATTGTTGAGCCATGGATCTCCCTAATGTTAGAGGAAGGGCACATGGTAAAACCAAGCCAAGGTGGCGAACTGGTCACGTACAAGGCCTATTCAGACTTGAGCAGAAATACTTCTACAGATTAAAAGACAACGGGGGAGAAATTGGGTATCGCCCCATTTGGGGCGCAATTATCGGCCGGGCGCAAAGTTTAGCGCCTGGCGCTAATTATCGCCTCCGACTGCAAACTTGGCTTCTATCGCCCCTGGAGGTGATTGCAGCGCTAAATCAGGCGCTACACAATTCTCTTAAGGCGCTAACGCTGAGGAGCAAGGCGCTACCTCAGAGCGCTGGCAAAGCCCATGTGATGTCAATCAGCAATGGAACACAGACACACTGGCGCCGGCCAGTTCTTAAAGGGGAGGGTCGATCTTGCTCTTCATCCACATCCTGCTCATTGCAGCCTTGAATCTCAGCCTGGAGAGACCTGTACATCAATTCTGCTGGAAAGAACAATGGAGAGGCCCAGGGAAAGAGCTCAGAGTGCAGCCCCCACAGTCTCTTCTAAATCGATGCAAGGAAGGTCAAATCAAAATGAACCTGCAAAGTGCTGCTCAGTACCCAAAACTCCTTCACACAGCGTTGAATCTCTCCAGAAGTCTCTCTCTCTCTCTCAGAATGCATGGTGCAAAAATGTCATTGACAAAAAAAGGCAGGAAGCGGTCGCCTTTAAATAGCGCTCCCCCAGTCCCTTCCTGACTGCAAAACGCTCCCCTCAACCTGTCATTGCTAGCGGCAGGCGGTAAGGCAGGGGGCGCCACTCAATTTCCGGCCTGGGGCGCTAACGGGGCGTTGCGCACTCGACTGACATCACAATCTGCCGGCGCAGGAGATCGTGGCGGAAGTGTTTAGTGCTGCTGCAAATTGTCTAGTTAATTTCATGCCCGGGCGCTAGTTGCTTTGCGCCCCATTAGCGCCCTCATAAGGCACGAACGGGAGGCGCAAACAACTGAGTTTTTCCCCCAACAACTCTCAAGAGAATAGGAATAGGTATTGTGCTTATCTTAAGGTTGCCATCAGCGTAGCCATAAGGTCAGTGAAAACGAAGGTTGTGGATAACTGCGGGAGCAATGGTAAAATCTGTTTTAGTTATGTTAGGAGTCAGTGGGCGATTAAAGGACTGCATAGAGCCACTAAAGCATTCCTCGGGGCAGAGTCAGATCGACTCCCAGAACATGGTGGAGGTTTGCATCAGTCTTTACTCCTGTAAACTGTGTTCAATGACCATTAATGCAGTGTGTAGTTGACACTGAAGTGGTTCATGTTAAAGTAGATGCAGATCTGACCTTGAGGAGAATAAGAGGTCTTAAATCAGATCGAGCTGCTTGCCGAGACAGCATTTTCCCAAGGTTGCTTAAAGAGATGGGAACTGTGCTAAGTGAACCCCTTGCTCATATATTCAATAGTTGCTGGAATCTAGAGATCATTCCTAGTGACTGGAGGGAAGCTGGTGTTGTATGATACTCAAAAAAGGCAATAAGTCAGAACCAGGAAATTATAGGCACATTAGCTTGACATTAGTTGGAGGAAAATTGCTCGGAGGGATTATTAAGGATGCCCTATATGACCACTGTGATGAAATATGTCATTCATCAGACTCTGTATTTAACTACATATATTGTATTGCCTGCTCCTGTGTTTTACCTTGTATTGTATATAGTGCACCGCCCCCTTTCTCCCCATTGGGTGTGTCGGCTCCGCCCATACCTGGCCCTACTTAAGACAAGCCCAGGCTTGTCTTGCAGCAGAACAGCAGAATGCTAGGTGAAGACACAGGCGTCTTTCTTTGCTAATAAAAGCCTAGTTTTATCCAGTTAACTTTGAGCCTTGAAGTTATTGAGGCGCATCAACCACCTTGACAGAGAAGGGGATAGTAGGGACAGGCAACATGGCTTCTGGAAAAGAAGGTCATGTCTTACTAATCTAGTTAAATTCTTTGAAGAGGTTACCAGGTTGATGGATGAAGGTAGCCCGGTAGACATTGTATGTTTAGACTTTCAAAAAGCTTTTGGTAAGGTCCCTCACAATAGGCTGCTATGTAAGATAGAGTCTGGTGGGATTGGAGGGCAGGTCCTGTATTGGATAGGGAATTGGTTGCATTCTCATAGACAGTGAGTTGTCATTAATTGTAGCAGCTCCATGTGGAGACCAGTTACTAATGGAGCCCCGTAGGGATCGGCATTAGGACCGTTACTCTTCACGATTTATATCAGTGATCTGGATGAAGGTGTTAGGGGTATTGTCCATGAGTTTGTGGATGACAAAAAGATCTGTGCTGGTTTCAGAACCCTTGATGAGAAGAAAAGATTACAATCTGATCTAGATGCGATGGAGAAATGGGCACATATTGGGCAAATGAAATTTAATGTTGATAAGTGTAGTGTGATGCATGTTGGTAGGGCTAATGCCAAGCATGTGTTTACCATGCCGGGTTCTGAATTGAAGCCTGTTGAAAAAGAAAGAGACCTGGATGTAATAGTGTACGAGTCTCTAAATGTCCACGACCAGTGCGGAGAGCCTCCGGCGAAAGTGAACAGGGCATTAGGATGTACAGGTAAAATACAAAGCGAAGAACACCGTAGTGACCCTGTACACAGCTTGGTTAGGCCCCATTTAGAATACCATGTCCAGTTCTGGCCCCTCACATGGTGGGAGATATAGAGGCCCTAGAAAAGGTTCAGAGGAGTGCTACGAGATTAACACCTAGTCTAAAAACTCTTAGCTATTTTGACAGCTGGGGCTTTTTACCCTAGAAAAGCATAGGCTTCGAATAGACTTGATTGAAGTATTTAAAATGATGAGGGGACATGTGGACAAATTATTTGAATTAGGTAAGTTTTTATTTCAATTAGATAAGTTTTTATCTGAATTAGTTAAGTTAAGGAGAACGAGGGGTCACGCATACAAGCTGTGTAAGCATAGAACTAGGTTAGATGTCGGGAGAATTTTCTTTTCTCAGAGGGTCATTGACCTTTGGAATAGGCTTATCCAGTTGATGCACATTCGCTGCAAACGTTCAAAAGGGAGCTGGACTATTTCTTGGAGTAGGCTGATTTTTTTAAAATTCGTTCATGAGATGTGGGTGTCGCTGGCGAGGCCAGCATTTATTGCCCATCCCTAATTGCCCTTGAGAAGGTGGTGGTGAGCCGCCTTCTTGAACCGCTGCAGTCCGTGTGGTGAAGATACTCCCACAGTGCTGTTAGGGAGGGAGTTCCAGGATTTTGACCCAGCGATGATGAAGGATAGGCAATATATTTCCAAGTCAGGATGGTGTGTGACTTGGAGGGGAACTTGGAGGTGGTGGTGTTCCCATGCGCCTGCTGCCCTTGTCCTTCTAGGTGGTAGAGGTCGCGGGTTTGGGAGGTGCTGCCGAAGAAGCCTTGGCGAGTTGCTGCAGTGCATCTTGTAGATGGTACACACTGCAGCCACGGTACGCCGGTGATGGAGGGAGTGAATGTTGAAGGTGGTGGATGAGGTGCCGATCAAGCGGGTTGCTTTGTCCTGGATGGTGTCGAGCTTCTTGAGTGTTGTTGGAGCTGCACTCATCCAGGCATCCTTACTTGTGCCTTGTAGATGGTGGGAAGGCTTTGGGGAGTCAGGAGGTGAGACACTTGCCACAGAATACCTAGTCTCTGACCTGCTCTTGTACATATTATTTACAGCACAGAAACAGGCCATTTGGCCCAACTGATCTATGCCGGTATTTATGCTCCACAC
This sequence comes from Somniosus microcephalus, assembly GCF_052327205.1. Taxonomy (NCBI): domain Eukaryota; kingdom Metazoa; phylum Chordata; class Chondrichthyes; order Squaliformes; family Somniosidae; genus Somniosus; species Somniosus microcephalus. The sequence continues at coordinate 20,922,076 of NC_141019.1, read as the reverse complement.
GAGCCTCCTCCCACCTTTCTTCATCTCACCTTATCACCATATCCTTCTTTTCCTTTCTCCCTCATGTGTTTATCTGGCTTCCCCCTAAATGCAGCTGTGCTATTCACCTCGACCACTCCCTGTGGTAGCGAGTCCCACATTCAATGAGAGGATATAGGGCTTCTAGTCTGATTGGAAGATCTAAAGTGGGCTGAATGGTTCCCCTCATCTGTATCCGTCTTGTCTTTGTTTAATTAAGGTGCCACAGGTGGCTAATGTCTGTAAAACCGTGAGCCAGCACCTTCAGGAGAAAATTGGAGGCAAAACTTCTCTTTGCTATTTACAAATGTGATAACCTCAGATTAATACTCTCTTAAATTCAGGTCCAACTCCCCAGGACAAATGTGATCACTACAACAGTATATGCTAGGACCACAAAAGATATTTCTTCACTCAGAGGGTTGTGAACGATGTACCCTTTAAGCTGCGTGGCTGCGCAGCGCTCCAGGGGTCCCGTGCAGCCGGCGAGCCGGCTTCTAAATTGAAAGAAAACGCGTGTGCGCAGACTTTTGAATGGGCCACGCAGCCTGTTAAAGGGGCCGCGCGGCCCCCAAAAAATTACGGAGAACGTTGGTTGTGAATCTTTGGAATTCTCTACCCCAGAGGGCTGTGGAGGCTCAGTCGTTGAGTATATTCAAGGCTGAGATCGATAGATTGTTGGACACTAAGGGAATCGAGGGATATGGAGATAGTGCGGGAAGGTGGAGTTGAGGTCGAAGATCAGCCATGATCTTATTGAATGGCGGAGCAGGCTCGAAATGCCGAATGGCCGACTCCTGCTCCTATTTCTTATGTTCTTAAAAGGAAAGCTTTAGAACACCCTGAAAGCTTACCAGGGTCTTATAACCTATACGCAGAATTGGCCTGGTTCTGTAAATCATGGTAAGTTGAAAGTCAGCTGAGAATCTTGTGTAGAAGGAGATTAGCAAACCATGAACTAATTACCATCTCGTGAGTGACTCTCCCATGAAGGCAAACTCTGTACAGCTAAAAGCTGCAAACAATAAGACCATACACAGTACTGGAATATGAACACGAGAACCAGGCGTAACAGTTACTGTGAAGTGGTATTGAGCACCTTCTGATTCGAAATGGAAGAACAAAAGCTTGAAATAAAGGATCTCAGTTTTTAAATTTATTTTAAATAGTTTTATTTTTATTTTGACTAACTGCTATGAGATCACTGTTCCACACGTGAACCAGTTCTGGAGCATGTTTCTAGGTAGCTGTGTACAATCAGTTCCTGAACCTCCAATGAGCTTGGCTTGTACATTGTAGGTTTTGAAACTGGTGTCCGTGGACCCTAGGGGATCTGTGAGGTCGTCTGATTTCTGTCCGTTTGGGGATGGGATCTATTGTGCACCATGAGCACACTTTTCTGTATTTGTTCACTTAAACCAGCCATTGTTTCTGTTGCTCACTGTTTTCCTTTGGGTAGCTGACGCTGTCTTTCCATAAGTTAGAAGAAGGGACCCCCCGGAAGTGTGTCAAAATTTGCAGGGGGTTCCAGGGAATGGCCCAATATTTGCAGGGGGCTTTCAGTGTGAGAAGATTATCTAGATGTAAACCCTTTTTCAAGCAGCTTGATCAGTTCTCAACATGGAGAGGGTGATAACGATTTAAGAGCAGTAAGGGGTACTCTCGGCCTAGCACAGGATGACCTTCTGAAAGGTTTCTAATATTCCCAATTTTGGGAATGTTTCCTATGTTTAAAAGCCATGGTGTGGAGATGCCGGAGTTGGACTGGGGTGGACAAATGTAAGAAGTCACACAACACCAGGTTATAGTCCAACAGCTTTATTTGAAATCACAAGCTTTCGGAGCGCTGCTCCTTCTCCAGGTGAAGTGGAGAAATGCATAAAGACACAGCTTATATAGTCAGAGAATCATGTCAGATGTTTACAGGTAACCTTTCCAACTGCCATTTATCACACCTCGGCAGAGAGATAATCACAGCAGTCAAAGGTGTGAATGGTGTCCAAACAGGTCAGTCAGGGAAACATTACATCAAAGAACAATGAGATGGGGTCACAAGGGGTCAAACATTGCAGATGCTGGGGTCTGTATGAAAAACAAAAAAACAGACAAAAAACATTTTTTTTGGCTGGAAATCACAGCAGGTCCGGCCGCATCTGTGTAGAGAGAACAAGCCAATGTCGACTCGAGTCTGGATGACCCTGCATCAGGTGGGGTTACATGTAGCGTGACATGAACCCAAGATCTCGGTTGAGGCCGTCCTCATGGGTGCGGAACTTGGCTATCAGTTTCTGCTCGACGATTTTGCGTTGTCGTGTGTCTCGAAGGCCGCCTTGGAGAATGCTTACCCGAAGATCGGAGGCTGAATGTCCTTGACTGCTGAAGTGTTCCCCGACTGGGAGGGAACACTCCTGCCTGGTGATTGTTGCGCGGTGTCCGTTCATCCGTTGTCGCAGTGTCTGCATGGTCTCGCCGATGTACCATGCTCCGGGGCATCCTTTCCTGCAACGTATGAGGTAGACAACGTTGGCCGAGTCACATGAGTATGTACCATGTACCTGGTGGGTGGTGTCCTCACGTGTGATGATGGTATCTGTGTTGATGATCTGGCATGTCTTGCAGAGGTTGCTGTGGCAGGGTTGTGTGGTGTCGTGGTCGCTGTTCTCCTGAAAGCTGGGTAATTTGCTGCGAACGATGGTCTGTTTGAGGTTAGGCGGCTGTTTGAAAGCGAGTAGTGGAGGCGTGGGGATGGCCTTAGCGAGGTGTTCGCCGTCATCGATGACATGTTGAAGGCTGCGAAGAACATGGCGTAGTTTCTCCGCTCCGGGGAAGTACTGGACGACGAAGGGTACTCTGTTGGTTGTGTCCCATGTTTGTCTTCTGAGGAGGTCTATGCGATTTTTCGCTGTGGCCCGTCGGAACTGTCGATCGACGAGTCGAGCGTCATATCCCGTTCTTACAAGGGCGTCTTTCAGTGCCTGTAGGTGTCCATCGCGTTCCTCCTTGTCTGAGCAGATCCTGTGTATTCGCAGGGCTTGTCCATAGGGGATGGCTTCTTTAACGTGGTTAGGGTGGAAGCTGGAGAAGTGAAGCATCGTGAGGTTGTCCGTGGGCTTGCGGTAGAGTGAAGTGCTGAGGTGTCCGTCTTTGATGGAGATTCATGTGTCCAGGAATGAGACTGATTCTGAGGAGTAGTCCATGGTGAGTTTGATGGTGGGATGGAACTTGTTGATGTTATCGTGTAGTCTTTTCAGTGATTCTTCGCCGTGGGTCCATAGGAAGAAAATGTCGTCGATGTATCTGGTGTATAGCGTTGGTTGGAGATCCTGTGCAGCGAAGAAGTCTTTCTCGAACTTGTGCATGAAGATATTTGCGTATTGGGGTGCGAATTTGGTCCCCATGGCTGTTCCGTGTGTTTGGGTAAAGAACTGGTTGTCGAAGGTGAAGACATTGTGGTCAAGGATGAAGCGGATGAGTTGTAGGATGGCGTCTGGAGATTGGCTGTTGTTGGTGTTGAGTACTGAGGCTGTCGCAGCGATGCCGTCATCGTGGGGGATACTGGTGTAGAGTGCCGAGATGTCCATCGTGGCGAGGAGTGTTCCTGGTTCAACTGGTCCGTGGGTGCTGAGCTTCTGTAAGAAGTCTGTAGTGTCACGACAGAAGCTGGGGGTTCCCTGTACGATGGGTTTCAGGATGCCCTCGACATAGCCAGAGAGGTTCTCACACAGGGTTCCGTTGCCTGATGCGATAGGAGGTCCAGGTGTGTTGGCTTTGTGTATCTTTGGGAGGCAGTAGAAGTCTCCCACGCGGGGAGTACGTGGGATGAGAGCATGTAGGATGCTTTGAAGGTCTGGATCGAAGGTTTTGATCAGTCTGTTGAGTTGGCGGGTGTGTTCTTTGGTCGGATCTGCGGGTAACTGTCTGTAGTGTTCCTGGTTGTCCAGTTGTCGGTATACTTCTTTGCAATAGTCCGTTCTGTTCTGTATGACGATGGCACCTCCTTTGTCTGCTGGTTTGATGACGTTGTTGCGGTTGGTCTTGAGAGCGTGGATGGCGTTGCGTTGTGCTCGGGTGACATTCTGGACTGTCTTGTGAGTGCGGCTGATGAATCTGGCGTTGATGCATCTCCTGACAGCTTGAGCATACATGTCAAGCTTAGGGCAGCGACCCTCCGGAGGGGTCCAATTTGACTCTTTCTTCTTCGGTTGCTGCACTGCGGATCCCTCTGTCTGCTGTTCCGGAGGACACCACCCACCAGGTACATGGTACATACTCATGTGACTCGGCCAACGTTGTCTACCTCATACGTTGCAGGAAAGGATGCCCCGGAGCATGGTACATCGGCGAGACCATGCAGACACTGCGACAACGGATGAACGGACACCGCGCAACAATCACCAGGCAGGAGTGTTCCCTCCCAGTTGGGGAACACTTCAGCAGTCAAGGACATTCAGCCTCCGATCTTCGGGTAAGCATTCTCCAAGGTGGCCTTCGAGACACACGACAACACAAAATCGTCGAGCAGAAACTGATAGCCAAGTTCCGCACCCATGAGGACGGCCTCAACCGAGATCTTGGGTTCATGTCACGCTACATGTAACCCCGCCTGATGCAGGGTCATCCAGACTCGAGTCGACATTGGCTTGTTCTCTCTACACAGATGCGGCCGGACCTGCTGTGATTTCCAGCCAAAAAAAATGTTTTTTGTCTGTTTTTTTGTTTTTCATACAGACCCCAGCATCTGCAATATTTGACCCCTTGTGACCTCACCTCATTGTTCTTTGATGTAATGTTTCCCTGACTGACCTGTTTGGACACCATTCACACCTTTGACTGCTGTGATTATCTCTCTGCCGAGGTGTGATAAATGGCAGTTGGAAAGGTTACCTGTAAACATCTGACATGATTCTCTGACTATATAAGCTGTGTCTTTATGCATTTCTCCACTTCACCTGGAGAAGGAGCAGCGCTCCGAAAGCTTGTGATTTCAAATAAAGCTGTTGGACTATAACCTGGTGTTGTGTGACTTCTTACATATGTTTAAAAGGGCATGTGTGTGATCAATCCTCAGTTCATATCTCCATGTCCAAAAGTACCTCACTAGTGAGGTGTCCAGACAACTGATTGGACACTCTATCTTGTAACATTCTCTTTTATAATCCAGATTGTGACCTTTGCTGTTTTATTTTTTTCCCAACAAACCAAACATGACCTTTGTAGGGTAGGACTTCATCTGCAGGTGATACTTAGGTGGGTGGGGACAGGGATCCATTATACAGATCCCCATCCATTTTTCTGCCCACTTGATTTTTGCCATCACTTTCACCGTATGCTGGATACACCCGCCCAAATCTGGCCAGGTGCCTTTCAGCAAGGCAGTAATGTCATGCATCCCGTTTCCTGCCATTCCTGCCTCATTCACAGTAAATGTTTTTTTTCTACTACTGACTACTGCTTGCCATCTATCTTTGAATTAGATTTAAGTTTTGTACAGTGCATTCATGGAAGATGCTGATGATTTCTCTTGCCTTACCTGCACTGGTCAGATCATTCAACTTTTTGTGGCAGACTAGGAATCAAACTTGGGACCTTGCTAGTCTGTATGACTCAGTTCTACATTGGGTAGTGTATTTACCAATCAATCCATCAGGCCACCTTCCGCTCATTACATATTGTGCTAATTCAAGTCAAAGGAGAACGATAACTTGTGTGATTTCATATTGTGAACCAGTTATGACTTTCTCGGATTCAAATGTTCTGTCTCTTCCTCTCAGGTACTTCAGACAGACCTCATGTGGGTGTATCTCCTCGCTGCTGTTTTTCTGCTTGCCATTGGCTGGTTTATCAGGGACCGTCAGAAGATCCGAGATGTCAAAGACAAGTATGTCCTTATCACTGGGTGTGACACGGGCTTTGGCAACCTCCTGGCAAAGCGCCTGGACCGGCAAGGATTCCGTGTCCTTGCTGGCTGCCTGACACAAAAAGGAGTGGACACCCTGCAGAGGAGCAACTCATCCATCCTGAAAGCTGTCTTGCTCGATGTGACTGATTACAGCAGTGTACAGAAAGCAGCGGACTGGGTCAAGGCAGAGGTGGGAGAGAAAGGTAACTGTGAGCCTGATCTGGTGATCCTAGATTAACATTCAAGGAAAAGTCTTGGGCCTAGAAATTCAGTTGCGTTCGCCAGCCGTTAGCGCCATAAGAGGAGTAGATTTCGAGCGCTAGGCACTTTGCGCCCGGGCGCAGAGCGATCTGCGCCTACGCCCAACTTCAGTTGACATTTTGCGCCGGCGCAAAGTGTTTGCGCGCGCTCAGCTGCGCGCGCACCTTATGACATCATTTCGTCGTGCAACGCCGTTTGTGCGCCCCAAACCGGAACTTCAGTGGCGCCCGCCCAATGTGGGCGTGGCGCTGTTAAGAACTGTGAAGTGGAACGCAGCAGAGGCCCTGCGGGCCTCGGGGAGCGCTAATTAAAGGGCACTTAGACTGAGGTATAAAGGCCAGCCATTTTGCTGCAATGACTTTAGTGCTTTGGATTTCTGGACAGAGACCAAGGAACAGACCTTACTGATTTGGGACAACATAGGAGAGGTATTTTTGGCTTCTGGCCAGAGCTTGGAAATTTGACTCATTGTGATTTGACTGTTTGCAAGTATATTATGGGGGCTGCATGGGGTTCCAACCCTCAGTTCCAGCATTATGTGCGAAGGGCTCGCAGACGCTGTGTGAGAGGGGCAGCCATGCCTAGACGCAGAGGGGCCATCAGGCGTCGGCAACGTAGGCCTTACCCACTCAGGGAATACCGGCAGCAGGTGTCCTATCTCACCATGACTGCCGCGCATTGTGTTAAGAGGCTGCGCTTCAGAAGGGAGGTGGTTGCAGAGATCTGCCAGCTGCTTCACAGAGATCTGCGTCCACAGCTGATGTGCAGGACGTCTCTGTCGGTGGAAGTGAAGGTCACGGTGGCTCTGAACTTTTATGCAAGCGGCTCCTTCCAAGCCGCTGCTGGGGACATAGCGAACATCTCCCAGTTCGCCGTGCATCGCTGCATCCGGCAGGTCACCGATGCCCTATTCGCAAGGAGACACCAATTCATCTCCTTCCCCATGACCCTAGAGAGGCAGGAGCAGCGTGCAGTCGGATTTGCCAGGATCGCCGACTTCCCCATGGTGCAGGGCGCCATTGACTGCACGCATGTGGCTATGCGGGCACCTATCGACAATGCCGAGGATTACCGCAACCGAAAGGGCTACCATTCCCTCAATGTACAGCTGGTGTGTGACCACAGGCAGCGCATCCTAGCTGTCAATGCCCGCTTTCCAGGAAGCAGCCACGATGCATTTATCCTGCGCCAGACTACTGTGGCTGACATGTTCCAGGCACAGCCTCCCCCAAGGGGATGGCTTATCGGGGACAAGGGCTACCCTTTGTGTACATGGCTCATGGCCCCGCTCCGCACGCCCAGGACCCCTGCTGAGGAGGCATACAACGAAAGCCATCAAGCCACAAGGAACATCATAGAGCAAACGATTGGCGTCCTCAAGCAACGGTTCCGCTGCCTGGATCGTTCCGGCGGATCTCTGCAGTATTCGCCGGATAGAGTCTCCCAGTTCGTCGTCGTTTGCTGCATGCTGCACAACCTGGCTATCCGCAGGACTCAGGCACTGCCACCTCACGTTGGACCACCACCTCAGGAGGACGAGCAGGAGGACCATGAGGAGGAGGAGGAGGAGGAGGAGGAGGAGTACCAGCCCAGGAGGGAGCCACAAGGTCCAAGGGCCGTCCACCGGCGGCTTATTGAACGACACTTCTAGGCCCCCTGTCAGGGAATGGCTTGTGGCAATGAACGCACCTGAATGCAGCCGCTCCGCAAGCCCTCAGCCGGTTAACGCAACAACCACTTGAAACATGACACATGGACAAGCTGAATAAAGAAAAAGCTTTATTTAACAAACTCAGGGCCCTTCCCACATGAAACACAAAAACAGACAAGACCCCCAAAAAACAGTCAAAAACATATCTCACTCCCACAACCTGGGGAGGAATAACAAAACTTGTCCATCCAATTGGCCTTCATCCTCGGCCTTACCAAGACAAACCCCCCCATACAGAACACAAACACCCCCATCTAAAAAAACATTTGCCATCATCTTCGGCCTTACCAAAATAAACCCCCCCCATACAGAACACAAACACCCCCATATAAAAAAACAGTTGCCGACACCCTCTACTTGGTGTGCCGAGAGGGCGAGTCCTTGTGCAGGCTTCTCCGGCCCCTGCCCGACCTGCTGCTCCGCCTCAACCTGGGCCCTGTGGGTGTTGCAAGGCTGGGGGAAGGCTCCTGAGGGGCACAAAGCGTGACGGCAGATGCCCTTGGGGGTCGGCCTAGACGAGGTCCGGCCCTGGAGGGGCCGGCTGCTGACTGCTGCAGCTGTGGCTGGGCAGCATCAGTCTCTCCAGCAGCTCGTCGCAGCTTTGCTGGGGGAGTGGCAGTGGCGGCTGCAGCAATGGGGGCAAGCTGGCTGATGCCAGGCGCTCGCTGGTCGCCAGAGACACTGGCACTCGGCCGGGCTAGCACTGCAGCAAGCGCAGCAATCTGGTGAAGGCCAGACCGCTGTGCTGCTGCAGCGCGGCGGGTGCCCTGGCGATGTGTCCGTGACACAGCGAGTGTGGCAGAAGTGAGTGCCCGTACTGCCCTGGTCTGTGCCCGCATCAGACCAGCCAGTGTCTGCACGGCACCACTCATGAACTCTCGACTCGCGTCCTGTGCTGCCGCGAGTTGTTCGACACCCCTGGCCTGTGAGTCCCCGAAATCGGCCACACTATGAGCCAGGGACTCAATGGCCTGAGGCAACTGTCCCACAACCCCCATGAACTCGATGTGGCGCCACTCCGAATCCGCGGACATTTGATCAAGGAGGCGCACCTCCTGGGCGAGGACCGTCTCCGGACTGGAGGCCGGACTCTCCCTCTGGGGAGAAGGCCGCCGAGCTGGCCGACCCTTCCCGCGTGGCTGGACGCCACTGGGCCCAGCAACTGCCCTCCCCTGCAACACTTCCCCCCTCTGGGGAGAAGGCAGCCGTGCTGCCCGACCCTTCCCGCGTGGCTGGACGCCACTGGGCCCAGCACCTGCCCTCCCCTGCAACACTTCCCCCCTCTGGGGAGAAGGCAGCCGTGCTGCCCGACCCTTCCCGCGTGGCTGGACGCCACTGGGCACAGGAGCTACACCCCCCTGCAACACTTCCCCCTGGCTCTCCTCCAGGCAAGACGTGTCCCCTCCATTGCCATCCCCTGGCGCGGATGAGGGTTCCCCCGATGTGCCGCCTTCCTCTTGCTCCTCCTCGTCCTCTTCCGAGGGACTGACACTCGCAGCTTCAGGGACCTCCTCCTCACCAGCTGAAAGCAGGAAGGCGCAAGAGTAGCTTTAGAGTGAGGACAGGGCGTCAGCGAGGGAGGCATGAGTGGTGGCATTATGCGCATTGGTGGGACAGTGGCAAAGGATGTAGATCTGAAGCGCAAGGGGAACGAGAGAGGTCCAAACGGTCATGTCCTTACCATTGGGGCCCAGCACAGGGTCGGCATCTCCAATAGCAACGGGGCCAATCACCCGGGCACGCATGAGTCGAGCCACGCGCTCCTCCAGGTCACTGAGCTCCTGGAACTGGACACGGCCTCCCCCGGTGACAGTCCGGCTCTTCAGATTCTGCGCCAGCTTGGCCTGCAAGAGAAAGGACGGCCTCTAAGTACAGTGTGGTGCCCTGTTGTTGTGTGCACTGCCTCCCATGGTCGAATAGCTTGGCCAGTGTGGTGCCCTGTTGTTGTGTGCACTGCCTCCCATGGTCGAATAGCTTGGCCAGTGTGTCAAGTGCAGAAAGTGCTGCTGATGATCATGCCAGTGCCATAGCTGCTGGAGGAGGGCTGGCCATTAGGCCATTGAGGTCCCTTTGCCCATAATGTGAGGTGCACATGCAAGGATGAGGAGGACACTGGAAAGGGTACTCACCCTGACCAACCGAGTGAGGTCGTTGAACTTCTTGCGGCATTGGTCACCAGTCCTGGGGACATCGCTGTTGGCTGAGACCCTCTGGGCGATTTCCCTCCAGGCTCTCCTGTACAGCCTCTTGGGAGCCTTCTTGCCACTGTCCGGGCACAAGATATCCCTTTTCTTCTCCAAACCCCTAAGCAGCACCCTCAAAGCATGCTCTGAGAAGCGCTGCGCTCATTCACGGGCCTTCTGCATGGCTTCAGGCGCTATTTGGGTCCAGCAGCAGTGTTCAGGCCTAGCTGGAGGGCTCCACTATCCAGGGCGTGGCAGCAGACCAAGTTGACCCTTCCCCCTTTAAGAGCTGGCCGGCGTCAGGGTGTCTGCTGTCAATCAAAACATGACCGCACCTGCGCTGCGCCCGGCCTCGGCGTTATCAGTCCGCACCGCCGGCTTAGCGCCTAAAGATAGGGGTGCAACGCCAGTTTCAGCGCTCGCCCAAACTCCTTGGCCAAAGCTACTGAATATCGGCGAAGTGGCCTCCACTTTCCGGTGGGCGCTAACTTTAGCGCCCGCCCGACTTTACCGCCCCAAAAGTGGCTATACTGAATTTCTAGGCCCTGTTCTTTTAAAATTTAAACAAGATAAAGCACTGTGGCGAACTGCTACAGACAAAGCCACTTCAGTTCTTGATTTTCCCCTCCTTGGAGCATCGTAAAGCACCCAAGATACTGAGGTACTGCTGCTAAAGCCACCTGGTTGTGATCAGTCATCTCAGCACAGACCAGGCGTTGAACATGTGATTTCCTGGTCTGCATGACTCTGTTCTACACTGGTTAGTGCCCTCACCAATTGAGCCATCACACAGCCCATTTTACCATAGCTTCATGATGTGATCTAATAACCATGAATTCGGACAGCTATAAGGTAAACCTTGCCTTCTGCTGTCTTCCCATGACTTCTTTCTGTACTCTAGAACTATGAGGCATTAACCAGGCAGTTCTAGCACCCAAGGGGTAAAAATTGGGTAGCACTCCCTTTGAGGCGTTACCTTCGGTTTAGCACCCCAAAAAAGTTAGCGCCCCCGTGGCCGATTTTCCCAGGTAGTGCCCGAGCCAATATCGCGGCGCGACGTGCCGCAGCGTCACGTCGCGCCGCGGTACTGCAGGCCTTCCTCCCCTTATTAACGGTTAGCGCCACCGCTAACCTCCCGCTGAATTTTGCGGGAGGCGTTAGCGGCGCCACGCCCAGGCGCTAGTTGATTTGCGCCCCGTTAACGCCCGCTTAGAAATGATTGCTCTCTGGTTAAGAGTGCCCATTCCAGGCGTGCTTGTATTTTGCAAAACAGAGGTTTTGATTGGTCAAGAGTCTCGTAGCAATGGGTGAAAGGTAACCCAACACAGAAGATTCCAAACATATCATTGACGCAAGGGCTGATAACAGGAAAATCCCATTACTCTTGTGGTTTACAGTCTCGCTCCTGGTCTGAGTGGAGAAGGAACAAACGGGAACATCCCAAAATCCACCGTTTTCAGCAGCAATCCTTGAACGTGAGCGTGACCTTTCCCCTTTCTTTTACAGGCCTCTGGGGGATGGTCAACAACGCAGGCAGAGCTATTCCCATTGGCCCAACGGAATGGATGATGATGGAGGATTATTATAAGGTCCTGAATGTAAATTTGATCGGATTGATGGAGATTACGCTGACCTTTCTCCCATTGGTTAAAAAGGCCAGGGGGCGGGTCGTGAATGTGGCCAGTGTTATGGGGAGGATATCGTTTGCAGGTGGCGGATACTGTCTCTCAAAATGTGGAGTGGAGTCTTTCTCTGACAGTCTAAGGTTAGCATGCCCACTTTCATTCACTTTTACCTTCAGGGTCAAACCAACATTGGTGCCAGTTAAGTGTGTACCAGTCAATTGTAAATGTCACAAAACTGCAGAAATGGTCTTAAATCTCAGCAACACAAAGATGTTTGCACAAAAGTAACCTTTCTTGACTCGCTGTGTGGAGTCCTTCTTTATTAAAAAGAAAGCACTGTTCTAAAGGTGTACAATTAATCTCAACATTTCTTTTCAGATTTTATTTTTTGTCTATTATTACTGATCTTTCGGAAACTGGTCATGGTATTGACTATATTTGGATGGTGTCAGCCTGTGGCTCAATCAGTAGCACCCTTGCCTCTGAGTCAGAAAGTTGTGGGTTTGAGTCCCACTTCAGAGCCTTGAGCATGTAATACAGGCTGACGCTCCAGTACAGTACTGAGGGAGTGCCGCATTGTCAGAGGTGCCGTCGTTCGGATGAGACGTTAGATCAAGACGTCATCTGCCCATTATGGTGTCATGGATTCCATCTCAGCTCCAGCTCCAATCATGATTTTCTGGGGAGTAAGTCGTGTGCAAAGCAGGATTTTTGTTGGGTACAGGTATCAAGGTATATGGAGCCAAGGCGGGTCAATGGAGTTGAGATACAGATCAGCCATGATCTAATTGAATGGTGGAACAAGCTCAAGAGGCTGAATGGCCTCCTCCTGTTCCTATGTTCGCGATATCTGCGCTCCTCCAATTCTGGCCTCTTGTGCATCCCCGATTTTAATCGCTCCACCATTGGTGGCCGTGCCTTCACCTGCCTGGGCCCTAAGCTCTGGAATTCCCTCCCTAAACCTCTCCGCCTCTCTCTCCTCCTTTAAGTCACTTCTTAAAACCGACCTTTGACCAAGTTTTTGGTCACCTATCCTAATATCACATGATGTGGCTTGGTGAAGTGTCTTGGGGCGTTGTTATCTATGATAAAGGTGTTATATAAATGCAAGTTGTTGTATGCTATCAGTTTAGGAACATGCCTTATGCACTGAATCTTGTACATTTCCACTGTCTATTTTTTTCTTAGACGGGACATGCACTATTTTGGTGTTCGAGTTTGCATCATTGAGCCTGGCTTCTTCAAGACAGCTGTGACAAACTTAGAATGCATTGAAAACGACCTGCAGCGACTGTGGGACAGACTGTCTCCAGAAGTCCGTGAGAGTTATGGACAGAAATATTTTGAAAAGTGTAGGTGGCTTTTAGCTGAGTCTGATTGTACAGAATTATACTGCATTCATTCTGACCATCAGAATACTGTTAAGAAGTTGGATCAAGTTCAGGTAGATATTTATATCAGTAGGTTGCAGCACCTGCTATTGTGAAAGGTCACCCTGATGATGAGAATGTGGTATCTCCTGTTGACTAAATGTATAATAACAGGAGTGACAAAGCACTGGTGTAAGAGGCTCGGTTTCCTTCTAATGTTCTGGGTTGGCATTGTCCCTCATTCATAGTCAGTCAGTGAACGTTCTATCCTTTATTTTTCTCCCTCTGTCCTCACCCTTTCCAGATTTTGAACAATAATTGGGCAACCCTGGGGTACCACTCTAGGGCACTGAGGCCAATTGTAGTGTCTCTGCCACTGCCTCAGTTGAAACATAGAAACATAGAAGATAGGAGCAGGAGTAGGCTGATCATCCAAAATCAGTACCCTGCCCCTGCTTTCTCCCCATATCCCTTGATCCCCTTAGCCTTAAGAAATATATCCAACTCCTTCTTGAATATATTTAATGAATTGGCCTCTACTGCCTTCTGTGGTAGAGAATTCCACAGGTTCACCACTCTCTGGGTGAAGAAATTCCTCCTCGTCTCTGTCCTAAATGGCCTACCCCTTATCCTTAGACTGTGACCCCTGGTTCTGGACTCCCCCACCATCGGGAACATCCTTCCTGCATCTAGTCTGTCTAGTCCTGTTAGAATTTTATAAGTTTCAATGAGATCCCCTCTCATTCTTCTAAACTCCAGCGAATATAAGCCTAGATTGAGATTGGTCAACTCAGGGATTGAATCCAAGACCTTTTCTGGTCTGTATGGTTCAATATCCCACTGGGAGGTGCACTTGCCCACTTTGCCACCTTGGCAGCTGGATGCACCCACCTCAAAATCGATCTTATACAAAAGCAAAATACTGCGGATGCTGGAAATCTGAAATAAAAACAGAAAACGCTGGAAACACTCAGCGGGCCAGGCAGCATCTGTGGAGAGAGAAACAGAGTTAACGTTTCCGGTCGATGACCCTTTGTCAGAACTGGAAAAGCTGGAGATGGAACAGGTTTGTAAGCAAATGTAGGGGCAGGGAGAGTGGGGAGGGGAGGAAAGAACAAAAGGGAAGGTCTGTGATAGGATGGAAGGCAGGAGAGATTAAGAGACAAAAGGGATGATGGTGCGAGGCAAAAGGAGATGGTAATGGGACAAGTTAAGAAACAAAAGATGGGTCTAGAGGAGGTGTAAATGGTGATGGCTGAATTATCGACAGCTGCCATGTGGGAGAGAGAAAAAAAATACTGGAAAAAAAAGATAGGGGCCGAGAAATTGTTGAACTCGATGTTGAGTCCAGAAGGCTGTAAAGTGCCGAATCAAAATCTATTTTACTGATAGCGTCTCCTCTGATTGGAATTCTAAAGTCCATTGTGTTATAGTCCATCAGGAGATTGGTTAATAAAGTTTGATCTGCTTATATCATCAGAGTGACAGGTCAAACCTTTGCTGTGTGTTTTCCACCGATTCTGCCCACTTCAGGAAAGAGGAAAGCGCCCAACGAAAGCTCATTGGCATCACTGGTCACAGCCTGTGTCGGAGCAAATTTATCTCAGTGATGACATCGTGGGGGCGGGGGGTTGGGGGTTTAAAAAGAAATGAAGAGGTATTCATATTTATGAGCGTTGGGTATTTTTAGTAAAAGGAGAAGCGGTGAATATTTGAAAGTGTTTTTATTTCCTTTCCAGATGTGAAGGTCCAGAGATTTTCCATGAATGTGTTATGTGACAGTGACCTGTCCAAAGTCACAAACTGTATGGAGCACGCTCTAACCGCTAGATACCCTCGCACACGATATGCTGCTGGCTGGGATGCCAAATTATTCTGGATTCCACTCTCTTACATGCCGACCGTTGTTGGGGACTTCATGCTTGCTCTTCTCTTGCCAAAGCCTTCCCAAAGTGTCCGATAAGTGGGAGTGGAAGTCAGTCGGCAGATGAGAATGGAGCGAAAGGACTCATCCGGTTCACAACAATTCTAGGGGGCTGATTTTCAGGGCTTCAACCCGGCGGGGGCAAGACCGAAGATAGAAGGCCCCCACCTATTGGCCCACTCCTGATACGGCCACCATTTCTGACCCATGGTGAAAATGGGCAGCCAGAGCATCTGCCTGTTTCAGGCGGGACATAGAAACATAGAAACATAGAAGATAGGAGCAGGAGTAGGCCATGGCTGATCATCCAAATTCAGTACCCGGTCCCTGCTTTCTCCCCATACCCCTTGATCCCTTTAGCCTTAAGAAATATATCCAACTCCTTCTTGAATATATTTAATGAATTGGCCTCAACTGCCTTTTGTGGTAGAGAATTCCACAGGTTCACCACTCTCTGGGTGAAGAAATTCCTCCTCATTTCTGTCCTAAATGGCCTACCCCTTATCCTTAGACTGTGACCCCTGGTTCTGGACTCCCCGACCATCGGGAACATCCTTCCTGCATCTAGTCTGTCTAGTCCTGTCAGAATTTTATAAGTTTCAATGAGATCCCCTCTCATTCTTCTAAACTCCAGCGAGTACAAGCCCAATCGACCCAATCTCTCCTCATACGCCATTCCTGCCATCCCAGGTATCAGCCTGGTGAATCTTCGCTGAACTCCTTCCATGGCAAGAACATCCTTCCTCAGATAAGGCGACCAAAACTGCACACAATACTCAAGATGTGGTCTCACCAAGGACCCTACATTTAATATGTGGATCGGATTCCCACTCCGGTTGTAGGACCCCGGTACAATTTTCCAGTGCCAAGCGTGCACACTCTGCCCATTGGTGCCATGCGTTGAGCGATCTAACAGACCACTGCATGAATGCTCCTCCTGGCCCCACCAAACTCTTCCGGCACTCTGCTGACCTGTCCTTGCCCCACCTTGCCTTTAACATGGAACTTCTGCCTTGAATCCATGGATGAACTGTCAGAATTTCGGTACCGTCCCCCACCCCCCGCCACCCCATCCCAAGCCAGGAAGCCACCTGTGAGCGCTAGTTCAGTAGCCCACCGGCGTCATGTCTGGGGCCTCTCACTGAGGACATTGGGTGGGCAGAACAATGGCACCGTTCATCTCCCGCCTGATGCCAGCCCAAAGTAAAATCGCCCCCCTAGATGTTTCGTAGATGAAAGGATATTTGTAGTTTGATCAGGATTTAGAAAGGCCAACTGTTGGCCTGCAGTAGATACATTGATGATTTTTACACTGGAGCCTGCGAGATGACTAATGCTGCCATCTTAAAATATGTGATTGGCGCACTGTGCCACAGGTTGGCAGACCTTGGTTTCAGTCCCTCCCTTGTCTTCATCTTAGACCGCTCTCAGATGGCAAATTGGAAATAGTAATTGGGCACTTTGGCCACTGGGAGGTAGGTAGTTTGCTGAAAGTGGGAGGAAATAGGCAGATGTTCTAGCCTGGGTTACGCATGACCTGTAAGTGACATTGGTAAAAGCCAGGAAGGTGTCATCAACCACCTTTCTCTTATCTGGAGTCCAGACAACCAAGGAGTCTTTGAAGGAGAGGAAATACATTGAAAATATGTGGAGAGGTCCCTGATGCTTTCGGATTAGCTGAGCTAAGAATCTTGGCTGAGCAGGAAAGGGGAATCAAACTTGCTTCTAAAATGGCTGCTGACTTCTTTGATAGTTCGATGTGGTACTGTGCCATTCAGACTAGAAAGTGCCCAGGATCGATCCCTGGGTTGTGCTGAATCGGCAGATGGCAGCTGGCAGCTGGGGTGATGGTAGGGGTACTACAATTGACATCAGCAACCCTGGGTTAGGGAGGGGGGAAATCAGCCAGCGTGTCCACTCCTGGTTGTGATCCAGTAACTCCCAGCTGAAATTGCGGGTGTGGCACTAACACTTGGTTGATTTGAAATCCCATGATCGAATATCCTGCCGTCACTCACTGTCTCGCCTCAGACGTGAATAATGCTGAATCTGGCAAAGTGCTGGAGGCTGCCTAGCACCTGAAGAACTCTACACCAGCGAGGAGACTATGCCTTCAGGAAAGGGTGGAATTGGTGAGGGGACTGGGGGAGGGAATGAGATGCATTACCTCTGTAACCGATCACTACTCTAGCTGTGTTGTGTTATGATATCTCCTAGATTATTATGAATGGTGTTGGCGAACTATTTTATAATAGAGGTGGGAATACCTAACTCAAGCAATAAATCTTCTAACACTTGTTTGATTTGAGACCGAGTTCCTTTTTAACATAGAATTACATTGAACCTACAGCACAGAAACAGGCAAAACGGGTCTGTGCCGGTGTTTATGCTCCACACGAGCCTCCTCCCACCCCTCTTCATCTCATCTGGATGAAGTGCAGATCGTGTCACGTGGGTTATGTCTAGCATCAAATTATTGATTTGAAAGTGAGTAAGTCTCTTCTTGGCTCAGTGGGCAGCACCCTTGCCTCTGTAGTCCAAAAGCTGTGGGTTCAAGTCCCACTCCAGAGACTTGAGCACATAATCCAGGCTGACACTTCAGTGCAGTGCTGAGGGAGTGCTGCACGGTCGGATGGTGCCGTCTTTCGGATGAGACATTAAACCGAGACCCTGTCTGTGTTCACGAGGTGGATATAAAAGATCCCATTGCACTATTTCGAAGAACGGTGGGGGAGTTCTCCCCGGTGTCCCGGCCAATGTTTATTTCTCAACCAACATCACTAAAAACAGATTATCGGCTCATTATCTCGTTGCTGCTTATGGGAGCTTGCTGTGCGTAAATTGACTGCTGTGTTTCCTACGTTACAACAATGACTCCGCTTCAAAAAGTACTTCATTGGCTGTAAAGCGCTTTGGGACGTCCGGTGGTCGTGAAAGGCGCTATAGAAATGCAAGTTCTTTCTGGCAAGGTCTCCCAGGCATCTCCCTGTTGGATTTTGCTTGTACTGCAGATGAGCTGTTTAGTTTTCCAGTTGAACGTACGCACCAGAGGGTTTGATTTTGTCCAAGTTTGCTCTGCCGCTGGAACCTCCCCCCGCCGGCTGCACACAATGGAAAATTGTCAGTGTGTTTCCTGCATGGGCACAATTCCCCACCAACAACACATGCCCAGAAAATCGCCCTTCGGCTATTGACCTCGGCGCACTTGGGTGGCTGTCAAACTTTCTCTGGCTGGGCTTCACCAAAAATACTATCAGACTTTCACGATCCTTGAGCCAAAAATACTGTCAGTGGTAAGTTGGCAGAAAAAGGCTGTCTCCTCTTTCACTTCTCTCTCTCTCTCCACCCCCCTCCCTCTATCCCTTTCCATCACACTGTGCCGCGTGTGAGATCACATAACTTGTTTAAATTCATCACAGCAGGAACCTGGCTCCATTGCAGCCAAATGTAACTCCAAGCTAACAACAGAAAATGCTGGAAAAACTCAGCAGGCCAGGCAACATCTGTGGAGAGAGAAATAGAGTCAACGTTTCGGGTCGAAACCCTTTGTCAAGACTGAAGAAGCACAGGAAATGAAACAGATGAAAAGGCCAGTTTGAGGGCTGGGAGAGAACAAAAGAGAAGTGAAGAGACATTTAAGAGACTTTTGTTCTCTCCCAGCCCCTCAAACTGGCCTTTTCATCTGTTTCATTTCCTGTGCTTCTTCAGTCTTGACAAAGGGTTTCGACCCGAAACGTTGACTCTATTTCTCTCTCCACGGATGTTGCCTGGCCTGCTGAGTTTTTCCAGCATTTTCTGTTGTTATTTCGGATTTCCAGCATCTGCAGTATTTTGCTATGTAACTCCAAGCTGTCGGATTGTGAAACCTGGAATCTATTGGCAATTCTGCACTGGCCAACTTTTCGAAGACCGTTACTGAAGTCAAAGTGGCGAAAGGGTTGGTACAGCAATGATCTGCCTCTCCGTCTCATTAGCATGCTTTGTAAATAGGAGATACTGAGCTTGTTTGGGACAAGTCCTGAGTGGACAACAGTAGTGCACCAACTCTTGATTTTATTCTATTGAAAATTTTGCATACTTACAATCTCATTATCCACCAGACAGTTGGACATAGGTCAAGATCTATCACTGACACATGAACTTTTCATTGGCTGGAGGAGTCCTCTGGGACCAAGGTTTTCATCTTGAAGTTACAGTGGATGTGGAGCAGTTGGTCTACAGGAGTCACGCACACAGTGGAGGGGCTATTATAAACAGTAGGGTATGACGCAAACTATCGTATCACATCAAGTCTGGCTGTATTATAGCCAAGCATGTAGTCACAGGTACATCCGTCTTTCGGATGAGACATTAAACCGAGGCCCCATCTGCTCTCTCAGGTGGACGTAAAAGATCCTATGGTACTATTTCGAAGAAGAGCAGGGGAGTTCTCCCCGATGTCCTGGCTGATATTTATCCTTCAACCAACATCACTAAAACAGATGACCTGGTCATTATCACATTGCTGTTTGTGGGAGCTTGCTGTGCACAAATTAGCTGCTGCGTTTCCTACGTTACAACAATGACTCCACTTCAAAAAGTACTTAATTGGCTGTAAAGCGCTTTGGGACGTTCTGAGGTCGTGAAAGGCGCTATAGAAATGCAAGTCTTTCTTTCCTGTTCAAATGTGTGCTACATTTCTTTTGAATTCATTCTGCGGATGTGGGTGTCGCTGGCAAGACCAGCATTTATTGCCCATCCCAACTTGCCCTGAGAAGGTGGCACTGAGTCTTCTCCTTAACCCGTTGCTCGCCTTGGCAGGCCATTTCTGTGGTCCGACTGCTGAAACCTGTTATGTACCATCTAGCAGTGTATTTGTATCTATGCTTGTCCTTCTAACCCTTAATTCCAATCTTAGCCAGATCCTGACTGAGCCGTTTTGTTAATTGATGCAGAATAAGTTGCTTTAGTATTCCCCATATTCACAACTCTATGAGGGAAACATTCCTTCTCTCAATTCTTACATGGTGCTTGTTAATTTTAGACAAACGCCATTTGAACATAAGAACATAAGAATTAAGAGCAGGAGTCGGCCATACGGCCCCTCGAGCCTGCTCCGCCATTCAATAAGATCATGGCTGATCATCGACCTCAACTCCACTTTCCTGCTCGATCTCCATATCCCTTGATTCCTCTAGAGTCCAAAAATCTGTCGACCTCAGCCTTGAATATACTCAACGACTCAGCATTCACAGCCCTCTGGGGCAGAGAATTCCAAAGATTCACCCCCCTCTGAGTGAAGAAATTCCTCCTCCTCTCAGTCTTAAATGGCTGACCCCTTATCCTAAGACTGTGCCCCCCTAGTTCTGGACACTCCAGCCAGGGGAAACAACCTCTCAGCATCTACCCCATCAATCCCCCTCAGAATCTTGTATGTTTCAATGAGATCACCTCTCATTCTTCTAAACTCCAGAGAGTATCGGCCCATTCTACACAATCTCTCCTCATAGGACAGCCCTCTCATCCCAGGGATCAATCTAGTGAACCTTCGTTGCACCGCCTCCAAGGCAAGTATATCCTTCCTTAGATACAGAGACCAAAACTGTGCACAGTACTCCAGGTGTGGTCTCACCAAGGCCCTGTACAATTCACAGAATCACAGAATCACAGAAACCCCACAGTGCAGATAGAGGCCATTTCGGCCCATCGAGCCTGCACCGACACATATCCCACCCGATCCCCGTAACCCTTACACCAACACCAACACATATCCCACCCTATCCCTGTAACCCCACGTATTTAATCCCCCTAACACTAAGGGTCAATTTATCATAGCCAATCAACCTAACCTGCACATCTTTGTAGCAAGACTTCCTTACTCTTATACTCCAACCCCCTTGCAATAAAGGCCAACATGCCATTTGCCTTCCTTATTGTTTGCTGTACCTACATGCTAGCTTTCTGTGTTTCTTGCACAAGGACACCCAAATCTCTCTGTACACCAACATTTGAAAGTTTCTCACCATTAAAAAATATTCTGTTTTTCTATTCTTCCTACCAAAGTGAATAACCTCACATTTCCCTACATTATACTCCATCTGCCACCTCACTGCCCACTCACTGAGTCTATCCATATCCCTTTGCAGACTCTCTGGGCTGGATTTTCATTCAGGAGTCGGGTTGGAGGCGGGACTACAGCTGTCAAGAGGTTTTGACAGATGAAATATCGCGTTTCACAGCTGTTTGAAGCTGTCAAACACTGACAGTCTGACTTCTAACCTGAGTCCTTCTCCACAGACTCAGTTAGAAATCTCTCCTGCACAGAAAGCTGCAGGCTGTCACTTTTGACAGTTCGCAGCATTCTGCTTTCTGTGCCAGTGAGATGAGGGACTCCCAGGACCTAAAGGAAGGAAGGCTGAAAAGGTAAGAAAAGGTCATTTAAACTTCTTTAATCACTTTAGACACACCAAACACACTTACCTTTGCACTCATGCACCCATCACTCACCTGAACACCGACATCTCGACCCCTCCAAGTCCTTCATCCCGACGGCCCGCCTCGCTAACTTGGCGTGGTTTGGAGCCGTCGGGAATCCCACACTTCAACTTTAAAAATAGGGATTAGGCTAAAAACTGCCTGTTAACTACCTGTTAACAGGCAGTTAATTGGCACTAATCGCTTCATGCCTCAGGGAGGCGGGTCCCAGTGCGGGGCGGGTACCCGCCTCCTTTGAAACTGGCATGGAGGCGGGTTTGGGTGCGGGATGGGGTCAGGACCCCTGATTTCGGGATTTTAACCCCCCGCACGCCTCCAAACCCGACTCCACGGCCCAATGAAAATCCTGCCCTTTGTGTTCTCCTCACAGCTTACTGTCTCACTTGCTTCCGGGGCAGTGGGTGGCACAACGCGTTAGATAGTGACTCCTCGTGGAATTGCAGGTGGGTAGGCATCGGGTAATGACAGTATGGTTACCTGGCTGAGTTAATGGAGGGGCTGGCATCATGTGTCCCAGCAAGAGTTGGTGCCTTTAAGACATAACATTGGGGAGTACATCCAAACTACTTTGCAGGAGTGTTTAAATGAGCAGTAATATTAATATTCACAAGAGGGCAGCAAATAAGCTTCTTCACTGTTTTCTGCTGGTAGATGGTATTCATGTGATATTTTTCTGTTTCAAAAATTGTGTGCAATAAATGCAACTGAGGTAATACTTGATACTAAGAATCTCTGATGAATTTGGAAGTAGGAAAAATATCAGACTTTGTTACTCCCCTGTAGCATTGTCATGACTTGTTATACAACAACTTGCATTTATATAGCGCCTTTAACGTAGCAAAACGTCCCAAGGTGCTTCACAGGAGCGATTATCAGACAAAATTTGACACCGAGCCACATAAGGAGATATTAGGACAGGTGACCAAAAGCTCGGTCAAAGAGGGAGGATTTAAGGAGCATCTTAAAGGAGGAGAGCGAGGCGGAGAGGTTTAGGGAGGGAATTCCAGAGCTTAGGGCCTCGGCAACAGAAGGCACGGCCGCCAATGGTGGAGCGATTCTAATCAGGGATGCACAAGAGGTTAGAACATTAAAAAATCAATGATAAGAAGAGGCCATTTGTCTCATTGCAACTCATCTCTCTGGTACATTAACTCTCCTATCACGGCATATAATTATGTTGAAATAACCCTGATGTTTTTGCCTTGGTCACCTTATAGATTACTTTGAATAAAGAAAATCTTCTGAAAATGTGTTTTAAAACTACTTCTCACTACTTTAAATTCATTCCCTCGTGCTTTCTTGCCTTACTTTGAAGCAATACTCTGAGTTTACCATTTAATATTTTGTGTAACTCAGTGAGGTTCCCTCTTAACCTCCTCTTGCAGAGCTTTGAGTTTTCTGATCTTTTTTCCTTCACACTCAGTCTTGTTGTTCTTCTGAGCACTTGCTTCAGTGTTTGTGTATGATGTTTTGTGCCATAGTGACCAAAATTGAACCCAGTATCCTACATGTGTTCTAACCAGTTCACTGTAAAGCCACAGTATAACCGTTGTAGACATGTGGAACCAGATTCAATAGTAACTTTCAAAAGGGAATTGGATAAATACTTGAAGGGGAAAGAGCAGGGGGAGTGGGACTAATTGGATCGCTCCTTCAAAGAGCTGGCACAGGCACGATGGGCCGAATGGCCTCGTTCTGTGCTGTACAATTCTATGTATTCTACTCTTCTGGCCTATAGCTCTCAAAAGTGATGAGTCTATCGTCTCTCCCAGGTTCCTTTCTAAGTCCCCTGTGCCAGTTCAATCCCATCCATTGCACACTTATATGAGGTGTATTCTTTTGACTTGTATGTCGTACGTTACTTCCATCACTGCTGAGGTTAACCTGCCGTTTGTCTGTCCAATTGTACAGCCAGTCTAAATCATTATGAAAACCTTTTGCTGCATCCTCTGTCTCTACTGCGCTCCCTATTTTAGCAAATTTGACAAACTTCTATCTAAGGGGTAATTTTATCAGTGCAGTAATTGGCAAAAAGAGCCAGAGGAGAGATGAGGAGAATTTTTTTTTACGCAGCGAGTTGTTGTGATCTGGAATGCACTGCCTGAAAGGGTGGTGGAAGCAGATTCAATAGTAACTTTCAAAAGGGAATTGTATATATACTTAAAAAGGAAACATTTGCAGGCAAATGGGGAAAGAGACTAATTCTGCGGTGAGTGTCTCACCTCCTGACTCCCCAAAGCCTTTCCACCATCTACAAGGCACAAGTCAGGAGTGTGATGGAATACTCTCCACTTGCCTGGATGAGTGCAGCTCCAACAACACTCAAGAAGCTCGACACCATCCAGGGCAAAGCAGCCCGCTTGATTGGCACCCCATCCACCACCTTAAACATTCACTCCCTCCACCACCGGCGCACTGTGGCTGCAGTGTGTACCATCTACAAGACGTACTGCAGCAACTCGCCAAGGCTTCTTCGGCAGCACCTCCCAAACCCGCGACCTCTTCCACCTAGATGGACAAGGGCAGCAGGCGCATGGGAACACCACCGCCTCCAAGTTCCCCTCCAAGTCACACACCATCCTGACTTGGAAGCATATCGCCGTTCCTTCATCGTCGCTGGGTCAAAATCCTGGAACTCCCTCCCTAACAGCACTGTGGGAGTACCTTCACCACACGGACTGCAGCGGTTCAAGAAGGTGGCTCACCACCACCTTCTCAAGGGCAACTAAGGATGGGCAATAAATGCTGGCCTTGCCAGCAACGCCCACATCTCATAAACGAATATAAAAACATTTAAAAATTGGATAGCGCTTTCAAAGAGCCGGCACAGGCACGATGGGCCGAATGGCCTCCTCCTGTGATGTATGATTCAATGAAAGTAGCACATGATCATGTGGTTGCCACAACGGCAGGACGCCTCAAAAAAAATACCACGTAACAATTCACAATGGATCT
This sequence comes from Somniosus microcephalus, assembly GCF_052327205.1. Taxonomy (NCBI): domain Eukaryota; kingdom Metazoa; phylum Chordata; class Chondrichthyes; order Squaliformes; family Somniosidae; genus Somniosus; species Somniosus microcephalus. The sequence continues at coordinate 20,897,656 of NC_141019.1, read as the reverse complement.
AATTGACTCCCTGCCCCTCTCCATTGGTTTATGTTGGCTTGCAGGGGGTGTGTATTCATGTCAATTAATTTTAAAATATATGCAACTCTTACAGTGACCTTTATTGGAGGCCTCCTGTAAAACATGAATTAATGAACCTTCTGGTCGTGCCAACAAAATGTTTAGGTTATTCTTGTAATGAAGGTGAGACTTGTTCTGTCTGTTGTTAAGTTCTTGTTTCGCCCTTGTCCCCAAATTAGTCTCCCAATACCATGCGCAAAGCTTGGCTACGAGAGCAAGCAAGGCCCTGGCTCCTGGGCCTGGTAGGCTGCATCTCATACATTGGCCACAAGGTGGTGCAAGAGAGAGAGACTTGTGGTAACACTCCAGAGGAAAGGCTTGCAATCACAACCCCTTGACCAACCACTCTATGCTGCTGACAGTCCATATTTGAAAATGTATTTGGCACTTTGCGAGAAGCACCCTTTAGAAATCAACCAAATTATTTTATCTCCCCCTCCTCTCCTGAAGTCACTGACTCTTGCTGGGGCCCAGTCTCAGGGACACCACCTCCCCTCACCCAAGTGGCCATTCTTCATGTGTAAGCTTAGAGTTTAGGCAAACTGTTTAACTATGGGGGGCATCACTGCCAAACCCAATCCTGAAGGGCCACGTGTTTTCCAGTAAAAATCACTGAAAAGCAATCGGGAGCACAAATCCTGGCTAACTTCCCCTCTCCCTACCCCTACATGCCAACTGGCAGTGTTTTACACAGGAACATTAGGAACAGGAGGTGGCTATTCAGCCTCTCTAGCCTGTTCCACCATTCAATTAGATCATAGCTGATCTTGATACCCTTAACTCACAAAAATCTATCAATCTCAGTCTTGAAAGCTCCAATTGACCCCCAGAATCCACAGCATTTTGGGGAGAGTGTTCCAGATTTCCACTACCCTTTGTGTGAAGAAGTGCTTCCTGACATCACCCCTGAACGGCCTGGCTCTAATTTTAAGGTTACGCCCCCTTGTTCTGGACTCCCCCCACCAGAGGAAAAAGTTCCTCTCTCTCTACCTTATCAAATCCTTTTAACATCTTAAACACCTCAATTAAATCACCCCTTAATCTTCTATACTCGAGGGAATACAAGCCTAGTCTATGGAACCTCTCCTCATAATTTAACCCTTTTAGCCCTGGTGTCATTTTGGTGAAGCTGCGCTGCCCCGCCTCCAAGGCCAGTATATCCTTCCTGATGTGCGGTGCCCAGAACTGAACACAGTGTCCAGATGGGGTCTAACCAGAACTTTATACAACTGAAGCATCACATCATCCCCCCTTTGTAGTCCAGCCCCCTCGAGATAAAGGCCAACATTCCATTGGCCTTTCTTTCTTTTCTTTTCTTTGCTTGCTTTCTTTAGCCTTTTTGTACCTGTCCACTAGTTTTAAATGATTTGTGTACCTGGACTCACAAGTCTCTTTGCTCCTCCACAGTTTCTAGTTTCCCACCATTTAGAAACGACTCCCCTTTCCTGAAGACACAGACTCCCTGCTGGAATACGGTTCCGCGGGCACTGACAATCATCTGGTCCCTCGCCCAAGCCATCATTCTTCCTACGCAGCAGGTTATTTGACCATGGTGGGCGGGTGGGCCGGGGGGAGGGGGGGGGGACAGCATGACAGAGGAGGAGGGGAAAAAACTGGAGAAAGAAAATACAATCCCACCAACAATGCTACAGTTTAACATAACCGATGATCAGCGTATTGTGAAAGTCGGGTTTATTTTGCGAAACAAAAGCAAAATACTGCAGATCTGAAATTCAAAACAGAAAATGCTGGAAACACTCAGCAGGTCAGGCAGCATCTGTGGAGAGAGAAACAGAGTTAACGATTCAGGTCGAGGACCTTTCGTCAGAACTGGAAAAAGTTTGCGAATTAACAGTTTTTAAGCAAATACAGAGCCAGGGAAAAGGGGAGAAAGGGGGGCAGGGGGAGGACGAAGGGGAAGGTCTGTGATCGGGTGGAGGGCAGGAGTGATTAAATGACTAAAGGGATGATGGTGCAAGGTGAAAGGAGATGGTAATGGGACCAGTAAAGAAACATGAGATGGGTGCGGAGGAGGTGTAAATGGTTACAGCGGAACCATTTATTTTGTGAGGACCGCTTCCTGTTTTTAAGGTATTCTCGGCCTTCCTGGTCTCCCAGTGCCATGGACCATCCAAAGCTGAGAGAACAGTGGATAATCTGCACCAAGTTCTGCTCCAATGCCGTTCTGAAAGCAGCTCAACAGGAGGTGAGTCCCCCTCTGATTTCCGTTCCTTCTCTCTTCTCAATGCCCCTCTCCACGATGCAGCTGTTCATCTTTCAGAGCTGCAGCCAGTATTGAGGAGGTGCTTCAACAGCCCCTGGGTTGTAGGAGCTCTGCAGCCTAGTAAGTGCACAAAAGAAAAGTTGAATATAAAGCCTGATTGCATATGTGCAATAAAGAGAAGTATAAAAGCAACTTGCTAAAATATGCATATTATGTTGCAGTGTAGTAGAAATGTACCAAAGCCGTGAAGCAGCCATGTTTGTCGTGGGCCGGGTGATGTAAGAAAACTACTAGGCACTTGGTCTAAGCGTTAAACAAAGCTTTAATCAACTGTTTTACAACATGGAGGTCTAGTTGTGTCCTGCACTAGTTCCTGTTTACAAAATGTCCTGAACAAGCTGGGCCCGTGCCCGAGTATTTATACTCTCCCTGGACAGCGCCACCAGCAGGCCGCTCAGTATTATTCCATAAGTCATTTCTACATGAATGGCAATATTCATGTCACCGAGTATTTCGTGGAATCATAGGGGTCGATTTTGAGTACCCTCACCTGGCGTTAACGGGACGATAACGGCCTCAAAATGGAGTAGGCCGCCTTCCCACCCTGTTAACACCGGCGATGCGGCCTGGCTCCATTTTGAAAGGGGCCTACCGCCAGGTGTCCAAAGCACCCGCCTGTTTCAGGCAATCGAGCCCCTTTAATGTAGGAATCGGGGCCCTATGATGTAACCCGGACCCCGATTGCCATTTTAGGTGGGAACTGGTTGGAACCTGCACGGTGCAGGTCCACGGGCGACGGAAGAGAAGAGACGTGACAAAGGTAAGTGCTCGATTCTTTTTGTGGACCCCAAAAGCCAAGCCCATAGGATCTTACAGCACAGAAGGAGGAGGCCAATCGGCCCATTCATGCCTCTGCTGGCTCTTTGAAAGAGTTATCCAATCAGTCTCACTCCCCAGACCCCTGCACAGTTTTCCATGTTAAGTATTTATCCAGTTCCCTTTGGAAAGTTACTGTTGAATTGGCCTCATTACTGCAGATTGATCAAAACAAAATGGCTGGAGTTGGGAAATGGAACCAGTAATTTCAAGGGATATTCTAAACATGGTTGTGAAGAACACATTTGTAAGTTTGGGAAAAGGCATCAGAGAAACCCGTCGCAAACATATTTACATCGTAACCAGAGCAATCCTTAACCATAGACCAGTACCAAAGAGGTTTTAAAGAACTAATGGCTTTAACGATATATTTCCTACTAGCAGGGGGTGCCCGGCGTTGCCAGGGCAATTTTGGGGCGCGCGGTTTTCCTTCCCCTCTGTCAGGCCCGGTGCCATTGTGATACTGGCGGTGCGGGGCCTAGCGCTTCAGGCCCGGCCGGGCTCTGGGGCCGAGACTGACCCCAGCTGAGCTGCCCCGCGGATCGCGTGGTTGACAGCCGGCCGCTGCTGATGACCCGCCCGCTGTGTGGAAACTCACCTGCCGCTCCCGGAGTCGCAATGTGGGGGTTTGTTTGGCTGGTGCTGTCCCTGTGGGGATGAAAAAAATGGCGGCGAAGTTTAGGGAGCGTGGACGATTATGTCCCGCCCGTGATGCATCAGGTCACTGAACTGTAGGATTGGTGAAGCAGCACGTCACTCAACGTTAATGAGAGGTAGGATTGGTCAACCGCTAATGAGTGGATTTTTGAGGATTTTTGAACGTTTTTTGTATACTGTCGGAGCAATTTTTGTCTGACCAAAAAGTACATATGCCTATGAGAGTCCCCTAATGATAAGCCTTCTTTTGATATAACATATGTGTAGGTACGCTTTATAACTTTTGATTGTATAGCCGGACAGACAGAAAGACAGAAAGACAGAAAGACGGAAAGACAGACGGAAAGAGAGACGGACCGTTTTATATATATAGATAATAATAATAATTATGAGAGAATATTGCAATAAATCACTCGGGTGAGCCGATGCCACAGCTTTCACTGCGCCTGCGAGCGGTAGCGTGAGCTGAAATCATTTTTAAGGAATTCAGAGTGGATCAAAAAATAACATTCGAGCAAAGCCTGGTCACACCTGACTTGCCTGGAGGTAGGAGTAAGGGAAAATCTGCCCATTAACCCAAAGCCCTGTTATATATTCAAATGTTTTAAAGTTAATAACTTTAATAAAGTTTATAAAGTTAAACACCCCTCCTCTAAGTGCAACTTAAGAAAGACATCAGACGTTGCAATCAATGGATGGCGACACTGCATTATCGGCAAACGTTAAATTACCCCTCCACCCACCCATAAGTGTAAAATGGTTTCACTGCTGGTGTGCAACCCTGAGAATTAACGGGGGGGAAACAGAAACGACAAATCTTTTAGATTTGAATTATTTTGAAGATGCAGGCCAATTATTCAGCTGGATTATCAGTCATTTGCCACATGAAATTGTTTATTTGTATGCGGGCATGTGTGTGGGTGTCTGTGTTTGACACAGAATCAGGAGGGCGCTGTGAAATGCATGATTAGAAAGTGATTCTGACACAAAGCACTGTTTTTTTTAATTAAACAGGTATCACTAGAAGTGCTCAGCGCTTGTACGAGGATCAAGATGATGTGTATTAAACCCGGGCCAAGTGACAGCTCGGTTTAGAAAGCCGTAAGTCAGAATAATGCAATTAAAGCAGGCAATTTAAACCCAATCAGTTTTTCAGGGAGTAGCTCTGATATATAATGCAGAAAAACCCGCTTGACAAAAGGCAAAATGATTTTGTAATTGAAGGTAAGTTCTACATCTCTGCCCTTTCCTTCACGTTGTGTGATGTTCCTGAATGACTAAACCCGACCTTCTCAATTGCTGCTGACTTTTTCTACCCTTCTTCTCGCCTGAAGGCACTGACTCCACGAGTGCTGGCTGTCCTCCAGTAACTCGCCCGGGAAACCGTTTGCGCGAAGCGAGGCGGCAAATGTTGGTGGGCTATTCAGCCGCATGGGGCATCACAGTCGAATGGGAACCTGCCCTCCCCCAGTACACACGTGCGCACTGTCCTGCAGTGGCTGCTGGACAACGATCAGGAACGGGGACCCCAGTTGATCAGAAATAACAACAGAAAATGCTGGGAAAAACTCAGCAGGCCAGGCAACATCCGTGGAGAGAGAAATAGAGTCAACGTTTCAGGTCGAAGACCTTTCCTCAGGACCCAGTTGATCAGGCCTGGGGGGCGGTGCCAGTTTCTCTCACAGCCCCAGGGGGCGCTGGCTGAGACGAGCTAACGCAGCATGGACCAAGAATCAAACCCGGGACCTTCTAGCTAGTGTGGCTTAATACCGCACTGGGAGTGCGTCCCCAGCCACTGCACCATTGCGGGAGCCTAGATTTATTCCATGTCCCTCCAGGTGAACAGTAATGGATAGCAGGTGCCTGCAATACAACTGCCCTAATTTCCTTGTGTGTTCATATGATATTGAAAAGCGAATTTCTTGGTGCCGTGATCTATGATGAAATGATTTTTCCATTGTATTCCTGTCTCAGTACCATGGAAAAATCCATCCAAGGTGTTTTAACTCGCTCGCTGAACCTTGCTGGCTGTGTCTCAGTCCTCCTGTTGTATTTATTTGACTGGGTGTCCATTTCTGTCTGATTATGCGTCTCTAAAGCACTTTGGGACGTTTTACTATGTTGAAGGAGTTATATAAATGCAAGTGATGTGTTTGACTGGTACCGACTTGTACTTCAGCTTAAGTAACAACAGAAAACGCTGGAAAAATTCAGCAGGCCAGGCAACATCCGTGGAGAGAGAAACAGAGTTAACGTTTCAGGTCGAAGGCCTTTCGTCAGAACTGAGTTCTTCAGTTCTGAAGAAGGGTTTCGACCTGAAACGTTAACTCTGTTTCTCTCTCCACGGATGCTGCCTGGCCTGCTGAATTTTTCCAGCGTTTTCTGTTGTTACTTCGGATTTCCAGCATCCGCAGTATTTTGCTATCGCACTTCAGCTTCTTGTGTTTTGCCATCCAGCTGTATATAGTGCAATTTAGATCATTTTTGTACTTTTCACTGGTTTCCACCGCCCCGCCCTGTCCTGTCCTCACATGTTGTAGCTATTACTAACGCAAAAATTCTTAAAATCAAAGGTTGAAAAATAAATAAACAACCCAGCAGCTCCTGGACATTTTTCCCCTTTGCTGGAACACTGAGACGGTGATTCCTTCAGAGAGTTTCCTCTTTGACGTAATAAAGACTCACTGCGCACTTGGTTGTACATAAAGCAAGACTTTAATCGACTTGTAACAAAACATGGAGGTCTAGTTAGTAGTCACTAGCTTCCTGTTTCCAGATTGTCTCTGGCCAAATTGGGCCCACGCCCGAGTATTTATACTCCTCGGACGGCGCCCTCAGCTGGCCGTTCAGTAGTACTTCCTGAGTTACTTCTTGTAGAAGTTGCGATTTATGATTTATGACACTCTTATTGTTTAATCACCCTGTAGAAATGGAGTCTCGATGTGGAGGAGTCTGTGCAGAGAGAAAGAAAGAACTTGCATTTATATAGCGCCTTTCACAAACTCAGAAGTCCCAAAGTGCTTTGCAGCCAATGAGGTGTAGTCACTGTTGTAATGTGGGAAACGCAGCAGCCAATTTGCGCACAGCAAGCTCCCACAAACATCAATGTGATAACGACCTGATAATCTGTTTTAGTGATGTTGATGATTGAGGGATAGATATTGGCCAGGACACCGGGGAGAACTCCCCTGCTCTTCTTCAAAATAGTGCCGTGGGATCTTTTACATCCACCTGAGAGAGCAGACAGGGCTCAGTTTAATGTCTCATCCACAAGACGGCACCTCCGACAGTGCTGCACTCCCTCAGCACTGCACTGCAGTGTCAGCCTGTATTACATGCTCAAGGCTCTGAAGTGGGACTCAAACCCACAACCTTCTGAACCCACTAACCCAGAATTCGTCTGCCTCCCTTGCCTAATCCAGCTTCAATAGTAAAGAAGAATCTACGAGTGGTTCCCGTTTACTCGTGTTAAAGTCCTGATAGGGGAATGTATTAAGCACAAAATTCCACACCTTTGGACTTCCTGTGGCAAATATGCCTAAGCAGAGGTGGCGTTAGAGCAGTGGAGTGTGGAAGTGAACTAAACCAGACACACCAACGCATTGGGACCGTGGAGGAGATGTGCCAGAGTCCCAGAGAGACCCAAAATGTGCAGAAAACCCAAGTCTGGCCTGAAATGCATGGATGAAAATCTGAAGTTGAAAATCTTAAAGAACAATCACCTTCACTTCATGCTATTGCCCGCATGCTAGCTCGACACGAATACTGCGCAGGTCTTTGAAAGGCTGTGTGGAACGGGCAGGTTAAGCAGCACGATTGGCATTATCTCGCACGTCCTACTCCATTGTAGTTACACATTACCGCATAAGATATTGGAAAAGAGGAAGTGTGAATATTCCTGTTGAGTGAGGTACGGTAATATTTGCATAATTTGTCAATTAAAATGCAAAATAATTAAAAGCTTGCCATGACTATGATCCATGCTTTTATATAAAAGGATTACAAGATTTTGTATTATCATATGTCTGCTGTTGACCCATTGATCTCACACTTTCCTCACAATTCCAGGTAATTAATAGCCTGTTCCAGGAATCAGAAGATATGTGATAAGCTGTATCAATGCGCGTTGCCACAAACAGAACTTTTAACACAGGCTGCAATTTTATTTCCTGAAAGCAGAAGGCCTTGCAGTACGAGGCCGAGAGCCTGAATCGAAACAATGGAGGCGAACACACTGTGCAACCACATTCACCGGGTGTGGCAGGTTTCCGCTCATTAAGTACCTCGCTAGTACTTAACCAGTGGATCAGAAGTGTGACTGCAAAAGAAAGACTTGCACTTCTATAGCGCCTTTCACAACCACCAGACGTCTCAAAGCGCTTTACAGCTTTTTGAATTGGAGTCACTGTTGTAATGTGGGAAACGCGGCAGCCAATTTGCGCACAGCAAGCTCCCACAAACATCTGAGGAAGGATGTTCTTGCCATGGAAGGAGTGCAGCGAAGATTCACCAGGCTGATACCTGGGATGGTAGGAATGACGTATGAGGAGAGATTGGGTCGATTGGGCTTGTACCCGCTGGAGTTTAGAAGAATGAGAGGGGATCTCATTGAAACTTATAAAATTCTGACAGGACTGGACAGACTAGATGCAGGAAGGATGTTCCCGATGGTTGGGGAGTCCAGAACCAGGGGTCACAGTCTAAGGATAAGGGGTAAGCCATTTAGGACAGAGATGAGGAGGAATTTCTTCACCCAGAGAATGGTGAACCTGTGGAATTCTCTACCACAGAAGGCAGTAGAGGCCAATTCATTAAATATATTCAAGAAGGAGTTGGATATATTTCTTAAGGCTAAAGGGATCAAGGGGTATGGGGAGAAAGCAGGGACCGGGTACTGAATTTGGATGATCAGCCATGATCGCATTGAATGGCGGAACAGGCTCGAGGGGCCGAATGGCCTACTCCTGCTCCTATCTTCTATGTTTCTGTTTCAATGTGTTAATGACCAGATAATCTGCTTTTGTTGTGTTGGTTGAAGGATAAATATTGGCCAGGACACCGGGGAGAACTCCCCTGCGCATCTTCAAAATAGTGCCATGGGATCTTTTACGTCCACCTGAGAGAGCAGGCAGGGCCTCGATTTAACGTCGCATCTGAAAGACGGCACCTCTGACAGTGTGGCACTCCCTCAGCACTGCACTGGAGTGGAGTGTCAGCCTAGATTGTGTGCTCAAGTCTTTGGAGTGTGACTTAAACCCACAACCGTCTGACTCTGAGGCGAGGGTGCTACCCACTGGGCCACAGCTGACACTGTTGGCCCGTTCTCATTTGCTCTGTTGCCTGCATAATCCGATGACATCCTGCGAGTTTGTTAGGACATCCAGAATTAAAAAGTAACAATTCCTTTAATGCACAAAGCAGAATTTAATGTCTGTGTTTGCGTGTCGGTGTGTGTGCATATATGTGTGTGTATGTACATAGTATTACATAGACTGTACAGCACAGAAACCGGCCATTCGGCCCCACAGGTCCATGCCGGTGTTTATACTCCACACAAGCCTCCTCCCACCCCTCTTCATCTCACCCCATCAGCATATCCTTCTTTTCCTTTCTCCCTCATGTGTTTATCTAGCTTCCCCTTAAATGTATCTATACTATTCACCTCAACCACTCCCTGTGGTAGCGAGTTCCACATTCTCACCACTCTCTGGGTAAAGAAGTTTCTCCTGAATTCCCGATTGGATTTATTAGTGACTCTCTTATATTGATGGCCCCTAGTTCTGGTCTCCCCCACAAGTGGAAACATCTTCTCTACGTCTACCCTATCGAAACCCTTTATAATTTTAACAACCTCTATCAGGTCACCCCTCAGCCTTCTCTTTTCTAGAGAACAGAGCCCCAGCCTGTTCAATCTTTCCTGATAGGTATAACCTCTCAGTTCTGGTATCATCCTTGTAAATCTTTCTTGCACCTTCTCCAGTGCCTCTATATCCTTTTTATAGTATGGAGACCAGAACTGTGCACAGTGCTCCAAGTGGGGTCTAACCACGGTTGGATACAAGTTTAACATAATTTCCCTGCTTTTCAATTCTATCCCTCTAGAAATGAACCACGTGTGCATGTGTGCGTGCTTGCTATTCGTGAATTTTTCAATCTGCCTCAGGCAACTCCTCAGGGCCATTTTAGCCAAGTAGATCAAAGCATTAAGACAGATGCAGTTCTCTGTAGCCTTGCTCTGAGAATGTTGTGCAGGTGGATTTATCCGGAGTTGCCTGTGTCGTACACCATTTGTTTCGTTTTGTGAATCTGTTTTATTCGATTTTATGCATCATTAGGCATTGGGTGGACAATCATTGTGTCCTCATATTGTTCCTATAAATGCTGACAGATTCAATACCTGCAGTCACTGTAACCCTCCGACCAAGGAGTGGGCACATTTTCCATTTAAACATTTGAAAAAAGTAAAAATGTGTTAAACATCAAGCCACACGGTTGCTGTGACAACAACTTGCTTCGGTATAGTAAGGATCATGCCAATACCCTTACTGATTTCTAAAGGAAGAGTGATTAGCCAAGGATCTTGGCCTCCCTTATCCATGAATTGGGTACAGCATTTCTCCCCGTTTCACTGTTGAGCACCCAGGAAATACTGTGGCAATCTCCACATGGTCGTCACTTATCCACTTCCGAAGGATGAGAGGGAGGATGAACTGCTGGAATTTAAAGCCAAGACATGCTGACCCCAAGCCCAGTCCTCAACGAACTCAGCTATTCAACCTTGCTCAAGTGCAAGGGGCAATCTGTCTCACTTGCTTTCTTTCCCCTTCTAAAAATCCTTCCGGGGTTCGATCATTTCTCCGCCTGATACAATATTCTGTTCATCTAGCCCATAATGTGAGGCCTTAGTTTTGTTTTCTCACCAGCAGTCTGTATGTCGTTTTGATATGGGACTCTCTCGTTCCAGATCTTCCTACTGGTGTCTTTCTTGGATTTCCACCTTCCGTCACAATCCTCTATCAAATGACTATAAATCTGCTTTGAAGTTACCTTGACCCCTTTGTCTAACTCCTGTTTCTTGCCATGCAATTCACAAGATAGACACAAATGCGGGAGGCCATTCAGCCCATTTTAGATTGTGGCTCTTCTCTGCACTGCCGCTCGGGCCTGAATGTCTCCCCGTGAATTAGTGACCAGAACTGGACACAGTGCTCAATGTGGGTCTGACCAGCACTGGACACTGTACACTAGGTGGGTCTGACCAGAACTGGACACAGTGCTCAAGGTGGGTCTGACCAGAACTAGACACAGTGCTCAAGGTGGGTCTGACCAGCACTGGACACAGTGCTCAAGGTATGGTCTGACCAGAACTGGACACAGTGTTCAAGGTGGGTCTGACCAGAACCGGACACAGTGCTCAAGGTGGGTCTGACCAGAACTGGACACAATGCTCAAGGTGGGTCTGACCAGAACTGGACACAGTGCTCAAGGTGGGTCTGACCAGAACTGGACACAGTGCTCAAGGTGGGTCTGACCAGAACTGGACACAGTGCTCAAGGTGGGTCTGACCAGAACTGGACACAATGCTCAAGGTGGGTCTGACCAGAACTGGACACAGTGCTCAAGGTGGGTCTGACCAGAACTGGACACAGGGCTCAAGGTGGGTCTGACCAGAACTGGACACAGTGCTCAAGGTGGGTCTGACCAGAACTGGACACAGTGCTCAAGGTGAGTCTGACCAGAACTGGACACAGTGCTCAAGGTGGGTCTGACCAGAACTGGACACAGTGCTCAGGGTGGGTCTGACCAGAACTGGACACAAAGCTCAAGGTGGGTCTGACCAGAACTGGACACTGTGCGCAAGGTGGGTCTGACCAGAACTGGACACAGTGCTCAAGGTGGGTCTGACCAGAACTGGACACAGTGCTCAAGGTGGGTCTGACCAGAACTGGACACCGTGCTCAAGGTGGGTCTGACCAGAACTGGACACAGTGCTCAAGGTGGGTCTGACCAGAACTGGACACCGTGCTCAAGGTGGGTCTGACCAGAACTGGACACAGTGCTCAAGGTGGGTCTGACCAGAACTGGACACAGTGCTCAAGGTGGGTCTGACCAGAACTGGACACAGTGCTCAAGGTGGGTCTGACCAGAACTGGACACAGTACTCAAGGTGGGCCTGACCAGAACTGGACACAGTGCTCAAGGTGGGTCTGACCAGAACTGGACACAGTGCTCAAGGTGGGTCTAACCAGAACTGGACACCGTGCTCAAGGTGGGTCTGACTAGAACTGGACACAGTGCTCAAGGTGGGTCTGACCAGAACTGGACACAGTGCTCAAGGTGGGTCTGACCAGAACTGGACACAGTGCTCAAGGTGGGTCTGACCAGCACTGGACACAGTGCTCAAGGTGGGTCTGACCAGAACTGGACACAATGCTCAAGGTGGGTCTGACCAGAACTGGACACAATGCTCAAGGTGGGTCTGACCAGAACTGGACACAGTGCTCAAGGTGGGTCTGACCAGCACTGGACACAGTGCTCAAGGTGGGTCTGACCAGAACTGGACACAATGCTCAAGGTGGGTCTGACCAGAACTGGACACAGTGCTCAAGGTGGGTCTGACCAGAACTGGACACAGTGCTCAAGGTGGGTCTGACCAGAGCTGGACACAGTGCTCAAGGTGGGTCTGACCAGAACTGGACACAGTGCTCAAGGTGGGTCTGACTAGAACTGGACACAGTGCTCAAGGTGGGTCTGACCAGAACTGGACACAGAACTCAAGGTGGGTCTGACCAGAACTGGACACAGTGCTCAAGGTGGGTCTGACCAGAACTGGACACAGTGCTCAAGGTGGGTCTGACCAGAACTAGACACAATGGTCAAGGTGGGTCTGACCAGAACTGGACACAGTGCTCAAGGTGGGTCTGACCAGAACTGGACACAGTGCTCAAGGTGGGTCTGACCAGAACTGGACACAGTGCTCAAGGTGGATCTGACCAGAACTAGACACAGTGCTCAAGGTGGGTCTGACCAGAACTGGACACAGTGCTCAAGGTGGGTCTAACCAGAACTGGACACAGTGCTCAAGGTGGGTCTCACCAGCACTAGACACAATGCTCAAGGTGGGTCTGACCAGAACTGGACACAGTGCTCAAGGTGGGTCTCACCAGCACTAGACACAATGCTCAAGGTGGGTCTGACCAGAACTGGACACAGAACTCAAGGTGGGTCTGACCAGAACTGGACACAGTGCTCAAGGTGGGTCTGACCAGAACTGGACACAGTGCTCAAGGTGGGTCTGACCAGAACTGGACACAGTGCTCAAATTGGGTCTGACCAGAACTTGACACTGTACTCAAGGTGCAGTGTGACTGTTTGAATATGGCTTCCTTGGACTTATCCTATATGGTTTTGGCTATATAGTTCAGCATTCTTTTTATCTTTCTGAACACTGCTCTGCAAGGCTGGACATGTCGAGTGTTGAGTCTACTAAAACCCCTGGATTTCTTTCGACTTCCTCCATAGCTATTTCAACACCTTTCGCGGAGTGTGTGTGTCACTCATTTTTCTTTGTACGTGCAATAAATTTCGTCTGCCACTTCCATACTTTGTCTAATTGATTCTCTAAGTCTTTGTCAGCTGTGGCTCAGTGGGTAGCACACTCGCCTCTAAGTCAGAAGGTTGGTGAAGTCCCACTCCAGAGACTTGAGTACAAAATCTAGGCTGACGCTCCAGTGCAGTGCTGAGGGAGTGCTGCACTGTCGGAGGTGCCATCTTTCAGATGAGATGTTAAACCGAGGCCCCGTCTGCTCTCTCAGGTGGGTGTAGAAGATCCCACAGCACTATTTTGAAGAAGAGCAGGGGGGTTATCCCCGGTGTCCTGACCAATATTTATCCCTCAACCAACATAACAAAAAACAGATTATCTGGTCATTATCTCATTGCTGTTTGTGGGAGCTTGCTGTGTGCAAATTGGCTGCCACGTTTCCCACATTACAGCAGTGACAATACTTCATTGGCTGTGAAGCACTTTGAGACGTCCGGTGGTCGTGAAAGGTGCTATGCAAATGCAAGTCTTTCTTTTCTTTTAGCTATCTCCTCGTTTGGTATTGTCCACAAATTTGACCAGTTTGCACTGAGCTTCTGCATCCAACCGGCGAACATAAATTCGAATCGATACATTTGATTTGACGACAAGTTTGTCATCTGCAGTAATTAGCATTTCTTCCAAGCATCTACTGGTACTGTACCATTTCTGCCCTTTCCTGTCTTCTCTCAGCTGCTGACTGATTGCTGTATATTTTAGATTCTTCATTAACAATTTCCAGCATTGTCCCTTTTTCTGTTCTGCCTACCACTTCTTTGACGTAAGTGGGTCAAGGAGCACCAACACTTCAAGACTTCCTCCCCTAAAGCCCTCTGGTGCCTTGCCCAAAGTGGGCAATCTTCATGAGTTGGCTGGGGATCCCGTTCCTGATCGCTAACCGGCGACTTCTGGACATTGGCGTTGGACAGATTGGGGCTCGTGTGTGACTCTCCTCCACATATATCCTGCCAACACTCACTGTCCAGGGGACATGGGGCAAGGTGACTGGTGCCCTCAGGAAGGGTATTCCAACAATGAGTCGACACCTTCAGGAGAGGAGGGAAAGGGGGAGAAACTTGAAAGGAAAAAATAAAAGAATATTGCAACCGGCTCTAGTGACAAAAAACCAAAGCCCAAATCTAAATTTGAAGAAATCCCAGTTCAGTAATGTCTGAAATATAACTTATGGATGCCTATCACCAGAGAAAGACATTTCACTGGATGCATCAATGGAAAATTTCAAAACTGAGATCGGTAGATTTCTGTTCGGTTAAGGGTAGTAAGGGTTACGGGACCAAGGCGGGTAGATGGAGTTAAGATACAGATCAGCCATGATCAAATTGAAAGGCGGAACAGACTCGAGAGGCTGAATGGCCTCCTCCTGTTCCTATGGGAGAAGGGAACAGAGGGATAAGGGGGCAGGGCGGGAAGATGCAATTCGAGTGGGAGGAGGCTTGTGTGGAGTATGAACACCGGCATAGACCAGTTAGTCCGAATGGCCTGTTTCTGTGCTGTAAACTCGCCGCTAAAAGGGTCATTGAACCCACTTTCTTCCCCCCCCCCCTGCCACCCAAAAAATAGGATTTAACATACATTCCTTCAGGAAAAGAACTAAGTGACAGCGCCCTCCCCTAATTTGTTGAGCAATGTCTATGTGTAATCACAGCTTCGGTCTGCATCATACAGCCACGAGCCACCCACACCATTGTGACTCAGGGTCACGCCCTTCCCAGTTTGGTATCATTCGGGTTTTATGACTGGGATGTTCAGAAATTTGTAAAATGTAGATCTGGGCAGCAACTGTCTGGCTTTTAAGATAGAAGCCTTTATTTGTTTGCCCCATCACCCTCCCCTACCCCGCCACACAGGCCCCCGCCAACCCCACCAGACCTTACTTGGTAATGGCCGGGGGTGGCTGAGTCATGAGAGCCAAAAGCTCCCAAGTTCAATTGGCCATCTCTGCTGAATAACTGACCTCAGCCAAGGCAGTAGTTGGACAACCATGATTGATCTCAGCACCCCTGGATCAGTGAGGAGTGTCTGCTCCTGATTCCTATCTGGTGACTCCTGTAGGAAAGGGTGTCGGGTGAGGACGCCAACAACAACAGCTTGCATTTATATGGCGCCTTTAAAGTAGTAAAACGTCCCAAGGCGCTTTGTTATAAATCTCATCATCATAAAGAAACTACTCATGAAATAACACTGGACGGCCAGCTGGTGGCGCCGTCCAAGGAGTATAAATACTCGGGCATGGGCCCAGCTTACCAGGGACATTTTGTAAGACAGGAACTAGTGAAGTACAACTAAACCTCCATGTTCTGAAACAAGTTGATTAAAGCTTTGCTTTACACTCAAACCAAATGCGTAGTGAGTTTTATTACGTCACGCTTTATGGGAAAATTTGACACCGAGCCACATAAGGAGATATTAGGACAGGTGGCCAAAAGCTTGGTCAAAGAGGTAGGTTTTAAGGAGTGTCTTAAAGGAGGAGGGAGAGGGAGAGAGGCGGAGAGGTTTAGGGAGGGAATTCCAGAGCTTAGGGCCCAGGGAGCTGAAGGCACGGCCACCAATGGTGAGGCAAAGGGAGTAAGGTATGCACAAGAGGCCAGAGTTGGAGGAACACAGAACTCTCGGAGGGTTGTCGGGCTTGAGCGTCCCTGATTATGATCACTCAACAATTGGTGGCCGTGCCTTCTGTTGCCTGGGCCCTAAGCTCTGGAATTCCCTCCCTAAACCTCTCCGCCTCTCTACCTCTCTTTCCTCCTTTAAGACGCTCCTTAAAACCTACCTCTTTGACCAAGCTTTTGGTCACCTGCCCTAATTTCTCCATATGTGGCTTGGTGTCAAATTTTTTGTCTTATAATATTCCTGTGAAGCTCCTTGGGACGTTTTACTATGTTAAAGGCGCTATATAAATACAAGTTGTTGTTGTTGTTGTTGTTGGAGGTTAGTAACATAACATAGAGATAGGAACAGGAGTAGGCCATTCGGCCCTTCGAGCCTGCTCCGCCATTCAATGAGATCATGGCTGATCCTCGTCTGAGATCATAGCTGATCTTACCAGTTCAGTACCCCGTCCCCGCCTTTTCTCCGTAACCCTTAATCCCCTTAGCCTTCAGAAATATATCCAATTCTCTCTTGAAAATATTTATTGTATTAGCCTTCACAGCCCTCTGTGGCAGGGAATTCCACAGGCTCACCACTCTTTGAGTGAAGAAATTCTTCCTCATCTCTGTTTTAAATGATTTGCCCGCTATTTTTAGACTGTGGCCCCTGGTTCTGTGCTCCCTGGCCATTGGAAACATTCTCTCTGAATTCAGCCTGTCCAGGCCTGCCATAATTTTATATGTTTCGATGAGATCCCCTCTCAATCTTCTAAACTCCAGTGAGTACAAGCCCAAACTATTTAATCTCTCTTCGTAGGTCATTCCCGCCATTCCAGGTATCAGCCTGGTGAATCGCCGTTGCACTCTTTCCATGGCAAGAACATCCTTCCGCAGATGGGGCGACCAAAACTGTACACAATACTCCAGATGCGGTCTCACCAGCACCTTGTACAGCTGTAGTAAGGTATCCCTATTCCTATACTCGAACCCCCTTGATATGAAGGCCAACATACCATTTGCCTTCTTAATCGCCTGTTGCACCTGCATGCTCTCCTTCAGTGACTGGTGCACAAGAACACCCAGGTCCCTCTGCACTTCCCCATCTCCCAATCTATTGCCATTTAGATAATAATCTACCCTCCTGTTTTTACCCCCAAAGTGGATAACCTCGCATTTATCCACATTATAGTGCATCTGCCACGTATCCGCCCATTCCCCCAACCTGTCCAAATCGCACTGTAGCCTCCTGACATCCTCATCAGAGCCCACCCCTCCTCCTAGTTTAGTGTCGTCAGCGAATTTGGAAATATTGCATCCAATTCCCTGATCCAGATCATTTATATATATTGTGAACAGCTGGGGTCCCAGGACAGATCCTTGCGGCACCCCGCTGGTCACTGCCTGCCACTCTGAAAACGAGCCGTTTATTCCAACTCTCTGTTTTCTATCCGCCAGCCAGTTCTCTATCCACGTTAATACTTTGCCCCCAATCCCATGAGCCTTAATTTTGCATGACAATCTTTTGTGTGGAACCTTATCGAAGGCTTTCTGGAAGTCAAGGTACACCACATCCACTGGCTCTCCCCCATCTATTTTACCAGTTACTTCCTCAAAAAATTCCAGCAGATTAGTCAAACACGATTTACCCTTTGTAAATCCATGTTGACTCTGTCCGATCCTTTCCCCATTTGTCAAGTGCTCCGCTATTTTATCCTTAATAATGGACTCTAGCATTTTGCCCACAACCGATGTAAGGCTTACTGGTCTATAATTCCCTGCTTTCTCTCTACCCCCCTTTTTAAATATTGGGGTAACATTAGCTACCCTCCAATCCACGGGTACTGTTCCCGAATCAATGGAGTTCCGGAAGATGATCCTTAGAGCATCTGCTATCTCCAGGGCCACCTCCTTAAGTACCCTAGGATGTAGTTTATCAGGCCCCGGGGATTTGTCGGCCTTCAGTCCCCTCAACTTACCCAACACCATATCCCTAGAGATACTAATTTCTGTCAGCTCCTCCCTCTCATTAGTCCCTATGTTTGCCGATATTCCTGGGAGGTTATTTGTGTCCTCCTTTGTGAATACAGAACCAAAGTATGAGTTTAATTGGTCTGCCATTTCCTTATTCTCCATTATATATTCTCCCGAATCGGACTGCAGGGGACCGACTTGGGATTTTACCAGTCTTTTCCTCCTGATATACCGATAAAAGCTTTTGCAGTCTGTCTTTATTTTTGCTGCAAGTTTACTTTCGTATTCTATTTTCCCCTTCCTGATTAATCCCTTTGTCCTCTTCTGCTGTATCCTGTACTGCCCCCAATCTTCCGGTCTGGTGCTTTTTTTTGCCAGTTGATATGCCCTTTTTTTTGATTTTATGCTGTCCCTAATTTCCCTCGTTATCCACGGTTGAGTCACCTTTTTAGGTTTATTTTTATGCCAAACCGGTATAAACATGTTCTGGAATTCTTCCATTCTATCTTTGAATGCTTGCCATTGTCTATCCACTGTCAATCCCCCCAGAAACACCACCCAATCAATCTTACCCAATTCCCGTCTCATACCCTCGTAATTCCCTTTATTTAAGTTCTGGACCTTAGTCTCTGATTCAATTTCCTCACTCTCCATCTCGACTGAGAGCTCGATCATATTATGATCGCTCTGACCCAAGGGGCCTCGTACAAGAAGATTGGTGATAAGTCCCTTCTCATTGCACAATACCCAGTCTAAAATGGCCTGATCTCGAGTCGGCTCCTCGACATATTGGTCCAGATAACCGTCCCGAAAACATTCCAGGAATTCCTCCTCCTCAGAATTTTTACTAATTTGGGTAGTCCAATCAATATGTAAATTAAAGTCACCCATGATGACAGCTGTGCTCTTATCGCACGCTTCTCTAATTTCCCTTTTTATGCCTTCCCTCACCTCCATATTACTATTTGGAGGCCTATATATCACACCCACTAACGTTTTTCTCCCCTTGCTATTTCTCATTTCTACCCATACAGATTCCGTTTCATCCGAGTTAATATCCTTCCTTTCCATTGCATTAATCCCCTCCTTTACCAGCAATGCTACCCCACCTCCCAGGTAGCATTGCTGGTACCTGGCTCAGTTGTGATGCCTCACAAGATCAAACAGCCTGCCAACACTCACTGTCCAGGCTCACACATGAGGAATGCTACTTAAGTGTTGTGCCAAAGGGCAACGGGCACCCACGGACCTGTACCCCAGCAAGAGTTGGCACTTCCGGGGGTGGGTAGGCGGGAGAAAATTGCCATTTTCTCCTCTTCACTGCTGTGAACCGTGAGGTGCACACGTTTCAGTTATTACAGGTTTCCTGTGAATTTTCAGCAGCAGCAAAGCAAATCTGAGAACTGAAGCCCTGATCCCACCCCCTGCCCTCTGTCTGGTTTTGAGTTTGGCAAAAGGTGAGAACTGTGCTGGAATGAATTACAGTAAAAAGCAGAGAAAAGACTTGCATTTCTATAGCACCTTTCACAACCTCAGACCGTTCCAAAGTACTTTACAGCCAATGAAGTACTATTTGAAGCATAGTCACTGTTGTAATGTGGGAAACACGGCAGCCAACTTGCACACAGCAAGCTCCCACAAACAGCAATTAGGTAATGGCCTAGAAATTTGGTGGAGGCCCAACCGGGGCGCCAAGCTCACCTGGGCGCCGGAATTACCGCTGCAAACGGAGCAGTTGCACCCGCCGAAAATTCAGCTTGAGCGCCCCAAGAGGGACGCGGGGCGCTGCTCGAGGCGCCCCGTGTCCCTCTTGGGGCGCTGAAACTGAATATCGCAGCACAACGTGCCGCAGCACCACACGCTGCAGCACGGCGTGCTGCGGTACTGCAGGCCTTCCTCCCCTTCTTAAGGGGGAGGGGCCTGCACCAGCGCGATGACCGATCGCGAGTGCTGGCAAAAGAGCCGCCCCGCACCTCCACCGGTAGGCCCCGTGAACCGGGCGCGATTTGCAAACGGCGTTACAGAGGTGGGCGCTACCAAGTATCGCAATCGGGGCGGTAGCGGGGCGCTGCACACACTGATGACGGCACAGCGCTACAGGCTAACGCCGCCATTAGCGCCTGCTAAATATCACGGGATGCATTGCCAGTGGCGCTAAAGCCACCGAGTGCCCTCTTTAGGCACAGCCCACCAAATTTCTAGGCCAATGAGTTTTAGTGATGTTAGTTGAGGAATAAGTATTGGCCCCAGAACACTGGGGATAACTCCCCTGCTCTTCTTCGAAATAGTGCCGTGGGATCTTTTACATCCATCTGAGAGAGCAGACAGGGCCTCAGTTTAACATCTCATCGGAAAGATGGCACCTCTGACAATGCAGTGGTCCCTTAGCACTGGACTGGAGTGTCAGCCTAGATTATGTGCTCAAGTCTTTGGAGTGGGACTTAAACCCACAACCTTCTGAGACTCAGAAGTGAGTGTGCTGCCCACTGAGCCACCAGGCTGTCTCTGAAACAGCTCTCACGTCCCGGATATTTCTCTTCAGTATTCAGGAGCAGGCTGCACATCTGCAGTAAGACTAAACAGAACATAAATAAATGCCACTTCTCATAAACACATTAATGATTCATTTCCTCTGCATTGCCTCTTGGTCTCTCCACTGCAATGTTTACCGAATCGGAACCAAAGCAGAAAGTGCTGGAAGCACTCAGCAGGTCAGGCGGTGTCTGCGGAGGATATGCCATCCTTCAGAACTGGAGGGTATCACGGACAAACGGCATTGAGAAAGGAACAGAATGAAGGAAAGGGGGTGAGGGCGGAAAAACCCCCCAACAAGCACAACGGCCACACATAGGAAAAGAAACCGAATGAGCCGTAAAGTGAAGAATAGGGGTTGCCAACCCTCCCTGGGGTCTCCAGGAATGAAAGATCAATCTCCTGGGCACGGCTGCGAGCAATCCGGGAGAACAAAAATCACGGGGCCGTTAAGCAACATTGTGTGCTGTTGTCATTTTCTTTGAACACCTTTGTTTAATAGTCAGCAAAAATATTGGAGATGGGGGGATAACAAGGGCTGTTTGGAGGCCAGAGTTGGAGACCCGAGTCGACAACAGGAGATAGTTAAATGGCAGAAATGTGGAAGGATTTCTATCGCAATCTCCACAGCTGCCACCTGACCTGCTGAGTGATTCCGTTTTTTGTTTCAGACTTCCAGCCTCGGCAGTATTTTGCTTTTCGTCCAATTACCTTGCATTTAAATTTGATTGCAAACCTCGCCTTTGGGCTCTTTGTTAATTCAGCACATTTGCTTAAAAGTGTGAATTAAATCTAATTATAGTTTACTTCCAGAAATGATTAACTAGAAACAAACTCAAATAGCAGTAAAACATAGATTAGCTTGTGCAGTATGGTCAAACCAACCAACTCCCAACAAGCTCCATTCCAACTACTTCCTGTGAGGTGCAGAATTCCCCCAATAATTTAGCTGAACCCATATTAGTAGGCTAAAATCTGCCTGCTTCTAAACAATACTTCAATTATTAATCTAGTCCAGTGACTTTCAAACTATTCTGTGCGGGGGAGTCCCTGCCTGGGGAACCTGCTGCAACCCTGAGGAACCCACTCCCAGGGCCCCTCCTGCAAATATTCCCTCGGCACCCCCTTTAAATGTCGACGGGCTCCCAGGAACCCCCTGATCTCACTTCCGATAAACAGTGTTCAGCTAGCCAGAGGGAAGCAGTGGATGAAACAGAAATAATGTGCTCATAAATGAGCAAATACAGAAATTCCGAGACACTAGACCCAATTTTAACCTGGGGCGAGAATTGGGAGGTGCAGGGGGTGCAAAATCAAGTAACAATATTATAATGACCGGATAGTCTGGGTTTTTTTAAGTGATGGTAGTTAAGGGATGGAGTATTGGGTACAGTTTTGGTCTCCTTACCTAAGGAAGGATATACTTGCCATAGAGGGAGTGCAACGAAGGTTCACCAGAGTGGATTCTGGGATGGGGGGATTGTCCTATGAGGAGAGATTGAGTAGACTCGGCCTATATTCTCTAGAGAGTTTAGAAGAATGAGAGGTGATCTCATTGAAACATACAAAATTCTTACAGGGCTTGACATTTCCCCTGGCTGGGGAGTCTAGAACCAGGGGTCACAGTCTCAGAATAAGGGGTCGGCCATTTAGGACTGAGATGAGGAGAAATCTCTTCACTCAGAGGGTGGTGAATCTTTGGAATTCTCTACCCCAGAGGGCTGTGGAGGCTCAGTCGTTGAGTATATTCAAGACAGAGATCGATAGATTTTTGAATATTAAGGGGTATGGGGATAGTTCAGGAAGGTGGAGTTGAGGTAGAAGATCAGCCATGATCTCATTGAATGGCAGAGCACGCTCGAGGGGCCAAATAGCCTGCTCCTGCTTCTTATGTTCAGAGATATTCTTTGAATATTGCCATGGAGATCTTTTACGTCCACCTGAGAGACCTTGCTTTAAACATCTTCATCTGAAAAACAGCACCATCCAACAGTGCAGCACTCCCTCAATACTTCACAGGAAGAATTAGCCTAGATTCTGAGCTCAATGTTGCATGGAGTGGGACTTGAACCCATGGCCTTCTGACTCAGCAGCAAGAGTGATGCCAACTGAGCCATGGCTGACACATAGCTGGAGGTATATGTCAGGTATGTAGCTAAAGATTTGCCTAACAGGGTGGGAGGTGTTTGACTATTTCAAGCACGTTTAGGCAAAGAAAGAGACTGCGGAAAATTGCCTTAGTTTATCCCCATTCAATAATTAGCGTGTTAGTCACAGTGAGACGATACATTTTGTCTGGGACTAGCTCATCATAGAGCATTCAATTTCCTGGCTGTTCTGTGTTCACTGATCTCGGGTGCGATAGTGCGACAGTGGATGCAGGAAGGATGTTCCCGATGGCGAGGGAGTCCAGAACCAGGGGTCACAGTCTAAGGATAAGGGGTAAGCCATTTAGGACTGAGATGCGGAGGAATTTCTTCACCCAGAGAGTGGTGAACCTGTGGAATTCTCTACCACAGAAGGCAGTAGAGGCCAATTCATTAAATATATTCAAGAAGGAGTTAGATATATTTCTTAAGGCTAAAGGGATCAAGGGATATGGGGAGAAGGCAGGGACAGGGTACTGAGTTTGGATGATCAGCCATGATCTCATTGAATGGCGGAGCAGGCTCGAGGGGCCGAATGGCCTACTCCTGCTCCTATCTCCTATGTTTCTATGGGCTACAATTAGCTATTAGCTCAGGGGTAGGGAAAACCAGCCACGTCTCCCGCTTCTGATCGCCATCCTGCTAGAAAGTGGGTTCATCTCGGGTGGGCTCGGCTGTGAGTCCGTGCATAGTCGAACAGCCTGCTGGCGCTCGCTATTGCAGGCAGCGGTAGCGTAGTGGTAATGACACTGGCCTGGACTAATGATCCAGAGACGTGAGTTTAAATCCCACCACTGGCAGTGGGGAATTTAAATTCAGTTAATTAAATAAATCTGGAAGCTAAAAAAAACCTAGTATCAGTAATGGTGACTGTGAAACTATTGGATTGTCGTAAAACCCCATCTGGTTCACTAATGTCCTTTAGGGAAGGAAATCTGCCGTCCTTACCCGGTCTGGCCTATATGTGACTCCAGACCCACAGCAATGTGGTTGACTTTTAACTGTCCTCTGAAATGACCTAGCAAGCCACCCAATTGTAACAAACTGCTACGATCCAACCACGCGGACTGCAGCAGTTCAAGAAGGCGGCTCACCACCACCTTCTCAAGGGCAATTCGAGGTGGGCAATAAATGCTGGCCTTGCCAGCGACGCCCACATCCCAGGAGCGAATAAAAAAAAAAGGCTCACACAGGGAGAATGGCTGCTCGGGCATAGGCATGGCAGGGCGCCCAGCAGCGCTGGCTGGGACGGTGCCTCAGTGAGAACCAGCCCCTTCAAAGGGAGGAGGGGAGAAAAGTGCCTCAGTGTGGGAAATATGACTCTGTGAAAATTGCACCCAATGTATGGGTATTGCCAAAGAGCGGTGTGCCTAATAACTGGCTGACGATATTGCCACCGAGAGGGCGGTTCCACAGGTTGCTACCTGGGCTCCATTTGTGCATACGTTTCCCCGAAACTAGGGGCCATCAATATAAGATAGTCACCAAGAAATCCAATAGGGAATTCAGGAGAAACTTCTTTACCCAGAGAGTGGTGAGAATGTGGAACTCGCTACCACAGGGAGTGGTTGAGGCAAATAGTATAGATACATTTAAGGGGAAGCTCGATAAACACACGAGGGAGAAAGGAATAGAAGGATATGCTGATGGGGTGGGAGGAGGCTCGAGTGGAGCATCGACCAGTTGGGCCGAATGGCCTGTTTCTGTGCCTTAATTCGATGTAAGTTTAATGGTGACGTGTACGTTCTTGCAAATTGAAGGAAATAGTGTTTGGAGTGCAAATCTGAATGGCAGACGATGCAACCTTGTAATAGTGGGAATGGTTGCTACGTTCTGTCTGTTTCCACTCTCATCACCACGTGAGTGGAAAATTGAAAGTGTTGCAATCAGTCTCATTGGGCTCCAGCGAGCCCATTCGGCCCATCATATCTGTGCTGGCTCTTGACTAGAGCAAAATCGACCCTGCATTGTCACACATCAATGGCTTAGACCATGGGCTGCATTATTTAGCCTGCAATGAAACACTCATAATAAACCTGACCTGCTGAGTATTTCCAGCATTTTCTGTTTTTATTTCAAATTTCCAGCATCCGCAGTGTTTTGCTTTTGTGTACCCCAAAATAAACAGTTTTCATGGAACTATTCTTGTTCCTTATATAAATCTCCCCACTCCGCAAATGAGCAGTCTTCTCCCCTCTCGTCCTGAAGGTGCCATGTCCTCGCTGAGATACAGTGGCACAGGCATCATTTACCCTCCCCTCCCTGTCTCGGTTTCTGGCCCAGGTGAGCTTTGTTCATGTGTAAGCCCAGACAGTGAGTGTTGACAGGCTCAAGGACCATGAGGAGACATTACAGCTGAACTCACCCAACACCAAGAGTCAGTAGATAACAGAGGGGCCTCTCAGGTGACACAGGCCTCACCTAGACCTCCAGTTCCTCAGGGCAGTGTCCTAGGCCCAAGTATCTTCAGCTGCTTCATCAGTGACCTTCCCTCCATCGTAAGGTTAGGTATGGGGCTGTTCGCTGATGACTGTACAGTGTTCAGTTCCATTCGCAACTCTTCAGATAAAGAAGCAGTCCATGCCCACATGCAGCAAAACCTTTTCCAATACCGCTACGTTTGCTGCGATTTAGAAATAGTGCAAAATAGAGACTTATTGGCTGAAGTGAACTGCCCGGGAGAGTGCTGAGTTGAGCAGAACAGGTAGTTCCCAGGTCTGTGATGAGTTGGCCGTTCCCAACTTGGGAAAAGTTGGGGTGCTATAATGGGCCCCATTGCTACTGGATTAGGAGGGCGGAACTCAGCCAGGGTTCCTGTTCCTAATCACTAGCTAGTGATCCCTGCTAGAAAGACTACGGGCTCGATTTTGTCAATGGGGAGCTTTTGGAGGCAGGACTCCCACTTTTTGGGTTTTAGTCCCACCTCCATCGACTTGTGGCCAACCCACGCTACTTTCCCTTGATTGACCTTGTTAAGCCCGCCCAGCAGGCTCAGCAGGCCAATTAAGGGACACCTGGTTACTGGTGACGTCATCGATTGACATTTCATCTGTCAAGAGCTTTTGACAGTTGAAAAATCAGCGTTTGACAGCTCTGTGAAACTGTCAAACACGGACAATCTGTCTTCTAACTTGAGTCCTTCTACTCAGACTCAGTTAGAGATCTCTCCAGACCAGAAAGCAGAGGCTGCAGCTTTTGACAGTTCAGCGGCCATTCTGCTTTCTGTGCCGGTGAGCTGAGGGACTCCCGAGAACTGAAGGAAGGAAGCCTGCAGGAGAAAGTGAAGGTAAGTAAAACTTATTAAAACACTTTACACTTACCTCTCACACTTACCTCTGCACACATGCACCCATCACTCACCTGCACAATGGACATCTCGACCCCTCCAACCCCTGCAGATCGACGATCCGCCTCGCTAACTTGGCGTGGTTCGGAGCCGTCAGACAGCCCACACTTCAGGGCTAAAAATAGGGATTAGGCAAAAAACTGCCTGTTAACTACCTGTTAACAGGCAGTTAATTGGCACTAATCCCCTTCCCGCCTTGGGGAGGCGGCTCCCAGCACAGGTCGGGTACCTGCCTCCTGGGACATTGGCACGG
This sequence comes from Somniosus microcephalus, assembly GCF_052327205.1. Taxonomy (NCBI): domain Eukaryota; kingdom Metazoa; phylum Chordata; class Chondrichthyes; order Squaliformes; family Somniosidae; genus Somniosus; species Somniosus microcephalus. The sequence goes on along the minus strand of NC_141019.1, from coordinate 20,871,401 downwards.
AGGCGGGTTGGGGGCGGGATGGGTTCGTGCCCCCCGATTCTGCAATTTTCCCACCACTCCCGCCTCCTCGGGGCTTGGAAAATCGAGCCCTACATGTGTGGAGCTCAGCTGAGCACAGGATCGAGCACGGATGTAATGCCTCTTACAAAGAAAGAAAGGCTTGCATTTCTGTAGCGCCTTTCACGACCTCAGGACATCCTAAAGCGCTTTACAGCCAATTAAGTACTCACAGAATCACAGAATCACAGAAACCCCACAGTGCAGATAGAGGCCATTTCGGCCCATCGAGCCTGCACCGACACATATCCCACCCGATCCCCGTAACCCCTGCACCAACACATATCCCACCCTATCCCTGTAACCCCACGTACTCTTTGAAGTGTAGTCACTGTTGTAATGTAGGAAGCGCGGCAGCTAATTTGCGCACAGCAAGCTCCCACAAACAGCAATGTGATAATGACCAGATAATCTGTTTTAGTGATGTTGGTTGAGAGATAAATATTGGCCAGGACACCGGGGAGAACTCCCATGCTCTTCTTCGAAATAGTGCCGTGGGATCTTTTGCATCCACCTGAGAGAGCAGACGGGGCCTCGGTGTAACGTCTCATCCGAAAGACGGCACCTCCGACAGTGCAGCACTCCCTCAGCACTGCACTGGGTGTGTCAGCTTAGATTTTTGTAGTCAAGTTTCTGGAGAAGGGCTCGAACCCACAACCTTCTGAGTCAGTGGCAAGGGCGGTACCCACTGAGCCATGGCTGGCAGTCCTAATACCCTGCTGACTGTCACCGTCTAAGCTCACACATGACGAATGGTAGCTTGAGTGAGTTACAGGAGGACGATTGGAATCCGGTGCATCAGCTCTTTCAGGACAGGAGGAGATAAGGGGAGAGAAAAATGGAACAAAAACGCACAGAAAAAGAATAGGCTCAGAATCTATATATATAAAGCAGTTGGTTTGTCTGTCCGTCTGTCTGTATGTCTGTCTGTATGTCTGTCTGTCCGCTATACACTCAAAAGTTATAGAGTGTACCTACACATATGTTATATCAAAAGAAAGCTGATGATCAGGGGAGTGTCATAGGCGTATTTACTTTTTGGTCAGACAAAAATTGTTCGGACAGTATACAAAAAATGTTCAAAAATCCGCTCATTAGCGGTTGACCAATCCTACCGCTCATTAGCGTTGAGTGACCTGATGGTTGACCAATCGGTGTGTTATGGGCGGGACCTAATCCTGCAGCCTCCCGAAACCTCGCCGCCATTTTTTCCCCTGCTTTTCCTCAACAGCGAGCGGGGCAGCTGCGTCGGCCCGCCGGAGCGGGAGGTGAGTTGGGGTCACTCGGGCCGGGCCTCACAACCGCTCGGCCCGAGACACAGAGCAGGGGAACGGCAGCGGGCGGCCATCAACCGCGCGGCCCGAGACACAGAGCGGGGGAGCGGCAGCGACCGGCTGTCAACCACGCGGCCCTCTGAACTGCCCTGGCAACGCCGGGCCCCCCCAGCTAGTAAATAATAAAGGTGAGAGCGGGGAGACGTCAATAAATCAGGAGGTATAACTGAATGGGTACCCAGTGGACAGGGCCAGTCGAATGCTGATAAATTGACGTGATTATGCACTCATGCAGGAAACAGCAGGTACTGGAGCTTGAAGGCTGGGCATGAAGTGAGATGGTAAACTGGCTCCACAGGCACCAGTTGAATGCAGTTTTTATGTAGTGGAGTCATAGAGTCATAGAGTTTTACAGCACAGAAAGAGGCCCTTCGGCCCATCGTGTCTGCGCCGTCCATCAATCCCTGTCCAGTCTAATCCCATTTTCCAGCATTTGGTCCATAGCCTTGTATGCAATGGCATTTCAAGTGCTCATCCAAATGCTTCTTGAATGTTGTGAGGGTTCCTGCCTCTACCACCCTTTCAGGCAGTGAGTTCCAGACTCCAACCACCCTCTGGGTGAAAAAGTTCCTCCTCAAATCCCATCTAAATCTCCTGCCCCTTACCCTGAATCTATGCCCCCTTGTTATTGACCCCCCTACTAAGGGGAAAAGTTCCTCTTTATCTACCCTATCTATGCCCCTCATCATTTTGTACACCTCAATCAGGAAGTGCGTTGAAGGGACAGGACGATACGCAGGTCAAATTGAGGTGCAGTCACACGAAGGAAGAAAGACTTGCATTTATATGACACCTCATCATGTTTCAGAAGCAACTCAAACCTCTTTACAGTCAATGAATTACTTGGAAGTGCAATGTTTGTTGGCCAACAAGGCCGTCGCTTTGAACACAAACAAAGTCAAACAGCAATGAGCTGAAAAAACAGCTCATCTGTGTTTGGCAGTGTGTGTTCAAGGCGGAATATCCCACCCCAGGAGAACGCCCTGCTCTCCTTTGAATAGTGTCTTTCGAGCTCCAGTGTTTACTTGAAGCCAATAGATGTTGGCCAGCCCCTGCGGAACCAGCTACCTGCACGATTCAGCACCTTCAGGAAGCAAGAGGGAAAATGGGGCGGGTGGGCGGCGAATAAAAGAAAGAAAATAATGTATGTGATATCATAGATCTTGAATTTTTAAAAAAAGCGTTTAATAAGGTCCCTCTTGAAGGAATTATAATGTAATGGGAAGGGGCAGCGGATCGACAGAACCCCTGCCCGTCCCCCCGCCCCCCGCCAGACACACGGCGCAAATGACCATTTTCAGTCCTTTATGTCAATTTTTTTTCTCTTGCAACACTCCTCTGAAGTGCCTTGGGATGTTTTACTACATTAAAGGCGCTATATAAATACAAGTTGTTGTTGTTTCAGCTCTGTGTCAGCCGTGGCTCAGTGGGTTGCACATCCTCGCCTCTGAACCAGAAGGTTGTGGGTTCATAGTCCCACTCCAGGGACTTGAGCACATAAAGCTAGGCTGATACTCCAGTGCAGTGCTGAGGGAGTGCCGTACTGTCAGAGGGGCAGTGCTGAGGGAGTGCTGCACTTTCGGAGGTGCTGTCTTTCGGATGAGACATTAAACCGAGGCCCCAGGTGAACATAAAAGATCCCACGGCACTATTTGAAGAAGAGCAGGGGAGTTCTCCCCAGTGTCCTGGGCCAATATTTATCCCTCAATCAACATAACAAAAAAACAGATTATTTGGTCATTATCACATTGCTGTTTGTGGGAGCTTGCTGTGCGCAATTTGGCTGTCCCGTTTCAACACTACAAAAGTACTTCATTGGCTGTAAAGCGCTTTGAGATGTCCGGTGGTCGTGAAAGGCGCTATAGAAATGCAAGTCTTTCTTTCTTTCGTTGTTGTTGTTTCTCTGGGGATGCTGCCGAGGTCACGGCGGGAGATCGGGAGAATGCGTCCGCAGACGTCTCTACGTGCAAGAAAGAATTAAATTGAGTGTTACTCAGGCGTCTGCCTTTGGCTCAGTTGGTAGCACTCTCACCTCTGAACCCGAAAGGTTGTGGATTCAATCCCACTCCGTCGAAACTTGAGCACAAATTCTAAGCTGGCACTTTAGTGCAGTACTGAGGGAGTGTTGCGCCGTCTTTCAGATGAGATGTTAAACTGAGGACCCCGTCTGCCCTCCCAGTTGAATGTGAAAGGTTTGCATTTCCCTTGATTTTCCTTCAAATAAAATCGTTCCGATGGATTAGGAGACCTGGAATCAAATCCCAACACTGTCTAACTTTCGTATTAGCTTTCTCCAGCACATAGTTGCTGTTTTCATCCAGGTCAGCAGGTGGAGCAATGTTGAGCTAGAAGGGAGAATAGTCTGAAGTTGAGCACCATGACTACTCGCTGTCCACAGAAAGTCATTGGCAGAGGCCGAGTGGGTGGTTCTGGTCACAGTTAAATCCTGTAACATCACACGTCTCCGCGCTTGCCTCAGCCCATCTCCTGCTGAAACTTTCATCCATGCTTTTATCATTTCCAGACTCGACCATTCCATTGCTCTTCTGACCACCCTCCCATCTTCCACCCTCAGTAAACTTCAACTCATTCAAAACTGCTGCCCGTGTCCTAACTCGCACCAAGTCCCATTCACCCATCACCCCTGTGCTCGCTGACATCCATCAGCTCCCAGTCCGGCAACACCTCCAATTTAATATTGTCATCTTTGTGTTCAAATCCCTCCATGGTCTCACCCCTCCCTATCTCTGTAACCTCCTCCAGCACGACAACCCTCCGCGATCTCTGCGCTCCTCCAATGCTGGCCTCTTGTGAATCCCACACTTCCTCCGCTCCACCATTGGCGGCCGTGCCTTCAGCCAACTAGGCAACATGCTCTGGAATTCCCTCCCTAAACCTCTCTGTTTCTCCACCAGCCTGCCCTCCGTTAAGACCCTTCTTGAAAGCCATGTCTTTCACCAAGATGTTGGTCACCCCTTCAAATAGTTCCTTCTTTGGCTTGGCATCCATTTCTGTCTAATTACACCTCTGTGAAGCGCCTTGCGATGTTTTACTATGTTAAAGGCGCTATATACAGGAAACTCTCATTTAAACGGCACCTAAATATCTGGAATTCTCTATTAACTGGCAAAATTCATACTCCGAAAAGAACACCTCAATAACCAGAAATGTTGCCGAGTCCGAGTCTCGCGCGGTGGCCGAGTTAGTCAGTGTGGGTAGTTCTCCAAACTGTCACTACTCGGCTTCTTGACGCTGTCGGAAGTCGGAACACCTCAATAACAGGAGTCTGACTCTCCCGCGCTGCCGGTAGTCTCTTCCGATCCGCCATTTTTCTGTGTGTCTCTCCATCTTTATCGTGAATTATCTCCCCCATCTTGCATTATGGAATTCCCAAAAGTTGTTCCAAGCAAAAGGACTTGGAATAAGTGTACAGTCAGCTACAGTACTGTATACAGTCGTTTACTGTATAAGTTTTGTTTTACTGTTAAGTAATTAAAGAGTTATGGATTACCCTCAACTGGCAGTACTGTACTTAATCAAGCATCTTCCCCATCCATTTAACATAACATTCTGTAGGTGAGTACCCAATTACTGTATACTGCACATTTCTTGATTTTTTATTTTTGTTTGTTAAAAATAGCCTCGGCAGATAACCCTCTCCGTCATCCGGAATTTTTAATCAACCGGCACCATCCCGATCCTGTCGGTGACGGATGCCAAAGAGTTTCCTGTATAAGTTGTTGTTGGTACTCATACAGCCTAAGGGCCATTTGTGACCCACCTTCTCTTCAGCTGTCGCCTTTGGTAGACTTGCAGCTTCATATATCTGTGTACCTGATCTTTGTTCGATATTGGCTGACCTGGGATTCAGTGCTTCTGAGTGTCAGGCATGGTTCAGAGGGTCTCACTCTCACCTCCGAGTCAGAAAGTTGTGGGTTCAAGTCCCGCTCCAGAGATTTGAGCACAAAATCCAGGCTGACACTCCAATACAGCACTGAGGGAGTGCTGCACTGTCGGAGGTGCCGCCTTTCGGATGAGACGTTAAACCGAGGCCCCACCTGCTCTCCCAGGTGGATGTAACAGACCCATGGCACTATTTTGAAGAAGAGCAGGGGAGTTCTCCCCGGTGTCCTGGCCAATATTTATCCCTCAATCAACATCACTGAAAATATCTGGTCATAATCACATTGCTGTTTGTGGGATCTTGCTGTGCGCACATTGGCTGCCGCGTTTCCTCCATTACAACACTTCGGAAGTACTTCGTTGGCTGTAAAGTGCTTTGGGACATCCTGAAAAAGAAAGAAAAGGAAGACTTGCATTTCTATAGCGCCTTTCACGGCCACCGGACGTCTCAAAGCGCTTTACAGCCAATGGCGTTGGCTGAGGTTATGAAAAGCGCTGTCGAAATGCACGTCTGTTGTCTGTCTGTCTGTCTTTTTTTTCTCCCCCAACAAAAGGACTGCCACACAGCAAGTGAAAGGGCCCTTCAAAAAAATAAAACTATTTAATCAAACTATCGGTCCCACAGTCCTTTTTCTTTCCCTGTGGGGATGTTCTTGAGACCTCCTGTTGTCCGCAGTGACCTGTTGGAGCTCACTCTGTGGGAATGTGGCCTTATAAAGGCAAGCCTTTCTTTTTTTAACAGAAAGTTCATGAGTAACTCCGTATTAGAGGATATAAAGGGGAGAATGTAAAAGTAAAATTATCTTCACAGACCATTTTACATATGACATTCCAATCACGAGAACAAATTTTCCTTTGCATAGTAATCAGTAGAGAATCACCGAAGCGGAGGAAAAAGAGGTTTGGTAACTGGTATTATCACACTATACCAGTGACCGCAGCCACTGTATCAACTGCTCTGCTCATCTTCTACTTCAGAAATACAATGACCCCTTATGCAACCGATAGGATATAAAGATCTCTGAAATAACATGAGTTCTTTATTGTTCCCTTTACGCCCTACATTACAACAGTGACTGGACTTCAAAGCCATTCATTGTACGGGAAATACTTTGGGGCATCTCGAGAGAAGAGTGTGCATAAAAAGGCAAGATCTTTTTCTTCCAGTTCTGTAATGAACTCCTCGCTGTTGGTGCTATTACTAGAACGCAACCAGATGTCAGCACTGGTCCGCCCCCTATTAACCCCACTCCATGGCGTCCAGGAGCTGAGACTCTCAGTCAGGCTCGCAGACCTAATTGAGAAAATGGAAGGGCCTGCGAATGTTCTGTCAGATTGAGGGGGCTAGTTTCTATGAAGTAAATGCAGAAAGCCACTCCCTGCATGTGCACTCTGAGTATCAACATGATACACGGAGCCCAACTCCACAAGACAGAGCAAAGATGTTTTTGAGTTGTCAGCTGTGGCTCAGTGGACAGCCTTCTCACCTGAGTTCAAAGATTGTGGGTTCTAAGCCCCAGTTCAGGGACTTGAGCACAAAATCCGGGCTGACACTCCAGTGCTGCACTGTTGGAGGTGCTGAGGGAGTGCCGCACTGTCGGAGGTGCCGTCTTTTGGATGAGGCGTTAAACCAAGGTCCCATCTGCCCTCTCAGGTGGATGTAAAAGATCCCACAGCACTATTTCGAAGATGAACAGGGGAGTTCTCCCCGGTGTTCTGGCCGATATTTATCCCTCAACCAACATCACTAAAAAAAAGAGATTATCTGGTCATTATCTCATTACATAGAAACATAGAAAAATAGGAGCAGGAGTAGGCCATTCGGCCCTTCGAGCCTGCTCCGCCATCCAATATGATCATGGCTGATCTTCTATCTCAATACCATATTCCCGCTCTCTTCCCATACCCCTTGATGCCTTTTGTGTCTAGAAATCTATCTATCTCCTTCTTAAATATATTCAGTGACTTGGCCTCCACAGCCTTCTGTGGTAGAGAATTCCACAGGTTCACCACCCTCTGAGTGAAGAAATTTGTCCTCATCTCAGTCCTAAATGTCCTACCCCGTATCCTGAGACTGTGACCCCCTCGTTCTAGACCCCCCAGCCAGGGGAAACATCCTCCCTGCATCCAGTCTGTCTAGCCCTGTCAGAATTTTATACGTTTCAATGAGATCCCCTCTCATTCTTCTAAACTCTAGTGAATACTGTTTGTGGGAGCTTGCTGTGCGCATATTGGCTGCCACATCACAACAGTGACTACACTTCAAAAAGTACTTCATTGGCTGTAAAGCGCTTTCGGACATTCTGTGATAATGAAAGGTGCTATATGACGTAATAAAACTCACTACGCACTTGGTTCGAGTATAAAGCAAGGCTTTAATCAACTTGTTTCAAAACATGGAGGTCTAGTTATCTTTCACTAGTTCCTGTTTACACAATGTCCTGAGCAAGCTGGGCCCACGCCCGAGTATTTATACTCCTTGGACGGCGCCACCAGCTGGCTGTCCAGTGTTATTTCAGGAGTCTTTCTTCATGGATCATAAGAGTCATAACACTATATAAATGCAAGTTCTTTTTTCCTTCTTCGTGGCGGGGGGAGGGAATTAAGGAACTAGAAGACTTTTGGTGGGGCCCATGCCCTCCCAATAACTCAGTAGGTAAGTACACTGCCTAAAAAAGAGGAAGAAACAACTTGCATTTACATCTTCAGGGTGTTCCAAAGCGCTTCATAACCAATGATTTACTTTGGAAGTGCACTCACTGTTGTTGCCTAGGCAAGGCCCGCAAACAGCAAATGAGATGAATGACCAGACAATCTGTTTCTTTTGCTGAGAGAGGATCGTTGGCAAGGAGAGATCCTCTGCTCTTCATTGAATAAGTGCCCTGGGATCTTTTATGTCTACCTCAACAGGCAGGCAAAGTCTCCCTTTACTGTCTCACCTGAAAGACGGCACCTCCGACAGTACTGCACTGAAGTGACATCCTAGATTATGTGCTTAAACCCACAACCTTAGTGGCCAGTGTGGAACTGAGCCTTATATATCAGGAAGCTCACAGTCTCATCCCTGGCCTGCGTTGCGCTAGCTGATCTCAGCCTGGGTTAGGACCCTGCAATTGACCTCAGTGCCTCCCTGCTTTCTGCTCCTGATCATAGTAACATAGGAACAGGAGGAATAACAACAGAAAACGCTGGAAAAACTCAGCAGGCCAGGGCAGCATCCGTGGAGAGAGAAACAGAGTTAACGTTGCAGGTCGAAGACCCTTCATCAGAACTGGAAAAAAGCAGGAAATGGAAAGCAAGTTTAGGGGCTGGGAAAAGGGGGAGGGGATGAAGGAACAAAAGGGAAGGTCAGTGATAGGATAGAAAGCAGGAGAGATTAAGAGACATTGAGAGACATTAAGAGATATTCAAGGCGAGAGGAGATGGTAATGGGACAGGTTAAGGAACAAAGGATGGCTCTAGATGGGGTGAATTGCGCTGGCAGAATGAAGGACAGCTGCCCTGTGGGAGGGAAGAAAAAAAGGAATATATAAATATGTGATAGGGGCCGAGGTTATGATCTGAAATTGTTGAACTCTAGTACGATAGCAAAATACTGCAGATGTTGGAAATCCGAAATAACAACAGAAAATGCTGGAAAAACTCAGCAAGTCAGGCAACATCCGTGGAGAGAAATTTGAGTTGACGTTTCGGGTTTGACCCTTCTTCAAAGAAGGGTCAAACCCGAAACGTCAACTCAAATTTCTCTCCACGGATGTTGCCTGACTTGCTGAGTTTTTCCAGCATTTTCTGTTGTTGTTGAACTCTATGTTGAGTCCAGAAGGCTGTAAAGTGCCTAATCAAAAGATGAGGTACTGTTCCTCGAGCTTACGCTGAGATTCCGTGGAACAATGCAAGAGCCCGAGTACAGTGAGGTCAGAGTGGGAGTGGAGCGGAGAATTAAAGTGACAGGCGACCGGGAGCTCGGGGTCCCCCTTACGGACTGAACGGAGGTGTTCCGCAAAGCAGTCACCCAATCTGCGTTTGGTCTCCCCAATGTAGAGGAGACCACATCGTGAGCAGGAGGAGGCCATTTAGCCCCTCGAGCCTGAGATCATGGCTGATCTGTGGCCTACCTCCATATCGCCACCCAGTGACCACCGCTGGAAAGTGGGTATGTGTGAGGATGGGATTGGATTCAGCCGTGACTGGCTCCCTCATGGTGCAGGAGCCTGCTGCAATCACTGTCTAGCTGAGCACTAGTCAGTGCCCTCGAGAGAACAAGAAGTGAAAACGAGCGGAAGGGGGAGAAAAGACTTAATTAAAAATGTGTCCAGTTTGGGGAAACTTAGGATGCGTGGGTTGGAGAGCTATCAACACTATCCGCTTCCGACTAAGTTAATATTTTACAGTATTTACGTATCCCTGCTGTTTTCAGAATCTATTGATATAGAAGGCTGGCCTGCTTGTTATTGTACATTTGAAGGGCTGTTAGGGACGGGCAATAAATGCTGGCCTTGCCAGCGACGCCCACATCCCATGAATGAAAAAAAGAAAAGTAAGCACCTGGTTTGAAAGTAATCCACCCTAAACACAGCACTGAGTTACAATCCATGGGTGTGTCCTGGCTTTATGCATCTGACGATAGCTTTCACTCCTGTAAAGTACATAAGAGGATGTTTGTAATGCTCAGCTAGCAGTAGGCAAAGGCTTTCTTGTAAGTGCAGAGTGGGTACAGTGTAAACATAATGGGCCAGAAATTCAGTGGGCTTTGCGCCCAGTTACCGCCCAAAGAGGGCTTCTGCGCCAGTAGAGGAGTTTGCGCTGATATTCAGCGCTGCGGTAATGGCGGCGGTAGCTGGTAGCGCTGCGCCGGCACCGATGACGTCATCGGTGTGCGCAGTGCCCCGGTTCCGCCCCGCTACCGGCCCGGCCCCCATATTTAGTTGCGGCTGCCTCTTCCGCAGCGGCCGCAAACAACGATGTGAAGACCGGGCCGTGCTGCAGCCTTAGTGGCGCTAGTTAAGGCGGAGGTGCGGCCGGCCGCTTTTTCGGCGGCCGCCTGCCCGCACCTCCTTCCCCGGCCTCCTCCACCCCCCCCCCCCCATGGCATTGCCGGCTGCTTTCCGGGAGCCCGGCACTTCTCCGTGGTGCCGGGCTCATTTGCCGGCACTAGCGAGCGGCGATCTCCGAGTTGCAGGCACCTCCTCTTAAGGAAGAGAAGGAGGAGGCCTGCAGTACCGCAGCCTGCCACTCCGCAGCGGGTGGCGCTGCGGCACCTACAGCGCTGAAATTCAGTTTCAGCGCCCCAAGCGGGGGCGGGCACACCCTGGAATAGCGCCCGGTTCCGACTTGGGGCGCAAAAACTGAATTTCTGACGGGCGCAACTGGCTCCGCGCGCAGCGCTAACTTTTGGGCGCTAGCCAGCTGGCAGGGCCAAAGTGAATTTCTAGCCCAATGGAGCATATTTTCTGATGGGCAAAGCTCAGATAAGGATGGTTAGCACACCTCCTTCTTCTTCTTCTTCTTAGGCAGTCCCTCGGAACCGAAGATGACTTGCTTCCACATTAAAAATGAGTTCTCAGGTGACAGATGAGTCCAATGCGGGACCTACAGGGCTGGATTTTCATTGAGGAGGCGGGTAGGAGGCGGGACTACAACTTTCGGGGTTGTAGTCCCGCCTCCATCGAGATGCAGCCAATCCACGCGATTTTGACTTGATTGGCCTTGTTAAGCCCGCCCAGTGGGCTCAGCAGGCCAATTAAGGGCCACCCGGCAACAGGTGACATCACAGATTGACATTTCATCTGTCAAGAGGTTTTGACAGATGAAATATCAGCATTTCACAGCTGTTTGAAGCTGTCAAACACTGACAGTCTTACTTCTAACCTGAGTCCTTCTCCACAGGCTCAGTTAGAAATCTCTCCTGTCACTTTTGACAGATCGCAGCCATTCTGCTTTCTGTGCCGGTGAGATGATGGACTCCCGAGACCTAAAGGAAGGAAGGCTGAAAAGGTAAGAAAAGGTCATTTAAACTTCTTTAAACACTTTAGACACACCAAACACACTTACCTTTGCACTCATGCACACATCACTCACCTGAACACCGACATCTCGACCCCTCCAAGTCCTTCAACCCGACGGCCTGTCTCGCAAACTTGGCGTGGTTTGGAGCCGTCGGGAATCCCACACTTCAGCATTAAAAATAGTGATTAGGCTAAAAACTGCTGGTTAACTACCTGTTAACAGGCAGTTAATTGGCACCAATCTCTTCCCGCCTCAGGTAGGTGGGTCCCAGTGCGGGGCGGGTGCCGCCTCCTTTGAAACTGGCATGGAGGCAGGTTGGGTGCAGGATGGGGTCGGGACCCCTGATTTCGGGGATTTTAACCCCCAACATGCCTCCAATCCCGCCTCCACGGCCCATTGAAAATCGAGCCCACAGTCTCTGTCACAGGTGGGGCAGACGTTGGTTGAAGGGGCAGGTGGGTGGGGTGCTTGGGTTGACGTGCGCTCCTTCTGCTGTTTGCGCTTGGCTTCCGCTTGCTCCCGGCGAAGAGACTCGAGGTATTCGGTGCCTTCCCGGATGCTTCTCCTCCACTTTGTGCGGCCTTGGGCCAGGGATTCCCAGGTGTCGGTGGGGATGTTACACTTTTTCAAGGAGGCTTTGAGGGTGTCCTTGAAGCGTTTCCTCTGCCCACCTGGAGCTCTCTTGCCGTGTCGGAGCTCCGAGTAGAGTGCTTGTTTTGGGAGTCTTGTATCAGGCATGCGGACAATGTGACCCGTCCATCAGAGCTGATCGAGCGTGGTCAAAGCTTCGATGCTGGGGATGTTGGCCTGAGCGAGAACACTGACATTGGTGCGCCTATCCTGCCAATGGACTTGCAGGATCTTGCGGAGGCAGCATTGGTGGTACCTCTCCAGTGCTTTGAGGTGCCTGCTGTACATGGTCCATGTCTCTGAGGCATACAGCAGGGCGGGTATCGCTGCTGCTCTGTAGACCGTGAACTTGGTACCGGGTTTGAGGTCCTGGTCTTCAAACACTCTCTTCCTCAGGCGACCGAAGGCTGCACCACTTTGATGCTCTTAATGGCATCATCCCAGTGATACCCTCTCGTGGCGTCAGGACATCAGCACTTCGCATATGTGCACTACTTGGGCTTGCTCGTTCTCTGATTGGTGGGATGTGACAAGTGGTGCTCCCCAGGGATCGGCACTGGGACCTCAGCTTTTCACCATATATATTAATGACGTGGATAAGGAATAGAGTTGTATATCCAAGTTTGCAGATGGCACTAAGTGAGGAGGTGCAGTATGTAGTGTAGCTGGGAGCAGGGAGTTACAACAACAACTTGTATTTGTATAGCACCTTTAACGTAGTAAAACGTCCCAAGGCGCTTCACAGGAGTATTATAAGACAAAAAAATGGACATCGAGCCACATAAGAAATTAGGGCAGGTGACCAAAAGCTTGGTCAAAGAGGTAGGTTTTAAGGAGCGTCTTAAAGGAGGAAAGAGAGGTAGTGAGGCGGAGAGGTTTAGGCAGGGAATTCCAGAGCTTAGGGCCTAGGCAACAGAAGGCACGGCCACCAATGGTTGAGCGATTAGAATCAGGGATGCTCAAGACTGCAGAATTGGAGGAGCGTAGATATCTCAGGGGATTGTGGGGCTGGAGGAGATTACAGAGATAGGGAGGGGCGAGGGCCATGGAGGGATTTGAAAACAAGGATGAGAATTTTGAAATCGAGGCGTTGCTTAACCGGGAGCCAATGTAGGTCAGCGAGCACAGGGGTGATGGGTGAACGGGACTTGGTGCGAGTTAGGACACGGGCAGCCGAGTTTTGGATGACCTGAAGTTTGCGTAGGGTAGAATGTGGGAGGCCGGCCAGGAGTGTGTTGGAATAGTCAAGTCTAGAGGTAACAAAGGCATGGATGAGTGTTTCAGCAGCAGATGAGCTGAGGCAAGGGCAGAGATGGGCGATGTTGCAGAGGTGGAAATAGGCGGTCTTAGTCATGTCGTGGATATGTGGTCGGAAGCTGATTTCAGGGTCAAATATGACACTGTTGAGATACCGCGGCAAACGTGGGAGTCGAGACCAGAGCTAGTAAAACACAACTGCTTTTATTCTACCTCATGACAAAGAGGAACTGGAAAAGCCCGCGCATCCACTTAAATACTTCCCAGACAGGAAGTGCTCCCGGCAGCCTGTCCCTGCGGGAAACAAGTTGCTGGAGGAAAGGGCCCCCGGCTGGGGGTGTCTGCTTAAACTGTCCGTGCCGCCGTGAGCAGATTATGTCCAGTGGTGGCGTGTCGCCACAACACCAAGGTTGCGCACAGTGTGGTTCAGCCTCAGACAGATGTTAGGGAGAGGGATGGCGTCGGTGGCTAGGGAACGGAGTCTGTGGCGGGGACCGAAAACAATGGCTTCGGTCTTCCCAATATTTAATTGGAGAAAATTTCTGCTCATCCAGAACTGGATGTCGGACAAGCAGTCTGACAATTTAGAGACTGTGGAGGGGTCGAGAGAGGTGGTGGTGAGGTAGAGCTGGGTGTTGTCAGCGTACATGTGGAATACAAAGGGGCATAGACAGATTAAGTGAGTGGGCAAAACTATGGTGGGTGGAGGGTGGTGTTGGTTGGGGACTGGTTGGGCCACAGTTCAAGGAAGAAATGGAAATTCTAGGCCGTTAACAACCCAATCACAAACTTCTAAAGAAAAGCGAACAGACATTCAGTGGTTAATAAAGGGCTTTACTACACACATTGTTGCACGAATGGATGGAAAATCTGCTAGAGTTCTCGCCCAGCAGGGCTGGTGTTTGAAAGTCAGCCACAGCTGATCAATACCACAATAATAGGACAAAATATCTTGAAGCAATCAAACTTAAGCAGCGCTGAAGGAGACGATGGCCACAATCATTAAACAAAATTAGGGCTCATGGGATTGGGGGTAATATACTAGCATGGATTGAGGATTGGTTAACGACAGAAAACAGAGAGTCGGAATAAACGGGCCATTTTCGGGTTGGCAGGCTGTAACTAGGATCAGTGCTTGGGCCTCAGCTATTCACAATCTACATCAATGATTTAGATGAGGAGACCAAATGTAATATATCCAAGTTTGCTGATGATACAAAGCTGGGTGGGAATATAAGTTCTGAGGAGGATGTAAGGAGGCTTCAAGGGGACATAGACAGGCTAAGTGAGTGGGCAAGAACATGGCAAATGGAATATAATGTGGAGAAATATGAAGTTATCCACTTTGGTAGGAAAAATAGAAAAGCAGAGTATTTTTTAAATGTCGAGGGATTGGGAAATGTTGGTGTTCAGAGGGACCTGGGTGTCCTTGTACACAAATCACTGAAAGTTAACATGCAGGTACAGCAAGCAATTAGGAAAGCAAATGGTATGTTGGCCTTTATTACAAGAGGATTTGAGTATAAGAGTAAAGACGTCGTACTGCAATTATATAGGGCCCTGGTGAGACCACACCTGGAGTATTGTGTACAGTTTTGGTCTCCTTACCTCAGGAAGGATATAATTGCCATAGAGGGAGTGCAACGAAGGTTCACCAGACTGGTTCCTGGGTTGGGGGGATTGTCCTATGAGGACAGATTGAGTAGACTAGATCTATATTCTCTAGAGTTTAGAAGAATGAGAGGTGATCTCATTGAAACATACAAAATTCTTACAGGGCTTGACAGGGTAGATGCAGGGAGGATGTTTCCCCTGGCTGGGGAGTCTAGAACCAGGGGTCACAGTCTCAGAATAAGGGGTCGGCCATTTAGGACCGAGATGAGGAGAAATTTCTTCACTCAGAGGGTGGTGAATCTTTGGAATTCTCTACCCCAGAGGGCTGTGGAGGCTCAGTCGTTGAGTATATTCAAGGCAGAGATCGATAGATTTTTGAATATTAAGGGAATCAAGGGATATGGGGATAGTGCAGGAAAGTGGAGATGAGGTAGAAGATCAGCCATGATCTTATTGAATGGCGGAGCAGGTTCGAGGGGCGAAATGGCCGAATCCTGCTCCTATTTCTTATGTTCTTATGTTCTTAATCATGCCAATCCGTCTGCCTGACTTTAATAAGAGCTGGGACACAGTGACCAAGGTCTATCATTGAAGCATGACATCGATCCGGTGTGATTGCAGAATGCTTTTCTGTTCACTGCTGATGAGTGGAGAGTGTGGATAAAGGCCTCAGCAGTAAGCAGCAGTCTGCCTGCCATGTGGCAATCATAAACTGCTTTATTCGGGTCGCCACAACCCTCCGGGATTGGCCTGGAGTCTCCAGGAATTGAAGATTAATCTCCAGGACACTGCTGCGAGCGATCCGGAAGAAAAATCATCAGGGGCATTAAGAAAAAGTGTGCTTTCTGTTTCATTTTCTTTGAACACCTTTGTTTATTAGTTATAAAAACATTGGAGATGGGAACAAAGGCTGTTTGACTGAGTGGGGCGGTTGGAGGTGAGAGGCCATGTACTGCAACCTCCAGGAATATGTCCAGAGTTGCCAAACCCTGTTTTATATCAAAGCCCTTTTAACATAGATTCCAGGAGACTGACATGTGTCAGTCAGTTCCCAGTGTTTATACTTTAAATTTGTCTGGCTTATCCTGACAGCAAACCTCTAGACCTGTGAAAACCTAAGTCTATGGGTTAAGAGGAGACCTACCCGAGGGTACCAAATTAAGAGGGATCTGGGTAAGGAAAATCGGGAAAAACTATTTCCGCTGGTTGGTGAGTCGGTAACTAGAGGGCAGCCATCAATTTAAGAATTTGTTTGTTTTCCACAGAGTGTTGTTAGCACATGGACTGTTCGACCAGAAACAATGGGGGGGGGGGGGAAGTTGAATCCTTCATAGTTTTTAAAAGGGAAGTGGATAAATATCTGGAACAAAAACATGTAAAAGGGTCTGTTGGAAGGGCAGGGCAATGGGATGAACTGGATAGCTCTTTTAGAGCCGGCAGAGGTACGATGGGCTGAATGGCCTCCTTCTGTGCTGTGAAATTCTACGATTTATTTTGTCCCCCCCCTGGCCCACCCCCCCCCCAATTTTCTCCTTTCTTTGTTTACATTGAAAGAAAGAATTATATAGGCCCAGAAGTTCGGGTCCCAATGGGTGAGTACGCACGGGGTACTCACGCGTAAGCCCAACAAAAGTGCTGATTTCCTGCATGCACTGCGCATGCGCGGGAAACCAGAACTTCCGTTCCCCTGAAAGAAGGGGTTCAGAGGTCGAACGCGTGCGCGGGAGAGGCTGCGCGTGCGCATCGAACTTATGTTTTTTTTACAGGTTTTTCCCGGGAGGGTAAGTCTCCAGAAGTTACACATTTAAAAAGCAGGCGTAAGGCCTGCTTTTTACAAGGTAAGTGGTGAATTAATTAAAATTAATACATTTTTTCCACAGGTTTATTATTTTTAAATACTTTAAAGGAAGGTAAGTTTATTTTTAGCCCTGTTAGAAAATGTAATTAATTTTTTCAAAAATTTAAATTATTGTTTAAAATAGTTATTTCATGTAATTTATAGTTTATTTTAAAAATGTGATATTTTAAAAAATGTATTTGAAGATTTAGTGACGTTTTGGGGCTTATAGTATTTATAGGTCTTCCTGTCAAACTTATGAATGAAGCATTCCCTGTTACCATTGGCTCTCCATGGCCCACGTGATCCCAGGAGACGCATCGAACTAACTACGCCCCTGGGATACGCAAGTACTGTGCCCCGGCAGTTGGAGGAGGCCCAGGATCGCAATTCCACGCGGGCCCACAGCACACTGGCGCGCTAGGTAAGTGCAGGTCGGGGGCTTGCACCCGGCGGGAAGCCCCCGACCCGAATTTCTGGGCCATTATTTCTAGAGCGCCTTTCACAACGTCTCAAAATGCTTTACAGCCCATGAAGTACTTCCTGAAGTGGAGTCACTGTTGTAATGTAGGAAACGCGGCAGCCAATTTGCGCACAGCAAGATCCCACAAACAGCAGTGAGATGAATGACCAGATCATCTGTTTTAGTGATGTTGGTGGAGGGATAAATATTGGCCAAGACACCGGGGAGAACTCCGCTGCTCTCCTTCGAAATAGCGGCCGTGGGATCTTTTACGTCCACCTGAGAGAGCAGACGGGGCCTCGGTTTAATGTCTCATCTGAAAGACATAGAGTGACCTGTAATTCGCTGGTGCAGTGGACTAAACAATAGCATTTTGTCTCTGGGACCTGGGTTCAAATCTAGTTCAGCGGCTCCTTTCCGTATGGGTCCCCTGCAACGTGAGTTTGGAAAGTCTCAGTCCAATGGGCATATGCCCACAACACAAAAACTGCCCTAATTCAGCACCAATCGGCTGAGGGCAAGCTGAAGCTTTAGTCCGCATCTAACTTGTGCGCCGATGTTGGCTGTGGCTCAGTGGGTAGCACTCTCGCTCTCTGGTTAAGACCAAAGGTTGTGGGTTCAAGTCCCACTCCAGAGACTTGAGCACAAAAATCTAGGCTGACACTCCAGTGCAGTACTGAGGGAGTGCTGCACTGTCGGAGGTGCCATCTTTCAGATGAGTCTTTAACCCCAGGCCCCCATCTGCCCTCTCACGTGGATGTAAAAGATCTCAATGGCACTATTTCAAAGAAGAGCAGGGGAGCTGTCCCTGGTGTCCTGACCAATATTTATCCTTCAAACAGCATCATTAAAGCAGATTAACTGGTCATTATCACATTGCTGTTTGTGGGAGCTTGCTGTGTGCAAATTGGCTGCCACGTTTTCCACATTACATAGGAACATAGGAAGAGGAGAAGACCATTCAGCCCCTCGAGCCTGTTCCGCCATTCAACGAGATCATGGCTGATCTGCGACCTAACTCCATATACCCGCCTTTGGCCCATATCCCTTAATACCTTTGGTTAACAAAAATCTGTCAATCTCAGATTTTAAATTAACAATTGATCGAGCATCAATTGCCATTCGCGGAAGAGAGTTCCAAACTTCTACCACCCTTTGTGTGTAGAAGTGTTTCCTAATTTCACTCCTGAAAGGTCTGACTCTAATTTTTAGACGATGTCCCTGTTATAAATCTCATCATCATAAAGAAACTACTCATGAAGTAACACTGGACGGCCAGCTGGTGGCGCCGTCCAAGGAGTATAAATACTCGGGCGTCGGCCCCAGCTTGCCCAGGGACATTTTGTAAGACAAGGAACTAGTGAAGTACAACTAGACCTCCATGTTCTGAAACAAGTTGATTAAAGCCTTGCTTTACACTCAAACCAAGTGCGTAGTGAGTTTTATTACGTCAGTCCCCTTGTTCTAGAATCCCCAGAATGATACCCGGACTTCAAGGGTTAAGTTACGAGAAGAGATTAAACAAGTTAGTGTTATATTCCCTAGAATTTAGCAGGTTACAGGGTGATCTGATCGAAGTTTTCAAGATATTAAGGGAAACAGATAGGGTAGAGAGAAACTATTTCCGCTCTCTATCGACCCTATCTGTTCCCCTTAACATCTTGAAAACTTCAACCAGATCACCCGTTAACCTTCTAAATTCCAGGGAATACAACCCTAATTTGTTTAATCCCTCCTCGTAACTTAACCCTTGAAGTCCGGGTATCATTCTGGTAAACCTACGCTGCACTCCCTCCAAGGCCAATATATCCTTCCTAAGGTGTGGTGCCCAGAACTGCTCACAGTGCTCCAGGTGTGCTCTAACCAGGGTTTTGTACAGCTGCAGCATAACTTCTACCCCCTTGTACTCTAGTCCTCTAGATATAAAGGCCAGCATCCCATTAGCATTTTTGATTATTTTCTGTACCTGTTCATGACATTTAATGATCTGTGTACGTGGAGCCCCAAGTCTCTTTGGACCTCCACTGTTTTTAGCTTTTCATTATTTAGAAAGCACCCTGTTCTATCCTTTTTAGGTCCAAAGTGGATGACCTTGCATTTGCTTACATTGAAATCCATTTGCCACGGTTTTGCCTATTCACTTAATCTGTCGATATCGCTTTGTACATTTGGATATATGACTTTCTATGCCATCATCTAAGTCGTTAATAAATACTGTGAATAGTTGAGGCCCCAAGACAGATCCCTGTGGGACACCACTAGTTGCAGCCTGCCAATTTGAGTACCTGCCCATTATCCCTACTGCCTGTCTCCTGCGCCCAGCCAATTTGCTAACCGGGTCAATAATTTGCCCTCAATTCCATGGGCTTCCACCGTAGTTAACCGTCTCTTATGTGGGACTTTATCAAATGCCTTCTGGTCACTACTTTAGACACCTCTTCAAAAAATTCAATCTGGTTTGTCAGGTGTGACCTACCTTTTACAAATCCACGCTGGCTCTCTCTGATCAACTGAAAACCAGTGACTCCACTTCAAAAGTACTTCATTGGCTGTAAAGCGCTTTGGGATGGCCTGAGGTCGTGAGAGGTGCTATAGAAATGCAAGTCTTCTTTCTTTCGTTCTATATACCTGACCTGGGAGTGTTTGATGCTCATACTGGGCGGCTACGTTCCCCAGAACTAACATCCTTCACTTTGATAATCATAAAGTTGAAAACCGGGGAAAATATAACATGACAATTGCCTGTTGCAATTTTTGTCATGTTACTAAACAAGTTTCAAATACTAATTTCTTCCAAAAACTGAATGGTTGGGGGGGGGAAAAGCTTACTTAATGTGAAAATTGCCTTGATCGACAACACCATAGGGGTACCCCTGAATTAGTGTCCATTTTAATGTAGTAAGAAGCACTTCTTCACACAAACGGTAGTGGGAATCTGGAACTCTCTTCCCTTAATAAGCTGTTGAGGCTGGGGGTCAATTGAACATTTCAGAACTGAGATTGATAGATTTTTGTTAGGCAAGGGTATAAAGGGTTATGGAACCAAGATGGAGTTGAGGTACAGATCAGCCATAAGACCATAAGAAACAGGAGCAGGAGTCGGCCATTCGGCCCCTCGAGCCTGCTCCGCCATTCAATAAGATCATGGCTGATCTGATCTTGGCCTCAACTCCACTTTCCCGCTCTCTCCCCATAACCCTTGACCCCCCTGTAGCTCAAATGTCTGTCAATCTCCGCCTTGAATATATTCACTGACTCCGCCTCCACAGCTCTCTGGGGTCGAGAATTCCAAAGATTCACGACCCTGAGAGAAGAAATTCCTCCTCATCTCCGTCTTAAATGGGTGACCCCTTATTCTGAAACTATGCCCCCTAGTTCCAGATTCCCCCACGAGGGGAAACATCCTCTCAGCATCTACGTCAAGCCCCCTCAGAATCTTATATGTTTCAATAAGATCACCTCTCATTCTTCTAAACTCCAATGAGTATAGGCCCAACCTGCTCAACCTTTCCTCATAAGACAACCCCTTCATCTCAGGAATCAACCTCGTGAACCTTCTCTGAACTGCCTCCAATGCAAGTATATCCTTCCTTAAATAAGGAGACCAAAACTGTACGCAGTACTC
This sequence comes from Somniosus microcephalus, assembly GCF_052327205.1. Taxonomy (NCBI): domain Eukaryota; kingdom Metazoa; phylum Chordata; class Chondrichthyes; order Squaliformes; family Somniosidae; genus Somniosus; species Somniosus microcephalus. Next base: position 20,850,675 of record NC_141019.1, on the reverse strand, counting down.
CAGGTGTGGTCTCACCAACGCCCTGTACAGTTGTAGCGAGACTTCCCTACTTTTATACTCCAACCCCCTTGCAATAAGGGCCAACATTCCATTTGCCTTCCTAATTACTTGCTGTACCTGCGTGCTAACTTTTTGTGTTTCATGTACGAGGACCCCCAGATCCCATGGTCTAGTTGAATGGTGGAACAGTCTCAAGGAGCTGAATGGCCCACTCCTGTTCCTATATTCCTTTTGAATGTCCTAAAATCTTAGATAATGGCACCAGCAAAGTAAACTAATTCGGTTATAAACATGCCCTTTTACCTCCACCCTTCCCACTGTCGAGGGCCCCAAACACCCCTTCCAGGTGAAACAGCGATTTACTTGTACTTCTTGCAATCTAGTATACTGTATTCGCTGCTCACGATGTGGTCTCCTTTACATTGGGGAGACCAAACGCAGATTGGGTGACCGCTTTGTGGAACACCTCCATTCAGTCCGTAAGGGTGACCCCGAGCTTCCGGTTGCCTGTCACTTTAATTCTCCGCTCCACTTCCACTCTGACCTCACCGCCCTCGGCCTATTACATTGTTCCAATGAAGCTCAACGTAAGCTCGAGGAACAGCATCTCATCTTTCGATTAGGCACTTTACAGCCTTCCGGACTCAACATAGAGTTCAACAATTTCAGACCATAACCTCTGCCCCTATCATTTTTTTTCCATTATTTTTATTAAAAAAAAATGTTTTTCTCTCTCCCACATGGCAGCTGTCTTTCATTCTGCCAGTGCCGTTTACCCTTCATCTAGAGCCATCTTTTGTTTAACTTGTCCCATTACCATCTCCTTTTGCCTTGCACCATCATCCCTTTTGTCATTTAATCTCTCCTGCCTTCCACCCAATCACAGACCTTCCCTTTTGTTCTTTCCTCCCCTCCCCCCTCTCCCTGCCCCATCACCTGCTTAAAAACCTGTTCCATCTCCAGCTTTTTCCAGTTCTGACGAAGGGTCATCGACCTGAAACGTTAACTCTGTTTCTCTCTCCACAGATGCTGCCTGACCTGCTGAGTGTTTCCAGCATTCTCTGTTTTTATTTCGGATTTCCAGCAGCCGCAGTATTTTGCTTTTGTAAATTAATTGGGTTAATCCTTAATGCACCTCACTCCAGCCAAAAGCATTATTTCGCTTGTTTCTCACATTTGCTTAATGGGAAGCTGCAGCAGTTCCAAAAAGATTGAATGCTTGGGTGCTGCAGTTCCCAGAGGGTTTCCTGTTGGCAGACAAAACAATTACTTCATAAATCTTCCATGAGATTTTCACTTTCAGAAATTAAATGTTTATTCACGAGGGATATCTTTTGAAACGAATACATTTCTGCAGACCCCAAATGAATTTGGTAGCAGCATAAGTGGCCATAACTTTATTCTAGAGAATTTCACACTTGCCAGATGCTGGGTAAAAGTAGAAATTATGAGGGTGTAATTGCAACATAGGAACAGGAGGAGGCCATTCAGCCCCTCGAGCCTGTTCCGCCATTCACTGATCTGTACCTCAACCCCATTCACCTGCCTTTGATCCATATCCCTTAATACCCTTAGCCAACAAAAATCGAGCGATCCCAGACATGAAAATTTCCGTTCCCCCCAGGCTCCTCTGCCCCTCCCTCGACCATGATCTCCTCCAGACTCCCACCTCCCCCTCACCTTACTTTATACCGGGAACCGCTCCCTCGGGTCCCCAACGGCCGCCTCCTGCTGCCCGAAATCCCGTACCCACCCCACCGGCCACATACCCATCCCAGCGGGTTCAGGCTGGGAGTCAGTCTTGGAGCATGGAAATAAGGTTGGGGAGTTAAGATCTCCCAGGTCTCGGGCTGCAGGGGAGAGGCGGGGCAGGTGCGGGCTGGATGATTTGTCGCTCACCTCCGCAGGCTCCACTCGTTAAAATAAATGTATTCATTGGATGTGGGCGTCGCTGGCAAGGCCGGCATTTATTGACCATCCCTAATTGCCCTCGAGAAGGTGGTGGTGAGCTGCCTTCTTGAATCGCTGCAGTCCGTGTGGTGAAGGTGCTCCCACAGTGCTGACTTTGTTGTCGCAGTTTGGTACAACTGAGTGGCTTGCTAGGCCATTTCAGAGGGCAGTTAAGAGTCAACCACATTGCTGTGGGTCTGGAGTTAATACAGGAAACTTTCGATTTACCGGCACCTAAATAACCGGAAATCTCGGTTAACCGGCAAAATTCAGGAGTAGGTTCAGGTAAGTTTTACTTCATATTACTTGCCTTCCTCGATCTGTTGCTGTGCAATTGGGTGTGGCTGCAGCTGTTGCTAAGCTACAGAGACGCTTGGAACTTGTGGCCATTGTTCTGCACCTGTTGCTAAGCAACAGGGTTTGTTGCTTTATACGGAGCTCTCAGCACTCCATATCTTTTACTATAGCTCTCGGTTATCCGGAATTTTTGATGAACCGGCACCACGTCGGTCCCGTCGGTGCCGGATAAAAAAAAGTTTCCTGTATAGGCCAGACTGGGTAAGGGCGGCAGATTTCCTTCCCTAAAGGGCATCAGTGAACCATGACAACCTGGTAGTTTCATGGTCACCATTACTGGTGCTAGCTTTTTAATTCCAGATTTATTTAATTAACTGATTTAAAATTCTCCCAGCTGCCGTGGTGGGATTTAAACTCAAGAGCCCAGATCATTATTCCAGGCCTCTGGATTACTAGTCCATGTAACATAACCGCTATGCTACCATTCCCCACTCATGCTTGGAGTTAAAATCCAGGCTCAGAACTCCAACACAGCACTGCAGCCGAGCCAAAACGATGCACAGCATGCTCCCAAGGCATTGCCTGTATAGAACTTTGCCCAATAATAAATAAAGTTTTCCACTTTATTCTGCAGAGTTTCAAATTCAGAGTTGGCACGGATTCCCTTGGCTCCATCCAAATGGTAGGATGCCAAGTATCAGATTAACTTCACCAAAACTCATTATTGGGAAAGTTGTGATTGATGCGCCAATCACTCAAGCCCGTGTGTGTTTTATAAATGTTTACGGAGCACTGCATAAAGTACACACAATGACGCAGCCCGAGTATATAGTGACATACTTTCTTCGTGGTACAAACCAGTGAGGAAAGCTAATATAAATTCCCTTTGACTGTGTTATTCTCAGTGACCTCCTCGCAGGCACAGACTGTCAATTGGTCCAAAATGAAAGGAGAAAGAAAGATCTGGTTAAGGGGCCTTGTTAATCCCATGTTAATCTGAACTGTGTTTGTTGAATTCGTTTCCATCGAAACGGTTGGCTCTTTCCTCAGCATGGCAACAGTTTGAAGCAGGTGATATTCCTGTCTAGTCAGAGTCGTTATTCAGTTATCAAGAGGGTTGAAGCTGTTGCAGTCCCACTGGAGCACGCCGTATGAAGGACGAGCGTCCCACAGTGCTTCCTGACCTGACTCCTGCTCTCAGTCACGCGCTTGGTGATTCAAACTCCCTCTGGCTTTACGGAACTGCTACTTGATACGAAGTACATAAGATAATAAGTGTCATTTTCTTTAGGGGACAAAGCTAGACTCTCCGCATTGAGGCTTCAGTGTAGCGCACTTCTGAGGGCCCACTTGAGAATTTGAATTCAAATTTTTTATTTAAAATCTGGAAATAAAAAGCTGGTATCAGTAAAAGTGGCCATGAAGCTGCCGGATTGTCGTAAGAATGCAATTGGTTCACTAATGTCCTTTAGGGAAGGAAACCTGCCATCCTTACCCGGTCTGGGCCTATATGTGACTCCAGACCCACACCGACATGGTTGACTTTTAACTGCTCTCTGAAATGGCCTAGCAAGTCACGCAGTTGTATCAAAACTGCTACAAAGGAACAAAAGTATGAAAAAGATGGACCACTTGGCTGCGACCTAGGCATTGAATTAGGAGACGTTGAAGGCCCTGCAAAGTCCTCCTCATTGACATCTGGAGACTGGTGCCAAAGCTGGGAGTTATCCCGCAGACGAGTTCCATCGGCAATCAGCCGGCAAGTGTCTAAACTCCTGACTCCCCAAAGCCTTTCCGCCATCTACAAGGCACAAGTAAGGAGTGTGATGGAATACTCTACACTTCCCTGGATGAGTGCAGCTCCAACAACACTCAAGAAGCTCGACACCATCCAGGACAAAGCAGCCCGCTTGATTGGCACCCCATCCACCACCTTAAACATTCACTCCCTCCACCACCGGCGCACCGTGGCTGCAGTGTGTACCATCTACAAGATGCACTGCAGCAACTCGCCAAGGCTTCTTTGGCAGCACCTCCCAAACCCGCGACCTCTTCCCACCTAGAAGGACAAGGGCAGCAGGCGCATGGGAACACCGCCACCTCCAAGTTCCCCTCCAAGTCACACACCATCCTGACTTGGAAATATATAGGCTGTTCCTTCATCGTCGCCGGGTCAAAATCCTGGAACTCCCTCCCTAACAGCACTGTGGGAGCACCTTCACCACACGGACTGCAGCGGTTCAAGGAGGCGGTTCACCACCACCTTCTCAAGGGCAATTAGGGATGGGCAATAAATGCTGGCCTTGCCAGCGACGCCCACATCCCGAGAATGAATTAAAAAAATACTGTAAATCTGCCCACTGGCTAACTAAATTGTCATTTCCTGATTGCAAAGGCACTGATTTGCAACGTCAAGCACTTTAATAAGTAATATTGTGTAACGCAATTACTCATCACACCACGACTGTACACACGCTGGTCATCACACCATGACTGTACACACGCTGGTCATCACACCACGACTGTAAACACGCTGGTCTTCACACCACGACTGTACACACGCTGGTCATCACACCACGACTGTTCACACGCAGGTCATCACACCACGACTGTACACACGCTGGTCATCACACCACGACTGTACACACGCTGGTCATCACACCACGACTGTACACACGCTGGTCGTACACACGCTGGTCATCACACCACGACTGTGCACACGCTGGTCATCACTCCACGACTGTACACACGCTGGTCATCACTCCACGACTGTACACACGCTGGTCATCACACCACGACTGTACACACGCTGGTCATCACTCCACGACTGTACACACGCTGGTCATCACACCACGACTGTACACACGCTGGTCATCACTCCACGACTGTACACACGCTGGTCATCACACCACGACTGTACACACGCTGGTCATCACACCACGACTGTACACACGCTGGTCATCACACCACGACTGTACACACGCTGGTCATCACACCGCGACTGTACACACGCTGGTCATCACACCGCGACTGTACACACGCTGGTCATCACACCGCGACTGTACACACGCTGGACATCACACCGCGACTGTACACACGCTGGTCATCACACCGCGACTGTACACACGCTGGTCATCACACCGCGACTGTACACACGCTGGTCATCACACCGCGACTGTACACACGCTGGTCATCACACCGCGACTGTACACACGCTGGTCATCACACCGCGACTGTACACACGCTGGTCATCACACCGCGACTGTACACACGCTGGTCATCACACCGCGACTGTACACACGCTGGTCATCACACCGCGACTGTACACACGCTGGTCATCACACCGCGACTGTACACAGGCTGGTCATCACACCGCGACTGTACACACGCTGGTCATCACACAGCGACTGTACACACGCTGGTCATCACACCGCGACTGTACACACGCTGGTCATCACACCGCGACTGTACACATGCTGGTCATCACACCGCGACTGTACACACGCTGGTCATCACACCGCGACTGTACACACGCTGGTCATCACACCGCGACTGTACACACGCTGGTCATCACACCGCGACTGTACACACGCTGGTCATCACACCGCGACTGTACACACGCTGGTCATCACACCGCGACTAAACACACGCTGGTCATCACACCGCGACTGTACACACGCTGGTAATCACACCGCGACTGTACACACGCTGGTCATCACACCGCGACTGTACACACGCTGGTCATCACACCGCGACTGTACACACGCAGGTCATCACACCGCGACTGTACACACGCTGGTCATCACACCGCGACTGTACACACGCTGGTCATCACACCGCGACTGTACACACGCTGGTCATCACACCGCGACTGTACACACGCTGGTCATCACACCGCGACTGTACACACGCTGGTCATCGCTCCGTGACTGTACACACGCTGGTCATCGCACCGCGACTGTACACACGCTGGTCATCGCACCACGACTGTACACATGCTGGTCATCGCACCACGACTGTACACACGCTGGTCATCGCACCACGACTGTACACACGCTGGTCATCGCACCACGACTGTACACACGCTGGTCATCGCACCACGACTGTACACACGCTGGTCATCGCACCACGACTGTACACACGCTGGTCATCGCACCACGACTGTAGACACGCTGGTCATCGCGCCACGACTGTACACACGCTGGTCATCGCACCACGACTGTAGACACGCTGGTCATCGCACCACGACTGTACACACGCTGGTCATCGCACCACGACTGTAGACACGCTTGTCATCGCACCACGACTGTACACACGCTGGTCATCGCACCACGACTGTAGACACGCTGGTCATCGCACCACGACTGTACACACGCTGGTCATCGCACCACGACTGTAGACACGCTGGTCATCGCACCACGACTGTAGACACGCTGGTCATCGCACCACGACTGTACACACGCTGGTCATCGCACCACGACTGTACACACGCTGGTCATCACACCACGACTGTACACACGCTGGTCGTACACACGCTGGTCATCACACCACGACTGTGCACACACTGGTCATCACTCCACGACTGTACACACGCTGGTCATCACACCACGACTGTACACACGCTGGTCATCACTCCACGACTGTACACACGCTGGTCATCACACCACGACTGTACACACGCTGGTCATCACTCCACGACTGTACACACGCTGGTCATCACACCACGACTGTACACACGCTGGTCATCACTCCACGACTGTACACACGCTGGTCATCACACCACGACTGTACACACGCTGGTCATCACACCACGACTGTACACACGCTGGTCATCACACCACGACTGTACACACGCTGGTCATCACACCGCGACTGTACACACGCTGGTCATCACACCGCGACTGTACACACGCTGGTCATCACACCGCGACTGTACACACGCTGGACATCACACCGCGACTGTACACACGCTGGTCATCACACCGCGACTGTACACAGGCTGGTCATCACACCGCGACTGTACACACGCTGGTCATCACACAGCGACTGTACACACGCTGGTCATCACACCGCGACTGTACACACGCTGGTCATCACACCGCGACTGTACACACGCTGGTCATCACACCGCGACTGTACACACGCTGGTCATCACACCGCGACTGTACACACGCTGGTCATCACACCGCGACTGTACACACGCTGGTCATCACACCGCGACTGTACACACGCTGGTCATCACACCGCGACTGTACACACGCTGGTCATCACACCGCGACTAAACACACGCTGGTCATCACACCGCGACTGTACACACGCTGGTAATCACACCGCGACTGTACACACGCTGGTCATCACACCGCGACTGTACACACGCTGGTCATCACACCGCGACTGTACACACGCTGGTCATCACACCGCGACTGTACACACGCTGGTCATCACACCGCGACTGTACACACGCTGGTCATCACACCGCGACTGTACACACGCTGGTCATCACACCGCGACTGTACACACGCTGGTCATCGCACCGCGACTGTACACACGCTGGTCATCGCTCCGCGACTGTACACACGCTGGTCATCGCACCGCGACTGTACACACGCTGGTCATCGCACCACGACTGTACACACGCTGGTCATCGCACCACGACTGTACACACGCTGGTCATCGCACCACGACTGTACACACGCTGGTCATCGCACCACGACTGTACACACGCTGGTCATCGCACCACGACTGTACACACGCTGGTCATCGCACCACGACTGTAGACACGCTGGTCATCGCACCACGACTGTAGACACGCTGGTCATCGCACCACGACTGTAGACACGCTGGTCATCGCACCACGACTGTACACACGCTGGTCATCGCACCACGACTGTAGACACGCTGGTCATCGCACCACGACTGTACACACGCTGGTCATCGCACCACGACTGTAGACACGCTGGTCATCGCACCACGACTGTACACACGCTGGTCATCGCACCACGACTGTAGACACGCTGGTCATCGCACCACGACTGTAGACACGCTGGTCATCGCACCACGACTGTAGACACGCTGGTCATCGCACCACGACTGTACACACGCTGGTCATCGCACCACGACTGTACACACGCTGGTCATCACACCACGACTGTACACACGCTGGTCATCGCACCACGACTGTACACACGCTGGTCATCACACCACGACTGTACACACGCTGCTCATCTCACCACGACTGTACACACGCTGGTCATCACACCACGACTGTACATCACACCCACTCCGAAACCACACCCACTCCGAAACCACACCCACTCCGAAACCACATCCACTCCAAAACCACACCCACTCCGAAACCACACCCACTCCGAAACCACACCCACTCCGAAACCACATCCACTCCGAAACCACACCCACTCCGAAACCACACCCACTCCGAAACCACACCCACTCCGAAACCACATCCACTCCGAAACCACACCCACTCCGAAACCACACCCACTCCGAAACCACACCCACTCCGAAACCACACCCACTCCGAAACCACACCCACTCCAAAACCACACCCACTCCGAAACCACATCCACTCCGAAACCACACCCACTCCGAAACCACACCCACTCCGAAACCACATCCACTCCGAAACCACACCCACTCCGAAACCACATCCACTCCGAAACCACACCCGCTCCGAAACCACACCCGCTCCGAAACCACACCCGCTCCGAAACCACACCCGCTCCGAAACCACACCCGCTCCGAAACCACACCCGCTCCGAAACCACACCCGCTCCGAAACCACACCCGCTCCGAAACCACACCCGCTCCGAAACCACACCCGCTCCGAAACCACACCCGCTCCGAAACCACACCCGCTCCGAAACCACATCCACTCCGAAACCACATCCACTCCGAAACCACATCCACACCGAAACCACACCCACTCCGAAACCACACCCACTCCGAAACCACACCCACTCCGAAACCACACCCACTCTGAAACCACACCCACTCCGAAACCACACCCACTCCGAAACCACATCCACTCCGAAACCACACCCACTCCGAAACCACATCTACTCCGAAACCACATCCACTCCGAAACCACACCCACTCCGAAACCACATCCACTCCGAAACCACACCCACTCCGAAACAACATCTACTCCGAAACCACATCTACTCCGAAACCACACCCACTCCAAAACCACACCCACACCGAAACCACATCTACTCCGAAACCACATCCACTCCGAAACCACATCCACTCCGAAACCACATCTGCTCCGAAACCACACCCACTCCGAAACCACATCCACTCCGAAACCACACCCACTCCGAAACCACATCCACTCCGAAACCACACCCACTCCGAAACAACATCTACTCCGAAACCACATCTACTCCGAAACCACACCCACTCCAAAACCACACCTACTCCGAAACCACATCTACTCCGAAACCACATCCACTCCGAAACCACATCCACTCCGAAACCACATCTACTCCGAAACCACACCCACTCCGAAACCACATCCACTCCGAAACCACATCCACTGCACTTCGAAACCACTTCCACTACACTCCGAAACCACATCCACTCCGAAACCACATCCACTCCACTCCGAAACCACATCCACTCCGAAACCACACCCACTCCGAAACCACATCCACTCCGAAACCACATCCACTCCGAAACCACACCCACTCCAAAACCACACCCACTCCGAAACCACACCCACTCCGAAACCACACCCACTCCGAAACCACATCTACTCCGAAACCACACCCACTCCGAAACCACATCTACTCCGAAACCACATCCACTCCGAAACCACATCCACTCCGAAACCACACCCACTCCGAAACCGCATCTACTCCGAAACCACATCCACTCCGAAACCACACCCACTCCGAAACCGCATCTACTCCAAAACCACATCCACTCCACTTCGAAACCACTTCCACTACACTCCGAAACCACATCCACTCCGAAACCACATCCACGCCACTCCGAAACCACATCCACTCCGAAACCACACCCACTCCGAAACCACATCCACTCCGAAACCACATCCACTCCGAAACCACACCCACTCCGAAACCACACCCACTCCGAAACCACACCCACTCTGAAACCACACCCATTCTGAAACCACACCCACTCCGAAACCACACCCACTCCGAAACCACACCCACTCCAAAACCACACCCACTCCGAAACCACACCCACTCCGAAACCACACCCACTCTGAAACCACATCCACTCCGAAACCACACCCACTCCGAAACCACACCCACTCCGAAACCACACCCACTCTGAAACCACACCCACTCTGAAACCACACCCACTCCGAAACCACACCCACTCCGAAACCACACCCACTCCGAAACCACACCCACTCCGAAACCACACCCACTCCGAAACCACACCCACTCCGAAACCACACCCACTCCAAAACCACACCCACTCCGAAACCACACCCACTCCGAAACCACACCCACTCCGAAACCACACCCACTCCGAAACCACACCCACTCCGAAACCACACCCACTCCGAAACCACACCCACTCCAAAACCACACCCACTCCGAAACCACACCCACTCCGAAACCACATCCACTCCGAAACCACACCCACTCCGAAACCACATCCACTCCGAAACCACACCCACTCCGAAACCACACCCACTCCGAAACCACATCCACTCCGAAACCACACCCACTCCGAAACCACATCCACTCCGAAACCACATCCACTCCACTCTGAAACCACATCCATTCCGAAACCACACCCACTCCGAAACCACATCCACTCCCGGGCACTTGTACTCTCCGCCTCCTCACAGAGCCTCTCCACAAAGATGCCATGTGGACTCTAGCCCACCCTTGAACCAGAGCCTAAAGCCCCACCCACAGTACAACAGGCACTGCACTCTGAGGGTTATATGGCGGTGGCTCCGCTAAGACAGGCCGCAATGTTTAAGTACCAAATAAAAAGGCCTTAGCTCGTTTATACTCTTCCTGTTTTCCTGCCTGTGAACAACTGATGGTGCATGGTTCATCGCCCAGCTCTACTTTTCCTGTTTCTCTAGCACATTCTAATGGGTTTCGGTGGACAGGATTAAATATAAGAATGCTTTTATTTTGATACAGAAGTGCTGAAAGAGCAATATCTATATTGTAGCCAATGGAAACGGAGCCACGGTTTAATTTCCTTCGCATCAAATAAGGGGCAGCTCGTGTTTATTTTCTCTCAAAAGATTCAATGACTAATTTGTTGCCGAGGTGATTTATCTGTGGGCCGCTGCAGTGTTTGGCTTCATCTCTGGGTATCACGGCTGAGTTACTGCCGCTGTCCCTGGACATTCATAAATGAGCCTGTTGGTTGAGCTTTGCAAAGCACCTTGTATTTAATTAACTGCTTGCTTGCTGAACAAAACGTACAGAGGGACCTCAATTATCAGGGATCTAGGGGTACAGATTCACAAATCATTAAAAGTAGCAACGCAGGTTAACAAGGCCGTAAAAAAATGCAATCCAAGCACTGGGGTTCATTTCTAGAGGGATAAAATTGAAAAGTAGTGAAGTGATGTTAAACTTGTATCGAACCTTGGTTCAACCACACTTGGAGTACTGTGAACCATTCTGGTCTCCATATTAAAAAAAGGATATGGGGCACTGGAGAGGGTGCTAAAAAGATTAACAAGGATGATATCAGAACTGAGAGGTTGGGGGCGATTTTGCCAGCCCTGGGGAGGCAGGTTTGGAGGCGGGACTGCCTGGAAAATGGCAGAATCTGGGGGCGGGTGCCCGTCCCGCCTCCGTACCATTTTCCCAGGAGGCGGGTAGCCGACCCGCGCCAGCTCCCCGTCTCCTGGAGGCAGGGAGGGGATTACAGCCACTTAACTGAGGATTATCCCCATCTTTCCATCAGAGGCGCGGGCTTCCCAACGTCGGGAAACCCCGCCAGGGTCACTGAGGCGAGCAGTGGGTCTGCGGGGGTCGGAGGGGTGCAAAAGTGCACTGTGGAGGTGAGTGATGGGTGCAAGTGTGGAGAGGTGAGTATGTGAGGTGAGTGAAAAGTGATAGAAAATGTTTACTTACCTTTGTTTCTTCCTGCAGGCTTCAACAGTTGGGGATGTGGAGAGTCTCGCATCTCACCGGCAGAGATGACAGATGGCCGCTGCATTCTCCAATGCAACAACCATCTAATTTCTGCTCACAAAGAGGTTTGATGAGTCTTGAATACAAGGACTCACCAAACAACAGAGAATGTCCGTGTTTGACAGCTTCACAGAGCTGTCAAACGATGACAATTCATCTGTCAAAAATGTTTGACAGATGAAACGTCATACGCTGACGTCCTCTGTAACCGGCTTCCCCTTAATTGGCCTGCTAAGCCCGCTGGGCAGGCTTAACAAGGTCAATCAAGAGAAAATAGCGTGGGTTGGCCACAGGTCGATGGAGGCGGGACTAAAACCCGACAAGTGGGAGTCCCGCCTCCAACGCGCCCCCATTGGCAAAATTGCCCCCGTTACACCTGTCAGGAAAGATTGAAGAGCATAAGAACATAAGAACATAAGAAATAGGAGCAGGAGTAGGCCAATCGGCCCCTCGAGCCTGCTCCACCATTCAATAAGATCATGGCTGATCTGATCCTAACCTCAAATCTTCTATCACTCTGCATCCACCCAAACCCATGTGATCTCCCGGGAGAGGCGAAAAACCAGATAAAGACCCAATGGCCAATTTGGGAGAAAAAAATCTGGGAAATTCCTCTCCGACCCATCTAGGCGATCGAAATTCTTCCAGGAGATCACTCTGTCCCTATATTTTCTACAGTACTTACCTTCTGTAAAGGCGATCTCCACCCCAGCCAGGAACAGGAATAAAACCATCTCCTGAAATCTAACAGAATTAGAACACAGTAGGAGCAGAACAAGGCTACACGGCCCCTGGGCCCGCTCCACTACCCACAGGGCCATGACCATTCCGAACCCAGACTCATGTCCAATTTCCTGCCCGCTCCCCGTAACCCTTAATTCCCTTTACTTCTAGGAAACTATCTATTTCTGTTTTAAATTTATTTAATGATGTAGCTTCCACAGCTTTCTGGGGCAGCAAATTCCACAAACCTACCACCCTCTGAGTGAAGAAGTTTCTCCTCATCTCAGTTTTGAATGAGCAGCCCCTTATTTTAAGATTATGCCCCCTAGTTCTAGTTTCACCCATCATTGGGAACATCCTCACCGCATCCACCCGATCAAGCCCCTTCACAATCTTATATGTTTCAATAAGATCGCCTCTCATTCTTCTGAACTCCAATGAGTAGAGTCCCAATCTACTCAACCTCTCCTCATATGACCACCCCCTCATCCCCGGGATTAACCGAGTGAACCTTCTTTGTACTGACTCGAGAGCAAGTATGTCTTTTCTTAAGTATGGACACCAAAACTGTATGCAGTATTCCAGGTGCGGCCTCACCAATACCTTGTACAACTGCAGCAATACCTCCCTGTTTTTATATTCCAACCCCCTAGCAATAAAAGCCAACATTCCATTGGCCTTCTTAATCACTTGCTGCACCTGCATACTAACTTTTTGAGTTTCGTGCACCAGGACCCCCAGATCCCTTTGTACTACAGTACTTTCCAGTTTCTTGCCATTAAGATAATAACTTGCTCTATGATTTTTCCTGCCAAAGTGCATAACCTCACACTTTCCAGTATTGTATTCCATCTGCCAAATCTCTGCCCACTTACTTAGCCTGTCTATGTCCCTTTGCAGGTTTTTTATGTCCTCCTCACTCACTACTTTCCATCCCATCTTTGTATCATCTGCAAACTTTGATATGTTACATTTGGCCCCCTCCTCCAAATCGTTAATATAGATTGTAAAGAGTTGGGGACCCAGCACTGACCCCTGCGGAACACCACTAGTTACTGGTTGCCAATCTGAGAACGAACCATTTATCCCAACTCTCTGCTTTCTGTTAGAGAGCCAATCCTCCACCCACGCCAGAATATTACCCCCAATCCCGTGATTTTTTATCTTGAGCAATAATCTTTTGTGTGGCACCTTGTCAAATGCCTTTTGGAAGTCTAAATACACTACGTCCACTGGTTCCCCTTTATCCACCCTGTATGTTACTTCCTCAAAAAACTCAAGCAAATTTGTTAAACATGACTTCCCCTTCATGAAACCATGCTGAGTTTGCCCTATTAAATTATGTTTATCCAAATGTCCCGTTACTGTCTCCTTAATAATGGACTCTAACATTTTACCAACCACAGATGTTAGGCTAACAGGTCTATAGTTTCCAGCCTTCTGCCTACTACCCTTTTTAAATAAGGGTGTTACATTAGCAGTTTTCCAATCTGCCGGGACCTTTGCTGAGTCCAGTGAGTTTTGGAAAATTATTACCAATGCATCCACAATCCCTACCGCTACTTCCCTCAAGACCCTGGGATGCAAGCCATCAGGTCCAGGGGATTTATCCGCCTTGAGTCCCATTATTTTACCAAGTACCACTTCCTTAGTGATTTTAATTGTATTTAGTTCCTCCCCCCCTAGAGCCCCCTGTTTGTCCAGTGTTGGGATATTCTTAGTGTCCTCTACTGTAAAGACTGATACAAAATAATTGTTCAGTGTTTTTGCCATCTCCATGTTTCCCACCATTAATTTCCCGGTCTCATCCTCTAAGGGACCAACATTTACTTTAGCCACCCTTTTTCTTTTTGTATAACTATAGAAACTTTTACTGTCTGTTTTTATATTTTTTGCTAATTTACTTTCATAATCTATCTTCCCTTTCTTAATCAATCTTTTTGTTATTTTTTGCTGTCTTTTAAAGACTTCCCAATCTTCCATCCTCCCACTAGATTTGGCTACCTTATATGCCCTTGTTTTTAGTCGGATACTATCCTTAATTACTTTACTTAGCCACGGATGGCTATCTTTTCTTTTACACCCTTTTTTCCTCAGTGGAATATATTTTTTTTGGAAGTTGTAAAATAACTCCTTAAATGTACACCACTGGTCATGTACCGTCTTACCCTTTAATCTATTTTCCCAGTCCACTCTAATTAATTCCGCTCTCATACCTTCATAGTCTCCTTTATTCAAGCTCAGCACGCTTGTTTGAGATCCAACCTTCTCACCCTCTAATTGAATATGGAACTCAACCATGTTATGGTCACTCATTCCAAGGGGATCCTTTACTAGGACATTTTTAATTAATCCTGTCTCATTACACAGGACTGGGGCTCTTTTGTCTAGCTCTTAAAGGGCAGTCACTCACATTTAAATGCAAGGAACTTGTGCTGAAAGAAGCTTCCACTTACAGAAAAGCAAATTATGGAAGACAGAAGATACGTGGATCATGTTGGTCCTTTCGAAGCGCTGCCGGAAGAGATGCAGCAAAGGAGAATTGCCCTGCACTGTGGCTCAGTTGGTACCACTCTCGCCTCTGAGTCAGAAGGTTGTGGGTTCAAGTCCCACACAAGGGACTTGAGCACATAAATCTAGGCTGACACTCCGGTGCAGTGCTGAGGGAGTGCTGCACTGTCAGAGGTGCCATCTTTCAGCTGAAACGTTAAGCCGAGGCCCCGTTTGCCCTCTCAGGTGGACATAAAAGATCCCATGGCACTATTTCGAAGAAGAGCAGGGGAGTTATCCTGGGTTTCCTGACCATTATTTATCCCTCAACCAACATAACAAAATCAGATTACCTGGTCATTATCACATTGCTGTTTGTGGGAGCTTGCTGTGCGCAAATTGGCTGCCGCATTTCCTACATTACAACAGTGACTACACTCCAAATGTACTTCATTGTCTGTAAAGTGCTTTGGGAGAGCCGGTGGTTGTGAAAGGCACTATAGAAATGCAAGTCTTTCTTTTTTTGCTCGGAACAGAGGGGCACATTCCTCACTGCTCGGCAGTCCGCACTGTATGGGGGGAGCTGGCGAAGCGGGTAAATGCTGTCCCCAACATTTGAAGGCCCTGGGACCAAATACAGTTTTCCAGTCTCTGCAAGATTGCCAAAGAAAGTATATGGGCATAGCATGGGTGCCACAGTGCTGCCCGGTTGTTGAACTGCAGGTCTTCTGCAGCGAGCTGCAAGCTAAATGGTCTCGCTGACCCGAGCTGATACTTTCAGCAGGTCTTCCAGGCCGCTGGTCTTAGCACATCCCAGCTGTGACAGACACTCACAGCCACAGATATACAGTGACAGAACCTCACAGCCCCTGATATACAGTGACAGACACTCACATCCCCTGATATACATCGACACACTCACAGCCACTGATAAGAACATAAGAACATAAGAAATAGGAGCAGGAGTAGGCCATACGGCCCCTCGGGCCTGCTCCACCATTCAATAGGATCATGGCTGATCTGAATTTAGACTCACGTCCACTTCCCTGCCCTCTCCCCGTAACCCCTAATTCCCTTATCTGCTAGGAAAATGTCTATCTCCATTTTAAATTTATTTAATGTTGCAGCTTCCACAGCTCTCTGGGGTAGCAAATTCCATAGATTTACTACCCTCTGAGTGAAGAAGTTTCTCCTCATCTCAGTTTTGAAAGGGAGATTATGCCCCCTAGTTCTAATCTCACCCATCAGTGGAAACATCCTCACTGCATCCACCCGATCAAGCCCCCTCACAATCTTATATGTTTTGATAAGATCGCCTCTCATTCTTCTGAACTCCAATGAGTAGAGTCCCAACCTACTCAACCTTTCCTCATACGTAAACCCCCTCATCTCCGGAATCAACCGAGTGAACCTTCCCTGAACCGCCTCGAGAGCAAGTATATCTATTCTTAAATATGGAAACCAAAACTGCACGCAGTATTCCAGGTGTGGCCTCACCAATACCCTGTATAACTGCAGCAAGACTTCCCTGTTTTTATACTCCATCCCCCTTGCAATAAAAGCCAAGATTCCATTGGCCTTCCTGATCACCTGCTGCACCTGCATACTAACTTTTTGTGTTTCATGCACCAGGACCCCCAGATCCCTTTGTACTGTAGCACTTTGCAGTTTCTCTCCATTTAGATAATAACTTGCTCTTTGATTTTTTCTGCCAAAGTGCATAACCTCACACTTTCCAACATTATATTGCATCTGCCAAATCTCTGCCCACTCACTTAGCCTGTCTATGTCCTTTTGCAGGTTTTTTATGTCCTCCTCACTCACTGCTTTCCCTCCCATCTTTGTATCGTCGGCAAACTTGGATATGTTGCACTCGGTCCCTTCCTCCAAATCGTTAATATAGATTGTAAAGAGTTGGGGTCCCAGCACGGACCCCTGCGGAACACCACTAGTTACTGATTGCCAGCCCGAGAACGAACCATTTATCCCAACTCTTTGTTTTCTGTTAGATAGCCAATCTTCCACCCATGCCAGTATATTACCCCCAATCCCGTGATTTTTTATCTTGATCAGTAATCTTTTGTGTGGAACCTTGTCAAATGCCTTTTGGAAGTCCAAATACACTACATCCACTGGTTCCCCTTTATCCACCCTGTATGTTACATCCTCAAAGAATTCGAGCAAATTTGTCAAACATGACTTCCCCTTCGTAAAACCATGCTGACTCTGTCCTATTAAATTATGTTTATCCAAATGCTCTGTTACTGTTTCCTTAATAATGGACTCCAACATTTTGCCAACCACAGATGTTAGGCTAACTGGTCTATAGTTTCCAGCTTTTTGTCTACTTCCCTTCTTAAATAAGGGTGTTACATTAGCAGTTTTCCAATCTGCTGAGACCTTTCCTGAGTCCAGGGAGTTCTGGAAAATGATTACCAATGCATCCACAATCCCTACCGCCACTTCTCTCAAGACCCTAGGATGTAGGCCATCAGGTCCGGGGGATTTATCCGCCTTAAGTCCCATTATTTTACTGAGTACCATCTCCTTTGTGATTTTAATCGTGTTTAGCTCCTCCCCCCCCCCCCATTGCCCCCTGTTTGTCCAGTGTTGGGATATTTTTAGTGTCCTCTACTGTAAAGACTGATACAAAATATTTGTTCAGCGTCTTTGCCATCTCCATGTTCCCCACCACTAGTTTCCCAGTCCCATCCACTAAGGGACCATCGTTCACTTTAGCCACCCTTTTTCTTTTTATATAGCTGTAGAAACTCTTGCTATCTGTTTTTATATTTTTTGCTAGTTTACTTTCATAATCTATCTTCCCTTTCTTAATTAATCTTTTAGTTATTGTTTGCTGGCTTTTAAATGCTTTCCAATCTTCTATCCTCCCACTAGATTTGGCTAATTTATATGCCCTTGTTTTCAGTCGAATACTATCCTTTATTACTTTACTAAGCCACGGATGGCTGTCTTTTCTTTTACTCCCCTTTTTCCTCAGTGGAATATATTTATCTTGAAAGATGTGAAATATCTCCTTGACTGTAGACCACTGCTCTTGTACCGTCTTACACTTTCATCTGTTTTCCCAGTCCACTTTAGTCAATTCTACTCTCATACCTTCATAGTCTCCTTTATTTAAGCTTAGTACGCTGGTTTGAGATCCAACTCTCTCACCCTCAAACTGAATTTGGAATTCAACCATATTATGGTCACTCATTCCAAGGGGATCCTTTACTAGGACATTTGTTATTAATCCTGTCTCATTACACAGGACCAGATCTAAGATTGCCTGCCCCCTGGTTGGTTCAGTTACATGCTGCTCAAGGAACCCGTCCCTAATACACTCTATGAACTCTTCCTCAATGCTGCCATGCCCAATTTGATTAGTCCAGTCAATATGAAAGTTAAAATCCCCCATGATTATAGCTGTTCCCTTATTACAAGCCCCAACTATTTCCTGATTTATACTCCGACCAACAGAGTTGCAACTGTTAGGAGGCCTATAGACTATGCCCACTAGTGACTTTTTCCCCTTATTATTCCTTATCTCCACCCAAACTGTTTCACTATCCTGATCCTTTGACCCAATATCATTTCTGACTATTGCAGTGATTCCATCCTTGATTAACATAGCAACCCACCCCCCTTTCCTTCCTGTCTGTCCTTCCTAATTGTCAAATACCCTGGTATGTTTAGTTCCCATTCATGATTATCTTGCAGCCATGTTTCCGTAATGGCCACCAGATCATACCCATGCGTAGTTATTTGCACCATCAACTCGTCAATTTTGTTACGAATGCTGCGTGCATTCAGATAAAGAACTTTCAAATATGTTTCCTGACAATTTATTCCTGCATTTACCCCTTTTACTACTTTACCTTTATCATTATACATTCTGCCCCTTCCTGACACGCTCTGGTTTTTAATTCCCCCACTGCTACCTTGCCCTATTGCCTTCTCCGCTGTCATTTTTATTTTTCGCTCTCTTAAAACCTCCCCCCCACTAATTAGTTTAAAGCCCTCTCTACAGCCCTAGTTATTTGATTCGCCAGGATTCTAGTCCCAGCACTGGCCAAGTGAAGTCCATCCCAACGGAACAGCTCTCTCCTGTCCCAGTACTGATGCCAGTGTCCCAGCAAGCAAAACCCATTTCTCCCACACCAGTCTTTGAGCCACGCATTTAACTCTCTAATTTTATTTACCCTAGCCAAGTTTGCACGTGGCTCAGGTAGTAATCCAGAGATTATTACCCTTGTGGTTCTGCTTTTTAATTTGGCCCCTAGCTGCTCAAACTCCCTCAGCAGAACTTCCTTCCTTGTCCTATCTATGTCGTTGGTACCAACATGGACCACGACAACTGGATCCTCCCCCTCCCACTCCAAGTTTCTCTCCAGCCCAGAGGAGATGTCCTTAACCCTGGCACCGGGCAGGCAACACAGCCTTCGGGACTCTCGCTCTCGGCTGCAAAGAACTCTATCTATCCCCCTAACGATACTATCCCCTACCACTACAACATTTCTTTTAACTCCCCCCACTTGAATGGCCCCCCGCTCCACGGTGCTGTGGCCAGGTTGCTCAACCTCCCCGCAGTCCCTGTTCCCATCCTCACAGGGAGTAAGAGCCTCAAACCTGTTGGACAAAAGCAAGGGCTGCGGCTCCTCCAACACTACCTCCTGGATCCCCGTACCTGCCTCACTTCTAGTCACACCATCCTGACCCTGGCCACGGACTACATCTGAATTAATTAATCTAATTGGTGTGACTACCTCCTGATACACAGAGTCCAGGTAACTCTCCCCCTCCCTGATGTGTCTCAGTGTTTGAAGCTCGGACTCCAGCTCTTCAACACGGAGCCGGAATTCCTCGAGCAGCCAACACTTACAGCAAATGTGATCACCGTGAGCATCAATGGTGTCCACCAGCTCCCACATATTGCAGCAGCAACACATCACCTGCTCTGCCATTCTATGTAATTAATTAAATTTATTAATATTATTTTTAAATACCCTCTGCCCCGATTCTAGATGATGAATATCGCACCTTAGAGTTTAAGCTTAAAAAGAGAGAAATACTTACAAACCAATCACTTACCCGCTTTCTGGTAACGTCATACTTGGATTACTTTTTACCTCTCTCCTTCCCTCTGACTTCGGAGACTGGAGGTTGGTAGGCCTTACCTGGGTCTCTGAAGCCTTTTTAAGCTTCCCGCTCGCGCCTCCCGCCGACACCCGCAGTCTGAGTGACAGACCCGCACAGCCTCTGGGAGTGTGGGATTGCAGAATCACCCTGATCTCAGCTATCAGCAAGACAAAAATAGAATCCATATGGATAGAGATAAGAGATAATATAGGATCAATCACACTAATAGGTGTAGTCTACAGACCACCTAATAGTGGAAGGGAGGTGGAGGAAGAAATATGCAGACAAATTAGGGAAATTAGTAAAAAACATAGAATAATAATCATGGGGGATTTCAACTACCCTGATATTAATTGGGCAGAAGAGGTAGGTAAAGGGGATAAGGGAATGGAGTCCCTACAATGTGTACAGGACTCCTTTCTAACCCAATATGTAAAAAGCCCAACACGGGAGGATTCGCTATTGGATCGAGTAATGGGGAATGAACCAGAGCAAATAAGAGAAGTAAAAGTAGGGGAACAGCTAGGCAATAGTGACCATAATATAATACGCTTTAAGATGATAATTGAGAAGGACATAAGTATGATGAAAACCAAGGTAATAGATTGGAGAAAAGCTGATTTTCAGGGGCTGAGAATAGAACTTGGGAATATAAAATGGGCACCAATATTGGCAAGCAATGATGTAGAACAGCAATGGGAAACATTTAAAACGGTGTTCAACAGAATGCAGGAACAATATATTCCGCTAAAAGGAAAGAACAAACTAAACTCTAATGAGACTCCATGGATGAATAAAGCCATAAGGAAACAATTGAGGGTAAGGAAAGAGGCATACATTAAGTACATAGACAGCAGGGGAGTGCATGATAAGAGAGAATACGAAGAGATTAAGAGAGAAGTCAAAAAAACAATTAGGAAGGCAAAGAGGAACTATGAAATTTAATTATCAAGGAACGTAAAACAAAATAGTAAAATATTTTACAGGCACATCAGTAAAAAAGGAAGGTTGGGATGGGAATAGGGCCATTAAGTGATAGATATGATACTACCACAGGTAACGATAGAGAGATGGCAGAAATATTAAATAATTATTTTGCTTCAGTATTTACCAGGGAGATAGAACAGGTGGACATGACATTGGATGATGAGATTAGTAATGAGATAAGTACATTTAAATAAAAAGAGGGGATATATTAAATAAACTAATCAAACACAAAGAGGATAAAACCCCTGGTCCGGATGGATTGCATCCACGCATTTTAAAACAATCTAGGGAAGAGATAGCAAAGGCATTACTACACATATTTAATAATTCGTTAGAAAAAGGTGTAGTGCCAGAGGACTGGCGGATAGCTAGCGTAATACCTATATTTAAGAAGGGGGATAGAACATGTCTGGGGAATTATGGACCAGTCAGCTTAACATTGGTGGTAGGAAAAATAATGGAATCCCTACTAAAGGAGAAAATAGAAGAACATCTAGAAACCAAAAAAAAGTAATGAATAATCAGCATGGATTTCAAAAGGGAAAGTCTTGCTTGACCAACCTCATTGAATTTTTTGAAGAGGTAACAGAGAGAGTAGACAAGGGTAATGTAGTAGATGTAATTTATCCCAATTTTCAAAAGGCCTTCGACAAAGTACCCCATAATAGACTGATGAGCAAGGTCAGAGAATGCGGAGTCAGGGGACAAGTAGCAGAATGGATTGCTGGCTGGCTTCAAGACAGAAAGCAGAGAGTACGGTTAAAAGGTAGCTATTCACAGTGGCAGAAGGTGGGTAGTGGTGTTCCACAAGGATCAGTGCTGGGACCACTGTTGTTCACAATTTATATTAACGATTTAGACTTTGGAATCAAAAACACAATTTCAAAATTTGCAGATGACACCACATTGGGGGGATAGTCAATACTGAGGAGGACTGCAACAAGTTACAGGAGGACATTAATAAACTTTTTCAGAATGGGCATATAATTGGCAAATGAAGTTCAACACAGATAAATGTGAGGTATTACATTTTGGTAGGAAGAATAGGGAGGTCACTTATCACTTGGAGGGTGCGAGTCTAGGTGGGGTAGAGGAACAAAGGGATCTCGGAGTACAAATACACAAATCACTAAAAGGTGCGACACAGGTTAGCAAGGTCATAAAAAAAGCAAACCAAGCACCAGGGTTTATTTCTAGAGGTATAGAAATGAAAAGTAGGGAAGTTATGCTAAACCTGTATTGAACCTTGGTTAGATCACACTTAGAGTACTGCGTACAGTGCTGGTCGCCATATTATAAAAAGGATATAGAGGCACTGGAGAGGGTGCAGAGAAGATTTACAAGGATGATACCAGAAATGCGAGGGTATACATATCAGGAAAGGATGAACAGGCTGGGTCTCTTTTCTCTTGAATAAAGAAGGCTGAGGGGTGACCTAATAGAGGTCTTTAAAATTATGAAAGGTTTTGATAGAGTGGATACAGAGAGAGTGTTTCCACTTGTGAGGAAGAGCATAACTAGAGGCCATCAATATAAGATAGTCACCAAGAAATCCAATAGGGAATTCAGAAGAAACTTCTTTACCCAGAGAGTGGTGAGAATGTGGAACTCGCTACCACAGGGAGTGGTTGAAGCGAATAGTATAGATGCATTTAAGGGGAGGCTAGATACGTGCATGAGGGAGAAGGGAATAGAGGGTTATGTTGGTGGGGTTAGATGAAGTTGGGTGGGAGGAGTCTCGAGTGGAGCATAAATGCCAGCATGGACTGGTTGGGCCGAATGGCCTGTTTCTGTGCCGTATATCCTATGTAATCCTATGTAATCAACATGACTGCTAAACATAGAAACATAGAAGATAGGAGCAGGAGTAGGCCATTCGGCCCCTCGAGCCTGCGCCGCCATTCAATGAGATCATGGCTGATCATCCAAACAGTACCCTGTCCCTGCCTTCTCCCCATATCCCTTGATCCCTTTAGCCTTAAGAAATATATCTAACTCCTTCTTGAATATATTTAATGAATTGGCCTCTACTGCCTTCTGTGATAGAGAATTCCACAGGTTCACCACTCTCTGGGTGAAGAAATTCCTCCTCATTTCTGTCCTAAAAGGCCTACCCCTTATCCTTAGACTGTGACCCCTGGTTCTGGATTCCCCGACCTTCGGGAACATCCTTCCTGCATCTAGTCTGTCCAGTCCTGCCAGAATTTTATAAGTGTCAATGAGATCCCCTCTCATTCTTCTAAACTCCAGCGAGTACAAGCCCAATCGACCCAATCTCTCCTCATACGTCATTCCTGCCATCCCAGGTATCAGCCTAGTGAATCTTCGCTGAACTCCTTCCATGGCAAGAATATCCTTCCTCAGATAAGGCGACCAAAACTGCACACAATACTCAAGGTGTGGTCTCACCAAGGCCCTGTACAACTGCAGCAAGACATCCTTGTTCCTGTACTCAAACCCTCTCGCTATGAAGGCCAACATACCATTTGCCTTCTTAACCGCCTGCTGCACCTGCATGCTTACCTTCAGCGACATTTAATGGAAGTTACGGGACTCACACACACCTGACTGGATAAATACAGTGCCTGTTATAGAACTAAGTCATACTGACTGGCTTCAATCTGTGTCGAGTTTGCCTGGGCTGTGGTAAGGGGTCTATAAATGGCTAGGAATAATGGAGGGGGAAACCAGCAAGAGTCTCCTGCTCCTGGTCACTGTCCAGCTGGCAAATCCGTATGTGCGGATGTCCGGTGAGTGCAACAACAACAACTTGTATTTATATAGCACATTTAACATAGTAAAATGTCCCAAGGCGCGAAAGAAGACATTAGGGCAGATGACCAAAAGCTTGGTCAAAGAGGTAGGTTTTAAGGAACATCTTAAAGGAGGAAAGAGAGGTAGAGAAATTTAGGGAGGGAATTCCAGAGCTTAGGGCCCAGGCAGCTGAAGACACGGCCACTGATGGTTGAGTGATTATAATCAGGGATGCTCAAGAGGGCAGAATTGGAGGAGCGCAAATATCCTGGGGGGTTGTGGGGCTGGAGGAGATTACAGAGATAGGAAGGGAGGGATTTGAAAACAAGGATGAGAATTTTGAAATCGAGGCGTTGCTTAACCGGGAGCCAGTGTAGGTCAGCGAGCACAGGGGGTGATGGGTGAACGGGACTTGGTGCGAGTTAGGACACGGACAGCCGAGTTTTGGACAACTTCAAGTTTACGTAGGGTAGAATGTGGGAGGCCAGCCAGGAGTGCGTTGGAATAGTCAGGATTGGACTTGGCTGTGATGCCTCTTAGACTCACTGTCTGGGCTAATATATAAAGTGTAGGCACGTGGGTGAGATATTGGATGGCAGCCCAGCACTTGTAGACTATACCCCAGCAGGAGTCAGTGCCTGAGGGGAGGGGGAGTGCATACATGTGGCATTTATTTTATGAGTTTCTCCACAGCTTTTAATTTTAGATATCAATTAGTATTACAGAAGTAATGGGAACAGCAGCAGCAATTTAAGTTCTATGGGGAGGGGTGGTGGTGATTGAATTAAAGTAGATGTGTATGTGTTGTTGGAGAGAGATAGCAACAATAACTTGTATTGATATAGCATCTCTAACGTGGTAAAACGTCCCAAGGTGCTTCACAGGAGCGTTATCAAACAAAAATATATCCAAGTTTGCTGATGACACAAAGCTGGGTGGGAATGTAAGTTGTGAGGAGGATGCAAGGAGGCCTCAAGGGGATATGCTAGAATCCGTTATTAAGGAAGTAGTAGCAGGACATTTAGAAAATCATAATACAGTCAAGCAGGTCAACATGGTTTTATGAAAGGGAAATCGTGTTTGACAAATTTATTAGAGTTCTTTGAGGATGTAACGAGCAGGGTGGATAAAGGGGAACCAGTAGATGTCGTGTATTTGGATTTCCAAAAGGCATTTGATAAGGTGCCACATAAAAGGTTACTGCACAAGATAAGAGCTCACGGTGTTAGGAGTAATATATTAGCATGGATAGAGGATTGGCTAACTAACAGAGTCAGGATAAATGGGTCATTTTCCGGTTGGCAAACGGTAACTAGTGGGGTGCCACAGGGATCAGTGCTGGGGCCTCAACTATTTACAATCTATATTAATGATTTGGATGAAGGGACCGAGTGTACTGTAGCCAAATTTGCTGATGATACAAAGATAGGTAGGAAAGCAAGTTGTGAGGAGGACACAAAGGGGGAAAAATTCAGTTGTTTGCACCTCCCGTTAGCCCTTAAGAGGATGCTAATGGGGCGCAAAGCAACTAGCGCCCGGGCGCGGCGATGTTTGCGCCGCTCGCGGAATTAACTAGACATTTTGCAGCGGCGCTAAACACTACCGCCACGATCTCCTGCGCCGGCAGATCGTGACGTCAGTCGAGTGCGCAACGCCCCGGTAGCGCCCCGGACCAGATATTGAGTGGCGCCCCCCTGCCTTACCGCCTGCCACTAGCAACAACAGGTGGAGGGGAACGTTTTGCAGTCAGGAAGGGACTGGGGCAGCGCTTTTTAAAGGCGACCACTTCCTGCCTTTTTTTGTTGGTGACATTTTTGCACCACGCATTCTGAGAGAGAGAGAGAGAGAGAGAGACTTCTGGAGAGATTCAACGCTGTGTGAAGGAGTTTTGCATACTGAGCAGCACTTTGCAGGTTCATTTTGATTTGCCCTTCCTTGTATCGATTTCGAAGAGACTGTGGGGGCTGCACGCTGAGCTCTTTCCCTGGGCCTCTCCATTGTTCTTTCCAGCAGATTTGATGTACAGGTCTCTCCAGGCCGAGATTCAAGGCTGCAATGAGTAGGGTGTGGATGGAGAGCAAGATCGACCCACCCCTTTAAGATAAAAACAGAAAATGCTGGAGAAACTCAGCAGGTCAAGCAGCATCTGTGAAGAGAGAAACAGAGTTAACGTTTCAGGTCGATGACCATTCGTCAGAACTCCCCTTTAAGAACTGGCCGGCGCCAGTGTGTCTGTGTTCCATTGCTGACTGACATCACCTGAGCTTCGCCAGCGCTCTGAGGTAATGCCTCGCTCCTCGGCGTTAGCGCCTTAAGGCAGATGTGAAGCGCCTGATTTAGCGCTCCAATCACCTCCAGGGGTGATAAAAGCTAAGTTTGCTGTTGGAGGCGATAATTAGCGCCAGGCGCTAAACTTTGCGCCCGGCCGATAATGGCGCCCCAAACGGGCGACACCGAATTTTTCCCCCAAAGAGTCTGCGAAGGGATATAGACAGGTTCAGTGAGTGGGCAGTAAGGTGGCAGATGGAGTATAATGTGGGAAAATGTGAGGTTATCCACTTTGGTAGGAAGAATAGAAAAGCAAAATATTGGCCCAGAAATTCGGGTCGGGGGCTTCCTGTGGGTGCAAGCCCCCGACCTGCACTTACCTAGCGCGCCGGCCGTTGTGCTGTGGGCCCGCGTGGGATTCCGATCCTGGGCCTGCTCCAACTGCCGGCGCGCAGTGCTTGCGTATCCCAGGGGCGCAGTTAGTTCGATGCATCCCCTAGGATCACGTGGGCCATGGGGAGCCAATCAGAGCAGGGAATGCTCCATTCATAAGTCTGACAGGAAGTGCTGTCAAGACTTATAAATACTACAGCCCCAAAATAGCACTAAATCTTCAAATACATTTTTTTTTAAATATCACATTTTTTAAATAAACTATAAATTACATGAAATAACTACTTTAAACAATAATTTAAATTTTTGAAAAAAATAATTTTATTTTCTAACAGGGCTAAAAATAAACTTACCTTGCTTTAAAGTATTTAAAAATAATAAACCTGTGGAAAAAATGTTTTAATTTTAATTAACTCACCACTTACCTTGTAAAAAGCAGGCCTTACACCTGCTTTTTATATTTTTAACTTCTGGAGACTTACCCTCCCGGGAAAACCTGTAAAAAAAAATGAAGTTCGATGCGCACGCGCCGCCTCTCCTGCGCACGCGTTCGACCTCTGAACCCCTTCGTTCAGAGGAATGGAAGTGCCGGTTTCCCGCGCATGCGCAGCGCATGCAGGAAACCGGCACTTCCATTGGGCCTACGGGTGAGTACCCCTTGCGTAGTCACCCGTGGGGACCCGAATTTCTGGGCCAATATTTAAATAGAGAGAGACTACAGAATGCTGCGGTACAGAGGGATCTGGGTGGCCTCGTACATGACACACAAAAAGTTAGCATGCAGGTACAGCAAGTAATTAGGAAGGCAAATGGAATGTTGACCTTTATTGCCAGGGGGATGGCGTATAAAAGTAGGGAAGTCTTGCTACAACTTTACAGGGCTTTGGTGAGACCACACCTGGAGTACTGCGTACAGTTTTGGTCTCCATATTTAAGGAGGGATATACTTGCATTGGAGGCAGTTCAGAGAAGGTTCACGAGGTTGATTCCTGAGATGAAGGGGTTGACATATGTCCTGTTCCTGGGACTAGGGACAGGGTCACTGGCAAGGCTTGGAAACTAAGCAGAGCCAGGCCTGGTTAGTACCTGGTAGGGGTGACCAGCAGGGAAAGACCAGGTGCAGAAGGTCACGGAAGGAGCCCCGAGGAGGGGCGGTTGGTGAGAAGGTCATGGGAGAAGCAGCTGGTGAGCAGGCCCGGGCATTGGGCTGAAGATTGTCGGAATGGTGGAAATGGAATGGCGGCGCGCACTGACACAGCAGCTTTGCTTCCCCCAGTCATGGGAGCTTGCAAGATCACATTTCGTTGTTCATATACTTGTGCAATGACAATAAAGTTGCATTATTATTATTGTTGAGCAGGTTGGGCCGATACTCATTGGAGTTTAGAAGAATGAGAGGGGATCTTATTGAAATGTATAAGATTCTGAGGGGGCTCGACAGGGTAGATGCTGAGAGGATGTTTCCCCTTGTGGGGGAACCTAGAACTCGGGGGCATAGTTTCAGAATAAGGGGTCGCCCATTTAAGACGGAGATGAGGAGGAATTTCTTCTCTCAGAGGGTGGTGAATCTTTAGAATTCTCTTCCCCAGAGAGCTGTGGAGGCGGAGTCATTGAATATATTCAAGGTGGAGATTGACAAATATTTGAGCTACAGGGGGGTCAAGGGGTATGGGGAGAGAGCGGGAAAGTGGTGTTGAGGCCAAGATCAGATGAGCCATGACCTTATTGAATGGCGGAGCAGGCTAAAGGGGCCGAATGGTCTACCCCTGCTCTTATGTTCTTATGACAGGTGACCAAAATCTTGGTCAAAGAGGGTAGATTTTAAGGAACATCTTAAAGGAGGAGAGAGAGGTAGAGAGGCGGAGAGGTTTAGGGAGGGAATTCCAGAGCTTAGAGCCCAGGCAGCTGAAGGCACGGCCGCCAATGGTGGAGCGATGAAACTCGGGGATGTGCAAGAGGCCAGAATTGGAGGAGCGCAGAGACTGGCCTCCTTATGAACTATAACGAACTTAGCACATGATACACGGATCGAATGAGGGGGGAGTATGTATGGGACGAGCAATCAGAGCCCCGTGAATTGCCACTATTTCATTACTTAATGACAGAGAACATGAATGGGACTGGTATAAAACACACCTCACCAGTCATTGCATCAGTCTGCTTCTTCTTGTTCACCTCAAACTTATTGTGTCATTTGGATATCAGATCCCAGAAGGTAGCTGGTGTTTTCTGAGTGCATTTATGCCTAATTGAGCCCAGGGGACAAGTTTCAACTCGCGTGTCAATTTTTGAGCAAGGCATGTAGGGAACCACTATAGCTGCTTTCACTCAGAGCGGTACTTGTGTCATTGCTTCCACTGCACATCCGGTAGCAGCCCCAGTGTAAACAGTGATCAACAGCACTACAACCTTTAAGGCCAATGCAAAAGCAGCTTACAGCAGATATGGGCAGCCTCACATCACTTTGGCTAAAGTATAACTCCAACCAGTGCGAGCGAACTTTAAAATACAGACTGATACTTCCAGTACAGTACTGAGGGGGTGCTGCACTGTCGGAGGGGCTGTACTGAGGGAGCGCTGCACTGTCGGAGGGGCAGTACTGAGGGAGCGCTGCACTGTCGGAGGGGCAGTACTGAGGGAGTGCTGCACTGTCCCAGGGGCAGTACTGAGGGAGCGCTGCACTGTCGGAGGGGCAGTACTGAGGGAGCGCTGCACTGTCGGAGGGGCAGTACTGAGGGAGTGCTGCACTGTCCCAGGGGCAGTACTGAGGGAGCGCTGCACTGTCGGAGGGGCAGTACTGAGGGAGCGCTGCACTGTCGGAGGGGCAGTACTGAGGGAGCGCTGCACTGTCGGAGGGGCAGTACTGAGGGAGCGCTGCACTGTCGGAGGGGCAGTACTGAGGGAGCGCTGCACTGTCGGAGGGGCAGTACTGAGGGAGTGCTGCACTGTCGGAGGGGCAGTACTGAGGGAATGCTGCACTGTCGGAGGGGCAGTACTGAAGGAGCGCTGCACTGTCGGAAGGTCAGTGCTGAGGGAGCGCTGCACTGTCGGAGGGGCAGTACTGAGGGAGCGCTGCACTGTCGGAGGGGCAGTACTGAGGGAGTGCTGCACTGTCGGAGGGGCAGTACTGAGGGAATGCTGCACTGTCGGAAGGTCAGTGCTGAGGGAGCGCTGCACTGTCGGAGGGGCAGTACTGAGGGAGCGCTGCACTGTCGGAGGGGCAGTACTGAGGGAGCGCTGCACTGTCGGAAGGTCAGTGCTGAGGGAGCGCTGCACTGTCGGAAGGTCAGTTCTGAGGAAGTGCTGCACTGTCCCAGGGGCAGTACTGAGGGAGCGCTGCACTGTCGGAGAGGCAGTACTGAGGGAGCGCTGCACAGTCGGAGGGGCAGTACTGAGGGAGTGCCGCACTGTTGGAGGGGCAGTACTGAGGGAGCGCTGCACTGTGTCGGTGGGGCAGTACTGAGGGAGCGCTGCACTGTCGGAAGGTCAGTGCTGAGGGAGCGCTGCACTGTGTCAGAAGGGCAGTACTGAGGGAGCACCGCACTGTCGGAGGGGCAGTACTGAGGGAGTGCTGCACTGTCGGAGGGGCAGTACTGAGAGAGTGCTGCACTGTCGGAGGGGCAGTACTGAGGGAGCGCTGCACTGTCAGAGGGGCAGTAGTGAGAGTGCGCTACACTGTTGGAGGGGCAGTACTGAGGGAGCGCCGCACTGTTGGAGGGGCAGTAGTGAGGGAGTGCTGCACTGTCGGAGGTGCCTTCTTTTGGATGAGACGTTAAACCGAGGCCCTGTCTGCTCTCTCAGGTGGACGTAACAGATCCTATGGCACTATATCGAAGAAGCGCAGGGGAGTTATCCCCGGTGTCCTGGCCAATATTTAGCCCTCAATCATCAACATTGACATAAGAAAACTACTAGGCACTTGGTCTACGTATTAAACAAGGCTTTAATCAACTGTTTTTCAACATGCAGATCTAGTTGTGTCCTTTACTAGTTCCTGTTAATGAATGTCCTGAGCAAGCTGGGCCCATGCCCGAGTATTTATACTCTCCCTGGACAGCGCCACCAGCAGGCCGCCCAGTATCATTTCATAAGTCATTTCCACATGAATGGCTGATTCATGTCATTCTTCCCGCCTGAAAGATTGGAAGTCCGGCGGCTTCCTTCCACCGAATTAATCGGACTGAGAATAGACGCAGTCGTTTGGATCTCCGTTGGAAGCCAGAACAGAACAGAAAAGAACAGAAACCCCACAGTGCAGATAGAGGCCATTTCGGCCCATCGAGCCTGCACCGACACATATCCCACCCGATCCCCGTAACGCCTACATCAACACATATCCCACCCTACCCCGCAACCCCACGTATTTAATCCCCCTAACACTAAGGGTCAATTTATCATAGCCAATCAACCTAACCCGCACATCTTTGGACTGTGGGAGGAAACCGGAGCACCCGGAGGAAACCCACGCAAACACGGGGAGAATGTGCAAACTCCACACAGACAGTCACCCGAGGCCGGATTCGAACCCGGGTCCCTGGCGCTGTGAGGCAACAGTGCTAACCACTATGCCACCGTGCTGCCCGTTAAGTATTAAACAAGGCACGTTAAGTATTAAACAAGGCTTTAATCAACTGTTTTGCAACATGGAGATCTAGTTGTGTCCTTTACTAGTTCCTGTTAAAGAATGTCCTGAGCAAGCTGGGCCCGTGCCCGAGTATTTATACTCTCCCTGGACAGCGCCACCAGCAGGCCGCCCAGTATCATTTCATAAGTCATTCCCACATGAATGACAAGATTCATGTCAAACATCACTAAAACAGATGATCTGCTCATTATCACATTGCTGTTTGTGGGATCTTGCTGTGTGCAAATTGGCTGCCGCGTTTCCTGCACCACAACAGGGACTACACTTCAAAAAGTGCTTCGTTGGATGCAAAGTGCTCTGGGATGTCCTGAGGTCATTTAAGATGCTATATAAATGCAGGTTTTTTCTTTTAAAAACATTGCCGGTGCGACTGACCTTTTTCCTCTGTTGGAAAGTCGGCAGAGAGCTGGTTGGCTCATCAGCTCCTTGTTAACAACAACATTTTACCAATGAAATTTAGGCGCCAACGAGCGGACCTCTGTCCTTGCACGTGACCAGGCATGTGCAGAGCTATGTTTCCGCTGATGAGCTAGTGATGCGGAGCCAGCGGTATAACTGGGATTTACTGGCTCCGCAGCATTCTGAGCCATCACTGATCCCAGGCTGGCTGTGCTCCGGTTATTCTGCTGCTTTGATGCTGTTCTGCGAATGAGCGAAGTCACCTTCAGAATGTTCTATTTTACCACAGTTTTGGGAAATTTGCTGTGGAAAATCCTTGGAATCAGTTCACCTGAAGGGAAGACTTGCATTTATATAGCGCCTTTCATGACCTCAGGACATCCCAAAGCTCTTTACAGCCAATGAAGTACTTTTTGAAGTGTGGTCAGTGTTGTAGTGTGGGGAAACGCGGCAGCCAATTTGCGCACAGCAAGCTCCCACAAACAGCAATGTGCTAATGACCAGATAATCTGTTTTTAGTGATGTTGGTTGAGGGATAAATATTGGCCCCAGGACACCGGGGAGAACTCCCCTGCTCTTCTTCAAAATAGTGCCATGGGGTCTTTTACGTCCACCTGAAAGGGAAGACGGGGCCTCAGTTTAACGTCTTCATCTGAGAAACAGCACCTCCGACAGTGCTGCACTTCCTCAGTAGAAGGAGTTGGATATATTTCTTAAGGCTAAAGGGATCAAGGGGTATGGGGAGAAGGCAGGGACCGGGTACTGAATTTGGGTGATCAGCCATGATCGCATTGAATGGCGGAGCAGGCTCGAGGGGCCGAATGGCCTACTCCTGCTCCTATCTTCTATGTTTCTATGTTTCTATGTTACTGCACTGGGAGCGTCAGCCTAGATTTTGTGCTCAACTCTATGGAGTGGGACTATGATCCCACAACCTCCTGGCTCAGAGCTGGGAGTGCTGCCCACTGAGCCACGGCTGAGGAGTGGAATTTTAGCGGAAACTGCTTGCCGCTTCCTCCCATTAATCATCGTGACATAACACTTATCGGCTTTCTTGTGTGGTTTGTTAAAGTGAGGAATAATAAAGCAAGAGAACAGAGCATCCCTTGGGGACGAATGAAAGCTTTTCAGTCGCACAGAATCCCTCAAATGGATAGCTCGCTGTAAAGTACCGATTCTCAGCAAAGCGAATTGTTAATAAAATGACTGTACAACCCCCCCCCGCCATAACTTAGCTGACACCAGCTGGTGTCCCAACTGCAGCCCGTGGTCCCAGTAGGACCTGTGAAACTCCAGCAACTCCGTTTCTTTTGCAGTTGCGCTTGCATACATTAATCCGTTGGCTTCTCTTGTGTCAATCGGGGAGCCTGGAGGTTTGGGAAGGTCAGTGGGGATCGCAAGTTTTGAGTAGGTGTTCTACGTCACCCAAATACCAAGATCTGTGAGTATCGGCAGCTTTAGGTACTGTACAACAGCAACAACTTGCATCTATATAGCGCCTTTAACATCGCAAAACGTCCCCAGGTGCTTCGCAGGAGCGATTATCAGACAAAATTTGACACCGAACCACTTAAGGAGATATTAGGACAGGTGACCAAAAGCTTGGTCAAAGAGGTAGGTTTTAAGGAGCGTCTTAAAGGAGGAAAGAGAGGTAGCGAGGCGGAGAGGTTTAGGCAGGGAATTCCAGAGCTTAGGGCCCAGGCAGCTGAAGGCACGGCCGCCAATGGTTGAGCGATGAAAATCAGAAGATTTGCTATTTAGCTTCGATTGCTACTGACTGTCTGGTTTGGGAGCTGCTCCCTTCTGAGCTCTACTGTAGCTCGCTTAATACACGTCCTCTCTGCACCGCTGCACCAGCCCCCACGCAAACATTTCGATACGAATCAACACTTATTCAATTCAATTTCAATTTTATTTGTCACATAACCAAATACAAGAAGAGTCAGTGAAATGCTTTTTCCTTAACGAGCCGAGCGCACCAAGCAGCAAAGGACAATTAGCTGCCTGGTACGCACGGAGCCCGCAAGGACGGCAGCCATCTTCATCGGCGCCATCACAATAGGGTCCGCTCTCGCCTCGCTCCGCCTTTCCCGCACTCCTGCCCGACAATCTTCAGCCGCCGTGGTACCGACGTCCCGGGGCCTGCTTCTCCCTGGCTCTCCTTCCACCTGGTCTGACCTCCGAGCCTCCCGCGGTGTCCGACCTTCCAGGGCCTGCTTTTCCCGCCCTCGGTCCGCTGGCCGCCTCCCCTCCTACTGGTTCGACCTCCGAGCCTCCCGCCGAGGAGCTGCCGGCCGCCATGCTACAGCGGGTCGTCGTCGCTGCTTCTGCTGCCTCCCCGCCGACTCGCCGAACTCATCAGCGCCGATGCACAGCATTCCAGTCACCGTTCACTATGGCCTTCTGTAGCACTCTGCTACTTTAATTAACTATAAAAGGAAGGGTGCATTTAAATTGCTGTCTGTGCCCATCACAAACCATCTAAAACACGAAGCTGCGGCTTCTTTCAGTGCCAGTAAGACTGCAGATGGCCCTTTTGGTGGACTATCACTTTAACAGCCTGCACTGAATGGGTTAACACACCTGCTGCTGCATGTGTGGATTCAGCGCCATTTGATGCACCAGTTTTTATTGCCCTCTAATTTTTCCAGCTCATTACCTTCGAATTGAACACTGCTCTGGATAAACAGATTACAACAAATTGTAATTGCTGGAACACTATCTAATTACCAATTGAAATCTATCCTCCTCTCTGTACATCCATGCAAGGCGGGACTGATTGTATCATTTAAATTTCTATCAACAGTTCCTTTCACGATTAGTGCACATGGACGTGCAGTGGCGTAGGCCTTGATGGCCTGCAGTTTGCGGTTTCCATGGCGACACGGCTCTGGTTTCCGTGGGCTGCGAACAGCAACAAGCTTTGAAGATTAATGAGGCGTGCTTCACAATTTTATTCCTCTCAGAATCAAATCTAATTCTGCTTTCTGCCAGCCACAGTGAGACTTGCAAATTGATGTCAAGTGACAAGGCCTTTGCAAAATAATAAACTTGCAGAATGGGCAAGTAATTGGCAAATGAAGTTCAACACAGATAAATGTGAGGTATTACATTTTGGTAGGAAGAATAGGGAGGTCACTTATCACTTGGAAGGTGTGGTAGCGTAGTGGTAATGTCACTGGGCTAGTAATTCATAAAGGCCTAGACATAATTATCCAGAGGTGTAAGTTCAAATCCCACCATAACAGCTGGGGAATTTAAATTCAGTTAATTAAATAAATCTGGAATAATTACTTGCATCATGAAACTATCAGATTGTTGTAAAAATCCATCTACTTCACTAATTTCCTTTAGGGAAGGAAATCTACTGTCCTTACCTGGTCTGGCCTACATGTAACTCCAGACCCGGTTGACTCTTAACTGCCCCCTGAAATATAGGAGCCGGAGTAGGCCATTTGGCTGCTCTGCCATTCAATGAGATCATGGTTGATCAAGTTCAGTACCCTGTCTCACTGCTTTCTCCCCATATCCCTTTAGCCTTAAGAAATATATCCAACTCCTTCTTGAACATATTTAATGAATTGGCCTCTACTGCCTTCTGTGGTAGAGAATTCCACAGGTTCACCCCTCTCTGGGTGAAGAAATTCCTCCTCATTTCTGTCCTAAAAGGCTTACCCCTTATCCTTAGACTGTGACCCCTGGTTCTGGATTCCCCGACCATCGGGAACATCCTCCCTGCATCTAGTCTGTCCAGTCCTGCCAGAATTTTATAAGTTTCAATGAGATCCCCTCTCATTCTTCTAAACTCCAGCGAGTGCAAGCCCAATCGTCCTAATCTCTCCTCATACGTCATTCCTGCCATCCCAGGTATCAGCCTGGTGAATCTTCGCTGAACTCCTTCCATGGCAAGAATATCCTTCCTCAGATAAGGCGACCAAAACTGCACACAATACTCAAGATGTGGTCTCACCAAGGCCCTGTACAACTGCAGCAAGGCATCCTTGTTCTTGTACTCAAACCCTCTCGCTATGAAGGCCAACATACCATTTGCCTTCTTAACCGCCTGCTGCACCTGCATGCTTACCTTCAGCGACTGGTGCACAAGGATACCCAGGCCGCGTTGCACTTCCCTTTCTCCCAATCTATTGCCATTCAGATAATAATCTGCCTTCCTGTTTTTGACACCAAAGTGGATAACCTCACATTTATCCACGTTATACTGCATCTGCCATGCTTCTGCCCAATCACCCAACCTGTCCAAATCATACTGGAGTTTCTTGGCATCCTCCTCACAGCACACACGCCCACCCAGCTTTGTGTCGTCTGCAAATTTGGAGATATTACATCTAGTTCCCTTGTCTAGATCATTAATATATATTGTGAATAGCTGGGGTCCAAGGACCGATCCCTGCGGTACCCCACTAGTCACTGCCTGCCACTCGGAAAAAGACCCGTTTATTCCAACTCTTTGCTTTCTATCTGCCAACCAGTTCTCTATCCAAGTCAATACCTTGCCCCCAATCCCATGTGCCTTAATTTTACACGCTAATCTCTTATGTGGGACCTTATCGAAAGCCTTCTGAAAGTCCAAATACACCACATCCACTGGTTCTCCCTTATCTATTCTACCAGTTACATCCTCAAAAAATTCCAGTAGATTAGTCAAGCACGATTTACCTTTTGTAAATCCATGTTGACTTTGTCCGATCCTGTCACTGTTTTCCAAGTGCTCTGCTATTACACCTTTTATAATGGACTCTAGCATTTTCCCCACTACCGATGTCAGGCTTACCGGTCTGTAATTCCCCGCTTTTTCTCTACCACCTTTTTTGAATAGTGGGGTAACATTAGCTACCCTCCAATCCATGACCTAGCAAGCCACTCAGTTGTGAAAAACAATAAAATGAATGAAACCAGACTGACCCCTCGGCACTGGCTACAGACACGGCAACGGCACACCCAGCCCAGTCGACCCTGCAAAGTCCTCCTCACCAACACCTGGGGACTTGTGCCAAAATTGGAAGAGCAACAGCCTGACAGAATCATACCTTTCAGCCAATCTCCCAAACTCCCTCCCTAATAGCACTGCGGGTGTACCTTCACCACACGGACTGCAGCGGACCACCACCACCTTCTCAAGGGCAATTAGGGATGGGCAATAAATGCTGGTATTGCCAGCGATATCCATATGCAAATTTAAAAGAAGTCTAGGTGGGATAGAGGAACAAAGGGATCTAGCAGTACAAATCACTAAAAGTTGCAACACATAAAAAAAGACAAACCAAACACAAGGGTTTATTTCTGGAGGGATAGAATCGGGAAGTTATGCTAAACCTGTATCGAACCTTGGTTAGACCACACTTGAAGTATTGTGTACAGTTCTGGTCACCATATTATAAAAAGGATATAGAGGCACTGGAGAGGGTGCAGAGAAGATTTACAAGGATGATACCAGAAATGCGAGGGTATACATATCAGGAAAGGATGAACAGGCTGGGTCTCTTTTCTCTTGAATAAAGAAGGCTGAGGGGTGACCCAATAGAGGTCTTTAAAATTATGAAAGGTTTTGATAGAGTGGATACAGAGAGAATGTTTCCACTTGTGGGGAAGAGCAGAACTAGAGGCCATCAAGATAAGATAGTCACCAAGAAATCCAATAGGGAATTCAGGAGAAACTTCTTTACCCAGAGAGTGGTGAGAATGTGGAACTCGCTACCACAGGGAGTGGTTGAAGCGAATAGTATAGATGCATTTAAGGGGAGGCTGGACAAGCATATGAGGGAGAAGGGAATAGAGGGTTACGCTGATAGATTTAGATGAGGAAAGACGGGAGGAGGCTCGAGTGGAGCATAAATGCCGGCATGGACTGGCTGGGCCGAATGGCCTGTTTCTGTGCTGTATATCCTATGTAATCCTATGTATAAATGTGTTCCTTATTTAAATACAGCCAGTTCTAGATCAGCAGCTATCTGACCCAAGGACAGAGAACCAAATCATTTTCCTTTCGTGATATAGAATGCTTCATCCAGGCATTACATTAAACATTCATTGTTGTTTTTTTTCAGCTGTTCATTTCTCACTGATAGATGACAATTTATCGAGTAATTTCACCGAAAGCCTGCAAAAATCTTTTCTCTTCTCAAACACTGGCGGATCGCCGGTTGTCATTAGTTTGGAGGATACATTGTTTGGAAATGTGGGCTCAGAGAGTCACAACAACAAACCTGTTCCTCCCACTCGGTATCGCGACGCAGATATCTGCCCTCCCCTTACGACAGGGCTCTCTTCCCTTCCCACCCACCCCCAGTTCCTTCAACCGGGTGTTACCCCTCCCTCAGAAAGTTCTCTCGCTGTACCCTCCACCACAGGGTATTGCCCGATCTCCCTTTTTCTTTGCTCCCGCCTTCCTGCATTGCTACAATTGATTGGGTTGAAACATATTTTTGGGTGGAAACATAGCAACATAGAAGATAGGAGCAGGAGTGGGCCATTCGGCCCCTCGAGCCTGCTCCGCCATTCAATGAGATCACAGAAATCACAGAAACCTCACAGTACAGATAGAGGCCATTTCGGCCCATCGAGCCTGCACCGACACATATCCCTCCCAATCCCCGTAACCCCTACACCAACACATATCCCACCCTATCCCCGTAACCCCACGTATTTAATCCCCTAACACTAAGGGTCAATTTTTTTTTATCATAGCCAATCAACCTAACCTGCACATAGATACATAGATACATAGAAGATAGGAGCAGGAGTAGGCCATTCGGCCCTTCGTGCCTGCTCCGCCATTCGATGAGATCATGGCTGATCCTTTAATTCAGTATCCCGTCCCCGCCTTCTCTCCGTAACCCTTAACCCCTTTTGCCCGTAGAAATATATCTAATTCCCTCTTAAATATATTTAATGAGCTGGCGTACACTGCCCTCTGTGGCAATGAGTTCCACAGGTTCACCACTCTCTGAGTGAAGAAATTCCCCCTCATCTCTGTCCTAAATGGTTTAGCCCTTATCCTTAAATTATGTCCTCTAGTTCTGTTCTCACCCGCCAAGGGAAACATTCCTTCTGCATCCAGTCTGTCTAGACCTGTCAGAATTTTATACACTTCTATGAGGTCCCCTCTCAATCTTCTAAACTCCAGTGTGTACATCCCTAAACTACATAGTCTCTCCTCATAGGTCATTCCCGCCATTCCTGGTATCAGCCTGGTGAATCGCCGCTGCACCCCCTCCATGGCAAGAACATCCTTCCTCAGATGAGGCGACCAAAACTGTACACAGTACTCGAGGTGTGGTCTCACCAGTGCCCTGTACAGCTGCAGCAAGGTATCCCTGTTCCTGTATTCTAACCCTTTTGCTATGAAGGCCAGCATACCGTTTGCCTTCTTGACCGCCTGTTGCACCTGCATGCTCGCCTTCAGTGACTGGTGTACAAGAACACCCAGGTCTCTCTGTACTTCCCCCTCTCCCAATCTATTGCCATTTAAATAATAATTTGCCCTCCCGTTCCTGCACCCAAGGTGGATAACTTCGCACTTGTCCACATTATAGTGCATCTGCCATTTATCCGCCCAATCGCCCAGTCTGTCCAAATCGCTCTGGAGCTTCCTGGTCTCTTCCTCTGAGCCCACCCCCCCTCCTAGTTTAGTGTCGTCTGCAAATTTGGAAATGCTGCATCCGACTCCCTGATCCAGGTCATTAATGTAAATTGTGAACAGCTGGGGGCCCAGGACAGATCCCTGTGGTACCCCACTTGTTACTGCCTGCCATTCAGAAAATGAGCCGTTTATTCCAACTCTCTGTTTTCTATCTGACAGCCAGTTCCCTATCCACGCCAAAACTTTCCCCTTTATCCCATGAGCCTCAATTTTCCATGCTAATCTTTTATGTGGGACCTTATCGAAGGCCTTTTGGAAGTCCAGGTACACCACATCTACTGGCTCTCCCCCATCTATTCTACCAGTTACTCCCTCAAAAAATTCCAATAGATTAGTCAAGCACGATTTACCCTTTGTAAATCCATGTTGACTCTGTCCTATCCTGTCCCCATTTGCTAAGTGCTCCGCTATTTCATCCTTAATGATGGACTCCAGCATTTTGCCCACAACTGATGTAAGGCTTACAGGTCTGTAATTACCTGCTTTTTCCCTACCCCCCTTTTTGAATAGTGGGGTAACGTTAGCTACCCTCCAATCCATCGGCACTGTTCCCGAGTCTAATGAATTCTGAAAAATCATCCTTAGTGCATCCGCTATCTCTAGGGCCACCTCCTTCAGTACCCTAGGATGCATGTTATCAGGCCCTGGGGATTTGTCCACCTTCAATCCCTTTAGCTTCCTTAACACCATATCCTTAGAGATATTGATTTGCGTCAGTTCCTCCTTTGCCAATGTCCCTATTTTTCCCGATATCCCAGGGAGGTTTTTTGTGTCTTCCTTCGTAAAGACTGACCCAAAGTATGCATTTAGTTGATCTGCCATTTCCTTATTTCCCATTATATATTCCCCCGTATCTGACTGCAATGGACCAACTTTGGTTTTCACCAGTCTTTTCCTTTTGATATATTTATAAAAGCTTTTGGAGTTAGTTTTTATATTTTCCGCCAGCTTGTTTTCGTAAGCTATTTTGCCCCTCTTGATCATGCCCTTTGCCCTCCTTTGCTCTATCTTAAACTGTTCCCAATCTTCCGCTCTGGCGCTTTTTTTGGCTATTTTATACGCCCTATCTTTGGATTTTATGCTGTCTCTAATTTCCCCTGTTATCCACGGTTGAGTCACCTTTTTAGATTTCCTTTTATGCCAGATTGGTATAAACAATTTTTGCAATTTTGTCATTCTATCTTTAAATGTTTGCCATTGTTTATCTACCTCCAGTCCTCCCAGGAACGTTGTCCAATCAGACCTACTCAGTTCCCGTCTCATGGCATCATAATTCCCCTTGTTTAAATTCAGGACCTTAGTCTCTGAGTCAATTTCTTCGCTCTCCATTTCGAGTGAGAAATCGATCATGTTATGATCGCTCTGACCCAAGGGTCCCCGTACAACAAGATTACTGATTAGTCCCTTCTCATTGCACAGTACCCAGTCCAATATAGCCTGTTCCCGAGTTGGTTCCTCGACATATTGATCCAGATAACCATCCCTTAAACACTCAAGGAATTCCTCCTCCTCATTATTTTTACTGATTAGGCTAGTCCAATCTATATGTAAGTTAAAGTCACCTATGATGACAGCTGTGCTCTTATTGCACGCTTCTCTAATTTCCCTCGTGATGCCCTCCCTAACCTCTATTTTACTATTTGGAGGCCTATATACCACTCCTATTAATGTTTTTCGCCCCTCGCTATTTCTTAGCTCCACCCATATAGATTCTGTATTAACTGAGTTAATATCCTTCTTTTCAATTGCATTTATCCCCTCTTTTACTAGCAATGCTACCCCTCCTCCCTTTCTTTTTTGTCGATCCTTCCTAAATACTGAATACCCCTGTATGTTAAGCTCCCAGCCCTGCTCACCCTGCAACCATGTTTCCGTAATCCCAATTAGATCATAATTATTAACCTCTATTTCCACAGCTAATTCATCTACCTTGTTCCTGATGCTTCTCGCATTAAGGTATAAAACCCTCAGGCTTTTTTTATGCTCACATTTTTTATGAATTAGTTTGGCCCTTTGTTTTTTGTTCCTCACCCTTTTACCATTTATTTCTGTCTGCCTTTCACTTTCCTCTATTTCACTACATAGGTTTCTAGCCCCCTGCCATACTAGTTTAAATGTTCCCGAACTGCTTTATCAAAAATTACCCCGAGAACATCAGTTCCATCTCTGCACAGGTGTAGACCGTCCCTTTTGTATAGGTCACACCTACCACAAAACTGGTTCCAATGCCTCAAAAATTTAAAACCCTCCCTCTTACACCACTGCTCAAGCCACGTATTTAGCCTAACTATCCTGTTCTCTGTACTCTTACTAGCACGTGGCACTGGTAGTAATCCAGAGATTACTACCTTCGAGGTCCTACTTTTTAGCTTGGCTCCTAACTCCCTAAATTCTACTTGTAGGACCTCTTCCCTTTTTTTAGCTACGTCGTTGGTACCAACATGTATCACGACAACTGGCTGTTCCCCCTCCCCCTCCAGAATGTTCTGTACCCGCGCCGAGACATCCTTGACCCTTGCACCAGGGAGGCAACATACCATCCTGGAGTCTCGGTCGCGACCACAGAAACCCCTATCTATTCCCCTTACAATCGAATCCCCTATTACTATAGCCCTGCCACTCTTTTTCCCTCCCTTCTTTGCAACAGAGCCAGTCATGGTGCCATGAGCCTGGCTGCTGGTGCCTTCCCCCGATGCGTCACTGTGGGAGGAAACCGGAGCACCCGGAGA
The DNA here is from genome assembly GCF_052327205.1 of Somniosus microcephalus. Taxonomy (NCBI): domain Eukaryota; kingdom Metazoa; phylum Chordata; class Chondrichthyes; order Squaliformes; family Somniosidae; genus Somniosus; species Somniosus microcephalus. Next base: position 20,808,072 of record NC_141019.1, on the reverse strand, counting down.
AAACCCACGCAAACATGGGGAGAATGTGCAAACTCCACACAGACAGTCACCCGAGGCCGGATTCGAACCCGGGTCCCTGGCGCTGTGAGGCAACAGTGCTAACCACTATGCTACCGTGCTGATCATCCAAACAGTACCCTGTCCCTGCTTTCTCCCCATATCCCTTGATCCCTTTAGCCTTAAGAAATATATCTAACTCCTTCTTGAATATATTTAATGAATTGGCCTCAACTGCCTTCTGTGGTAGAGAATTCCACAGGTTCACCACTCTCTGGGTGAAGAAATTCCTCCTCATCTCTGTCCTAAATGGCTTACCCCTTATCCTTAGACTGTGACCCCTGGTTCTGGACTCTCCGACCATCGGGAACATCCTTCCTGCATCTAGTCTGTCTAGTCCTGCCAGAATTTTATAAGTTTCAATGAGATCCCCTCTCTCAATCAACGTGATTGGTGATACCATAAAAGCACGGAATAGCCAATGAGGAAAAAACACAGATGCATCTTCTTGCAGGTAGCAATGAGCGGCGTGCTCGTCTGCTGGGTGGGAGGAGGAGCCCAGCAAGAACTAAGCTGGGTCCACTGAGATTGCGAGACCGGTCATTGAAGTACAGCCACTGTTATACTGTAGGAGATGCGCACAGCAAGCTCTCACAGACAGCAACGTGATAATGACCAGATCGTCCGATTTTTAGTGATGTTGGTTGAGGCATAAGTATTGGCCCAGGACACCAGGGAGAACTCCCCTGCTCTTCTTCACAACTGAAAGAGCAGACATCTCACCCAAAAGACAGCACCTCTGACAGTGCAGCACTCCCTCAGTACTGCACTGGGAGTGTCTGCCTAGATTTTGCGCTCAAGTTTCTGAGCGTGGGATTCTAACCCATGACCTTCTGACTCACAAGCAAGAGTGTTAACCACTGAGCTAAAGCTGGAAGCTACTTCCGCTCTGTTGTTATTAGCTGGTTGACCAGAATCCACTTGAACTTATTCCAGAGATGACACCATCCACAGCACCTTTGCTTCTCTCACACACAGTTTGTCTGCGTGGACCAATGACGTACACACCTGGAAGCTTTGATCCCTGGTTTTGCGACAGCAGCTGGGGCACTTCAATCGGCCTCAATGTTCCTGGGCTTGGGCGAGCAAAACCCAGCCAGGATACCTGTCCTAATCATTATCAGCTATCCTTGCGAGTAAGTGAGACTTTGTGGGCAACGGGCTTGATGTGCCTCAATAATTCCGAGACTCGAAGGTAGCAGAACAAAACAAGGCTTTTATTAACTTAGAACGAAACACGTAAGCGAGAGAGATGTCGTCCTTCTGGAGATTGGGGCTAGACTGAAGCTAGCTTACAAACGGGGCCAGGTATGGGCGGAGTCCTACACACAGCACATTCCAGCACATTCCAGTATACAATACAGCACATTCCAGTACACAATACAATGAGGTCTGGGGGAAGGGAAATGACACTGAAACCGATCTCAGTCACAGGCAGTGATGAATGGAAATATTTCATCACAGGGCTAGCAAAGGATCAGCCTTGGCTGTGACGCCCCCCAAGAGAGAATAAGCTGCTGAGGTCACAACTGAAAAATGCTCACTTAGGCAAAGTACTGGAGGCCAGCCCAGCATGCACCACACCTCCGGCACCGAACTGTACCCGCACCTCCGGCATGGAACCATACCCACACCTCCGGCAAGGAACCATACACACAACTCCAGCAAGGAACCGTACCCACACCTCCGGCAAGGAACCGTACCCTGCACCTCCGGCAAGGAACCGTACCCACAACTCCAGCAAGGAACCATACCCTGCACCTCCGGCAAGGAACCGTACCCACAACTCCAGCAAGGAACTGTGCCCTGCACCTCTGGCAAGGAACCGTACCCACAACTCCAGCAAGGAACCGTACCCTGCACCTCCGGCACGGAACCTTACCCTGCACCTCCGGCAAGGAACTGTACCCTGCAGCTCTGGCAAGGAACCGTACCCTGCACCTCCGGCACGGAACCGTACCCTGCACTTTTAGCAAGGAACCGTACCCTGCACTTTTGGCAAGGAACCGTACCCTGCACCTCCGGCAAGGAACCATACCCACAACTCCAGCAAGGAACTGTACCCTGCACCTCCGGCAAGGAACCGTACCCTGCAGCTCCGGCAAGGAACCGTACCCACAACTCCAGCAAGGAACCGTACCCTGCAGCTCCGGCAAGGAACCATACCCACAACTCCAGCAAGGAACCGTACGCTGCACATCCGGCACGGAACCTTACCCTGCACCTCCGGCAAGGAACCGTACACTGCACCTCCGGCACGGAACCTTACCCTGCAGCTCCGGCAATGAACCGTACCCACACCTCCGGCAATGAACCGTACCCTGCATCTCTGGCAAGGAACCGTACCCTGCACCTCTGGCAAGGAACCGTACCCTGTACCTCCGGCAAGGAACCGTACCCTGCACCTCTGGCATGGAACCGTACCCTGCATCTCTGGCAAGGAACCGTACCCTGCACTCTGGCAAGGAACCGTACACACACCTCCGGCAAGGAACCGTACACTGCACCTCCGGCATGGAACCGTACCATGCACCTCTAGCATGGAACCATCCCCTGCACCTCCGGCAAGGAACCGTACCCTGCATCTCTGGCAAGGAACCGTACCCTGCACCTCTGGCAAGGAACCGTACCCTGTACCTCCGGCAAGGAACCGTACCCTGCACCTCTGGCATGGAACCGTACCCTGCATCTCTGGCAAGGAACCGTACCCTGCACTCTGGCAAGGAACCGTACACACACCTCCGGCAAGGAACCGTACACTGCACCTCCGGCATGGAACCGTACCATGCACCTCTAGCATGGAACCATCCCCTGCACCTCCGGCAAGGAACCGTACCCTGCACCTCCGGCATGGAACCCTACCCACAACTCCGGCATGGAACCCAAACACACACCTCCAGCATGGAACCATACCCACACCTCCGGCATGGAACAATACCCACACCTCCGGCATGGAACACAAACCCACACCTCCGGCATAGAACCATACCCACGCCTCCGGCATGGAACCATAGCCACACCTCCGGCATGGAACCATACCCACATCTCCGGCATGGAACCCAAACCCACACCTCCGGGATGGAACCATAGCCACACCTCCGGCATGGAACCATAGCCACACCTCCGGCATGGAACCATAGCCACACCTCTGGCATGGAACCCAAGCACACACCTCTGGCATGGAACCATACCCACACCTCCGGCATGGAACCCAAACCCACACCTCCGGCATGGAACCCAAACCCACACCTCCGGCATGGAACCCAAACCCACATCTCCGGCATGGAACCCAAACCCACACCTCCGGCACGGAACCCAAACCCACACCTCCGGCATGGAACCCAAACCCACACCTCCGGCATGGAACCCAAACCCACACCTCCGGCATGGAACCATACCCACACCTCCAGCATGGAACCATACCCACACCTCCGGCATAGAACCAAAACCCAAACCTCCGGCATGGAACCATACCCACATCTCCGGCATGGAACCAAAACCCAAACCTCCGGCATGGAACCATACCCACACCTCCGGCATGGAACCCAAACCCACACCTCCAGCATGGAACCATACCCATACCTCCGGCATGGAACCCAAACCCACACCTCCGGCATGGAACCATACCCACACCTCCGGCATGGAACCCAAACCCACACCTCCGGCATGGAACCCAAACCCACACCTCCGGCATGGAACCAAAACCCACACCTCCGGCATGGAACCCAAACCCACACCTCCGGCATGGAACCCAAACCCACACCTCCGGCATGGAACCCAACCCCACACCTCCGGCATGGAACCATACCCACACCTCCGGCATGGAACCAAACCCCACACCTCCGGCATGGAACCATACCCACACCTCCGGCATGGAACCATACCCACACCTCCGGCATGGAACCCAAATTATGAACTTTAAACTAGAACCGATGAGAAAGAAAAGAAAAAAAGAAAGACTTACACAGCCTCAGGATGTCCCAAAGCGCTTTACAGCCAATGAAGTACTTTTTGAAGTGGAGTCACTGTTGTAATGTAGGAAACGTAGCAGCCAATTTACGCACAGCAAGCTCCCACAAACAGCAATGTGATAATGACCAGATAATCTGTTTCAGTGACGTTGGTTGAGGGATAAATATTGCCCAGGATACCGGGGAGAACTCCCCTGCTCTTCTTCAAAATAGTGCCATGGGATCATTTACGTCCACCTGAGAGAGCAGACAAGGCCTCGGTTTAATGTCTTATCAGAAAGACAGCACGTCCCTCAGTACTGCACAGGGGAATGCCAGCCTGGGTTTTGTGGTCAAGTCTCTGAAAGTGGGACTTTGAACCCACAACCTTCTGACTCAGAGGTAAGTAGTGCTACCCACTGAGCCACGGCTGACACCTAGGGTCTGTCCCGCGCTGGGGTACAGTCCCGTGTTAGGGTCTGTCCCGCGCTGGGGTACAGTCCCGTGTTAGGGTCTGTCCCGCGCTGGGGTACAGTCCCGTGTTAGGGTCTGTCCCGCGCTGGGGTACAGTCCCGTGTTAGGGTCTGTCCCGCGCTGGGGTACAGTCCCGTGTTAGGGTCTGTCCCGCGCTGGGGTACAGTCCCGTGTTAGGGTCTGTCCCGCGCTGGGGTACAGTCCCGTGTTAGGGTCTGTCCCGCGCTGGGGTACAGTCCCGTGTTAGGGTCTGTCCCGCGCTGGGGTACAGCCCCGTGTTAGGGTCTGTCCCGCGCTGGGGTACAGTCCCGTGTTAGGGTCTGTCCCGCGCTGGGGTGCAGTCCCGTGTTAGGGTCTGTCCCACGCTGGGGTACAGTCCCGTGTTAGGGTCTGTCCCACGCTGGGTTGCAGTCCCTTGTTAGGGTCTGTCCCACGCTGGGGTACAGTCCCGTGTTAGGGTCTGTCCCACGCTGGGGTGCAGTCCCGTGTTAGGGTCTGTCCCGCGCTGGGGTACAGTCCCGTGTAAGGGTCTGTCCCACGCTGGGGTGCAGTCCCGTGTAAGGGTCTGTCCCACGCTGGGGTACAGTCCCGTGTTAGGGTCTGTCCCACGCTGGGGTACAGTCCCGTGTTAGGGTCTGTCCCTCGCTGGGGTGCAGTCCCGTGTAAGGGTCTGTCCCACGCTGGGGTACAGTCCCGTGTTAGGGTATGTCCCACACTGGGGTACAGTCCCGTGTAAGGGTATGTCGCAAACTGGGGTACAGTCCCATGTTAGGGTCTGTCCCACACTGGGGTACAGTTCCGTGTTAGGGTCTGTCACACACTGGGGTACAGTTCCATGTTAGGGTCTGATCCACACTGGGGTACAGTTCCATTTTAGGGTCTATCGCACACTGGGGTACAGTTCCATGTTAGGGTCTGTCCCACACTGGGGTACAGTTCCATGTTAGGGTCTGTCCCACACTGGGGTACAGTTCCGTGTTAGGGTCTGTCACACACTGGGGTACAGTTCCATGTAAGGGTCTGTCCCACACTGGGGTACAGTTCCATTTTAGGGTCTATCGCACACTGGGGTACAGTTCCATGTTAGGGTCTGTCCCACACTGGGGTACAGTTCCATGTTAGGGTCTGTCTCACACTGGGGTGCAGTTCAATGTTAGGGTCTGTCCCACACTGGGGTACAGTTCCATGTAAGGGTCTGTCCCACACTGGGGTACAGTTCCATTTTAGGGTCTATCGCACACTGGGGTACAGTTCCATGTTAGGGTCTGTCCCACACTGGGGTACAGTTCCATGTTAGGGTCTGTCTCACACTGGGGTGCAGTTCCATGTTAGGGTCTGTCCCATACTGGGGTACAGTTCCATGTTAGGGTCTGTCCCACACTGGGGTACAGTCCCGTGTTAGGGTCTGTCCCACACTGGGGTACAGTTCCATGTTAGGGTCTGTCCCACACTGGGGTACAGTTCCATGTTAGGGTCTGTCCCACACTGGGGTACAGTTCCATGTTAGGGTCTGTCTCACACTGGGGTACAGTTCCATGTTAGGGTCTGTCTCACACTGGGGTGCAGTTCCATGTTAGGGTCTGTCCCACACTGGGGTACAGTTCCATGTTAGGGTCTGTCCCATACTGGGGTACAGTTCCATGTTAGGGTCTGTCCCACACTGGGGTACAGTTCAATGTTAGGGTCTGTCCCACACTGGGGTACAGTCCCGTGTTAGGGTCTGTCCCACACTGGGGTACAGTTCCATGTTAGGGTCTGTCCCACACTGAGGTACAGTCCCGTGTTACGGTCCGTCCCACACTGGGGTACAGTTCCATGTTAGGGTCTATCACACACTGGGGTACAGTCCCGTGTTAGGGTCTGTCTCACACTGGGGTACAGTTCCATGTTAGGGTCTGTCCCACACTGGGGTACAGTTCCGTGTTAGGGTCTGTCCCACACTGGGGTACAGTTCCGTGTTAGGGTCTGTCTCACACTGGGGTGCAGTTCCATGTTAGGGTCTGTCCCACACTGGGGTACAGTCCCGTGTTAGGGTCTGTCGCACACTGGGGTACAGTTCCATGTTAGGGTCTGTCCCACACTGGGGTACAGTCCCATGTTAGGGTCTGTCCCACACTGGGGTACAGTTCCATGTTAGGGTCTGTCCCACACTGGGGTACAGTCCCATGTTAGGGTCTGTCCCACGCCGGGGTACAGTTCCATGTTAGGGTCTGTCCCACACTGGGGTATAGTCCCGTGTTAGGGTCTGTCCCACACTGGGGTACAGTTCCATGTTAGGGTCTGTCCCACGCCGGGATACAGTTCCATGTTAGGGTCTGTCCCACACTGGGGTAAAGTCCCGTGTTAGGGTCTGTCCCACACTGGGGTACAGTTCCATGTTAGGGTCTGTCCCACACTGGGGTACAGTTCCATGTTAGGGTCTGTCCCACACTGGGGTACAGTTCCATGTTAGGGGCTGTCCCACACTGGGGTACAGTTCCATGTTAGGGTCTGTCCCACACTGGGGTACAGTCCCATGTTAGGGTCTGTCCCACACTGGGGTACAGTTCCATGTTAGGGTCTGTCGCACACTGGGGTACAGTCCCGTGTTAGGGTCTGTCCCACACTGGGGTACAGTTCCATGTTAGGGTCTGTCCAACACTGGGGTACAGTTCCATGTTAGGGTCTGTCCCACACTGGGGTAGAGTCCCATGTTCGGGTCTGTCCCACACTGGGGTACAGTTCCATGTTAGGGTCTGTCCCACACTGGGGTACAGTTCCATGTTAGGGTCTGTCCCACACTGGGGTACAGTTCCATGTTAGGGTCTGTCCCACACTGGGGTATAGTCCCGTGTTAGGGTCTGTCCCACACTGGGGTAGAGTCCCGTGTTAGGGTCTGTCCCACACTGGGGTATAGTCCCGTGTTAGGGTCTGTCGCACACTTGGGTACAGTCCCATGTTAGGGTCTGTCCCACACTGGGGTACACTCCCATGTTCGGGTCTGTCCCACACTGGGGTACAGTTCCATGTTAGGGTCTGTCCCAGACTGGGGTACAGTTCCATGTTAGGGTCTGTCCCACACTGGGGTACAGTTCCATGTTAGGGTCTGTCCCACACTGGGGTACAGTTCCATGTTAGGGTCTGTCCCACACTGGGGTACAGTTCCATGTTAGGGTCTGTCCCAGACTGGGGTACAGTTCCATGTTAGGGTCTGTCGCACACTGGGGTATAGTTCCATGTTAGGGTCTGTCACACACTGGGGTACAGTCCGGTGTTAGGGTCTGTCCCACACTGGGCTACAGTTCCATGTTAGGGTCTGTCCCACACTGGGATACAATTCCATGTTAGGGTCTGTCTCACACTGGGGTACAGTTCCATGTTAGGGTCTGTCTCACACTGGGGTACAGTTCCATGTTAGGGTCTGTCCCACACTGGGGTACAGTTCCACGTTAGGGTCTGTCCCACACTGGGGTACAGTTCCATGTTAGGGTCTGTCTCACACTGGGGTGCAGTTCCATGTTAGGGTCTGTCGCACACTGGGGTACAGTTCCATGATAGGGTCTGTCGCACACTGGGGTACAGTTCCATGTTAGGGTCTGTCCCACACTGGGGTATAGTCCCGTGTTAGGGTCTGTCGCACACTGGGGTACAGTTCCATGTTAGGGTCTGTCTCACACTGGGGTGCAGTTCCATGTTAGGGTCTGTCGCACACTGGGGTACAGTTCCATGATAGGGTCTGTCGCACACTGGGGTACAGTTCCATGTTAGGGTCTGTCCTACACTGGGGTATAGTCCCGTGTTAGGGTCTGTCGCACACTGGGGTATAGTCCCGTGTTAGTGTCTGTCCCACACTGGGGTACAGTTCCATGTTAGGGTCTGTCATACACTGGGGTATAGTCCCGTGCTAGGGCCTGTCGCACACTGGGGTACAGTTCCATGTTAGGGTCTGTCCCACACTGGGGTTCAGTTCCATATTAGGGTCTGTCTCACACTGTGGTACAGTCCCGTGTTAGGGTCTGTCGCACACTGGGGTAGAGTTCCATGTTAGGGTCTGTCGCACAGTGGGGTACAGTTCCATGTTAGGGTCTGTCCCACACTGGGGTACAGTTCCATGTTAGGGTCTGTCCCACACTGGGGTACAGTTCCATGTTAGGGTCTGTCTCACACTGGGGTTCAGTTCCATGTTAGGGTCTGTCCCACACTGGGGTACAGTTCCATGTTAGGGTCTGTCTCACACTGGGGTACAGTTCCATGTTAGGGTCTGTCGCACACTGGGGTACAGTCCCGTGTTAGGGTCTGTCGCACACTGGGGTACAGTTCAATGTTAGGGTGTGTCCCACACTGGGGTACAGTTCAATGTTAGGGCCTGTCCCACACTGAGGTACAGTCCCGTGTTAGGATCTGTCGCACACTGGGGTACAGTTCCATGTTAGGGTCTGTCCCACACTGGGGTACAGTCCCATGTTAGGATCTGTCCCACACTGGGGTACAGTCCCGTGTTAGGGTCTGTCCCACACTGGGGTACAGTTCCATGTTAGGATCTGTCCCACACTGGGGTACAGTTCCATGTTAGGGTCTGTCACACACTGGGGTACAGTCCTGTGTTAGGGTCTGTTACACACTGGGGTAAAGTCCCATGTTAGGGTCTGTCACACACTGGGGTACAGTCCCATGTTAGGGTATGTCGCACACTGGGGTACAGTCCCATGTAAGGGTATGTCGCACACAGGGGTACAGTCCCGTGTTAGGGTCTGTCCCACACTGGGGTACAGTACAATGTTAGGGTCTGTCGCACACTGGGGTACAGTCCCGTGTTAGGGTCTGTCCTACACTGGGGTACAGTACAATGTTAGGGTCTGTCGCACACAGGGGTACAGTCCCGTGTTAGGGTCTGTCCCACACTGGGGTACAGTTCAATGTTAGGGTCTGTCGCACACAGGGGTACAGTCCCGTGTTAGGGTCTGTCCCACACTGGGGTACAGTTCAATGTTAGGGTCTGTCCCACACTGGGGTACAGTTCAATGTTAGGGTCTGTCCCACACTGGGGTACAGTCCCGTGTTAGGGTCTGTCCCACACTGGGGTAGAGTCCCGGGTTAGGGTCTGTCCCACACTGGGGTACAGTTCCGTGTCAGGGTCTGTCCCACACTGGGGTACAGTCCCGTGTTAGGGTCTGTCCCACACTGGGGTACAGTTCCGTGTTAGGGTCTGTCCCACACTGGGGTACAGTTCCGTGTTAGGGTCTGGCCCACACTGGGGTACAGTTCAATGTTAGGGTCTGTCCCACACTGGGGTACAGTTCCGTGTCAGGGTCTGTTCCACACTGGGGTACAGTTCCATGTTAGGGTCTGTCCCACACTGAGGTACAGTTCCGTGTCAGGGTCTGTTCCACACTGGGGTACAGTCCCGTGTTAGGGTCTGTCCCACACTGGGGTACAGTTCCGTGTTAGGGTCTGGCCCACACTGGGGTACAGTTCAATGTTAGGGTCTGTCCCACACTGTGGTACAGTTCCATGTTAGGGTCTGGCCCACACTGTGGTACAGATCAATGTTAGGGTCTGTCCCACACTGAGGTACAGTTCAATGTTAGGGTCTGTCCCACACTGGGGTACAGTCCCGTGTTAGGGTATGTCCCACACTGGGGTACAGTTCCATGTTAGGGTCTGTCCCACACTGTGGTACAGTTCCATGTTAGGGTCTGGCCCACACTGGGGTACAGTTCCGTGTTAGGGTCTGGCCCACACTGGGGTACAGTCCCGTGTTAGGGTATGTCCCACACTGGGGTACAGTCCCATGTTAGGGTCTGTCCCACACTGTGGTACAGTTCCATGTTAGGGTCTGGCCCACACTGGGGTACAGTTCCATGTTAGGGTCTGTCCCACACTGTGGTACAGTTCCATGTTAGGGTCTGTCTCACACTGGGGTACAGTCCCATGTTAGGGTCTGTTCCACACTGGGGTACAGTTCCATGTTAGGGTCTGTCCCACACTGGGGTATAGTCCCGTGTTAGGGTATGTCCCACACTGGGGTACAGTTCCATGTTAGGGTCTGTCCCACACTGGGGTACAGTTCCATGTTAGGGTCTGTCCCACACTGGGGTACTGTTCCGTGTTAGGGTCTGTCCCACACTGGGGTACAGTCCCGTATTAGGGTCTGTTCCACACTGGGGTACAGTCCCGTGTTAGGGTATGTCCCACACTGGGGTACAGTCCCGTGTTAGGGTATGTCCCACACTGGGATGCAGTTCCATGTTAGGGTCTGTCCCACACTGGGGTACAGTTCCATGTTTGGGTCTGTCGCACACTGGGGTACAGTTCCATGTTAGGGTCTGGCCCACACTGGGGTACAGTTCCATGTTAGGGTCTGGCCCACACTGGGGTACAGTTCCATGTTAGGGTCTGTCACACACTGGGGTACAGTTCCATGTTAGGGTCTGTCCCACACTGGGGTACAGTCCCGTGTTAGGGTCTGTCCCACACTGGGGTAGAGTCCCATGTTAGAGTCTGTCTCACACTGGGGTATAGTTCAATGTTAGGGTCTGTCGCACACTGGGGTATAGTCCCGTGTTAGGGTTTGTCCCACACTGGGGTACAGTTCCATGTTAGGATCTGTCCCAGACTGGGGTACAGTCCCATGTTAGGGTCTGTCCCACATTGGGGTACAGTTCAATGCTGGGGTCTGTCCCACATTGGGGTACAGTTCAATGTTAGGGTCTGTCCCACATTGGGGTACAGTTCAATGTTAGGGTCTGTCCCACACTGGGGTCTAGTCCCATGTTAGGGTCTGTCCCACATTGGGGTACAGTTCAATGTTAGGGTCTGTTCCACACTGGGGTATAGTCCCGTGATAGGGTCTGTCCCACACTGGGGTACAGTGCAATGTTAGGGTCTGTCGCACACTGGGGCATAGTCCCATGTTAGGGTCTGTCCCACATTGGGGTACAGTTCAATGTTAGGGTCTGTCGCACGCTGGGGTATAGTCCCGTGTTAGGGTCTGTCACACACTGGGGTACAGTCCCGTGTTAGGGTCTGTCCCACACTGGGGTACAGTTCCATGTTAGGGTCTGTCCCACATTGGGGCACAGTTCCAAGTTAGGGTCTGTCCCACACTGGGGTACAGTTCCAAGTTAGGGTCTGTCCCACACTGGGGTATAGTCCCGTGTTAGTGTCTGTCCCACTTTGGGGTACAGTTCAATGTTAGTGTCTGTCGCACCCTGGGGTATTGTCCCGTGTTAGGGTCTGTCCCACACTGGGGTATCGTCCCATGTTAGGGTCTGTCCCACATTGGGGTACAGTTCAATGTTAGGGTCTGTTCCACACTGGGGTATTGTCCCGTGTTAGGGTCTGTCCCACACTGGGGTACAGTCCCGTGTTAGGGTGTGTCCTACACTGGGGTACAGTTCCATGTTAGGGTCTGTCCCACACTGGGGTATAGTCCCGTGTTAGGGTCTGTCCCACACTGGGGTACAGTTGAATGTTAGGGTCTGTCCCACACTGGGGTACAGTTCCATGATAGGGTCTGTCCCACATTGGGGTACAGTTCAATGTTAGGGTCTGTCCCACACTGGGGTACAGTTCAATGTTAGGGTCTGTCCCACACTGGGCTCCAGTCCCGTGTTCGGGTCTGTCCCACACTGGGGTACAGTCCCGTGTTAGGGTCTGTCCCACACTGGGGTACAGTTCAATGTTAGGGTCTGTCCCACACTGGGGTATAGTCCCGTGTTAGGGTCTGTCCCACACTGGGGTACAGTTCAATGTTAGGGTCTGTCCCACACTGGGGTACAGTCCCGTGTTAGGGTCTGTCCCACACTGGGGTACAGTCCCGTGTTAGCGTCTGTCCCACACTGGGGTACAGTTCAATGTTATGGTCTGTCCCACACTGGGGTACAGTCCCGTGTTAGGGTCTGTCCCACACTGGGGTATAGTCCCGTGTTAGCGTCTGTCCCACATTGGGGTACAGTCCCGTGTTAGGGTCTGTCCCACACTGGGGTACAGTCCCGTGTTAGGGTCTGTCCCACACTGGGGTACAGTTCCATGTTAGGGTCTGTCCCAAACTGGGGTACAGTTCCATGTTAGGGTCTGTCCCACACTGGGGTATAGTCCCGTGTTAGGGTCTGTCCCACACTGGGGTACAGTTCAATGTTAGGGTCTGTCCCACACTGGGGTACAGTCCCGTGTTAGGGTCTGTCCCAAACTGGGGTACAGTTCCATGTTAGGGTCTGTCCCACACTGGGGTATAGTCCCGTGTTAGGGTCTGTCCCACACTGGGGTACAGTCCCGTGTTAGGTTCTGTCCCAAACTGGGGTACAGTTCCATATTAGGGTCTGTTCCACACTGGGGTACAGTTCCATGTTAGGGTCTGTCCCACACTGGGGTACAGTTCCATGTTAGGGTCTGTCCCATACTGGGGTACAGTTCCATGTTAGGGTCTGTCCCACACTGGGGTACAGTTCAATGTTAGGGTCTGTCCCACACTGGGGTACAGTCCCGTGTTAGGGTCTGTCCCACACTGGGGTACAGTTCAATGTTAGGGTCTGTCCCACACTGGGGTATAGTTCAATGTTAGGGTCTGTCCCACACTGGGGTATAGTCCCGAGTTAGGGTCTGTCCCACACTGGGGTACAGTCCCGTGTTAGGGTCTGTCCCACACTGAGGTACAGTCCCGTGTTAGGTTCTGTCCCAAACTGGGGTACAGTTCCATATTAGGGTCTGTTCCACACTGGGGTACAGTTCAATGTTAGGGTCTGTTCCACACTGGGGTACAGTTCCATGTTAGGGTCTGTCCCATACTGGGGTACAGTTCCATGTTAGGGTCTGTCCCACATTGGGGTACAGTTCAATGTTAGGGTCTGTCCCACACTGGGGTACAGTTCCATGTTAGAGTCTGTCCCACACTGGGGTACAGTTCAATGTTAGGGTCTGTCCCACACTGGGGGACAGTTCCATGTTACGGTCTGTCCCACACTGGGGTACAGTTCCGTGTTAGGGTCTGTCACACACTGGGGTACAGTTCCATGTAAGGGTCTGTCAAACACTGGGGTACAGTTCCGTGTTAGGGTCTGTCCCACACTGGGGTACAGTTCCATGTTAGGGTCTGTCCCACACTGGGGTACAGTTCCATGTTAGGGTCTGTCCCACACTGGGGTACAGTTCCGTGTTAGGGTCTGTTCCACACTGGGGTACAGTTCCATGTTCGGGTCTGTCCCACACTGGGGTGCAGTTCCGTGTTAGGGTCTGTCCCACACTGGGGTACAGTTCCATGTTAGGGTCCGTCCCACACTGGGGTGCAGTTCCGTGTTAGGGTCTGTCCCACACTGGGGTACAGTTCCATGTTAGGGTCTGTCCCACACTGGGGTACAGTTCCATGTGAGGGTCTGTCCCACACTGGGGTACAGTTCCATGTGAGGGTCTGTCCCACACTGGGGTACAGTTCAATGTTAGGGTCTGTCCCACACTGGGGTACAGTCCCGTGTTAGGGTCTGTCCCAAACTGGGGTACAGTTCCATGTTAGGGTCTGTCCCACACTGGGGTATAGTCCCGTGTTAGGGTCTGTCCCACACTGGGGTACAGTCCCGTGTTAGGTTCTGTCCCAAACTGGGGTACAGTTCCATATTAGGGTCTGTTCCACACTGGGGTACAGTTCCATGTTAGGGTCTGTCCCACACTGGGGTACAGTTCCATGTTAGGGTCTGTCCCATACTGGGGTACAGTTCCATGTTAGGGTCTGTCCCACACTGGGGTACAGTTCAATGTTAGGGTCTGTCCCACACTGGGGTACAGTCCCGTGTTAGGGTCTGTCCCACACTGGGGTACAGTTCAATGTTAGGGTCTGTCCCACACTGGGGTATAGTTCAATGTTAGGGTCTGTCCCACACTGGGGTATAGTCCCGAGTTAGGGTCTGTCCCACACTGGGGTACAGTCCCGTGTTAGGGTCTGTCCCACACTGGGGTACAGTCCCGTGTTAGGTTCTGTCCCAAACTGGGGTACAGTTCCATATTAGGGTCTGTTCCACACTGGGGTACAGTTCAATGTTAGGGTCTGTTCCACACTGGGGTACAGTTCCATGTTAGGGTCTGTCCCATACTGGGGTACAGTTCCATGTTAGGGTCTGTCCCACACTGGGGTACAGTTCAATGTTAGGGTCTGTCCCACACTGGGGTACAGTTCCATGTTAGAGTCTGTCCCACACTGGGGTACAGTTCAATGTTAGGGTCTGTCCCACACTGGGGGACAGTTCCATGTTACGGTCTGTCCCACACTGGGGTACAGTTCCGTGTTAGGGTCTGTCACACACTGGGGTACAGTTCCATGTAAGGGTCTGTCAAACACTGGGGTACAGTTCCGTGTTAGGGTCTGTCCCACACTGGGGTACAGTTCCATGTTAGGGTCTGTCCCACACTGGGGTACAGTTCCATGTTAGGGTCTGTCCCACACTGGGGTACAGTTCCGTGTTAGGGTCTGTTCCACACTGGGGTACAGTTCCATGTTCGGGTCTGTCCCACACTGGGGTGCAGTTCCGTGTTAGGGTCTGTCCCACACTGGGGTACAGTTCCATGTTAGGGTCCGTCCCACACTGGGGTGCAGTTCCGTGTTAGGGTCTGTCCCACACTGGGGTACAGTTCCATGTTAGGGTCTGTCCCACACTGGGGTACAGTTCCATGTGAGGGTCTGTCCCACACTGGGGTACAGTTCCATGTGAGGGTCTGTCCCACACTGGGGTACAGTTCAATGTTAGGGTCTGTCCCACACTGGGGTACAGTTCCATGTTAGGGTCTGTCCCACACTGGGGTACAGTTCCATGTGAGGGTCTGTCCCACACTGGGGTACAGTTCCATGTGAGGGTCTGTCCCACACTGGGGTACAGTTCAATGTTAGGGTCTGTCCCACACTGGGGTACAGTTCCATGTAAGGGTCTGTCCCACACTGGGGTACAGTTCAATGTTAGGGTCTGTCCCACACTGGGGTATAGTCCCGTGTTAGGGTCTGTTCCACACTGGGCTACAGTTCCATGTTAGGGTCTGTCCCACACTGGGGTACAGTTCCATGTAAGGGTCTGTCCCACACTGGGGTACAGTTCCGTGTTAGGGTCTGTCCCACACTGGGGTATAGTCCCGTGTTAGGGTCTGTTCCACACTGGGCTACAGTTCCATGTTAGGGTCTGTCCCACACTGGGGTATAGTCCCGTGTTAGGGTCTGTCCCACACTGGGGTACAGTCCCGTGTTAGGGTCTGTCCCACACTGGGGTATAGTCCCGTGTTAGGGTCTGTTCCACACTGGGGTACAGTTCCGTGTTAGGCTCTGTCCCACACTGGGGTACAGTCCCGTGTTAGGGTCTGTCCCACACTGGGGTACAGTCCCGTGTTAGGGTCTGTCCCACACTGGGGTACAGTTCAATGTTAGGGTCTGTCCCACACTGGGGTATAGTCCCGTGTTAGGGTCTGTCCCACACTGGGGTACAGTCCCGTGTTAGGGTCTGTCCCACACTGGGGTACAGTTCAATGTTAGGGTCTGTCCCACACTGGGGTACAGTTCAATGTTAGGGTCTGTCCCACACTGGGGTACAGTTCAATGTTAGGGTCTGTCCCACACTGGGGTACAGTTCCATGTTAGGGTCTGTCCCACACTGGGGTACAGTTCAATGTTAGGGTCTGTTCCACACTGGGGTACAGTTCAATGTTAGGGTCTGTTCCACACTGGGGTACAGTTCCATGTTAGGGTCTGTTCCACACTGAGGTACAGTTCCATGTTAGAGTCTGTCCCAGACTGGGGTACAGTTCCATGTTAGAGTCTGTCCCACACTGGGGTACAGTTCCATGTTAGGGTCTGTCCCACACTGAGGTACAGTTCAATGTTAGGGTCTGTCCCACACTGGGGTACAGTTCAATGTTAGGGCCTGTCCCACACTGGGGTACAGTTCAATGTTAGGGTCTGTCCCACACTGAGGTACAGTCCCGTGTTAGGATCTGTCCCACACTGGGGTATAGTCCCGTGTTAGGGTCTGTCCCACACTGGGGTACAGTTCAATGTTAGGGCCTGTCCCACACTGAGGTACAGTTCAATGTTAGGGCCTGTCCCACACTGAGGTACAGTCCCGTGTTAGGGTCTGTCACACACTGGGGTACAGTTCCATGTTAGAGTCTGTCCCACATTGGGGTACAGTTCCAAGTTAGGGTCTGTCCCACACTGGGGTATAGTCCCGTGTTAGGGTCTGTCCCACTTTGGGGTACAGTTCAATGTTAGTGTCTGTCGCACCCTGGGGTATTGTCCCGTGTTAGGGTCTGTCCCACACTGGGGCATAGTCCCATGTTAGGGTCTGTCCCACTTTGGGGTACAGTTCAATGTTAGGGTCTGTCCCACACTGGGGTATTGTCCCGTGTTAGGGTCTGTCCCACACTGGGGTATAGTCCCATGTTAGGGTCTGTCCCACACTGGGGTACAGTTCCGTGTTAGGGTCTGTCACACACTGGGGTACAGTTCCATGTTAGGGTCTGATCCACACTGGGGTACAGTTCCATTTTAGGGTCTATCGCACACTGGGGTACAGTTCCATGTTAGGGTCTGTCCCACACTGGGGTACAGTTCCATGTTAGGGTCTGTCCCACACTGGGGTACAGTTCCGTGTTAGGGTCTGTCACACACTGGGGTACAGTTCCATGTAAGGGTCTGTCCCACACTGGGGTACAGTTCCATTTTAGGGTCTATCGCACACTGGGGTACAGTTCCATGTTAGGGTCTGTCTCACACTGGGGTACAGTTCCATGTAAGGGTCTGTCCCACACTGGGGTACAGTTCCATTTTAGGGTCTATCGCACACTGGGGTACAGTTCCATGTTAGGGTCTGTCCCACACTGGGGTACAGTTCCATGTTAGGGTCTGTCTCACACTGGGGTGCAGTTCCATGTTAGGGTCTGTCCCATACTGGGGTACAGTTCCATGTTAGGGTCTGTCCCACACTGGGGTACAGTCCCGTGTTAGGGTCTGTCCCACACTGGGGTACAGTTCAATGTTAGGGTCTGTCCCACACTGGGGTACAGTCCCGTGTTAGGGTCTGTCCCACACTGGGGTACAGTCCCGTGTTAGGGTCTGTCCCACACTGGGGTACAGTTCCATGTTAGGGTCTGTCCCACACTGGGGTACAGTTCCATGTTAGGGTCTGTCTCACACTGGGGTACAGTTCCATGTTAGGGTCTGTCTCACACTGGGGTGCAGTTCCATGTTAGGGTCTGTCCCACACTGGGGTACAGTTCCATGTTAGGGTCTGTCCCATACTGGGGTACAGTTCCATGTTAGGGTCTGTCCCACACTGGGGTACAGTTCAATGTTAGGGTCTGTCCCACACTGGGGTACAGTCCCGTGTTAGGGTCTGTCCCACACTGGGGTACAGTTCAATGTTAGGGTCTGTCCCACACTGGGGTACAGTTCCATGTTAGGGTCTATCACACACTGGGGTACAGTTCCATGTTAGGGTCTGTCCCACACTGGGGTACAGTCCCGTGTTAGGGTCTGTCCCACACTGGGGTACAGTTCCATGTTAGGGTCTGTCCCACACTGGGGTACAGTCCCGTGTTAGGGTCTGTCTCACACTGGGGTGCAGTTCCATGTTAGGGTCTGTCCCACACTGGGGTACAGTTCCATGTTAGGGTCTGTCCCACACTGGGGTACAGTTCCGTGTTAGGGTCTGTCTCACACTGGGGTGCAGTTCCATGTTAGGGTCTGTCCCACACTGGGGTACAGTCCCGTGTTAGGGTCTGTCGCACACTGGGGTACAGTTCCATGTTAGGGTCTGTCGCACACTGGGCTACAGTTCCATGTTAGGCTCTGTCCCACGCCGGGGTACAGTTCCATGTTAGGGTCTGTCCCACACTGGGGTACAGTCCCGTGTTAGGGTCTGTCCCACACTGGGGTACAGTTCCATGTTAGGGTCTGTCCCACGCCGGGGTACAGTTCCATGTTAGGGTCTATCACACACTGGGGTACAGTTCCATGTTAGGGTCTGTCCCACGCCGGGATACAGTTCCATGTTAGGGTCTGTCCCACACTGGGGTAAAGTCCCGTGTTAGGGTCTGTCCCACACTGGGGTACAGTCCCGTGTTAGGGTCTGTCCCACACTGGGGTACAGTTCCATGTTAGGGTCTGTCCCACACTGGGGTACAGTTCCATGTTAGGGTCTGTCCCACACTGGGGTATAGTCCCGTGTTAGGGTCTGTCCCACACTGGGGTACAGTTCCATGTTAGGGTCTGTCCCACACTGGGGTAAAGTCCCGTGTTAGGGTCTGTCCCACACTGGGGTACAGTCCCGTGTTAGGGTCTGTCCCACACTGGGGTACAGTTCCATGTTAGGGTCTGTCCCACACTGGGGTACAGTTCCATGTTAGGGTCTGTCCCACACTGGGGTACAGTTCCATGTTAGGGGCTGTCCCACACTGGGGTACAGTTCCATGTTAGGGTCTGTCCCACACTGGGGTACAGTCCCATGTTAGGGTCTGTCCCACACTGGGGTACAGTTCCATGTTAGGGTCTGTCGCACACTGGGGTACAGTCCCGTGTTAGGGTCTGTCCCACACTGGGGTACAGTTCCATGTTAGGGTCTGTCCAACACTGGGGTACAGATCAATGTTAGGGTCTGTCCCACACTGGGGTACAGTTCCATGTTAGGGTCTGTCCCACACTGGGGTAGAGTCCCATGTTCGGGTCTGTCCCACACTGGGGTACAGTTCCATGTTAGGGTCTGTCCCACACTGGGGTACAGTTCCATGTTAGGGTCTGTCCCACACTGGGGTACAGTTCCATGTTAGGGTCTGTCCCACACTGGGGTAGAGTCCCGTGTTAGGGTCTGTCCCACACTGGGGTATAGTCCCGTGTTAGGGTCTGTCGCACACTTGGGTACAGTCCCATGTTAGGGTCTGTCCCACACTGGGGTACAGTCCCATGTTCGGGTCTGTCCCACACTGGGGTACAGTTCCATGTTAGGGTCTGTCCCAGACTGGGGTACAGTTCCATGTTAGGGTCTGTCCCACACTGGGGTACAGTTCCATGTTAGGGTCTGTCCCACACTGGGGTACAGTTCCATGTTAGGGTCTGTCCCACACTGGGGTACAGTTCCATGTTAGGGTCTGTCCCAGACTGGGGTACAGTTCCATGTTAGGGTCTGTCGCACACTGGGGTATAGTTCCATGTTAGGGTCTGTCACACACTGGGGTACAGTCCGGTGTTAGGGTCTGTCCCACACTGGGCTACAGTTCCATGTTAGGGTCTGTCCCACACTGGGATACAATTCCATGTTAGGGTCTGTCTCACACTGGGGTACAGTTCCATGTTAGGGTCTGTCTCACACTGGGGTACAGTTCCATGTTAGGGTCTTTCCCACACTGGGGTACAGTTCCACGTTAGGGTCTGTCCCACACTGGGGTACAGTTCCATGTTAGGGTCTGTCTCACACTGGGGTGCAGTTCCATGTTAGGGTCTGTCGCACACTGGGGTACAGTTCCATGATAGGGTCTGTCGCACACTGGGGTACAGTTCCATGTTAGGGTCTGTCCCACACTGGGGTATAGTCCCGTGTTAGGGTCTGTCGCACACTGGGGTACAGTTCCATGTTAGGGTCTGTCTCACACTGGGGTGCAGTTCCATGTTAGGGTCTGTCGCACACTGGGGTACAGTTCCATGATAGGGTCTGTCGCACACTGGGGTACAGTTCCATGTTAGGGTCTGTCCTACACTGGGGTATAGTCCCGTGTTAGGGTCTGTCGCACACTGGGGTATAGTCCCGTGTTAGTGTCTGTCCCACACTGGGGTACAGTTCCATGTTAGGGTCTGTCATACACTGGGGTATAGTCCCGTGCTAGGGCCTGTCGCACACTGGGGTACAGTTCCATGTTAGGGTCTGTCCCACACTGGGGTTCAGTTCCATATTAGGGTCTGTCTCACACTGTGGTACAGTCCCGTGTTAGGGTCTGTCGCACACTGGGGTAGAGTTCCATGTTAGGGTCTGTCGCACAGTGGGGTACAGTTCCATGTTAGGATCTGTCCCACACTGGGGTACAGTTCCATGTTAGGGTCTGTCCCACACTGGGGTACAGTTCCATGTTAGGGTCTGTCTCACACTGGGGTTCAGTTCCATGTTAGGGTCTGTCCCACACTGGGGTACAGTTCCATGTTAGGGTCTGTCTCACACTGGGGTACAGTTCCATGTTAGGGTCTGTCGCACACTGGGGTACAGTCCCGTGTTAGGGTCTGTCGCACACTGGGGTACAGTTCAATGTTAGGGTGTGTCCCACACTGGGGTACAGTTCAATGTTAGGGCCTGTCCCACACTGAGGTACAGTCCCGTGTTAGGATCTGTCGCACACTGGGGTACAGTTCCATGTTAGGGTCTGTCCCACACTGGGGTACAGTCCCATGTTAGGATCTGTCCCACACTGGGGTACAGTCCCGTGTTAGGGTCTGTCCCACACTGGGGTACAGTTCCATGTTAGGATCTGTCCCACACTGGGGTACAGTTCCATGTTAGGGTATGTCGCACACTGGGGTACAGTCCCATGTAAGGGTATGTCGCACACAGGGGTACAGTCCCATGTTAGGGTATGTCGCACACTGGGGTACAGTCCCATGTAAGGGTATGTCGCACACAGGGGTACAGTCCCGTGTTAGGGTCTGTCCCACACTGGGGTACAGTACAATGTTAGGGTCTGTCGCACACTGGGGTACAGTCCCGTGTTAGGGTCTGTCCTACACTGGGGTACAGTACAATGTTAGGGTCTGTCGCACACAGGGGTACAGTCCCGTGTTAGGGTCTGTCCCACACTGGGGTACAGTTCAATGTTAGGGTCTGTCGCACACAGGGGTACAGTCCCGTGTTAGGGTCTGTCCCACACTGGGGTACAGTTCAATGTTAGGGTCTGTCCCACACTGGGGTACAGTTCAATGTTAGGGTCTGTCCCACACTGGGGTACAGTCCCGTGTTAGGGTCTGTCCCACACTGGGGTAGAGTCCCGGGTTAGGGTCTGTCCCACACTGGGGTACAGTTCCGTGTCAGGGTCTGTCCCACACTGGGGTACAGTCCCGTGTTAGGGTCTGTCCCACACTGGGGTACAGTTCCGTGTTAGGGTCTGTCCCACACTGGGGTACAGTTCCGTGTTAGGGTCTGGCCCACACTGGGGTACAGTTCAATGTTAGGGTCTGTCCCACACTGGGGTACAGTTCCGTGTCAGGGTCTGTTCCACACTGGGGTGCAGTTCCATGTTAGGGTCTGTCCCACACTGAGGTACAGTTCCGTGTCAGGGTCTGTTCCACACTGGGGTACAGTCCCGTGTTAGGGTCTGTCCCACACTGGGGTACAGTTCCGTGTTAGGGTCTGGCCCACACTGGGGTACAGTTCAATGTTAGGGTCTGTCCCACACTGTGGTACAGTTCCATGTTAGGGTCTGGCCCACACTGTGGTACAGATCAATGTTAGGGTCTGTCCCACACTGAGGTACAGTTCAATGTTAGGGTCTGTCCCACACTGGGGTACAGTCCCGTGTTAGGGTATGTCCCACACTGGGGTACAGTTCCATGTTAGGGTCTGTCCCACACTGTGGTACAGTTCCATGTTAGGGTCTGGCCCGCACTGGGGTACAGTTCCGTGTTAGGGTCTGGCCCACACTGGGGTACAGTCCCGTGTTAGGGTATGTCCCACACTGGGGTACAGTCCCATGTTAGGGTCTGTCCCACACTGTGGTACAGTTCCATGTTAGGGTCTGGCCCACACTGGGGTACAGTTCCATGTTAGGGTCTGTCCCACACTGTGGTACAGTTCCATGTTAGGGTCTGTCTCACACTGGGGTACAGTCCCATGTTAGGGTCTGTTCCACACTGGGGTACAGTTCCATGTTAGGGTCTGTCCCACACTGGGGTATAGTCCCGTGTTAGGGTATGTCCCACACTGGGGTACAGTTCCATGTTAGGGTCTGTCCCACACTGGGGTACAGTTCCATGTTAGGGTCTGTCCCACACTGGGGTACTGTTCCGTGTTAGGGTCTGTCCCACACTGGGGTACAGTCCCGTATTAGGGTCTGTTCCACACTGGGGTACAGTCCCGTGTTAGGGTATGTCCCACACTGGGGTACAGTCCCGTGTTAGGGTATGTCCCACACTGGGATGCAGTTCCATGTTAGGGTCTGTCCCACACTGGGGTACAGTTCCATGTTTGGGTCTGTCGCACACTGGGGTACAGTTCCATGTTAGGGTCTGGCCCACACTGGGGTACAGTTCCATGTTAGGGTCTGGCCCACACTGGGGTACAGTTCCATGTTAGGGTCTGTCACACACTGGGGTACAGTTCCATGTTAGGGTCTGTCCCACACTGGGGTACAGTCCCGTGTTAGGGTCTGTCCCACACTGGGGTAGAGTCCCATGTTAGGGTCTGTCTCACACTGGGGTATAGTTCAATGTTAGGGTCTGTCGCACACTGGGGTTTAGTCCCGTGTTAGGGTTTGTCCCACACTGGGGTACAGTTCCATGTTAGGATCTGTCCCAGACTGGGGTACAGTCCCATGTTAGGGTCTGTCCCACATTGGGGTACAGTTCAATGCTGGGGTCTGTCCCACATTGGGGTACAGTTCAATGTTAGGGTCTGTCCCACATTGGGGTACAGTTCAATGTTAGGGTCTGTCCCACATTGGGGTACAGTTCAATGTTAGGGTCTGTCCCACATTGGGGTACAGTTCAATGTTAGGGTCTGTCCCACACTGGGGTCTAGTCCCATGTTAGGGTCTGTCCCACATTGGGGTACAGTTCAATGTTAGGGTCTGTTCCACACTGGGGTATAGTCCCGTGATAGGGTCTGTCCCACACTGGGGTACAGTGCAATGTTAGGGTCTGTCGCACACTGGGGCATAGTCCCATGTTAGGGTCTGTCCCACATTGGGGTACAGTTCAATGTTAGGGTCTGTCGCACGCTGGGGTATAGTCCCGTGTTAGGGTCTGTCACACACTGGGGTACAGTCCCGTGTTAGGGTCTGTCCCACACTGGGGTACAGTTCCATGTTAGGGTCTGTCCCACACTGGGGTACAGTTCCAAGTTAGGGTCTGTCGCACACTGGGGCATAGTCCCGTGTTAGGGTCTGTCCCACACTGGGGTATCGTCCCATGTTAGGGTCTGTCCCACATTGGGGTACAGTTCAATGTTAGGGTCTGTTCCACACTGGGGTACAGTCCCGTGTTAGGGTGTGTCCTACACTGGGGTACAGTTCCATGTTAGGGTCTGTCCCACACTGGGGTATAGTCCCGTGTTAGGGTCTGTCCCACACTGGGGTACAGTCCCGTGTTAGGGTGTGTCCTACACTGGGGTACAGTTCCATGTTAGGGTCTGTCCCACACTGGGGTATAGTCCCGTGTTAGGGTCTGTCCCACACTGGGGTACAGTTGAATGTTAGGGTCTGTCCCACACTGGGGTACAGTTCCATGATAGGGTCTGTCCCACATTGGGGTACAGTTCAATGTTAGGGTCTGTCCCACACTGGGGTACAGTTCAATGTTAGGGTCTGTCCCACACTGGGCTCCAGTCCCGTGTTCGGGTCTGTCCCACACTGGGGTACAGTCCCGTGTTAGGGTCTGTCCCACACTGGGGTACAGTTCAATGTTAGGGTCTGTCCCACACTGGGGTATAGTCCCGTGTTAGGGTCTGTCCCACACTGGGGTACAGTTCAATGTTAGGGTCTGTCCCACACTGGGGTACAGTCCCGTGTTAGGGTCTGTCCCACACTGGGGTACAGTCCCGTGTTAGCGTCTGTCCCACACTGGGGTACAGTTCAATGTTATGGTCTGTCCCACACTGGGGTACAGTCCCGTGTTAGGGTCTGTCCCACACTGGGGTATAGTCCCGTGTTAGCGTCTGTCCCACATTGGGGTACAGTCCCGTGTTAGGGTCTGTCCCACACTGGGGTACAGTCCCGTGTTAGGGTCTGTCCCACACTGGGGTACAGTTCCATGTTAGGGTCTGTCCCAAACTGGGGTACAGTTCCATGTTAGGGTCTGTCCCACACTGGGGTATAGTCCCGTGTTAGGGTCTGTCCCACACTGGGGTACAGTTCAATGTTAGGGTCTGTCCCACACTGGGGTACAGTCCCGTGTTAGGGTCTGTCCCAAACTGGGGTACAGTTCCATGTTAGGGTCTGTCCCACACTGGGGTATAGTCCCGTGTTAGGGTCTGTCCCACACTGGGGTACAGTCCCGTGTTAGGTTCTGTCCCAAACTGGGGTACAGTTCCATATTAGGGTCTGTTCCACACTGGGGTACAGTTCCATGTTAGGGTCTGTCCCACACTGGGGTACAGTTCCATGTTAGGGTCTGTCCCATACTGGGGTACAGTTCCATGTTAGGGTCTGTCCCACACTGGGGTACAGTTCAATGTTAGGGTCTGTCCCACACTGGGGTACAGTCCCGTGTTAGGGTCTGTCCCACACTGGGGTACAGTTCAATGTTAGGGTCTGTCCCACACTGGGGTATAGTTCAATGTTAGGGTCTGTCCCACACTGGGGTATAGTCCCGAGTTAGGGTCTGTCCCACACTGGGGTACAGTCCCGTGTTAGGGTCTGTCCCACACTGGGGTACAGTCCCGTGTTAGGTTCTGTCCCAAACTGGGGTACAGTTCCATATTAGGGTCTGTTCCACACTGGGGTACAGTTCAATGTTAGGGTCTGTTCCACACTGGGGTACAGTTCCATGTTAGGGTCTGTCCCATACTGGGGTACAGTTCCATGTTAGGGTCTGTCCCACACTGGGGTACAGTTCAATGTTAGGGTCTGTCCCACACTGGGGTACAGTTCCATGTTAGAGTCTGTCCCACACTGGGGTACAGTTCAATGTTAGGGTCTGTCCCACACTGGGGGACAGTTCCATTTTACGGTCTGTCCCACACTGGGGTACAGTTCCGTGTTAGGGTCTGTCACACACTGGGGTACAGTTCCATGTAAGGGTCTGTCAAACACTGGGGTACAGTTCCGTGTTAGGGTCTGTCCCACACTGGGGTACAGTTCCATGTTAGGGTCTGTCCCACACTGGGGTACAGTTCCATGTTAGGGTCTGTCCCACACTGGGGTACAGTTCCGTGTTAGGGTCTGTTCCACACTGGGGTACAGTTCCATGTTCGGGTCTGTCCCACACTGGGGTACAGTTCCATGTTCGGGTCTGTCCCACACTGGGGTGCAGTTCCGTGTTAGGGTCTGTCCCACACTGGGGTACAGTTCCATGTTAGGGTCTGTCCCACACTGGGGTACAGTTCCATGTTAGGGTCTGTCCCACACTGGGGTACAGTTCCATGTTAGGTTCTGTCCCACACTGGGGTACAGTTCCATGTGAGGGTCTGTCCCACACTGGGGTACAGTTCCATGTGAGGGTCTGTCCCACACTGGGGTACAGTTCAATGTTAGGGTCTGTCCCACACTGGGGTACAGTTCCATGTAAGGGTCTGTCCCACACTGGGGTACAGTTCCGTGTTAGGGTCTGTCCCACACTGGGCTACAGTTCCATGTTAGGGTCTGTCCCACACTGGCGTACAGTTCCATGTTAGGGTCGGACCCACACTGGGGTACAGTTCCATGTTAGTGTCTGTCCCACACTGGGGTGCATTTCCGTGTTAGGGTCTGTCCCACACTGGGGTATAGTCCCGTGTTAGGGTCTGTTCCACACTGGGCTACAGTTCCATGTTAGGGTCTGTCCCACACTGGGGTATAGTCCCGTGTTAGGGTCTGTCCCACACTGGGGTACAGTCCCATGTTAGGGTCTGTCTCACACTGGGGTATAGTTCAATGTTAGGGTCTGTCCCACACTGGGGTATAGTCCCGTGTTAGGGTCTGTTCCACACTGGGGTACAGTTCCGTGTTAGGCTCTGTCCCACACTGGGGTACAGTCCCGTGTTAGGGTCTGTCCCACACTGGGGTACAGTCCCGTGTTAGGGTCTGTCCCACACTGGGGTACAGTTCAATGTTAGGGTCTGTCCCACACTGGGGTATAGTCCCGTGTTAGGGTCTGTCCCACACTGGGGTACAGTCCCGTGTTAGGGCCTGTCCCACACTGGGGTACAGTTCAATGTTAGGGTCTGTCCCACACTGGGGTACAGTTCAATGTTAGGGTCTGTCCCACACTGGGGTACAGTTCCATGTTAGGGTCTGTCCCACACTGGGGTACAGTTCAATGTTAGGGTCTGTTCCACACTGGGGTACAGTTCAATGTTAGGGTCTGTTCCACACTGGGGTACAGTTCCATGTTAGAGTCTGTCCCAGACTGGGGTACAGTTCCATGTTAGAGTCTGTCCCACACTGGGGTACAGTTCCATGTTAGGGTCTGTCACACACTGAGGTACAGTTCCATGTTAGAGTCTGTCCCAGACTGGGGTACAGTTCCATGTTAGAGTCTGTCCCACACTGGGGTACAGTTCCATGTTAGGGTCTGTCCCACACTGAGGTACAGTTCAATGTTAGGGTCTGTCCCACACTGGGGTACAGTTCAATGTTAGGGCCTGTCCCACACTGGGGTACAGTTCAATGTTAGGGTCTGTCCCACACTGAGGTACAGTCCCGTGTTAGGATCTGTCCCACACTGGGGTATAGTCCCGTGTTAGGGTCTGTCCCACACTGAGGTACAGTTCAATGTTAGGGCCTGTCCCACACTGAGGTACAGTTCAATGTTAGGGCCTGTCCCACACTGAGGTACAGTTCAATGTTAGGGCCTGTCCCACACTGAGGTACAGTCCCGTGTTAGGGTCTGTCACACACTGGGGTACAGTCCCGTGTTAGGGTCTGTCCCACACTGGGGTACAGTTCCATGTTAGGGTCTGTCCCACATTGGGGTACAGTTCCAAGTTAGGGTCTGTCCCACACTGGGGTATAGTCCCGTGTTAGGGTCTGTCCCACTTTGGGGTACAGTTCAATGTTAGTGTCTGTCGCACCCTGGGGTATTGTCCCGTGTTAGGGTCTGTCCCACACTGGGGTATAGTCCCATGTTAGGGTCTGTCCCACATTGGGGTATAGTCCCGTGTTAGGGTCTGTCCCACACTGGGGTACAGTTCAGTGTTAGGGTCTGTCCCACACTGGGGTATCGTCCCATGTTAGGGTCTGTCCCACACTGGGGTACAGTTCAGTGTTAGGGTCTGTCCCACATTGGGGTATAGTCCCGTGTTAGGGTCTGTCCCACACTGGGGTACAGTTCAGTGTTAGGGTCTGTCCCACATTGGGGTACAGTTCAATGTTAGGGTCTGTTCCACACTGGGGTATAGTCCCGTGTTAGGGTCTGTCCCACACTGGGGTATAGTCCCGTGTTAGGGTCTGTCCCACACTGGGGTACAGTTCAATGTTAGGGTCTGTCCCACACTGGGGTACAGTTCAATGTTAGGGTCTGTCCCACACTGGGCTCCAGTCCCGTGTTCGGGTCTGTCCCACACTGGGGTACAGTCCCGTGTTAGGGTCTGTCCCACACTGGGGTACAGTTCAATGTTAGGGTCTGTCACACACTGGGGTACAGTCCCGTGTTAGGGTCTGTCCCACACTGGGGTACAGTTCAATGTTATGGTCTGTCCCACACTGGGGTACAGTCCCGTGTTAGGGTCTGTCCCACACTGGGGTATAGTCCCGTGTTAGCGTCTGTCCCACATTGGGGTACAGTCCCGTGTTAGGGTCTGTCCCACACTGGGGTACAGTTCAATGTTAGGGTCTGTCCCACACTGGGGTATAGTTCAATGTTAGGGTCTGTCCCACACTGGGGTATAGTTCAATGTTAGGGTCTGTCCCACACTGGGGTACAGTCCCGTGTTAGGGTCTGTCCCACACTGGGGTACAGTCCCGTGTTAGGTTCTGTCCCACACTGGGGTACAGTCCCGTGTTAGGGTCTGTCCCACACTGGGGTACAGTCCCGTGTTAGGGTCTGTCCCACACTGGGGTATAGTTCAATGTTAGGGTCTGTCCCACACTGGGGTATAGTTCAATGTTAGGGTCTGTCCCACACTGGGGTACAGTTCCGTGTTAGGGTCTGTCCCACACTGGGCTACAGTTCCATGTTAGGGTCTGTCCCACACTGGGGTATAGTTCAATGTTAGGGTCTGTCCCACACTGGGGTACAGTTCCGTGTTAGGGTCTGTCCCACACTGGGCTACAGTTCAATGTTAGGGTCTGTCCCACACTGGGGTACAGTTCCGTGTTAGGGTCTGTCCCACACTGGGCTACAGTTCCATGTTAGGGTCGGACCCACACTGGGGTGCAGTTCCGTGTTAGGGTCTGTTCCACACTGGGGTATATTCCCGTGTTAGGGTCTGTCCCACACTGGGGTACAGTTCCATGTTAGGGTCTGTCCCACACTGGGGTACAGTTCCATGTTAGGGTCTGTCCCACACTGGGGTACAGTTCCATGTGAGGGTCTGTCCCACACTGGGGTATAGTCCCGTGTTATGGTCTGTCCCACACTGGGGTACAGTCCCATGTTAGGGTCTGTCCCACATTGGGGTACAGTCCCGTGTTAGAGTCTGTCCCACACTGGGGTACAGTCCCGTGTTAGAGTCTGTCCCACACTGGGGTACAGTCCCGTGTTAGAGTCTGTCCCACATTGGGGTACAGTCCCGTGTTAGAGTCTGTCCCACATTGGGGTATAGTCCCGTGTTATGGTCTGTCCCACACTGGGGTACAGTCCCATGTTAGGGTCTGTCCCACACTGGGGTACAGTCCCGTGTTAGAGTCTGTCCCACACTGGGGTACAGTCCCATGTTAGGGTCTGTCCCACATTGGGGTACAGTCCCGTGTTAGAGTCTGTCCCACATTGGGGTACAGTCCCGTGTTAGAGTCTGTCCCACACTGGGGTACAGTCCCGTGTTAGAGTCTGTCCCACATTGGGGTACAGTCCCGTGTTAGAGTCTGTCCCACATTGGGGTATAGTCCCGTGTTATGGTCTGTCCCACACTGGGGTACAGTCCCGTGTTAGGGTCTGTCCCACACTGGGGTACAGTCCCGTGTTAGAGTCTGTCCCACATTGGGGTACAGTCCCGTGTTAGAGTCTGTCCCACACTGGGGTACAGTCCCGTGTTAGGGTCTGTCCCACACTGGGGTACAGTCCCGTGTTAGGGTCTGTCCCACACTGGGGTACAGTTCCGTGTTAGGGTCTGTTCCACACTGGGGTATAGTCCCGTGTTAGGGTCTGTCCCACACTGGGGTACAGTTCCGTGTTAGGGTCTGTCCCACACTGGGGTATAGTCCCGTGTTAGGGTCTGTCCCACACTGGGGTATAGTCCCGTGTTAGGGTCTGTTCCACACTGGGGTACAGTTCCGTGTTAGGGTCTGTCCCACACTGTGGTACAGTCCCGTGTTAGGGTCTGTCCCACACTGGGGTACAGTTCCGTGTTAGGGTCTGTCCCACACTGGGGTACAGTCCCGTGTTAGGGTCTGTCCCACACTGGGGTACAGTTCCGTGTTAGGGTCTGTCCCACACTGGGGTATAGTCCCGTGTTAGGGTCTGTCCCACACTGGGGTACAGTTCCGTGTTAGGGTCTGTCCCACACTGGGGTACAGTCCCGTGTTAGGGTCTGTTCCACACTGG
Source organism: Somniosus microcephalus (assembly GCF_052327205.1). Lineage (NCBI taxonomy): Eukaryota > Metazoa > Chordata > Chondrichthyes > Squaliformes > Somniosidae > Somniosus > Somniosus microcephalus. The sequence continues at coordinate 20,778,057 of NC_141019.1, read as the reverse complement.
GGTATAGTCCCGTGTTAGGGTCTGTCCCACACTGGGGTATAGTCCCGTGTTAGGGTCTGTCCCACACTGGGGTATAGTCCCGTGTTAGGGTCTGTCCCACACTGGGGTATAGTCCCGTGTTAGGGTCTGTTCCACACTGGGGTATAGTCCCGTGTTAGGGTCTGTTCCACACTGGGGTATAGTCCCGTGTTAGGGTCTGTTCCACACTGGGGTATAGTCCCGTGTTAGGGTCTGTCCCACACTGGGGTACAGTCCCGTGTTAGGGTCTGTCCCACACTGGGGTACAGTCCCGTGTTAGGGTCTGTCCCAAACTGGGGTACAGTTCAATGTTAGGGTCTGTCCCACACTGGGGTACAGTTCAATGTTAGGGTCTGTCCCACACTGGGGTACAGTTCAATGTTAGGGTCTGTTCCACACTGGGGTACAGTTCAATGTTAGGGTCTGTTCCACACTGGGGTACAGTCCCGTGTTAGGGTCTGTCCCACACTGGGGTACAGTTCAATGTTAGGGTCTGTCCCACACTGGGGTACAGTTCAATGTTAGGGTCTGTCCCACACTGGGGTACAGTCCCGTGTTAGGGTCTGTCCCACACTGAGGTACAGTTCCATGTTAGGGTCTGTCCCACACTGAGGTACAGTCCCGTGTTAGGGTCTGTCCCACACTGAGGTACAGTTCCATGTTAGGGTCTGTCCCACACTGAGGTACAGTTCAATGTTAGGGTCTGTCCCACACTGGGGTACAGTCCCGTGTTAGGGTCTGTCCCACACTGGGGTACAGTTCAATGTTAGGGTCTGTCCCACACTGGGGTACAGTTCCATGTTAGGGCCTGTCCCACACTGAGGTACAGTTCAATGTTAGGGTCTGTCCCACACTGAGGTACAGTTCAATGTTAGGGTCTGTCCCACACTGAGGTACAGTTCAATGTTAGGGTCTGTCCCACACTGGGGTACAGTCCCGTGTTAGGGTCTGTCCCACACTGGGGTACAGTCCCGTGTTAGGGTCTGTCCCACACTGGGGTACAGTCCCGTGTTAGGGTCTGTCCCACACTGGGGTACAGTTCAATGTTAGAGTCTGTCCCACACTGGGGTACAGTTCCATGTTAGGGTCTGTCCCACACTGGGGTATAGTCCCGTGTTAGAGTCTGTCCCACACTGGGGCACAGTTCCATGTTAGAGTCTGTCCCACACTGGGGTATAGTCCCGTGTTAGAGTCTGTCCCACACTGGGGCACAGTTCCATGTTAGGGTCTGTCCCACACTGGGGCACAGTTCCATGTTAGAGTCTGTCCCACACTGGGGTATAGTCCCGTGTTAGAGTCTGTCCCACACTGGGGCACAGTTCCATGTTAGAGTCTGTCCCACACTGGGGCACAGTCCCGTGTTAGAGTCTGTCCCACACTGGGGTACAGTTCCATGTTAGAGTCTGTCCCACACTGGGGCACAGTTCCATGTTAGAGTCTGTCCCACACTGGGGTATAGTCCCGTGTTAGAGTCTGTCCCACACTGGGGTACAGTTCCATGTAAGGGTCTGTCCCACACTGGGGTATAGTCCCGTGTTAGAGTCTGTCCCACACTGGGGTACAGTTCCATGTTAGAGTCTGTCCCACACTGGGGCACAGTTCCATGTTAGAGTCTGTCCCACACTGGGGTACAGTTCCATGTTAGGTTCCGTCCCACACTGGGGTACAGTTCCATGTTAGGGTCTGTTCCACACTGGGGCACAGTTCCATGTTAGAGTCTGTCCCACACTGGGGCACAGTTCCATGTTAGAGTCTGTCCCACACTGGGGCACAGTTCCATGTTAGGGTCTGTTCCACACTGGGGTACAGTTCCATGTTAGAGTCTGTCCCACACTGGGGTACAGTTCCATGTTAGGGCCTGTCCCACACTGGGGCACAGTTCCATGTTAGGGTCTGTTCCACACTGAGGTACAGTTCCGTGTTAGAGTCTGTCCCACACTGGGGCACAGTTCCATGTTAGAGTCTGTCCCACACTGGGGCACAGTTCCATGTTAGAGTCTGTCCCACACTGGGGTATAGTCCCGTGTTAGGGTCTGTCCCACACTGGGGTACAGTTCCATGTTAGGGTCTGTCCCACACTGGGGCACAGTTCCATGTTAGGGTCTGTCCCACACTGGGGTACAGTTCCGTGTTAGGGTCTGTCCCACACTGGGGTACAGTCCCGTGTTAGGGTCTGTTCCACACTGGGGTATAGTCCCGTGTTAGGGTCTGTCCCACACTGGGGTATAGTCCCGTGTTAGGGTCTGTCCCACACTGGGGTATAGTCCCGTGTTAGGGTCTGTCCCACACTGGGGTATAGTCCCGTGTTAGGGTCTGTTCCACACTGGGGTATAGTCCCGTGTTAGGGTCTGTTCCACACTGGGGTATAGTCCCGTGTTAGGGTCTGTTCCACACTGGGGTATAGTCCCGTGTTAGGGTCTGTCCCACACTGGGGTACAGTCCCGTGTTAGGGTCTGTCCCACACTGGGGTACAGTCCCGTGTTAGGGTCTGTCCCAAACTGGGGTACAGTTCAATGTTAGGGTCTGTCCCACACTGGGGTACAGTTCAATGTTAGGGTCTGTCCCACACTGGGGTACAGTTCAATGTTAGGGTCTGTTCCACACTGGGGTACAGTTCAATGTTAGGGTCTGTTCCACACTGGGGTACAGTCCCGTGTTAGGGTCTGTCCCACACTGGGGTACAGTTCAATGTTAGGGTCTGTCCCACACTGGGGTACAGTTCAATGTTAGGGTCTGTCCCACACTGGGGTACAGTCCCGTGTTAGGGTCTGTCCCACACTGAGGTACAGTTCCATGTTAGGGTCTGTCCCACACTGAGGTACAGTCCCGTGTTAGGGTCTGTCCCACACTGAGGTACAGTTCCATGTTAGGGTCTGTCCCACACTGAGGTACAGTTCAATGTTAGGGTCTGTCCCACACTGGGGTACAGTCCCGTGTTAGGGTCTGTCCCACACTGGGGTACAGTTCAATGTTAGGGTCTGTCCCACACTGGGGTACAGTTCCATGTTAGGGCCTGTCCCACACTGAGGTACAGTTCAATGTTAGGGTCTGTCCCACACTGAGGTACAGTTCAATGTTAGGGTCTGTCCCACACTGAGGTACAGTTCAATGTTAGGGTCTGTCCCACACTGGGGTACAGTCCCGTGTTAGGGTCTGTCCCACACTGAGGTACAGTTCAATGTTAGGGTCTGTCCCACACTGAGGTACAGTTCAATGTTAGGGTCTGTCCCACACTGGGGTACAGTCCCGTGTTAGGGTCTGTCCCACACTGGGGTACAGTCCCGTGTTAGGGTCTGTCCCACACTGGGGTACAGTCCCGTGTTAGGGTCTGTCCCACACTGGGGTACAGTCCCGTGTTAGGGTCTGTCCCACACTGGGGTACAGTCCCGTGTTAGGGTCTGTCCCACACTGGGGTACAGTTCAATGTTAGAGTCTGTCCCACACTGGGGTACAGTTCCATGTTAGGGTCTGTCCCACACTGGGGTATAGTCCCGTGTTAGAGTCTGTCCCACACTGGGGCACAGTTCCATGTTAGAGTCTGTCCCACACTGGGGTATAGTCCCGTGTTAGAGTCTGTCCCACACTGGGGCACAGTTCCATGTTAGGGTCTGTCCCACACTGGGGCACAGTTCCATGTTAGAGTCTGTCCCACACTGGGGTATAGTCCCGTGTTAGAGTCTGTCCCACACTGGGGCACAGTTCCATGTTAGAGTCTGTCCCACACTGGGGCACAGTCCCGTGTTAGAGTCTGTCCCACACTGGGGTACAGTTCCATGTTAGAGTCTGTCCCACACTGGGGCACAGTTCCATGTTAGAGTCTGTCCCACACTGGGGTATAGTCCCGTGTTAGAGTCTGTCCCACACTGGGGTACAGTTCCATGTAAGGGTCTGTCCCACACTGGGGTATAGTCCCGTGTTAGAGTCTGTCCCACACTGGGGTACAGTTCCATGTTAGAGTCTGTCCCACACTGGGGCACAGTTCCATGTTAGAGTCTGTCCCACACTGGGGTACAGTTCCATGTTAGGTTCCGTCCCACACTGGGGTACAGTTCCATGTTAGGGTCTGTTCCACACTGGGGCACAGTTCCATGTTAGAGTCTGTCCCACACTGGGGTACAGTTCCATGTTAGGGCCTGTCCCACACTGGGGCACAGTTCCATGTTAGGGTCTGTTCCACACTGAGGTACAGTTCCGTGTTAGAGTCTGTCCCACACTGGGGCACAGTTCCATGTTAGAGTCTGTCCCACACTGGGGCACAGTTCCATGTTAGAGTCTGTCCCACACTGGGGTATAGTCCCGTGTTAGGGTCTGTCCCACACTGGGGTACAGTTCCATGTTAGGGTCTGTCCCACACTGGGGCACAGTTCCATGTTAGGGTCTGTTCCACACTGAGGTACAGTTCCGTGTTAGAGTCTGTCCCACACTGGGGCACAGTTCCATGTTAGAGTCTGTCCCACACTGGGGTATAGTCCCGTGTTAGGGTCTGTCCCACACTGGGGTACAGTTCCATGTTAGGGTCTGTCCCACACTGGGGCGCAGTTCCATGTTAGGGTCTGTTCCACACTGGGGTACAGTTCCGTGTTAGGGTCTGTCCCACATTGGGGTACAGTTCCATGTTAGGGTCTGTCCCACACTGGGGTACAGTTCCGTGTTAGGGTCTGTCCCACACTGGGGTATAGTCCCGTGTTAGGGTCTGTCCCACATTGGGGTACAGTTCCATGTTAGGGTCTGTCCCACACTGGGGTACAGTCCCATGTTAGGGTCTGTCCCACACTGGGGTACAGTCCCGTGTTAGGCTCACTCCCACACTGGGGTACAGTTCAATGTTAGGGTCTGTTCCACACTGGGGTATAGTCCCGTGTTAGGGTCTGTCCCACACTGGGGTACAGTTCCATGTTAGGGTCTGTCCCACACTGGGGCGCAGTTCCATGTTAGGGTCTGTTCCACACTGGGGTACAGTTCCGTGTTAGGGTCTGTCCCACATTGGGGTACAGTTCCATGTTAGGTTCTGTCCCACACTGGGATACAGTCCCGTGTTAGGGTCTGTCCCACATTTGGGTACAGTTCCATGTTAGGGTCTGTCGCACACTGGGGTACAGTTCCATGTTAGGGCCTGTCCCAGACTGGGGTACAGTCCCGTGTTAGGGTCTATCACACACTGGGGTACAGTCCCGTGTTAGGGTCTATCACACACTGGGGTACAGTTCAATGTTAGGGTCTGTTCCACACTGGGGTATAGTCCCGTGTTAGGGTCTGTCCCACACTGGGGTACAGTTCAATGTTAGGCTCTGTCCCACACTGGGGTACAGTTCAATGTTAGGGTCTGTCTCACACTGGGGTAAAGTCCCGTGTTAGGGTCTGTCCCACACTGGGGTACAGTCCCGTGTTAGGGTCTGTCCCACACTGGGGTACAGTCCCGTGTTAGGGTCTGTCCCACACTGGGGTACAGTCCCGTGTTAGGGTCTGTCCCACACTGGGGTATAGTCCCGTGTTAGGATCTGTCCCACACTGGGGCACAGTCCCATGTTAGGGTCTGTCCCACACTGGGGTACAGTTCAATGTTAGGGTCTGTTCCACACTGGGGTACAGTTCAATGTTAGGGTCTGTTCCACACTGGGGTATTGTCCCGTGTTAGGGTCTGTCTCACACTGGGGTATAGTCCCGTGTTACGGTCTGTCCCACACTGGGGTACAGTTCAATGTTAGGGTCTGTTCCACACTGGGGTACAGTCCCGTGTTAGGGTCTGTCCCACACTGGGGTACAGTTCCATGTTAGGATCTGTCCCACACTGGGGTACAGTCCCGTGTTAGGGTCTGTCCCACACTGGGGTACAGTTCCATGTTAGGATCTGTCCCACACTGGGGTACAGTCCCATGTTAGGATCTGTTCCACACTGGGGTACAGTCCCGTGTTAGGGTCTGTCCCACACTGGGGTACAGTCCCGTGTTAGGGTCTGTCCCACACTGGGGTACAGTCCTGTGTTAGGGTCTGTTCCACACTGGGGTACAGTTCCATGTTAGGGTCTGTCCCACACTGGGATACTGTTCAATGTTAGGATCTGTCTCACACTGGGGTACAGTCCCGTGTTAGGGTCTGTCCCACACTGGGGTACAGTTCAATGTTAGGGTCTGTTCCACACTGGGGTACAGTCCCGTGTTAGGGTCTGTCCCACACTGGGGTATAGTCCCGTGTTAGGGTCTGTCCCACACTGGGGTACAGTCCAATGTTAGGGTCTGTTCCACACTGGGGTACAGTCCCGTGTTAGGGTCTGTCCCACACTGGGGTACAGTTCCATGTTAGGGTCTGTCCCACACTGGGGTACAGTTCCATGTTAGGATCTGTCCCACACTGGGGTACAGTTCCATGTTAGGATCTGTCCCACACTGGGGTACAGTTCCATGTTAGGGTCTGTCCCACACTGGGGTACAGTCCCATGTTAGGATCTGTTCCACACTGGGGTACAGTCCCGTGTTAGGGTCTGTCCCACACTGGGGTACAGTCCCGTGTTAGGGTCTGTCCCACAGTGGGGTATAGTCCCGTGTTAGGGTCTGTCCCACACTGGGGTACAGTCCCATGTTAGGGTCTGTCCCACACTGGGGTACAGTTCAATGTTAGGGTCTGTCCCACACTGGGGTACAGTCCCGTGTTGGGGTCTGTCCCACACTGGGGTACAGTCCCGTGTTAGGGTCTGTCCCACACTGGGGTACAGTTCAATGTTAGGGTCTGTCCCACACTGGGGTACAGTTCAATGTTAGGGTCTGTCCCACACTGGGGTACAGTCCCGTGTTAGGGTCTGTCCCACACTGGGGTACAGTCCCGTGTTAGGGTCTGTCCCACACTGGGGTACAGTTCAATGTTAGGGTCTGTCCCACACTGGGGTACAGTCCCGTGTTAGGGTCTGTCCCACACTGGGGTACAGTTCAATGTTAGGGTCTGTCCCACACTGGGGTACAGTTCAATGTTAGGGTCTGTCCCACACTGGGGTACAGTTCCATGTTTGGATATGGTTCCATGAGGTCGTCCATTCTTAGCTGATCTATCCATTAAAACCCTACAGGTCCCCCATCCCAGTTTGGGGCCTCCTTCTGCTGGGCCTAATGAGGGTGTAATGGCGGGACAAAGCACCCATTCAATCCTTCAAGTCAAATGTCTATGGCTCTTGTTTACCCCTATTTGAAGGAACCTAAAACGATATTTTGAGGAACTAATTGGTGTAATGACCAAAAGGAAACCGACGTTCAGTCTGTTCTCTCTTAGCTCACACCTCTGTGTAAGCTCAGACATGATGTGTGAAGCAGAACTAACAAGGATATGGCACCAACCTTGCCCACATCCTCCCCGCCCCTACCGTAGTTGGTAAATGCGCCAGCCAGTGTGGAACTGAACCACACAACCCAGGAAGGTGCCAGGTTCAATCCTGTGCTGAATTCGTTGATCCTGGGAAGGGCAGCGATGGTGGTGCAACAACTGATTCTCCCGATCGAGGGCCGAACCCCTGGAGATGACCTGGAGCTAAAGATAGCTGCTTGTGCTGTTTCACCGGGGGGTGGGGCGGTCTCTGCCGATCTTCCACCGGAGATACGGCGGGGAATCGGGAGAGCCCACTGGCAGAAATTCTCCCCCACTCTCCATCGAGTCTCACACTCACAGAACGGCCATTTGGGTGAGGGATCAGATGGCAGCTGTGGAACCGAACCCCAGCTTCAGGATAGCTGAGGAGAAATGGGGAAGAAAGTATTAAAACAAAAACAATATTGGGAGAAGGGGAAGTGCAACGAGACTTGGGTGTCCTTGTGCACCAGTCGCTGAAGGTAAGCATGCAGGTGCAGCAAGCGGTTAAGAAGGCAAATGGTATGTTGGCCTTCGTAGCGAGAGGGTTTGAGTACAGGAGCAAGGGTGTCTTGCTGCAGTCGTACAGGGCCTTGGTGAGACCACATCTTGAGTATTGTGTGCAGTTTTGGTCGCCTTATCTGAGGAAGGATGTTCTTGCCATGGAGGGAGTGCAGCGAAGATTCACCAGACTGATACCTGGGATGGCAGGAATGACGTATGAGGAGAGATTGGGTTGATTGGGCTTATACTCGCTGGAGTTTAGAAGAATGAGAGGGGATCTCATTGAAACTTATAAAATTCTAACAGGACTAGACAGACTAGATGCAGGAAGGATGTTCCCGATGGCGGGGAGTCCAGAACCAGGGGTCACAGTCTAAGGATAAGGGGTAAGCCATTTAGGACAGAGATGAGGAGAAATTTCTTCACCCAGAGAGTGGTGAACCTGTGGAATTCTCTACCACAGAAGGCCGTTGAGGCCAATTCATTAAATATATTCAAGAAGGAGTTGAATATATTTCTTAAGGCTAAAGAGATCAAGAGATATGGGGAGAAAGCAGGGACATATTTTTGTTAGGCAAGAATATTAAGGGTTATGGAACCAAGGCAGGTCAATGGAGTTAAGATACAGATCAGCCATGATCTCATTGAATGGTGGAACAGGTCCGAGGAGCCGAATGGCCTCCCCCTGTCCCTATGTTCCCACTGGAGAGAGGCAAATGAGCCACTCTTGTGCATCTTCCAGTGGCTGATTTCAGAGCATCACTGGCTGAAGCCCGGGAGCAGGATGTCCCTCTTGTCCGAAGGCAGTGAGTAACGCAGGGAGACTCAGGAAAGAAGAAAGTGGAAACATAGAAACATAGAAGATAGGAGCAGGAGTAGGCCATTCGGCCCCTCGAGCCTGCTCCGCCATTCAATGCAATCATGGCTGATCACCCAAATTCAGTACCTTTGGGGGAGAAATTCGGTATAGCCCCGTTTGGGGCGCAAAAGTTGAAAAATTAACGCCAGGCGCTAATCATTCTCGCCTCCCGCAAAATTCAGTTTTAGCGCTCCAAGAGGGAAGTGGAGCGCTAACCGTTTCTCTTCGGGCGCTAAAGTCCGAGAGCAGGGCAGTAGTGGCAGAGCGCTAAACCATTTCGAGCGCTTTGTGAACGGCGCTCTTTCATCACAGAGGCTGCTTCCCTCGTTTAAAGGGAAGGGCCAGTGATGCTGCACAAGCGAGTTGTCGTCAGTTCTGTTTTGCAAGGCGACCTGGGCGACTGCCATTACAGCCCCAAACGCTCTCACAACGTGGAGGGCTGGGACATCTTGCACCAATGAAACATTCAAAACTTTGTGCCGGCACCAGACTGGTGCAAATAATAACGGTTGCGCGAGCTGAAAAGCATTCCCTTTAATTACCGCTCCCGACGCGGCCAGCCGCGTTCACAGCGCCTCCTTTTGCTGGCGTTGTCGGCGCGAGGCGATAAAGCAGGGGGCGTGAGTCAATTTTCCAACCAGGGCGATAACGGGGCGCTGCGCACTTTATGACGTCACGATCTGCGAGGTGCTAGAGGCTCAGACGCTAAAAGTTAGCACCAGCACTAAACCGGCACTGAAGTTTGCGGGCGTCGCTGCATTCGCCGCGCCTGGGCGCTAACCCCTTAGCGCCCCGTTAGCACCCCTGTCAGGCGCTAACGGGAGGCGCTGCCATACCGAATTTTGCGGCCACATGTGAATCTCAGTTTTGAAATTTTCAATTGACCTCCAGCCTCAACAGCTTTTTGGGGGAGAGAGTTCCAGATTTCCACCACCCTTAGTGTGAAGAAGTGCTTCCTGGCATCACCCCTGAACGGCCTGGCTCTAATGTTAAGATTATGCCCCCTTGTTCTGGACTCCCCCCATTCAGAGGAAATAGTTTCTCTCCATCTACCCGATCAATTCCTTTAATCATCTTGAACACCTCAATTAGATCACCCCTTAATCTACTATACTCGAGGGAACACAAGCCTAGTCTGTCTAACCTCTCCTCATAATTTCACCCTTTTAGCCCCGGTATCATTCTGGTGAATCTGTGCTGCTCCCCCTCCGAGGCCAGTATATCCTTTCTGAGGTGCGGGGCCCAGAACTGAACACAGTTACTCCAGATGGAGTCTGGCCAGGGCTTTATACAACTAACTTAACTTCAACGAAATAACAACAGAAAATGCTGGAAAAACTCAGCAGGCCAGGCAACATCCGTGGAGAGAAATTAGAGTCGACGTTTCGGGTCGAAACCCTTTTTCAAACTGGAAAGGAAATAAAATAGATCGAAGGCAGGGCTGCGATAGAACAAAAGAAGTAAAAGAAGTAAAAGAGACATTAAGAGGTATTCAAAACCAGACGAGGTGGTAATAAGACAGTGGAGACAAAAGACAGCTCAGATTAGGTGTGAAGTGTACTGGCAGGATGAGAGACAGCTGCCATGTGGGAGAGAGAAAAAAAAAGGAAAGGGGGGGGGGTGAGGGAAGACCCAAAACAAAGGGGTGGAAGAAAAAAAAATATATAAGTAAAAATGTAATAGGGGCCGAGGTTATGATCTGAAATTGTTGAACTCGATATTGAGGCCGGAAGGCTGCAAAGTGCCTAATCGGAAGATGAGGTGCTGTTCCTCGAGTTTACGTTGAGCTTCCGTGGAACAATGCAAGAGCCCGAGGACAGTGAGGTCCGAGTGGGAATGGGGCGGTGAATTAAAGTGACAGGCGACCGGAAGCTCGGGGTCACCCTTACAGACTGAACGGAGGTGTTCCGCAAAGCGGTCACCCAATCTGCGTTTGGTCTCCCCAATGTAGAGGAGACCGCATCGTGAGCAGCGAATACAGTATACTAGATTGCGAGAAGTACAAGTAAATCGCTGTTTCACCTGGAAGGGGTGTTTGGGGCCCTGGACAGTGGGACAGTGGACTTCAACCCCTTTGTAGTCCAGCCCTCTTGAGATAATCATTCCATTCGCTTTTTACATTTTTTTTTTGTACCTGTACAACTAGAGACTTGCACACCTTGAACCTGGCACCTAGCCTCACTGGTACGCCTGAGATTGTGAATCCAGTACACTGAAGAATTGTGTGTGCCAATCCATACCCTTCTGATTCATTGCACACTGGTGTCAACCTCTGAGTCAGAAGGTCACGGGTTCATAGTCCCACTCCAGAGACTTGAGCACAAAATCCAAGCTGACACTCCAGTGCAGTGCTGAGGGAGTGCTGCACTGTCGGAGGTGCCGTCTTTCAGATGAGAGGTTAAACTGTGGCCCTGTCTGCCCTCTCAGGCAGATGTAGAAAGATCCCACGGCATGTTTCCTACATTAGAACTTCTTTAAAAAGTGCTTCATTGGCTGTAAAGAGCTTTGGGATGTCCTAAGGTCGTGACAGGTGCTATATGAATGCACGTCTTTCTCTATTGGGGTACTGCTGTCCTCATTCACGATCTTAAAATCTTGGAATATCTCCCCATTGTTTAGAAGTATAGAGGGAAGTTTAAACTGCTTCTCATCTATGCAAAAGCTGACCTGGAAATTCTTGGCACTGGCATCAGCAAACATACCTGGAGGTTGTGAACTGAACAAACAAAAGGCCTTTGAATAAAGTTTAAATATTAGATTGAAACTGAAGGCCGATTTAGGCCCAAGTTGCCCAGGACAACCCCTTTATAGTTCCACACCCATATGGACATCACAATCCCATATCTGTTCACTCTACAAAATTCCTGCTGGGCTGCACATCTCACACACCTATGTGAAGCATTTCACTCCCTGGTTATCTATTTCAAATTAATATTAGCTCAGTGTAAATATATGCTTGGTTTACTGCAAGATGGTGACATATATTAACGATTTAGACTTTGGAATCAAAAACACAATTTCTAAATTTGCGGATGACACCAAATTGGGAGGGATAGTCAATACTGAGGAGGACTGCAACAAATTACAGGAGGACATTAATAAACTTGCAGAATGGGCATATAATTGGCAAATGAAGTTCAACACAGATAAATGTGAGGTATTACATTTTGGTAGGAAGTATAGGGAGGCCACTATTCACTTGGAGGTGGGGTAGAGGAACAAAGGGATCTCGGAGTATAAATACACAAATTACTAAAAGTTGCGACACAGGCTAGCAAGGCCATAAAAAAAACCAGGCACTAGGGTTTATTTCTAGAGGTATAGAATTGAAAAGTAGGGAAGTTATGCTAAACCTATATCGAACTTTGGTTAGACCACACTTGGAGTACTGCGTACAGTTCTGGTCGCCATATTATAAAAAGGATATAGAGGCACTAGAGAGGATGCAAAGAAAATTTACAAAGATGATACCAAAAATGCGAGGGTATACGTTTCAAGAAAGGATGAACAGGCTGGGTCTCTTTTCTCTTGAAAAAAGGCTGAGGGGTGACCTAATAGAGGTCTTTAAAATTATGAAAGGTTTTGATACAGTGGATACAGAGAGAATGTTTCCACTTGTGGGGAAGAGCATAACTAGAGGCCATCAATATAAGATAGTCACCAAGAAATCAAATAGGGAATTCAGAAGAAACTTCTTTACCCAGAGAGTGGTGAGAATGTGGAACTCGCTACCACAGGGAGTGGTTGATGTAATGATATCAGCAAATAGTGATGGTATTTGCCTGTTTGATTATGATGCCTTACCAGCATGTTTGCATGTATTGATTACTTATGCCTGACCAGCAGAGGTCATGTGAGAGACAAGCAGTTGAGTTTAGTTTCAGTTTCGTTCCAGATGGATTTCTAACATGATGTCTCCTGTAAATGCTGTTAACTGAGTTGAACATACTTTAGATAAAAAGTCATTCTCTTTCATAAATGTCTCGTCATTGAACCCACAAAGAAATCAATACATGGTGTCAGAAGTGATTGAAAGAGATGAAGAGGAAAAATCTGAAGTTAAATCAGCTCTCCACAGATTAGCAAGCCAAAAGAGAACATCGTTACTTACCATTAGAGAATAGCGAACGAAGTGAAAAATGGAAGGTTTACTCCCACCGGCGACGCTTCAGTTGACAGGTAATGTGGCTGAAAATTGGAGAAGGTTCAAACAACGTGTGGGGTTGTATTTATCAGCAATCGGAGCTGATGAGAAAAGTAATAAAAGGAAATCGTCACTGTTCTTACATGTCGTGGGTGATGAAGCGCTGGAGGTGTATAATAACTTCACATTCGCTGCTGATGGAGACAAAATGAAGCTAGATAAAATAATGGAACAGTTTGAGGCCTACTGCATACCTAAAAGTAACGTGACGTTTGAGAGGCACAGATTTTTCACATGTGTACAGAAAACGGGTGAGACTATTGATCAGTATGTGACTGAACTGAGAAACAGAAGCAAATCGTGTGAATTTGGGGGACTGACAGACTCACTGATAAAAGACAGACTGGTGTGTGGTATTCCAGATAATGGTCTAAGGGAAAGACTGCTAAGAGAGCAAGATCTAGACCTGGGAAAAGCCATAGCACTGTGTAGGGCTACAGAAACTGTGAAGTCGCAGGCAAAGGAGCTGTTCAGTGACAGTAGCTGCAACGTGGATGCAGTGAGAAGGAACGGATACAAACCGTTTAACAAAAAGAGCGCCAATGTGAAAAAAGAGGCGTGGCCAGCGAACGAAAATGAAAGGGACAATCGAAAGTCATGTAGTCGATGCGGTACACAGCATACACCAAAAAAGTGTCCAGCATATGGTAAAACATGCAATAGTTGCAACAAGAACAACCATTATGCCCGTTGCTGCAAGAACCAAGCGCAACAAAGCAAGGTCCATGCAGTAGATGAAAGCGAGATAGAGGAGTTCTATGTAGATGTTGTGTCTGAAAACAAAAAAGAAGAAAGAGACTGGATGTTGACACTAAAAGTGAATGACATACACATTCCATTTAAATTGGATACTGGAGCACAAGTTAATGTGATATCAGAGACTGATTTTAAGAAAATTAGACCCAGACCAAAGATACATGGAATAAAAGTGAAAGTGACAGGATACTCAAGTACTGATATACCAGTGAAAGGAAGATGCATTGTCAAAGTGACACACAAGGACAGAGAGCACACGCTAGCATTAATCGTGGTGCCAAAGGATGTGCAGGCCATACTAGGTTTAAAAGCCTGTGAGAGACTGAACCTGGTAAAGAGAATCCTCGTTGTGGAAAGCGAAGGAGAGACAATCTATGATGAACTCATGAAAGAGTACAACGACCTATTTAAGGGTCTAGGCTGCATTCCAGGAGAACACACGATCAGAGTAGATAAAAGTATGCCAACGGTCATACATCCATGCAGAAAAGTTCCGTTTGCTCTTCAAAAGCAACTGAAGGTAGAGTTGGACAGGATGGAAAGCCTGAAAGTGATTCAGAAGATAGATGAGCCAACTGAGTGGGTGAGTTCCCTCATCGTAGTGGACAAAAAGAATGGAAAGCTCAGAATTTGCCTGGATCCAAGAGATCTAAACAGAGCAATAAAGAGAGAGCACTTCAAGCTTCCTACACGTGAGGAAATCATGGCACAGTTTGCAAATGCAAAATATTTCAGCAAGTTAGATGCATCATCAGGATTTTGGCAGATGAAATTGGACGAAGCAAGTTCAAGACTGTGCACGTTCAACAGTCCATTTGGCAGATACAGATTCCTAAGGTTACCATTTGGCATTGCCTCAGCTCCTGAAGTGTATCACAAAACTATCCATATGATCTATGAGCACCTGGAGGGAGTTGATACATCGATGGATGACATAATAGTATGGGGAACCACGAGAACTGAGCATGACGAGAGACTGAAAAAAGTGCTAGAAGCAACAAGGAAAACAAACCTGAAGCTGAATAGAGAGAAATGCCAGCTTGGGGTAACAGAACTGACACAGGTGGGAGATATCCTTAGCAGTGAGGGCATCAGACCAGATCCCAGAAAGGTGTCCGCCATTGAGAATATGCCAAAGCAAGGTTAAAAAACCTTGATCATGATAATGATAATGTAAGTTCATTAAGTGTTACAGTTAAAATGTAGATTAATAGAAAGAAAACATGTTGTTAGTTAAAAGTAAAATACTTTTGTTTTAAGAAAGGGAGATGTAATGATATCAGCAAATAGTGATGGTATTTGCCTGTTTGATTATGATGCCTTACCAGCATGTTTGCATGTATTGATTACTTATGCCTGACCAGCAGAGGTCATGTGAGAGACAAGCAGTTGAGTTTAGTTTCAGTTTCGTTCCAGATGGATTTCTAACATGATGTCTCCTGTAAATGCTGTTAACTGAGTTGAACATACTTTAGATAAAAAGTCATTCTCTTTCATAAATGTCTCGTCATTGAACCCACAAAGAAATCAATACAGTTGAGGCGAATCGTATGGATGCATTTAAGGGGAGGCTAGACAAGCATATGAGGGAGAAGGGAATAGAGGGTTATGCTGATAGATTTAGATGAGGAAAGACGCGAGGAGGCTCGAGTGGAGCATAAACACCGGTATGGACTGGTTGGGCCGAATGGCCTGTTTCTGTGCCGTATAGCCTGTTTCTGTGCCGTATATCCTATGTATGTAATCCTATGTATTGATTTCCCTCTCTTATCTCCTGGAAACTGAGGACGCCAGTGTGGTCAGTTGAAGTTACCATGCTGGCTCCCTGATCTCCAGGTATGTACGGTATTCAAAAGATTCTACAATCTGTCATGGTGTAAACTCTTCACACTGGTACCCGGGGAGAGTCTGCTGGAGTCTCCGGGGATCGGTATGCATCACAACCTTTGTTTTTGGTTTTTGTATTTTGGGGACATTGCAGGTGTCAGCAATGGGCTAGCCTTGTCCTGGGCGACCACCTTCTTGATCATGGTCTCTCCCCTGCCAGGTAAGTATTAACATCCTTTCTAACTCCTAGTTTATCTCTGTTACGATGGTCATTGCTCCTGAAGCATTCCTCTCTCTCTCTTGCTAAGTTCACACACCATCCACACGTGGCCCTACATCCTCCCTGCGATCTCTCTCTCACTGCATTGAAGTTAAGACTCCACACTCCTGCTCTAACTCATTCTTTTCCAGGACCTCAAAACAATGGACCTCCTCGTCTCCCCTTCCTCCTACAATCACCAGGGTTTAAAAACCCTAGCTTGGTGGCACCTACCACTTACTTCACCTTCTCTTTCCTAAAGGAAAGAAAGACTTGCATTTCTATAGCACCTTTCACGACCACTGGACACCTCAAAGCACTTTACAGCCAATGAAGTACTTTTACTGTTGTAGTGTAGGAAACACAACAACCAATTTGCGCACAGCAAGCTCCCACAAACAGCAATGTGATAACAACCAGATGATCTGTTTTTGTTATGTTGGGTGAGGGATAAATATTGGCCAGAGCACTAGGATAATTCCCCTGCTCTTCTTCGAAATAGTGCCATGGGATCTTTTACATCCACCTGAGAAGAGCCTTGGCTTAACGTCTCACCTGAAAGACAGCACCTCTGACAGTGCAGCGCTCCCTCAGTACTGGAGTGCAGTGTCAGCCTAGCTTTATGTGCTCAAGTCCCTGGAGTGGGAATTGAACCCACAACCTTTGTGACTCAGAGGCAAGAAGCGCTATCAACTGAGCCACAGCTGACCCTACTCTATTCAACCTTGGTCCTGACCTGCACTGTGGGCCTTGGGCCTTCACCCAAGCCTCGAAACAAATAATAAAATAAAACATAGCAGCTCCACAAC
This sequence comes from Somniosus microcephalus, assembly GCF_052327205.1. NCBI lineage: Eukaryota > Metazoa > Chordata > Chondrichthyes > Squaliformes > Somniosidae > Somniosus > Somniosus microcephalus. Next base: position 20,761,492 of record NC_141019.1, on the reverse strand, counting down.
AGCCAGACTCTAACCCAGATGTTTTCTGTAACTCCCAGTTTCATCCCTACTGAGGGCAGATTGACTCATCCTTTCAGCTCAGTCACTGCCCCGACTAGGGACAGGGTCACTGGCAAGGCTTGGAAACTAAGCAGAGCCAGGCCTGGTTAGTATCCTGGAGGGGTGACCATCAGGGAAGACCAGGTGCAGAAGGTCACGGAAGGAGCACTGAGGAGGGGCGGTTGGTGAGAAGGTCACGGAAGGAGCCCCAGGAGGGGCGGCTGGTGAGTAGGCCCGGGCGTTGGGCTGAAGATTGTCGGACAGGAGGAATGGTGGAAATGGAATGGCGGCGCGCACAGACGCAGTGGCTTTGCTTCTCCCAGGACGGTGTTATTTACGTTTAATGTTAATGTTATTTGTACTGGACTCATGGGAGCTTGCAAGGTCACATTTCGTTGTGCATTGTACAATGACAATAAAGTTGAATTATTAATTATTATTATTATTAATTACCTATCTTCAGAATGTATTTTTTTTTACACAGATTCAGTTTTTCTGGGTCAGGGCTAAAAGTATGAGTACGTCAAAATTCAAAGAAGAGTATGAAATAGTTTCTAGTTATCAGTCTGGTGGAAATGTTGCAAAGGAGCTGCTCAAATGTCACTTTGAATTACTTCAGACTGAACTCTGTAATTTGAGGATTCCAAGGTAGCAGAGTGTCTAATAACTCAGAGTTCCACCTAATTGCAGAGCAATTTCTTTTCGATCTGCTTTAACTCGTTGTGGAGGGCACTCGTGTTTCTGCACCCACATGAACATTGCACAAATCGAAAAAGCTGCAAATCGGAAAACCAGAACAGCAAATGCTGGAAATAGGAACATCCGAAAATTGACGGCAGGAAATGACCGGCTAGTCCATCAAGCCTTCCCCACACCTCACGATGGCGCATCCTGAGCAGATACTTCCTGACGGAAGAAAACTCACTAAGCACTTGGTTGAGTATAAAACAATCAACTGTTTCACAACCATGAGATTCTAGTTACATCACTAGTTCCTGGTTACAAAAACATCCTGGGCAAGCTGGGCCCACGCCCAAGTATTTATACTCCTTGGACGGCGCCACCAGCTGGCCGTCCAGTGTCATTTCTTCATGATGATAAGATTCATGACACTTCCTACCTGTAACCACCCACCCCCACCCTCCCCCCCACCCCCCCCAGACTCCCGACTTGTGGAATCTAGCCCACTAGCTGCAAGTGAAGTTTCTTTATTTTTGGCCGAGGACTTCCCCACAAAGGGCTGGGAACGTTCCTTACGGGCTGACGATGTCGAAACAATATCTGGCCAGCCTTCCTCCCCTCCCCCACCCCGGCACGTGGTCAGGAATCATACCGGTTTGGTGATGCCAGGAACAACTGCCTCCGGCTGCGTGTGAAGATCTCTTGAGGAACATCGGAACAGGAGGAGGCCATTCAGCCCTTTGAGCCTGTTCCGCCATTCATTAGATCATGGCTGATCTGCACCTCAACTCCATTTACCCACCTTTACTCCCTATCCCTTGATACCCTTACCCAATCTCAGTTTTGAAAGCTCCAATTGTCCCAGCATCCACAGCCCTTTGTGGGGGGGGGGGGGTGGAGTTCCAGATTTCCACCACCCTTTGTGTGAAGAAGTGCTTCCTGACATCACCCCTGAATGGCCTGGCTCTAATTTTAAGGTTATGCCCCCTTGTTCTGGACTCCCCCCATCTGAGGTTGTGCAAGGTCTTGCATAAATAAGCCTTTCTTTATATGTCCCAATGCTGCGTTCGGGAGTGCCGTTAACCACTAAACCACCAGTGAACTCCCATCTACATTTTTAACATGAAGCCTCAGTTATACTATTGACTGAACGCAAATCACATTGGCTGAAGACTACAAGATGCGATTGTGGTACCATGACTGGTGAAGAGTATTGTCATATGACTCACAGGAGGGATTATTCTTTGTGGTTCGAAAGGGAATTGAAGGGTCGAAGTTCCCATTGTCGAGCTTCACATCCAAGCATGAACTGCACTGGTGCACCATTTTTAGACAGCCATTAACTCGTCTAAATTGAACATTAAGCTTTTGTATGTGAAGTTAGCCGATCAGAATTGAGAGTCACAGAAAAATACCACACAAATTAAGTCTCATCCAGTCAGAATGGGCAGTGGGCAGACATAAGAACATAGGAATTAGGAGCAGGAGTAGGCCATACGGCCCCTCGAGCCTGCTCCGCCATTCAGTAAGATCATGGCTGATCATCGACCTCAACTCCACTTTCCCGCCCAATCTCCATATCCCTTGATTCCCCTAGAGCCCAAAATCTATTGATCTCAGCCTTGAATATACTCAACGATTCAGCATTCACAGCCCTCTGGGGCAGAGAATTCCAAAGATTCACAAACCTCTGAGTGAAGAAATTCCTCCTCATCTCAGTCTTAAATGGCCGACCCTGTAGTGTATGTACCTTTAAGGGGAGAACTACTTTTTACAGCTCCTGTATACTGTAGTACCGGCAGTGACCACACCTGTATAAAAACCCTGAGTAGGGATCTGTACAGTTAGTTTTAGAGTAACCCTCATCCAGTAAACACCTGTTGATCGTTCCCTGCAGTCTCGTGTCTAGTTATTGAAGGACACACAGCATCAAGATACACGGATCTAACAGACCCTTTATCCTGAGACTGTGCCCCCTAGTTCTAGACTCCCCAGCCAGGGGAAACAACCTCTCAGCATCTACCCTGTCAATCCCCTTCAGAATCTTGTATGTTTCAATGAGATCACCTCTCATTCTTCTAAACTCCAGAGAGTATCGGCCCATTCTACACAATCTCTCATCATAGGACAGCACTCTCATCCCAGGAATCAATCTACCAAGGACATAGCACCAAGGATCTGTTACAATACAGAACAGACCCATCAAAACTCGAAAAGAGCATGACCTGGTAACTATCAACCAATTGATGGGATCAATTCCAGAAAGCAATTTACTTTCATTGGGAACTGTAGGGAGAGGGCCAAGTCCCACAGTGCAGGGCACCAGCAACACTGAGGGGAATAGGACACGAGACAGGATACGATGGAGAGAAAGAGGGGTTAGAAACTAGAGGTGAGAGAAAGACTGGCCAGCAGTGCTAATGAGGTTTTAGGAGAACCTCCACACACTAGTCAAGAGGACAGGGTGATGTAGTGTGTGACGGCCATATGTGTCCCACCAGTATGTTTGGCAGGGAGATGCAGTATAGACTTACTATTGCACCCATCACTATACCTGACCAGGAGGGATGCTAGAGTGTGTCATGCGAATGCCAATTCTTCATGGGTGACTCTATACAGTGAGCATCACCTGGCTATTCCACCGTGAGCCTGATCTTTTCCTCACCGGCATTCATTTCTCAGTGGAAGTCACTGTATAACCATCAGGAGCGGAGATCCTGGCTGATTTGATTTTTCAACCCTCTCTAATCCGGGTGCCTCGCGGCCAATTGTAGCCCTTCCAATGGGACCCCAGCTGCAACCCAGTCAGTTTCACACCGCTATTTGGAGAACGCTAAGATATCAATTTCTCGCCATCTCATCTGGATTCTATAAAAAAAATTGCAACACCCAAGTTATAATTTTTTGTATACACAAACTTTTCATTCCTACTGTGCCACTTATATAAAATTAAAGATCGTAAAGCCAAGTAAATAATGATGTAATATAACAGCCATGTGTTCCAGAGTTACCTAATTTACCCCATGAAAAATAGCTCATGTGTGATCATAAACGACTTGGCATGCAGCCTTGCAGATCATTTGGCAAACCATCAATCAATCTGCGAGGCATGGCAACTCCATCTTATATAGGGTATAATTGACTACGGAGTTTGCTTTGGGAATAATAAGTGACAAAGCTATGTACACTGGGAGTGGACCAGGCAGTTCATTATTGCTGTTGGATTCCGAGTTTGCATCTTACGTATGGCAAGATCCTAAGGCGGAGAGTACTGTTGTCTCACAGACACTTAACTTGCTCGGAATAAGCTCGTGCCTGCGCTATATCAACCCGTTTGCCAGCCTGCATCTAAAATAGTGCCAGAAGCAATTGGATTAAGGCTTCCTGTTAATTTGGAATTATATATGTAGAGATATTATTATATCCCCCCCACCCACCCCAACCCAATGGCGTGGGGGGTGGTGGGTGGGAGGAGAATTGCTCTGGTCACTATTTGTAGCTACATTGTAAATGTGTACATGAAGATTCACCTCAGGAAATATTCATAGCAAAATCGGAAAGGTTTTCATTGATGATTTCACTAGAAATACTAACCAGGGGGAATCAGCACAGAGACCTTTACAATGTAGCTACGCATTGCGACCAGAGGCATTCTTCCCCAATCTGCCCAGTGTGGTACTGAACTACAAAGCTGAGGCACCGATAGCTAGAATTGATCTCAATGACCCAGGGAGGGGAGAATCAGTCAAGGTTCCCACTCCCGATGCAATGACTCCTGTTGGAAAATGTGCAGATGTGGGGTCAGGACCTCCTGTTGGATGTGGGGTGAGGTCCTCCTGTTGGATGTGGGGTGAGGTCCTCCTGTTGGATGTGGGGTGAGGACCTCCTGTTGGATGTGGGGTGAAGACCTCCTGTTGGATGTGGGGTGAGGTCCTCCTGGTGGATGTGGGGTGAAGACCTCCTGTTGGATGTGGGGTGAGGACCTCCTGTTGAATGTGGGGTGAAGACCTCCTGTTGAATGTGAGGTGAGGTCCTCCTGTTGGGTGTGAGGTGAGGTCCTCCTGTTGGATGTGAGGTGAGGTCCTCCTGTTGGATGTGAGATGTGATCCTCCTGTTGGATGTGAGGTGAGGTCCTCCTGTTGGATGTGGGGTGAGATCCTCCTGTTGGATGTGAGGTGAGGTCCTCCTGTTGGATGTGGGGTGAGGTCCTCCTGTTGGATGTGAGGTGAGGACCTCCTGTTGGATGTGCGGTGAGGTCCTCCTGTTGGATGTGAGGTGAGGACCTCCTGTTGTATGTGGTGTCAGGACCTCCTGTTGGATGTGGGGTGAGGTCCTCCTGTTGGATGTGGGGTGAGGTCCTCCTGTTGGATGTGAGGGGAGGTCCTCCTGTTGGATGTGAGGTGAGGTCCTCCTGTTGGATGTGGGGTCAGGACCTCCTGTTTGATGTGAGGTGAGGTCCTCCTGTTGGATGTGAGGTGAGATCCTCCTGTTGGATGTGAGGTGAGATCCTCCTGTTGGATGTGAGGTGAGGTCCTCCTGTTGGATATGAGGTGAGGTCCTCCTGTTGGATGTGAGGTGAGGACCTCCAGTTGGAAATGGAGTGAGGACCTCCTGTTGGATGTGGGGTGAGGACAGGATTGGGCTTGTTGGTGATGATCACCTACCGCACACCCCTTACTCTATGGTCAAGAAACAAAAATTGACTCTCAGATGGATGGCCACTTGGGTGAGGTATCAGAGGGCAGCTGGTGCTGGTGGAACTGTGTCTCAACATGACCCAGTGCCTTCGGGAGAGGAGGGAAGTAAGGCAAAAAGCAAAACTGAAATAAACTCAATCTGAAACTGCGCTGTGAAAATCCACAGATTAATATATATATATCAGGAGCAAAATTTTGTTGGTGAACTTTGTGTAATAAACCCTAAATCAATTCTTTATAAACAGGTTTACCGTTTTGTCACATATAGTGTACACAGGAAATCTCCCAGCATCTGGTGTGATGCAGATATTCATTTTGTGGCCAATCTGACGACATTGAAATGAGTTATTTCTGTAATCTCCTCCAGCCCTACAACCCCCTGAGATCTCTGCGCTTCTCCAATTCAGACATCTTGTACATCCCCGATTTTAATTGCTCCACCATTGGTGGCCGTGCCTTCAGCTCCCTAGGCCTGAAGCTCTGGAATTCCCTCCCTAAACCTCTCTGCCTCTCTACCTCTCTTTCCTCCTTTAAGACGCTCCTTAAAACCTACCTCTTTGACCAAGCTTTTGGTCACCTGTCCTAATACCTCCTTATGTGGCTCGATTACGGTCCTGTGAAGCGCCTTGGGATGTTTTTACTACGTTAAAGGTGCTATATAAATGCAAGTTGTTGTTGTTGTTTCAGTGCTGGTCGCTGTCAGTTGTTCCAGGAACTGAGCTTCATTAGCATTGTGTACAGTGCCATAGCTGGAGTGTGTGATGTGACTCAATCAGGATCCTTTTTTAATCCTTGGAAGCCAGGCCAAAGCTGTCAATTATTAAATAACTCCGTAATGGCTGAGCACACACCGATACTTGGCCAGCAATGTGTAGTTTAATGATTGGCTAAACTTGCCTTACACATAGGAGCCACGTTAAAAGGCAGTGCGATATGAGAGGCAATTGTACAAATTGGTGTTCCTGGCATGCTGGGTGCGCATATCCAGGGGTCCGTCCTGTGAGACCCACTGATCTTTGTGCTTGAATTCCAGATATGTACTCCTAGCATGTGTACTTCCTTGGCTCCACATAGTGCAAATCTGTAAGAATACCACCAGAGAGTAACCACCTTCTTTAAATATTAAATATATAAAATTCAGTAGCTAAGTCTATTTTGCGGTAAGGCACTGAGCCCAAGCCCAAGAAAGTTCCAGGTTTGATCCCCGGCCTATGCTGGGCTAGCTGATCTGAGCAAGGGCAGCAGTTCGGGCACTACAAGTGGCCTCACCCACCCTGGGCAATAGGAGGTAAACATCGGTTGGGATTCCCTTTCCTGGCCACTGTTCAGTGACCCCTGCTGGGAAATCGCATGTGCGGGCTTTGAGTTAAGATTCTCTTTGTGGAGAAATAGCCTGTTAACGTTTAGCGGAGGGCATTTGTCGCCTTTGGAACCATAACGCGGCAGCTGTCTGTGCCTTCAGGAGAGAAGAAGAAAAAAAAGATAGTCATTGTGTTCCATTTCCCTGTATTCGTCATTATATTTCATTTTGTTTTGAATTTTACTTTTGATTTCCTTCTATTTCCACTTCTTATTTCAGTTTCTTTCAAATATATTTTCCTTCTCTCTTTTCTACCTTCTTTTGTCTTCACCTATTTATTTGGGACCTTCATTCAGTGCTTTACATTCTTGGAAGGTGTGGCTGGCTCCTTTGGCCTTGCCTGGCCTGGTAAGGTCATTAAATGTTTCCCAGCACGGCGTGCCCATGCGTGGGGTGTTGAGGTTGGCACTCATACAAGAATAGTGGCCACTCGGGTGAGGTACTGGAGGCTGCCCAGGTGTTGTAGTATTCTACTATAGTAAGGACTGTAGCCCGCAGGAGAGCAGAGGAGAAAATCAGAAAATAATTTTTTAAGTCCATTTTTTTGAAAATTCCCTTGGGATATTACAGCTTACAATTATAAGTGGATGATCCTGTTGTCAGATATTTTGCAGGTACTATAGCCGATGGCTAGTTCAGTGCAGTATTCAAACCCAGATCTTTGTCAGGCTTCACATTACACATTCAAACAGGAGACTTCAAACCGACTCTCAGATCTAGTAATTAATCAGGTACAACTGTCGTCTACAGTTGCCAGCCATCTACTTTTGAACCGGGTGGTCTGTGCCTTTATTTTTGAACAGGATGTCCAGAATTTTCTGAAAGATTTAACCCAGACATCTGCTTTTCGAAAATAGGAGTCATTTTTTATTCCCCTGTGACGTCTCTCTCTCTCTCACTCGATGTGGAAGTGATTCCACCCCCTATACTGTTCCATCTGGTTTTTTGACTTTGTAAAAAGTGACAACACGCGCGTTCCCTCAGAAATAGTTGGGAGCAGTGCTGTCGGTGAAAATAATTTCAATTAAAAGTGGCCAACTGCCAGGCTTCCTTGTTCCTTGCTTCAACCACGAGAGAAAGGGAAGTAAATTGTTTGAGAGATGCAGGTGCCGGTGGTCATTTGGTGGTGTCGTGTTCTGCAAAATCTGCAGCAAGTATTATTGAGCTCTCGCTTGAGTTAGAAAGGAAAGGCAATCTGGGAGAGTGTTGAGCATTGGAGACTTGTTTTCTTTGTTTTCAGGACATATCAGCCTTTATTGCCCATCTCTAGTTGCCCTGATGATGGAGATGGGCTGTCCAGCAACTATTTTTACAACTGAGTGACTTGCTGTACCACTTCAGAGGGTATTAAGAGTCAACCACATGGGGTGCGATCTTGCCAGTCCTGGGGAGGTGGGTATGGAGGCGAGACTGCTGGGAAAATGGCAGAATCTGGGGGCGGGTGCCCAACCCGCCTCCGTGCCATCTTGCCAGGAGGCGGGTAGCCGTCCCGCGCCGGGTCCCGTCTCCTTGGAGGCGGGAAGGGGATTGCAGCCACTTAACTGCCTGTTAACAGGTATTTAACAGGCAGATAAGAGGATTATCCCCATTTTACCCACACAAGTGCGGGCTTCCCGAAGGCTGCGAACCCCGCCAGGGTCACCGAGGCGAGCAGTGGGTCTGCGGGGGTCGGAGGGGTGCAAAAGTGCTGTGAAGGTAAGTGATGGGTGTAAGTGTGGAGAGGTGAGTATGTGAGGTAAGTGGAAAGTGTTAGAAAAAGTGTACTTACCTTTGTTTCTTCCTGCAGGCTTCAGTCGGTGGGTATGCGGAGAGTCTCGCACCTCCGCGGTAGAGATGGCAGATGGCTGCTGCATTCTCCAATGCAACAACCATCTAATTTTTGCTAAAGAAAGAGGTTTGATGAGACTTGCATTCAAGAACTCATCAAACTACAGAGAATATCAGTGTTTGACAGCTTCACAGCTGTCAAATGATGACAAGTCATCTGTCAAAAATTTTTGACAGATGAAACGTCATACGTTGACGTGCTCTGTAACCGGCTTTCCCTTAATTGGCCTGCTAAGCCCGCTGGGCGGGCTTAGCAAGGTCAATCAAGGGAAAATAGCGTGGGTTGGCCACAAATCGATGGAGGCGGGACTAAAACCCGACAAGCAGCAGTCCTGCCTCCAATGCCCCCCCATTGGCAAAATCGCCCCCTTAGTGTGGGACTGGAGTCACTTGTAGGCCAGAACAGGTACTCTTGCATAAGGACATTTAGGTTTTTACAACAATCTTTAACCACACCCCACCTCCCGGCTAACAAATGACTAGATGTATTGAATTCAGTTTCACAACTTGCTATTGGAGGATTATGAACTCACAACCTCTGGGTTGCTAATCTCCTACCACAAGGACCACACTACCGTACACTTGTGGATCTCTTAATAGCTGGGCTGCATCAGTATTGGTTAAGACCTGGGACAATTGCTCATCTGCTCTCAGCTGCACTTGGTGCTTGGCCTGGATAGACTGGGGACGAGGAGGAAGAATCAGATTACTGCTGCAAAAAGCCCCAGAAGATAGCATTGCGTGGCTCTTTTCCACTCCACCTTGGGCCTCAATTAAAGATCTCTTTTTCCAAGATGTAACATTGAAGAGAACTACTACATAATTCCTTGAAAGCACGAGTGCAGATAGATATAGCCATCAAAAAAGCCAATAGCGTTTTGGGGTTTATAAATAGGGCACAAGACTAAAAAGGCAATGATGAATTTATACAAAACATTGGATAGGCCACAGTTAGAGTGCTGTGTCCTTTGTGCTGCACTGTCGGAGGTGCCACCTTTCGGATGAGACGTTAAACTGAGACTCTGTCTGCCCTCTCAGGAGGATGTAAAAGATCTCATGGCACTATTTGGAAGAAGAGCAGGGGGGAGTTCTTCCCGGTGCCCTGGCCAATATTCATCCCTCAACCAGCATCACCAAAGCAGATTATCTGGTCATTATCACATTGGTGTTTGTGGGAGCTTGCTGTGCATAAATTGGCAGCTGCATTTCCCTACTTTGCAACAGTGGCTACACTTCAAAAAGTGCTTCATTGGCTATAAAGCGTTTTGGGATGTCCTGAGGTCATGAAAGACGCTACATAAATGCAAGTCTGTCTTTCTTCTTTCATAACGTGGTGTGCCATGTACCTTCAGAGCCGGCACATGTTTTAAGCGGAGCAGACTGTTAGGTGCTGGGCATAAAAATAAGGGTGCAGGCAAGTGGCCAACTGGCTCCAGATGATGCCTATGCATCGTTGCAGTGGTGAACCACTGCCGAAATGCAAAGGATGCTGGTTGGAGAAATACTGGTATGTTGTCACTGCAGTGGCATAACTGGTTCTCCACACACAGTTGCCCACTGACACATCGCGAGCCTTAATCTTAATTGCACTGCAGTGGGCCATTTGAGGCTGGTACGGGCAACAATAAAGAAACTGTACTCAGTTATATCGAGTCTGTCTGCCACTTACATTGACTTGCATTAACTAGACAAATGTTATTATGTCAGGCCTATCACAGGAAATACAGTGTAAAAGCAAAGAGTGTGCGAAGCTACAATCTCATTTCCTGGCTGATCAGAAAGCGACATTGACTCTAATTTGATTACGAAGGAACCCAGAGGCATGAACAAAGCATGCCAGGCCAACAGGCCTCCGAAAAGTAGCTAGGCATAATCAGAAAGGATAGAAGATAGCAGTGAGCTCAGGTATTGAGGATGGCAGGAAGGAAGAGGAGAGATGAGTGTTTGTAGAAGGAGGCTTAGCCAAGAAACGGAGAGACAGAAAAACGGGCCTAAAAGGGTCAGTGAAGTGAAGGCAACATATGAGTTGAATAAAGAAGGTAGACAGAGAAGATATAGAAAGCAGACAAAGCAGGTAAAGCTTATCTCAATAAGATAAGGGAAGAGTACAGGAGGAAGAGTGACACAGTAAGGAAAGTCAGAGGAAGATTTGGTAATAAAAGAAAGACTTGCATTTCTATAGCGCCTTTCACGACTTCAGGACATCCCAAAGTGCTTTACAGCCAATGAAGTACCTTTGCAGTGAAGTCAGCTGTGGCTCAGTGGGTAGCACTCTCGCCTCTGAGTCAGAAAGGTTGTGGGGTCATAGTCCCACTCCAGGGACTTGAGCACAAAAATCTAGGCTGTCACTCCAGTGGAGTGCTGCACTGTCAGAGGTGCTGTCTTTTGGATGAGATGTTAAACCGAGGCCCTATCTACTCTCTCAAGTGGACATAAAAGATCCCATGATACTATTTCGAAGAAGAGCAGGGGGGTTATCCCCGGTGTCCTGGCTGATATTTATCCCTCAATCAACATAACAAAAAACAGATGATCTGGTCATTCTCACATTGCTGCTTGTGGGAGCTTGCTGTGTGCAAATTGGCTGCTTACATTACAACAGTGACTACACTTCAAAAGTACTTAATTGGCAGTAAAGTGCTTTGAGATGTCCGGTGGTTGTGAAAGGCACTATATAAATGCAAGTTTTTCTTTTTAAGTAGGGAAGCACGGCAGCCAATTTGCACACAAACAGCAATGAGATAAATGATGAGATAATCTGTTTTTTAGTGATGTTGGTTGAGGGATAAATATTGGCCAGGACACCGGGGAGAACTCCCCTGCTCTTCTTTGAAATAGTACCATGGGATCGTTTCAATCCATTTGTTTAATGTCTCATCTGAAAGACGGCACTTCTGACAATGCAGCATTCCCTCAGCACTGCACTGAAGTGTCAGCCTAGATTATGTGTTCAAGTCTCTGGAGTGGGCCTTGAACTCGCAACCTTCTGACTCAGAGGTGTCAGCCTTGGCTCAGTGGCAGCACTGTCACCGCTGAGTCAGGTGAATGTTCATTATTTTATAGAATCATAGAATCATAGAAAGTTACAGCACGGAAGGAGGCCATTTCGGCCCATCGTGTCTGCGCCGGCCAACAAAGAGCTCTCCAGCCTAATCCCACTTCCCAGCTCTTGGTCCGTAGCCCTGCAGGTTAGAGCATCCCAAGTGTACATCCAAGTACTTTTTAAATGTGGTGAGGGTTCCTGCCTCTACCACCCTTTCAGGCAGTGAGTTCCAGACCCCCACAACCCTCTGGGTGAAGAAATTTCCCCTCAAATCCCCTCTAAACCTTCCCCCAATTACTTTAAATCTGTGCCCCCTGGTTTTTGACCCCTCTGCTAAGGGAAATAGGTCCTTTCTATCCACTTTATCTATGCCCCTCATAATTTTATACACCTCAATAAGGTCTCCCCTCAGCCTCCTCTGTTCCAAGGAAAACAGACCCAGCCTATCCAGTCTTTCCTCATAGCTAAGATTCTCTACTCCCAGCAACATCCTTGTAAATCTCCTCTGTACCCTCTCTAGTGCAATCACATCTTTCCTGTAATGTGGTGACCAGAACTGCACGCAGTACTCTAGCTGAGGCCTAACTAGTGTTTTATACAGTTGAAGCATAACCCCCCTGCTCTTGTATTCTATGCCACGGCTAATAAAGGCAAGCATTCCGTATGCCTTCTTAACCACCTTATCTACCTGGCCTACTACCTTCAGGGATCTGTGGACATGCACTCCAAGGTCCCTTTGTTCCTCTACACGACTCAGTGTCCTACCATTTAATGTGTATTCCCTTTCCTTGTTAGCCCTCCCCAAATGCATTACCTCACACTTCTCCGGATTGAATTCCATTTGCCACTGTTCTGCCCACCTGACCAATTTATTGATATCTTCCTGCAGTCTACAGCTTCCTTCTTCAGTATCAACCACACAGCCGATTTTAGTATCATCTGCAAACTTCTTAATCATACCCCCTATATTCAAGTCTAGATCATTGATATATACCACAAAAAGCAAGGGACCTAGTACTGAGCCCTGCGGAACCCCACTGGAAACAGCTTTCCAGTCACAAAAACACCCATCAACCATTACCCTCTGCTTCCTGTCTCCGAGCCAGTTTTGAATCCAACTTGACACTTTGCCCTGGATCCCATGAGCTTTTAACTTCGTGACCAGTCTGCCATGTGGGACCTTATCAAAAGCCTTGCTAAAGTCCATATACACTACATCAAACGCACTACCCTCATCTACCCTCCTTGTTACCTCCTCAAAAAATTCAATCAATTTTGTCAGACACGACCTTCCCTTAACAAATCTGTGCTGACTATCCTTGATTAATCCGTGTCTTTCCAAATGAAGATTTATCCTGTCCTTCAGAATTCTTTCCAATAATTTTCCCACCACCGAGGTTAGGCTGACTGGCCTGTAATTACTCGGTCTATCCTTTTCTTCCTTTTTAAACAAGGGTACCACATTAGCAGTCCTCCAGTCGTCCGGCACCACACCTGAAGCCAGAGAGGATAGAAAAATGATGGTCAGGGCCTCTGCTATTTCCTCTTTTGTTTCGCTTAACAGCCTGGGATACATTTCATCCGGGCCTGGGGATTTATCCACTTTTAAAGCTGCTAAACCCCTTAATACTTCCTCTCTCACTATGTTTATTTCATCTAATATTTCACACTTCTCCCTGATAGCAATGTCTGCTTCGCCCCTCTCCTTTGTGAAAACAGACGCAAAGTATTCATTAAGAACCCTACCGACGTCTCCCGCCTCCACACACAGAGTACCCTCATGATCTCTAATAGGCCCTACCCTTTCTTTAGTTATCCTCTTACTCTTAATATATTTATAAAACATCTTTTATTGATCTTACTTGCCAAGAATTTGTCATGCTCTCTCTTTGCTTTCCTAATATCCTTTTTAATTGCACCCCTGCACTTTCTGTACTCCTCCAAAGATTCTGGAGTATTTAGCCCTCGGTATCTGTCATACGCCTCCCCTTTCTTTATCCTACCCTGTATGTTGGGCTGAGGCAGCACGGGACCCACAGGTTCCCCCGACCTCTGCGGCAGAGCACAAGTCTTTGGTTTTCGTGCAAGTATGGAACGTTGCGGATGTGCACAACTTCACTGAGCAGCAAGAACTCTGGTGCACAAACTTGTGGGGCTTGTCCTGGGGCGACTTGAACAAGGTGTGTTGAGGCTGTAAAAGAACGCTGGGTTCAGTCAACGAACACCAGCATGCCGACAGGCTGGGGATCAAGTGGAGCTCTTCCACGCTGGTGTAGGCGGTGGCATTCAGCAAGGAAGCACGCATGGGCAGATGGGTGTAAACTGTGGCTCCCTTGATCATGGGGAATCCTGCCACCCTGTAAAATTGTAATGCCCGGTCATATTGCTGCCGATTGTCTTTGAAGTTGGTAGCTTCATCAAACAGTGATGCCTCTGGTGGCATAAGAACACAAGAACATAAGAAATAGGAGCAGGAGTAGGCCGTTCGGCCCTTCGAGCCTGCTCCGCCATTCAATGAGATCATGGCTGATCTTCTGCCTCAACTCCATTCACCGGCCCTATCGCCATATCCCTTGATGCCCTTACTAGTCAGAAATCTATCGACTTCTGTTTTGAATATACCCAATGACTGAACTTCCACAGCCCTCTGGGGTAGAGAATTCCAAAGATTCACCACCTTCTGTGTGAAGAAATTTCTTCTCATCTCAGTCCTGAATGTCCTACCCTTTATCCTGAGGCTGTGGCCCCTGGTTCTAGACTCCCCAGCCAAGGGAAACATTCTCCCAGCGTCCACCCCATCAAGCCCTGTAATAATTTTGTATGCTTCAATGAGATCCCCTCTCATTCTTCTGAATTCAAGAGAATACAGGCCTAGTTTACTCAATCTCTTCTCATACGACAGTCCCGCCATCCCAGGAATCAATCTCGTGAACCTTCGTTGGAAAGTATATCCTTCCTTAGGTAAGGAGACCAAAATTGTACACAGTACTCCAGGTGTGGTCTCACCAAGGCCCTATATAATTGGAGTAAGACTTCTTTACTCCTATACTCAAATCCTCTTGTAATGAAGGCCAGCATACCATTTACCCCAGGCTGGAATTACCCCATATTGTTTAAATGTTAAAGGTAGTTGTGATTTTACATGGCAGGTGGGTGCCATGGATCTTCAATGCGGCCTGACATTCCTCCATTGCTCCCCCTGTACTTTATCTTCATAAAAATCAAAGATATAGGTGAATCCCCAATGGGAAACCCATTGTCATAGAGTCATAACGGCACAGAAGGAGGCCATTCGGCCCATCGAGTCCGTGCCGGCTCTCTGTAGAGCAATCCAGTCAGTCCCATTCCCCCGCTCTATCCCCGTGGCCCTGCAAGTTTATTTCCCTCAAGTGCCTATCCAGTCTCCCCTTGAAAACATTGAGTGTCTCCGCTTCCACCACTTCCGTCGGCAGCGAGTTCCAGGCCCTCACCACTCGCTGCGTAAAAGTTTTTCCTCACGTCCCCCCTGTATCTCTTGCCCAAAACCTTAAATCTGTGTCCCCTGGTCCTTGTACCATCAACTAGTGGGAACAGCCTTTCCCCGTCTAGCCTATCCAAACCCGTCATAATCTTGTACACCTCTATCAAATCACCCCGCAACCTCCTTTGCTCTAATGAAAACAAATCCAGCTTCTCCAACCTGTCCTTGTAGCTAAGATCCCCCATCCCCGGAACCATTCTGGTAAATCTCCTCTGCACCCTCTCAAGGGCCTTCACATCCTTCCTAATGGCTGTGTGAAATGGTAGGGGGCGGGGCAATGGTAACCCCTCAGCAAATGCCAAAAAGTAGTCAGCGCCAGCATAAATAAAGGTCACAAGTAAGTTTCGAAGTGATGCAACAAAGGTTGATGTGCTACGCTTTAAATTCTCTTCCATCTTCTGCCGTTCACCTAACAACCCAGGACAGCCCTTTTAGACAGGTGCATAGAAGAAACAGCATAGATGAGGCAAAAATGACAGAGAAGTGGGCTCATGGCATCATTTACATACAGCTCCCCCAAATGGGCAGGCGTTGCCCACAGCCATCAGAAAGAAGTGGCCACACAGGTGGGCAGAGATCCACATCATGGCACTGCGCCCAATTGTCCAACAGGGTTCACCCAATTTATGCTTGCAAATCGGGCAGACCCGATTAGGAAATCCAGGCTAATGCACTATTTTCATCCTTAGCACACTCGATGGGGGAAGACTCCCCCGTTTTCCTGCCGCTTCTTTGACACATCCCAGTGGAGAGGATGGGCAGGTAATCTGCACCATGACATCGGCCAACAAGAGTTTGGAAAACTGCAAAAACAGGAGCTTTGCTTGATCTCCTGGATAGCAACTCTGCACAATGGGCGAGGGGGTAGTTATTCAATTCCCCGGTATGTGTTGGAGCTACATGTGCTGCAGTGAGGGTTGCCACATTGCAGCACGGTGGCATAGTGGTTAGCACTGTTGCCTCACAGCGCCAGGGACCCGGGTTCGAATCCGGCCTCGGGTGACTGTCTGTGTGGAGTTTGCACATTCTCCCCGTGTTTGCGTGGGTTTTCTCCGGGTGCTCCGGTTTCCTCCCACAGTCCAAAGATGTGCGGGTTAGGTTGATTGGCTATGATAAAAATTGACCCTTAGTGTTAGGGGGATTAAATATGTGGGGTTACGGGGATAGGGTGGGATATGTGTTGGTGTAGGGGTTGCGGGGATCGGGTGGGATATGTGTCGGTGCAGGCTCGATGGGCCGAAATGGCCTCTATCTGCACTGTGAGGTTTCTGTGATTCTGTGATTGATATCAAGCAACACATTCAGAAGCTTACCTACACATCTGGTATGCACTTTCGAAAGCAGGCTTATGCCACAATCTATTCACAAGATGGAGGATGTCTGCTTTTACTGGACTGAGGCAGGTTAGGGGAATTACATGTAGAACATTCTCAAGCTGAAGGTCAGGGTTACTGTCTAAAATGCACAGGAATCCAACTTACAGGCAAATAAAAGGGTAATTTAAAAAAAAATTCATTCCCAGGATGCCAGCATTTATTGCCCATCCCTAATTGCCCTTGAGAAGGTGGTGGTGAGCCACCTTCTTGAACCGCTGCAGTCCGTGTGGTGAAGGTATTCCCAGTGCTGTTAGGGAGGGAGTTACTTTCTCTTCGCTGTTTGGTACAATGGAGTGGCTTGTTAGGCCATTTCAGAAGGCAGTTAAGAGTCAACCACATTGCCGTGGCTCTGGAGTCAGACTGGATAAGGATAGCGGATTTCCTTCCTTCCTGGCGCAAAAACACAAAAGGAAAAGCGGCCCAACCATGGCTAACTAAAGAAATTAAGGACAGTATTAGATCCAAAGAGGAGTCATATAAAGTTGCCAGAAAACATAGCAAACCTGAGGATTGGGAGCAGTTTAGAGTTCAGCAAAAAAGGACCAAGTGATTGATTAAGAGGAGAAAAATAGAGTATGAAAGTAAACTTGCAAGGAACATAAAAGCAGACTGTAAAAGCTTCTACAAGTATGTAAAAAGAAAACAATTAGTGAAGACAACTGTAGGTCCCTTACAGTCAGAAACAGGAGAATTTATAATGGGGAACAAGGAAATGGCAGAGCAATTAAACAAACACTTTGGTTCTGTCTTCATGGAAGAGGGCACAAATAACTTCCCACAAATGCTAGGGAACCAAGGGTTTAGTGAGGAGGAGAAATTAAAGGAAATTAGTATTAATAAAAAAAGTGCTGGAAAAATTAATGGGACTGAAAGCTGATAAATCCCCAGGGCCTGATAATCTGCATCCCAGAGTACTAAAAAAGAGGTAGCCATGGAAATAGTGGATGCATTGGTTGTCATCTTCCAAAATTCTATAGATTATGGAACAGTTCCTGCAGATTGGAGGGTGGCAAATGTAACCTCACTATTTAAAAAAGGGAGAAAACAGGGAACTATAGACCAGTTAGCCTAACATCAGTAGTGGGGAAAATGCTAGAGTCTATTATAAAGGATGCAATAAGAGGACACTTCGAAAATATCAACGGGATTAGACAAAGTCAACATGGATTTATAAAAGGGAAATCGTGTTTGACAAACCTACTGGAGTTTTTTGAGGAAGTAACTAGTAGAATAAAGGAGAACCAGTGGATGCGGTGTATTTGGATTTTCAGAAGGCCTTTGATAAAGTTCCACATAAGAGGCTAGTGTGCAAAATTAAAGCACATGGGAGTGAAAATTGGTTAACAGACAGGAAACAGTAGGAATAAACGGGTCTTTTCGGGGTGGCAGGTGGTAACTAGTGGGGTACCGCAGGGATCAGTGCGTGGGCCCCAGCTATTCACAATATATATCAATGATTTGGATGAGGGAAGCAAATGTAACATTTCCAAGTTTGCTGACATGATGAAACTAGATGGGATTGTGAGTTGGGAAGGAGGCTTCAAGGCGATTTAGACAGGTTGAGTCAGTGGGCAAATACATGGCAGATGTAGTATAACGTGGATAAATGTGAAGTTATCCACTTCGGTAGGAAAAACAGTATTATTTAAATAGTGATAGATTGGGAAATATCACTGAAAGCAAACATGCAGGTGCAGCAAGCAGTTAGGAAGGCAAATCATATGTTGGCCTTCATTGCAAAAGGATTTGAGTACAGGAGCAAGGATGTCTTACTAGTGTTATACAAGGCCTTGGGTGAGACCACACTTGGAGTAGTGTGTGCAGTTTTGGTCTCCTTACCTAAGAAAGGATATACTTGCCATAGAGGGAGTGCAGCGAAGGTTCACCAGACTGATTCCTGGGATGGCAGGACTGTCGTACGAGGAGAGATTGGGTCGACTAGGCCCGTATTCACTAGAGTTTAAAAGAATGAGAGGAGATCTCATTGAAACATATAAAATTCTGACAGGGCTAGACAGACTGGATGCAGGGAGGATGTTGCCCCTGGCTGGGGGGGGTCCAGAACGAGGGGTCACAGTCTCAGGATACGGGGTAGGACATTTAGGACTGAGATGAGGAGAAATTTCTTTGGTCGAGAATTCCACAGGTTCACCACCCTGAGTACAGAAGGCTGTGGAGGCCAAGTCACTGAATATATTTAAGTAGATAGATTTCTAGACACAAAAGGCAGCAAGGGGTATGGGGAGAGAGCAGGAATATGGTATTGAGATAGAGGATCAGCCATGATCATATTGAATGGCGGAGCTGGCTCGAAGGGCTGAATGGCCTACTCCTGCTCCTATTTTTCTAAAGGGCATTAATGAACTAGATGGGTTTTTACAACAATCCGGTAGTTACATGGTCAACGTTACTAATAGTACCTTTACATACAAGATCCAGATCATTGGTCTAGGCCTCTGGATTACTAGTCCAGTAACGTTAACCACGACGCTACCATTCCCTTCATTCCACATTCCCAGTGGGGATTCGTACTCAGGAAGCATGGGTCAGAAGTTGTCGATCTATTCCAACCCCTGCTACCTCAGGAGTGTCGAATTATCCTTATTTATAGTCAGTGCCCGCTGTGGCTCAATTTGTAGCACACTTGCCTCTAAGTCAGAAGGTTGTGGGTTCAATTCCCACTCCAGGTACTTGAGCACATAAAGCTAGGCTGACACTCCCAGGGCAGTGCTGCACTCTGAGGTGCTGTCTTTTGGATGAGACATTAAACCGAGGCCCTGTCTGCTCTCAGGTGGACGTAAAAGAATCCCATGGCACTATTGAATAGAGCAGGGGAGTTATCCCCAGGGTTCTGGCCAATATTTATCCCTCAACCAACATAACAAAAACACGATCTGGTCATTATCACATTGCTGTTTGTGGTGCACAAACTGGCTGCCGCATTTCCCACATTACAACAGTGACTCCACTTCAAAGTGCTTCATTGGCTGTAAAGAGCTTTAAGACGTGCGGTGGTTGTGAAAGGCGCTATATAAATGCAAGTTTTTTTTTTAATAAAAGGGTCAGTTTGGCTCAGCTAGTTTTACTCTTGCTGCCGCAGGTTATGGGTTCTAGCCCCACTGCAGGATGAGTATCTAAATCTAGACCACCACTGGCACTTTGAGAGGTTTGCCATCTTTCAGACAAGAGGTTTAGAAACAACAGCCCATCAAGTGGATGTTGAAGATCCCATGGCACTATTCGAAGAACAGCAGGGAGTTCTCCTGGTCAACATGCCTCCCTCCACCAACACCAGATTATCTGGTCATTTATTGCATTGCTGCAGTCTTGGGAGCTTGCTGTGCATCAATTGATGGACATGGTTTGCCTACAGTAACTGCATTTCAAAAGTAATTAATTAGCTGTGAAGTGCTTTGGGACACACAAGACTGTACATAAATTAAGAAACCTCAGGAGTTTAGATCTGAAATTCTCCTTCCCCCCCCCCCCCCCCCCCCTCAAAACCCATTCAAAGGGAATCCTTCAAAACCATTACTGGTTAGCAAGCTGGAAGACTATCAAAATGGCTGCCTCTCCCTTATGAGACACTGCAATGAGTAGAGAGAACTGCAGAAGAGTATTTAAATAAAAACAAAAGACACACATTATAGAGATGGTGTACAACCTAGAAAATGTTTATTTTTGCCACATACAGAACACCAAAAATCTCTTGACACTTGAATATATATAAGGAGCCATATTGAAAGTAGCATGCGGTCACATTTCCATGCTGAATGAGATCGGAAAAATACATCAAACTTAGAATTCTACCAAACTGTCTCCAACCCGCCACATTACTGTAGGGGGGTCACAAAATTGTAGAACAGCCATAAACCTTGGCAGAGGTTCAAGAAACCTCCAAGACTGCCCCCAACTTCAAACTTGCGGAAGCTCCACCCTTACTCCTGTAGGAGGGAATTTTTTATTTTTTAATATAAACATGAAGTATTTTTGACATTGGAAAAAAAAAAGTTAGGATGTTCTTCAAAAATTAGCAAGGATCTTTTGAGCACTTTTTGGGAGGTGGGGTGGCCAGAAGAAATAACCCAAAGCCTTGGCCCCCCACCCCAAAAAAAACATACTAGGGTCCTAATTTTTCTCCTCAAAACATTTTTCAGGAGAGACGAGAAGAAAGCATTTTCTCTGAAGACTTCAAGATGGCGACAATATTAAGTTTAATTTTTAGAAAAGCAGTTTTTGGCACCAACCAGCTGCTCTCATCACTTGACCAAGTCAGGCGGCACACTGGACCTCATCCCAGACAGTAATCTCTGGAAAGAGATGGATCAGGCCCGCTTATTCCCACAATGCATTAAGACAGCCCTTGCATGTACTCAGTGGAGACACAAAGACCCCATTATAGCCACCTATCTGCCCAACCGTAGAGCCTGGTCCAAAATGCAGCTTAAAAAAAAACTCTTGGTCTTTGCCCCCGCCCCCTTCACTTTTGACATAAAAGCTCAAAACAGTTCCACAAGTGACCGTGGCATTTGCTCAATAGGCACAGTAATAGTAGGGAAGCAGAGGGCAAATGGAGCAATGGAAGGAGTTAAATAACTTGCGATCGGCATTGGGCAGGCCATGTTTTGGAAGGCCTCAAGCTGCGATATTGGGGTGCATAGTGCTATCACTTTGTTGCAGCCGTTAACCAGATTTCACACACAATCTTCTAAAAGGCCTCACCCAAAATACATATTTCAGCATCTTGCACCATGGAGTCGGATTAATGCACACCCACACACTGTGCGAGCAGAGGTATCCCATCAACGTGAAAAATTATTTTCTACGCCTTTACTCTGCAATGCCGTTTACAAATCTCACTGGGGTAGTGAGGCAAAGCCTGAGCGCAAGGGGAGAAACACACATTAGCGCCAGCCCTGGATATTGGAGAGACTTTTTTTTTTAATGCACTGGAGTTTAAGATTAACAAAACTATCAGCTGCACATGGATAATGAGACAGAAAAGGGTCCAAGTACAAAAGGATCTTGATCGGATAATCTGAAGAAATATAAATTTTAAAACATACATTTTCACGAGTAATGTCATAGACCCAAATTCCTTTGGTTGATTCCTAAAGCTGTAAGGGGAGGGGAAATAAAAAACACCTTTCCTGACCGGCAAGCCATAAAATTGGCAGCAATGCCCTCTTAAAACAACAAACCTTTTATTGTTAAGCCCCTCTTTCCCACACGTACTTTTCCCCACCACCCCGCCTCGCAAAAACAACTCGAACAGAGGAGAGCGTTGTGCCTTTAAGATTGCGGCCGGTCAGAAGATACAGAAGTCTCACAACTGCACCCATTTGTGGAAGATGTTGAGCGACTGTGTGCCTGATAATTAGGGAAAACATACACCCATGTGCTGTCCGACTCAAAACCGACCAGAACAAGGTTCCCTAGAACGAGGGGATAGGCCTCACCCTAGATCATGGCCCGACAGCACTTTCTGCAAGGGCTCCCAAAAGACGAACGAGAGCCCCACTGTGCTGCAGAATAAGATTTGGCATTTTTTTTTTTTTTTTTTTTTTTTTTTTGCTTCTTTCTTTCGAGCGAGCTGAATATTTGCGGTCCCTTCAAAGAGGAACAGGAGGTGCCTGAAACAAACTGGGCAATGAGCTGCATTTGGCGAGTCGGTCCATTTAGGTTTTAGTATTTATATATTTTTAAAAAAGTAATGTTAAAAAGTAGGATAGAAAAAAAAAGATAGACATTCATTTTCTTTTAAGGAAAGAATTTTCATTGTGATTAACATTCACAGTTGTGGCAAAAAAATACAAACAAAAATATATATCCAATGAAAGTTGGCATTTAAGATGGAGACTACATCACTTCATAGCCACTTCGGATGCCTTTCATCAGCACACATGCGAAGATAATTCCAAGGAGCTGAAAAAAGGGAATTTCTTTTTTAATATAAAAGTACAAAAAAAGACATTTTAAGCACATTAAATACACTAAAAACCCATTAACCGTTCATTCATGTCACACAAAATGGCTGCCTCATTTGCCAACAGAACATCCAATGTTGAGTATATTTTCCAATTGCTGCCGTCTTGGCAAGAATGCTCAACACGCTTGTACCAAATTCCTGCCAACACCATTTTAAACATCGGCATTAGTCCAAAACATTGCCCATCAGAAAATATACGGCTCCACTTCAAATAAATACACTGTCTATGAAGCACGGAGATGGTTCAGAGATACAAAAGGCAATCTAAATGCAAGCTAGCCTTCTCAGAATCTTGTTCTGCGGATGGCTGCTTTAGGAGGGTAGCCTCACCGGAGACAGCAGGCACAGGGCTCATAGTTGGCATTGCTTTTAATTGGTTCAATTCTGAAGCACGAGCTTTATTGTCCACTTCAGAGAACTGGTATCTTGCAAGAGACAGCCTTGTAAGACCCTTCTCGTCACATGATCAGTAACGGCCACAGATGATGAAACAAGAGGATATGTCGAGCGCATGATTTTGAGCCTCTGCCTCTTTTTCCTGACTCATTCTTTCTCAAGCTCTCAAAACCAAGGAACTTCCTCCTACAAACCACAGACTTGTAAAAACCTGAGGTCAGTATAACCGATCCATTACTTCTCAGTTTGGTTTAAGCTTGCTCTCCTGGTCCTGGGTCTTCTCAACCTTGGTGGTTGGGCCCAGAGTTCAGGTTTCACAAAAACATTTTTTTTAAAAAAGGTCGATTCCGCAATAGGTTGAAAATCAAGTGAAACATTCGACAGGACTGGGCTGTAGAACAGACTGTGGGGTGGTGACTGCAGGTCTCAGTGGCTACTTGTACAAGTTACACATTATGATCTGACAGCTGTCCTAACAGTTTATTAAAGAGGAAGTGTATTCGTCATCTGAGATAACAAAGGGTCAGACCTCCAGATAAGAGTTTTCTCCATTTCGAAACTACCATTTTAAAACTCCCCCACCGCCCCCCTTCATGCATTCACGTCCATTCCACCATCTACAAGACACAAGTCAGGAGTGTGATGGAATAATCTCCACTTGCCTGGATGAGTGCAGCTCCAACAACACTCAAGAAACTCGACACCATCCAGGGCAAAGCAACCCGCTTGATTGGCACCCCCTCCACCACCGCGTACCGTGGCCGCAGTGTGTACCATCTACAAGATGAAAGTTTTCCCCTCATCCAGATCCCGCATGGAATCCTTGGGACTCCCCAGCCCTGGCCAGGCCTCTCCCTCCCAGCGCGGTATCGAGTTCCAAAGCCCCCGCCCAGCGTTAATTTTATTAACTGTTCACTTGGGTCCCGACATCCTCGGGCACCTGACCCAATACTTGCTCCCGCCCAAAAGTCCACTGCCGCCGGTTTTGGGTGGAGACTGTCCTGGATTATATAAAAGGAGTCCCAGGAGTTAAAACGTCCCAGGTCTCACGCTGGACTCCCCGTGGGGGGTTTCCTTCCCGCTCCGCACTGCCACCCACCGGCAGTTACCATCTACAAGATGCACTGCAGCAACTCGCCAAGGCTTCTTCAGCAGCACCTCCCAAACCCGCGACCTCTACCACCTAGAAGAACAAGGGCAGCAGGCGCATGGGAACACCACCACCTCCAAGTCACACACCATCCTGACTCGGAAATATATCGCCGATCCTTCATCGTCACTGGGTCAAAATCCTGGAACTCCCTCCCTAACACTGTGGGAGCACCTTCACCACACGGACTGCAGCAGTTCAAGGCGGCAGCTCACCACCACCTTCTCAAGTGCAATAAATGCTGGCCTCGCCAGAGAAGCCCACATCCCATGAACAAATAAAGTGTCTATTCCTAGAAGCATAGCTCAACCAAGCTGTTCTGTATGCCTCCTGGTACTAGCCAGTGGCAATATTAGCACTGGTCTAGGAATTGGCTGGAACCTGTCAGAGAACCATAGAGATTTACAGTACAGCAGGTGGCCTTCAGCCCATCGTGCCATAGAATCTTACAGCACAGGAGGCCATTCGGCCTATCGTGTCTGTACTGGTTCTTTGCTGGAGCAATCCTAAACAAATCCCACTGCCCTGCTCTCCCCAATAGCTCTGTATCTTCCGCTCTCTTATCCAAATTTTCCTTCACATGATTCAATGATCTCTCTCCCTCAACCGCTCCACGCGGCAATTGATTCAGTGCTCCAACAACCGTCTGCTGTAAAGAGCTTTCTCCTACCTTTGCTTGTCACGGTGACTAAACTGGTGACCCAGTAACTCTCCAGTCAGAGGAGATAGAGCAAACCAGGCAAGACTATCAAAACACTTCATAATTTAAAAAAAATTCTGATAAATCTCTTGGCCTTTTCTGCTCCAATGGAAATAGTCCCAGCATCTTAAGCCTCTCCTCATGACTCTCGTCATAAGAGGTGCCCTGCCCGAGAGGAAACCAAAGAGGAAGAAAACACTGGAGTAAGCAGCCTAAAAAAGATCCAGCTATGGGAACTACTCCATCCAAATCCAGAGAGGAAGGTTTCCCTCTGCACACTACATAGCAAATTCAGAAATCCATCCTTTACAAATAGGATTACAATTTAACTACATAAGATCACAGAGGACATCCTCCCTTGCTAATATTCAATTCAGCTTGTGTGTTTTTTTTTTTATTTGTTCATGGGATGTGGGCGTTGCTGGCAAGGCCAGCATTTATTACCCATCCCTAGTTGTCCTCGAGGTGGTGAGCCACCTTCTTGAACCAGAGAGAGCAGTTAAGAGTCAACCACATTGCTGTGGGTCTGGAGTCACATATAGGCCAGACCAGGTAAGGACAGCAGATTTCCTTCCCCGATACTAGTTTTTTTAAATTCCAGATTTATTTAATTGAATTTACCCCCGTCGCCAGATCATTAGTCCAGGCCTCTGGATTACTAGTCCAGTAACAGAACCACTATGCTACCATACCCAGTGTAGGTCTGGTTGTCCCATTTCAGGTTCTTGGTTGGCTAGATGTTTGAAGGGTGGAGAGATAAGTAGTAGAATCAAGGAAAGCAAGATGGTTATACCGGCTAGATCCCGTGTCATTCTGAACAAGCTTTGTAACCCTGAAGAGATCTTTGGCCTCATCACTCCAGTTAGAGGAAGTAGCTAAACTGACTGAAAACAGCCAGGTAGAGGGATATGAAAACTGCTATAAGTGCTGGCTGTCAATTTTGCTTCACTTATCCATTGGTCAGTTAAACCTTTCAGAGCAACTGTAGAATTTTTGTTCTTACCTGGAATAAGGCAATACCAAGAGCCACGCCTGCTACAATCACAATGTTGTTTTTAAGCCACGCGTTGATCACGTTCACACAACCCTATATAAAAAGAGGTGGGAGGGGAGATTAAAGCAGAGTAGGTGACTGAATGGCAAAGAAGTGGATTCGAAAATAATGGGGAAATTACCACATTGCACGCAAACTATTAGCAAGGCTGCAGAACAAGCAACTCAAAACAAGGCGAATGTAACTTCTCCCAAGGTACCTGGGCAGTTTCAAGATTTTCTGAGCCTTAAAGCAAGAGTCCCAAAATGCTTTGTTGACTGGTGCAGTACATTTCCCACATGTGCAGGCAGGGAGGGTCAGCAATGGTGATCCAAATTTTGTTCCAACAGTGCCTTCAGGTAGAAGGAAGATGACTCAACTCAATAGCTGCACCAATCTTAAGCCAAGCCCCCGCAATGCGCACCCCCCACCCCAGGACGGTTAGAACCTGCTGGAGGGGCAACAGGCAATCAGTGCTCTCGTTTTTCTGGACTTGCCCCCTTGGCCATCACAGCAGAAGAATGAAGTCCACCGAGAGAGTCTTCATTTTGCTCAACCTTTTTATAAAAAAAAAAAAAAAAAAAAAAAAAAATGTATTCTTAGGATGTGGGCGTCACTGGCAAGGCCGGCATTTATTACCCATCGCCCAAGTTCCCTGGATACAATGGAATGGTTTGCTAGAGCACTTTAGGGGCAGTGAAAAGTCAACTACATGTGGGACTAGAGTCACAAACAAGGCCAGTCTGGGTAAGGATGGCAGGTTTCCTTTCCTTAAAAAAAAGACATTAGTGAAGCAGTTGGGTTTTTAACAACAATCAGACAGCTTCGTGGTCACTTTTACAGATAGCTTTTTATTCCAAATTTGCTTTTTATTTCAAGATTTGCTTTAAAATTAACAAATTCTCAAACTGCCATGATGGGATATGAACTCATGTGCTCTGGATTAGTGCAGGTTTCCAGATTACTAATCCAGTACGTAACCACTACCGTATCCAAGCACGCAACCTGTGTGGTAAACCACTGTTATAACCTGTATGTGTCTGTATGTGTACTCCACTAGGTACAGGTCTGGACATGCCTCGGCTGACTCCTCCCACTATTCCAGGTATATAAGTGACTACCTCCCAGTCCCTTAGTATTCTGGACGGGTCGACCACTCGAGACAAGACCTTCATTCTTTAGTTAATAAAAGCCTGGTTGTTACTCACTCAACCTCAGTCTTTTGAGTAATTGATGGCACATCAACCTGCTCCATCACCCATTTGGCTTCCTATTGTGTACCTTCTGGATGGCCCGCCTACTGCGGCAAATGGCAGGTCAAGAGGAGGAATATTCCAGCAACAAGGTTGGCCTCATCAGTTTATGCGATGCATGGATTCACAAGCTGTGGCAAACCATGTTCATCAGCCAGAAGCAAGATACGTTCTGGTGGGCACCAAGGGTTCCCTTGCCAATGGGCTTTGCAATGCTAAGCCTCCCCACCACACCAACTCAACCGAACCTTCCCAGCAGGGCAGGTCAGGGACTGTGCCAGCAGCAATCCAAGGGATCAGTTTCTCCACCACTGTTTCTTTCCCCTTAGGCTGCGCAGTTGCAGCCTCCCTCAGCGAGCAGGGGAGGCTTCGTTCTCCTCCAGTGGTCTCCCACCACCGTCTTGTGGGCACCTACAGTCAAGTCATAGAGTCATAACGGTACAGGAGGCCGCCATTCAGCCCATCGAGTCCGTGCCGGCTCTCTGTAGAGCAATCCAGTCAGTCCCATTCCCCCGCTCTATCCCCGTGGCCCTGCAAGTTTATTTCCCTCAAGTGCCTATCCAGTCTCCCCTTGAAAACATTGAGTGTCTCCGCTTCCACCACTTCCGTCAGCAGCGAATTCCAGGTCCTCACCACTCGCTGCGTAAAAAAGTTTTTCCTCACATCCCCCCCTGTATCTCTCGCCCAAAACCTTAAATCTGTGTCCCCTAGTCCTTGTACCATCAACTAGTGGGAACAGCCTTTCCCCGTCTAGCCTATCCAAACCCGTCATAATCGTGTACACCTCTATCAAATCACCCCGCAACCTCCTTTGCTCTAATGAAAACAAATCCAGCTTCTCCAACCTGTCCTTGTAGCCAAGATCCCCCCCATCCCCGGAACCATTCTGGTAAATCTCCTCTGCGCCCTAGAGGGTCTTCACATCCTTCCCAAAGTGTGGTGACCAGAACTGGACGCAATACTCCAGTTTTCAAATTAGTGTGTTTGGAGCGAAAGATGAAGAGCCGTGAACGGATACTCACCTGGTGGTATATGTTGCTAAGACGAGTGTCCTTCCCACACCCTGTAGTGACGTTCTTGCAACAGGAATCTGGCACTGTATCGTTCAATTGCGGGAACCAGTCCTTGTACTGGCCACTACCACAGCAGTGAAACTGAAGAGGAAACAACACACACATACAAGTGAGTTAATGCGGGTCAGCATTCCGTAGGGACCGCTCCCTCCGAGACACCCTAGTCCACTCCTCTACCACCCCCAACACCCCTTCCCCTTCGCCTGGCACCTTCCCCTGCAAGCGCAGGAGATGTAACACCTGCCCTTATACCTCCCCCCTTCCCACTGTCTAGGACCCCAAACACCCCTTCCAGGTGAAACAGCGATTTACTTGTACTTCTTGCAATCTAGTATACTGTATTCGCTGCTCACGATGTGGTCTCCTCTACATTGGGGAGACCAAATGCAGATTGGGTGACCGCTTTGCGGAACACCTCCGTTCAGTCCGTAAGGGTGACCCCGAGCTTCCGGTCGCCTGTCATTTTAATTCACCGCCCCATTCCCACTCGAACCTCACCGTCCTCGGGCTCTTGCATTGTTCCACAGAAGCTCAGCGTAAACTCGAGGAACAGCACCTCATCTTCCGATTAGGCACTCTACAGCCCTCTGGACTCAATATCGAGTTCAACAACTCCAGATCATAGCCTCGGCCCCTATTACATTTTTACTTATATTTTTTATCCACACCTTTGTTTTGGCCTTCGCTCCCCCACCCCCCCTTTTCCTTTTTTTTTCCTCTCCCACATGGCAGCAGTCTCCCATTCTGCCAGCGCATTTCACACCTAATCCAGAGCCGTCTTTTGTCTCCACTGTCCTATCACCATCTCGTCTCATTTTGAATACCTCTTAATGTCTCTTCTTCTCTTTTGTTCTCTCCCAGCCTGGCCTCTTAATCTATTTCATTTCCTGTGCTTCTTTAGTCTTGACAAAGGGTTTGACCCGAAACGGTGACTATTTTCTCTCCACGAATGTTGCCTGGCCTGCTGAGTTTTTCCAGCATTTTCTGTTGTTATTTGAGTTAATGTGGGTTATACCTACAGAACTCAAGGGCATGATCGCGGTGGTGTACAAGGTCAAGTGTGGCAACTCTGTACCAAAAAATGGCTTTGTTCAGTTAGTAGAATTTCTTTTAGTGCTGTGTGGGGGTGGGGGGGCACAGTTGGGGAATAATTCTCAAACTGCCACAGTGGGATTTGAACACTCATTCTCTGGATTATTAGTCCAGGCCCCTGGGTTACAAGTCCAGTAACAGAACTTGCTCATTTGAATTACATTCCCCCTACAAACAACTGAACTCCAGCTTCATACCAGAGATTAAAAACTTTCAAACATCACAAAGTCCAAGTTTCTGCAGAAAATTGAGACTTCAGGCAAGCAAAGACGACTTCAAAATGCAAAAAAAAGTCAGCAGTTTTGGGACCTCTGATACATCACTGAAGGAGCCAAGGTGGTCAGAGTTCATCTCCACTAGCTGCGCACACTCCCCAAGTTGTGTGTTGGTCCATAAATGAACAAAGAACAGTCTAAGGAAGATTGTAAAGTTCTCACCTGGAACTGCTGCCAAATGTATAAATACATGGGGGGAAAAAGGGGCACGCCACACTACTGTATCACATATGGAGAAACCTCCTTAAAAAAAGGTACAGCTATTCATTTTTACTGAAAACAATGCTCCTTTTAAATTTGCCGTCAATGCCCCGCTTTATGAAACTTAAGGTCAAAGGGGGAATAATTGGGTATCGCCCATTTTGGAGCGCGAATATCAGCCGGGCGCAAAGTTTAGCGCCTGGCGCTAATTATCGCCTCCAACTGCAAAATTCACCTCCATCGCCCCTGGAGGTGATTTGAGCGCTAAATCAGGCGCTGCACACCTTTAAGGCGCTAACGTCAGGGAGCGAGGCGCTACCTCAGAACACTACCGAAGCTCAGGCGATGTCCGTTACCATGGAAGTCAGACAGACTGGTGACGTCCAGTTCTTAAAGGGGAGGGGCCATCTTTCTAGACACAAAAGTCATCAAGGGGTATGGGGAGAGAGTGGGAATATGGTATTGAGAGAGAGGATCAGCCATGATCATATTGAATGGCGGAGCAGGCGCGAGGGGCTGAATGGCCGACTCCTGCTCCTATTTTTCTATGTTTCTATGTTGCTGGCCAGCCACACCCTGCTTATTGCAGCCTTGAATCTCGGCCTGGAGAGACCTTTAAACAATTGTGTTGGAAGCACTGATGGATAGGCCCAGGGAAAGAGCTCGACGCTTAGGAACCTCAAAAGTGGTGCTGAGGGCCAAAACTCCTTAGGACAGCATTAAATCTCTCCAACAGAAAATGCTGGAAATACTCAGCAGGCCAGGCAGCATCCGTGGAGAGAGAAACAGAGTTAACGTTTCAGGTCGAAACCCTTCGTCAGAACTGGAAAAAGCTGGAGATGTAACAGATATTAAGCAGGTGCAGAGACAGGGGGGGGGGGGAAATTGAAGAACATCCTGTGCTTATGCAAGAGGCAGAAAAGATAAAATGTTGCAAATAGGAATGGCAAAAATCATACAGCATGAAAAATGGGGACAGGGGTTATAGTTTGAAATTGTTGAACTTGATGTTAAGTCCGGAAGGCTGTAAAGTGCCTAATCGAAAGGAGGTGCTGTTCCTCGAGCTTCATCGGAACAATGTACAGGAAACTGGTTTATCCGGAGGTTGTATGTCCGGAAACCTCGATCTAACGGCAGAAATCAGCAGCCGTTTTGGTTAGGTTTTTTTTCTTCTCCAAGCATTTTTTTTATATAAACAGTCAGGCTCTGGAAAGCGTCTCTGTAGCTTAGCAACAGCTTCAGAGACGCTTCCAAGGTACGGGCCGAGTGTTTACAAGCTGTTGCTAAGCAACAGTGTTTGTTGTCAGATACGGAGATGAAAACCTCCATATCCTTCAACATTAGCGCTGGTTTATCCGGAAGTTTTGACAGATCGGCAGCAGCTCGGTCCCAGATATCGCGAAGTTTCCTGTAATAGGCCGAGGACAGAGAGATCAGAGTGGGAGTGAAGCGGAGAATTAAAAAGTGACAGGCGACTGGAAGCTCAGGGTCACCCTTACGGACTGAATGGAGGTGTTCCGCAAAGCGGTCGCCCAATCTGCGTTTGGTCTCCCCAATGTAGAGGAGACCGCATCGTGAGCAGCGAATACAGTATATTAAATTGCAAGAAGTACAAGTAAATCGCTGTTTCACCTGGAAGGGGTGTTTGGGGCCCTGGACAGTGGGAAGGGAGGAGGTAAAAGGGCATGTGTGGCATCTCCTGCGCTTGCACGGGAAGGTGCCAGGTGAAGGAGAAGGGCTGTTAAGGGTGATTGAGGAGTGGACCAGGGCGTCGCGGAGGGAGTGGTCCCTTCGGAATGCTGAAAGGGGAGGTGAGGGGAAGATGTGTTTGGTGGTGGGATCACGTTGGATGTGGCGGAAATGGCGGAGGATGATCCGTTGAATGTGGAGGCTGGTGGGGTGAAAGGTGAGGGCAAGGGGAACCCTATCATGGTTCTGGGAGGGAGGGGCAGGGGTGAGAGCAGAAGTGCAGGAAATAGAACGGACACGGTCAAGGGCCACGTCAACCACAGTAGAGGGGGAATCCTCAGCTGAGGAGAAAAGAAGACATGTCGGAAGCACTGGTATGGAAGGTGGCATCATCAGAACAGACGTGGCGGAGATGGAGAAGCTGGGAGAATGGAAGAGAGTCCTTACAGGAAGCGGGGTGGGAGGAAGTGTAGTCCAGGTAGCTGTGGGAGTCAGTGGGCTTGCAGTGGATGTTTGTCGAAAGCCGATCGCCAGAAACGGAGACGGAGAAGTCAAGGAAGGGAAGAGTCGGAGATGGACCATGTGAAGGTGAGGGAAGGGTGGAAATTGGAAGTACAGTGAATGAACTTATCTAGTTCAGGGCGAGAGCAGGAAACGGCACCGATACAGTCATCGATGTACTGGAAAAAGAGGTGAGGGAGGGGACCCGAGTAGGACTGGAACAAAGAATGTTCCACATATCCCATGAACAGGCAGGCATAGCTAGGGCCCATGCGGGTTCCCATAGCAACACCTTTAATTTGGTGGAAGTGAGTGGAGTCAGAGGAGAAGTTGTTCAATGTGAGAACAAGTTTAGCCAGGCGGAGGACGGTGGTGGTGGATGGGGACTGGTTGGGCCTCTGTTCAAGGAAGAAACGGAGCGCCCGAAGGCCGTCCTGGTGGGGGATGGAGGTGTGGAGGGATTGTACGTCCAGTGAAAAGGAGACGGTTGGGGCCAGGAAACTGGAAACTGTTAAAGTGACGGAGGGCGTCGGAAGAGTCGCGAATGTAGGTGGGAAGAGACTGGACAAGGGAAGATAAAAGAGTCGAGATAGGAAGAGATAAGTTCTGTGAGGCAAGAACAGGCTGAAACGATGGGTCTACCAGGGCAGTCCTGTTTGTGGATATTGGGAAGGAGGTAGAAGCGGGCTGTGCGGGGTTGGGGGACTATGAGGTTGTGACCTCATCTCCTCTGGGGATCTTCCCTCCATGGCCGCCAACCTCATAGTCCCCCAACCCCGCTTCTACTTCCTTCCCAAGATCCACAAACAGGACTGCCCTGGTAGACCCATCATTTCAGCCTGTTCTTGCCTCACGGAACTTATCTCTTCCTATCTCGACTCTTTTATCTTCCCTTGTCCAGTCTCTTCCCACCTACATTCGCGACTCTTCCGACGCCCTCCGTCACTTTAACAGTTTCCAGTTTCCTGGCCCTAACCGTCTCCTTTTCACTATGGACGTCCAATCCCTCTACACCTCCATCCCCCACCAGGATGGCCTGAGGGCGCTCCGTTTCTTCCTTGAACAGAGGCCCAACCAGTCCCCATCCACCACCACCCTCCTCCGCCTGGCTGAACTGGTTCTCACATTGAGCAACTCTCCTGACTCCACTCACTTCCTCCAAAGGTGTTGCTATGGGAACCCACATGGGCCCTAGCTATGCCTGCCTGTTCATGGGATATGTGGAACATTCTTTGTTCCAGTCCTACTCGGGTCCCCTCCCTCACCTCTTTTTCCAATACATCGATGACTGTATCGGTGCCGTTTCCTGCTCTCGTCCTGAACTAGATAAGTTCATTCACTTTACTTCCAATTTCTACCCTTCCCTCACCTTCACATGGTCCATCTTCGACTGTTCCCTTCCTTGACTTCTCCGTCTCCATTTCTGGCGATCGGCTTTCGACAAACATCCACTACAAGCCCACCGACTCTCAGCTACCTGGACTACACTTCCTCCCACCCAGCTTCCTGCAAGGACTCTCTTCCATTCTGCCAGCCTCTCCATCTCCGCCGCGTCTGTTCTGACGATGCCACCTTCCATACCAGTGCTTCCGACATGTCGTCTTTTTTCCTCAACCGAGGATTCCCCTCTACTGTGATTGACATGGCCCTTGAACGTATCCGTTCCATTTCCCGCACTTCCGCTCTCGCCCCATCCCCTCCCTCCCAGAACCATGATAGGGTTCCCCTTATCCTCACCTTTCACCCCACCAGCCTCCACATTCAATGGATCATCCTCCGCCATTTCCAACGTGATCCCACCACCAAACACATCTTCCCCTCACCTCCCCTTTTAGCATTCCGAAGGGACCGCTCCCTCTGCGCGACACCCTGGTCCACTCCTCAAATCACCCCCAACAGCCCTTCTCCTTCACCTGGCACCTTCCCGTGCAAGCGCAGGAGATGCAACACATGCCCTTTTACCTCCCCCCTTCCCACTGTCCAGGGCCCCAAACACCCCTTCCAGGTGAAACAGCGATTTACTTGTACTTCTTGCAATTTAATATACTGTATTCGCTGCTCACGATGCGGTCTCCTCTACATTGGGGAGACCAAACGCAGATTGGGCAGCCGTTTTGCGGAACACCTCCGTTCAGTCCGTACGGGTGACCCTGAGCTTACAGTCGCCTGTCACTTTAATTCACCGCTTCACTCCCGCTCTGATCTCTCTGTCCTCGGCCTATTACATTGTTCCAATGAAGCTCAACGTAAGCTCGAGGAACAGCACCTCATCTTTCGATTAGGCATTTTACAGTCTTCCGGACTCAACATTGAGTTCAACAATTTCAGATAATAATCCCTGCCCCCATTTTTCATGCTGTATGATTTTTGCCATTCCCATTTGCAACATTTTATCTTTCCTGCCTCTTATATAAGCACAGTATATTCCTTCAATTCCTTCCTCCCCCCCCCACCCCCCTGTCTCTGCACCTGCTTAATATCTGTTACATCTCCAGCTTTTTCCAGTTCTGATGAAGGGTCCCAGACCTGAAATGTTAACTCTTTCTCTCCACGGATGCTGCCTGGCCTGCTGAGTGTTTGCAGCTTTTTCTGTTGTTATTTCAGATTTCCCGCATCATTTTGCTATTAAATCTCTCCAGACGTGTCTCTCCTTCTCAACCTGCGTGTACCAAAAATTTTTGCAGACAAGGAAAGGCAGGAAGTGCCCGCCTTTAAATAGCGCTCCCCCAGCCCCTTCCCGACGTTCCCCTCTACCTGTTGTTCCTAGCGGCAGGCGCTAAGGCAGGGGGCGTGACGCAATATCCGGTCCGAGGCGATACCGGGGCGTTACACGCTTGACTGACATTACGATCTGTGGGCGCAGAAGATCGTGGTGGTAGTGTTTAGCGCCGCTGCAAAACAACTGGTCCCTAGCGCCCCCGGCGGTAACCAACCAAATTTTTCCCCCAAAGATTCTTCAAGACCTGATCTCACCTGTTGCTGCAAGTTGTCAATGTTTTTGGCATTTGCTGACTCGTTGTAATTCCTCATGGTCTCATTGAACGACTTCTCAAAGGCATCGCGAATCTGTCGGTGGAGGGGAAAAAAAAATTTCAAATGAAATTTTATTAAAAAAAGTCAGTACAACACAAAGAAAACTTAAGCCGCACAACAGATTGATGCAATCCCTCAAATTCCAGGCAGCTATGACAGACACTGAACAAGGGTTCGATGCTCGCATTAAATCACATGCACAGTGATCCCACGCACTGTGCAGTTGCTCAGGTGTCCAAGGACGCTAACTAGAGAAGGCAATAATAAAGCATCGGAATGTTCCCCTAGAACTTTTCGTTCATTCTTTATGGAATACATCCCTCTTCGATAGAACGGAGTGCCCCCATTTCGACTTGCTCCCAGAGCATTCCCCCAAACCGTCCCAATACAAGTGAATCATCTAAAATTCATATTAAAAAAGTCACAAGAGGCTTGTATTCACTACAACATTTAAAACTAGAAGCTTCAGTTTGGACTTCCTAGGTTATGGAGATGATGTAACCTACGGGTATTTGGAGTCTGTCGCCTGGATTATCCAATTGGAGTTAAGCCAGCCATTTAAAATAAATGGGTTCCCCATCAATATTAAGTAACATTGGTCAGAAAGTCTACACTAGCAACTCAAACCGAACAGCATAATGAAACATTACAATTTGGACTGGATGAAGAAATGTGCACAAGTTTTGTGTTCGTCATTTTCAATCTTCTACCCTCCCTCAACCATATCCGGAGTACAGTTTCCTACATGGTCAACTTGACCCAGTTGGTAGCATCGTTACCTCAGTCGGAAGATTGCGGGTACAAGTCCCACTCCAGGGACTTCAGCACAATCTGGACAGACACTTCCAGTGCAGTACTGAGAGAGTGCTACATTGTCAGAGGCACCATCGGTTGGCTGAAATACTAAGCCAAGACCCTGCATGCCTGTGCTGGTGGTTCAGGTGGATGTTGAAGCTGCCATAGTGCTATGGGAGTTCTCCTGGCCAACATGCCTCCCTTAACCAAGTGTCAAAAACAGATTAACTGGTCATTCAGCCAATTGGCCATGTGTGGGACCTCACTGGGTGTAAATTGGCTGCTGCATTGACCCAACGAAGTAACGCATTTACAAGAGAGGCTTTATATCAATGAAAGTTCTTTCTTACGGGACAGTTTAGCCTACACCCCTCTCTGTGGAAGCTCTAATAACCCAAGACTGCTGTCTTTCCTACTAGCCAGGTCTTCCCTGGGTTTCGAGTTTTCTCTTTATCCCAGATTCCCCCATCCCAAATGGTCAGACTTGTAAGAATAAAACAGTGAATGTCAGACCAAACCTGGCACAGGAAACTAAAGTCAGGAGAACATGCCAGCCAAGCCTAATTCTGTCCCAAGATGACCACATACATGTGTGTGTGGGGTGGGGGTGGAAAGAGAAGAGGGGGGGGGGGGGGGGAAGAAAAACTGAATAGAAAAAGGGAGCAGGAACCTTGGTTGAATTTTCCTTTCCAAGAACAGAGGTCAATTGCAATGCTGCAAGACCATCCCTGCTAAGCTCAAGATCAGAAAACTCAGCAGGGACTGGGGAATTGATCATGGGACCTCCTCAGCCTGAATGATTTAGTGCTGTGCAATGCATTTACTTACCTAGAGGGCCAAACCAGCCCCCTCTCCTCTTCCCCATGGGAAACTCAAATATGATTAGCTGAAAATGGGAAAGCCAACTCTGCTGTCCCAGTAGCATTTGCTCCACTACTTTCCTTCTTCCCCACCTCCCCCCCCACCACCCCACAACTGTAAGAAAACGGTTAAAAACCAAAGTTAATATCAAGAATTTAAGTGAGTTTCTATTAGCAATGTCCAATTAGTAAAGGGGATGCAGGTCAGGCAGTGTTTTAGCTGCCAAGGAACGGCCACACAACTGTCCCAGTTAGCTCCAGCCTTGAAAAGGCATCGCCCATAGATCTGAAAAATTAGGGAGCGACTCGGAAGTCCAGCTAATTGGACAAGGTGACACTTTGAAACATGTGGCTTCTTGCGTAGCTAGAGTGAAAGAAAGGCTTATAAAAGGAGGGGTGTTAGAATAGATACTTGAGAATTCGACAAGGTTGATCAGACGTTCCTCTCGAGCTCGAAACGGGTGACGCAGTGAATTCTTGTATTGCAAGTGTGACCCTGCGTATGTGTAATTATTAATCATTGTGTATATGCGTGATTATTGGCAATAAGTTAACATTGTATGCTTAATTTGTACGAGTGCCAATAAATGCCTTTGAACCCTATTGTTTTGTGGAATAACAAACTTATAAGGACATCCATTCACAAACATAACGTTAGCATCGAGAGAGATAAATACAATCTGGCTTCTCATTCAAGAACAATAGCCGACGTCAGGCAATTTTACAAAGCTCGGCTTTGTATAACAAA
Organism: Somniosus microcephalus; assembly: GCF_052327205.1. NCBI lineage: Eukaryota > Metazoa > Chordata > Chondrichthyes > Squaliformes > Somniosidae > Somniosus > Somniosus microcephalus. Next base: position 20,724,161 of record NC_141019.1, on the reverse strand, counting down.
ACGCATCCACAAACACAGCAGTTTTCCAGATATGTGACAATGCACTACTCACTTGGTCCTTGAAAACATAACCAGCAATGGCGGAAGCAATTTCCACAAGGAAGATGATGATCAGTAGCACTGCAAACTAAAGAGAGACAAAAAGCTCACATTTCACCAGCAAAGGATTTTGGATTGGCTCCCTAATATGACAAATGTGTTTTCAGATAGAGCAGGGAAATAGAGAAACAATTACTATTACACGAATCACTGGTGGACTGCAATATACAGTGGACAGGAAGTTATACTGTAGAACTCGAGATGCTCGACACCATCCAGGACAAAGCAGCCCGCTTGATTAGCACCCCATCCACCACCTTAAACATTCACTCCCTCCACCACTGGCGTACCGTGGTTGCAGTGTGTACCGTCTACAAGATGCACTGCAGCAACTCGCCAAGGCTTCTTCGGCAGCACCTCCCAAACCTGCGACCTCTACCACCTAGAAGGGCAAGGGCAGCAGGCGCATGGGAACACCACCACCTCCAAGTCACACACCATCCTGACTTGGAAATATATCGCTGATCCTGCATCGTCGCTGGATCAAAATCCTGGAACTCTCTCCCTAACAGCACTGCGGGAGTACCTTCACCACACGGACTGCAGCGGTTCAAGAAGGTAGCTCACCACCACCTTCGAGGGCAATTAGGGAAGGACAATAAATGCTGGCCTTGCCAGCAACACCCACATCCCATAAAAACGAATTTTAAAAAACCAAATAACATTTCATGCACAATTAATTCCTACAATGTGGAGACACAGCCAACAGTTCCCCATTTATAACTACACCAAAAAGTGCCTTCATCACATCTCGGAAGCAGTATCTTACACTCCAGAGTATTTATTGGATTTTCATGAAGATATCAATGGGTAGCTGAACAAAAATAAATAAAAATGGAGAAGCCTGTTGGGATGCTCAGGATCCCAGGCGACCAGAAACCATGAGAAGTCAACCACCAACGGGTGGAAAACAATCCCAGATTTAGACCAGCGACATCACGGAAGGAATGCAGAATGGTGCTCCCCAAGCAAGCTGGCATTGGCAACAGTGCACAGAAGCTCATCACTGGGCCGTCACTATCACCACAAGACCATCTCCATGACAACAGTCACCTTGGCAGCTGCAGTTTACCATGCCCGAGCAGCTCAACCATCCCTCCCCTCTTCCCTAATTTTTGGGGATTGCAGGAAGAGGAGAAGAAAAAAAGTATATAAATTGCCATTGAATCAAATTTATAGTACCATAGAATGATACAGCAAAGGAGGCCATTCAGCCCATCCTGCCTGTGCCGGCTATTTGAAAGAGCTCTCCAATTGCCTTCTCTAAGTGTTTGAATATCTCGCCCAAGGACTTATGAATTCCTCTTCCACCATGGGACAAGCATAGCTAAACATCCACCTGGAAACATCAGCATAATAACAGGCACCCCAATATTTACCAGGATGAGTACAAGAATGCCAATCACACAGCATGACAGATAATATGGGGAGGAACCTGCCACTTGTAACCCTTGCCCTACAAGTTAGATGGAAATCTCACTGGAATACACGCCGAAAAAAAATTGGGAACGCCTTGAAGGAAATCGGGTACGGTGACCTGCACACGCGGCTCAACAAAGCTGCACGTGGTGGCAGTGTGGAACGTTGCAGAAGTTTACCTCAATTAACCAGTCTTTCCAGATGCTGGCACAGAAAGAACAGCACAGAAACAGGCCGCTCGACCCAACCAGTTTGGTGTTCATCACCCACGAGAGGGGGGGGGGGGGGGGGGGGGGAACGCGACGACGATTGTATAAAAACAAAACAAGCCCCTCTGAGCCACGACAGATTTACTAACTGGGAAATAGCCCTCTTCCTTCTGAATTGCAGTGGGCGGTGAAGGTTTAGCACAGCCCAGGTGGCTCGCTTACCGTGGTCACCATGCAGTAGTTCTCCTTCCAGGCACCACAGCAACCGAAGAAGGCGACAAAGTTGATGACCACTCCGACTATGATGATGACAATGGGAGCTCCGGAGGCAGCGACATTGGTGATGTGCAGTGTTCCGTTCAGCTTGGTCTGGACCAGAATACCAACCACAATGAGCGCAATACCCGAGATCTGGAACAAGAGGAGAAAGTAAACGGTTAATACTGATTTTGGGGGTGGGGGGTGGGGTTAAAGAAGAGGAAACAAGGCAGAGGAAACCGGCCTGTTTGAAATTTTAAAACCGGAGAGAGAAAGAGGATCACAACATGTTGGAACGCTCCTTCCATCACTTCTTCATGCAAGAGGGTTTACAGCAACTGAACAGTGAATGGGTTAAGAAACATTTACAATGGCCAGGCTGGGGTACTACACTCGAGCACATAATAGGAAACATTTATCAAGACGTAACAGACAAGTCATTTTCCAATAAGCTGCAGATTGCTCAAGTTTCCAGAGACATCATAAGTGTTCACCTTTGGGCATGGTCACCAGATGTGAAGTGCTTACAGTGCGCAGGCAGTTACTGTCGGAGAACGCGTGCCTAACCCCGCCAAAAACATCAAAATCAGGTCCTACAAATAAAAGCTTAAAACGTCGCAAGTACACGTACAGCAAGGGACCTCACCCACTGCCAGTGCAGCATTGGAAAAATATCCACAACAGGTAGGGTTTTCCAATTCTCTTTCCTTCTCTCTTGGAAGGCAACAACATATTCTGAGGTATGGTCCCAACATTCTTCATTTGAAACCTATACAGCAACTGTCAACAGACAATTTGTCTCTTGGGTTGAGGGAAAAAGGTCGAAGGGAGGGCAGGAACTCAACTAGGACTAATCTCATCTGCACCCCATGTCCACACACATGGCAGGAGTCAGTGGAAGATTAGGCCTTGGCCGATTCCGCATCACCACCACCAGTCTGGAGACCCACAAGTCCAACTGCAGGGTCGCTACTCCAGCTGAAATCAGCCAACACACAACCCAAGACCTTCCAGACCATGCATTTACCAGCTGAGCCACTGGGAGAAGCAGATACAGACTTTACTGCCCGGTAATTAATTTGGAAGGCTTAGAACACAATTGCTATGGTGGTTGAAGTATGGATATTGGAATGATTTGAACTGCTGCCAATACGTAGATGAGGAAAAGCAGTTCCCAACAGCTCCGTGGCAAGTAGGCTGCCAACATAAGCAAAACCACACAGACCAGAGACATCCCAGGTTCAATCCCTGGTCTGCGTTTGAGATAGCTGATCTCATCTGCGTCATAAATACAGTTGACCTCTGCCCCAAAGGGGAATTTTTCCAACCAGTTTGAGTTCCCACTTCTGATTATCCAGCATCTTCTGCTGGAAAATCCCTCCCCGACAGGACCAGGATGGACAATGACTCCCTGAACAGTAAATTCTCCTGCCAACACTCGCCAACGAGGCTCACCCATGAAGAATGGCCATTTGAGCAAGGTACCAGATGGCAGTTGGGGGCAGGGGAAGAAAGCCACAGTAAACAAGAGCGGATCGGTTTGCTTCACTCCCGGACTGTGTTGCGACAGTTGTAGCGAGCCAATAGGAGAAAAAAAAAAAGGACAAAAGCAAAATATTTCACATTTCCAGCATCCACATTAACAAAAAGCTGGAAACACTCAGCAGGTCAGGCAGCATTTGTGGAGAGAGAAACAGAGTTAACATTTCAGGTCAATGACCTTTCTTCGGAAAGAGGACCTCATTTTCCACTACTCGATGGTTGTGTTTGGGACCCAAGAAACGTCTGGTCTTAGATGTCAGAAACATGGCCATTTGCCTCCTTTGTACTGTTGAAAGTAGTAATGTACTACTGCAGCCATACTATTCAGATAAGAAACGTCCTTAGACACTGTGCAGGATATTCAAACCCTTCAAATTACTGCCGTGTAATCGTGCCCATGAATCCATTTATTCTCTATGGAAGACATTCACAGCAGGAAAGCGCGACATCAAAAACAATGAATCACCAAAGAGGAGCATCTCATTAAACATAGTTACTCATGCCCAGTGGGATTGAAGGCTCCAATTAAACCACATTAGCAGATGAGCTGAAGGCTAAACAATAAATGTACAACGGAGTTTGGAAATTGTTTTTCAGTTCTCTCATTGAGAGCACTTCAAGATTTACTGAATCTTTGAAAAACACTGCGTCAAAAGGTAAATTAGGACAGCTCCTGCCAACAGTCCTCAGCAAGATCAAACGTTGCCACGTCCTACAGTATCGCAACATGGTGTGCAATGCCGCACACAAAAACATTCAAATGCAGATAACGCAGGATCAAGAGGATGCTTCATTTAAACGGAACATTTTACGGGGGCAGAATGAAGATTTTAAAGATTCAATAGCCAGTTTCTGAACAGCTCAGCACAATGTGGAACATGGAGAGGATTTAATGTTACAGTCACACTCTCACTTCTGAGTCAGAAGGTTGTGGGTTCAAGTCCCACTCCAGAGACTTGAGTACAAAAATCAAGGCGGACTCTTAATGCAGTACTGAGGGCGTGCTGCACTGTCAGAGGTACTGCATTTCAGATGAGAAGTTACACCAAGGCCCCATCTTCCCCCTCAGGTGGATTTAGATGATCCCATGGCACTATTTGAAGAGCAGGGGAGTTCTCTCCGTTGTTCTAGCCAATATTTATCCATCAACAACACTAAAAAAACTGATCATTACCACATTGCTGTTTGTGGGAGCTTGCTGTGCGCAAATTGTCTGCCGCGTTTCCTACATTACAACAGTGACTACACTTCAAAAAGTACTTCATTGGCTGTAAAGTGCTTTGGGATGTCACGAGGTCATGAAAGGTGCTATAGAAATGCAAGTCTCTTATTTTCAGTCTATTCCCAATGCATCCTGACGAACTGTATCACAGTATGGTACGGCAGCTGTAGCTACTATGACCGGAAAGCCCTGCAGCGGGTAGTCAAAACTGCCCAACGTATTACCGGCACCCAGCTACCGACCATAGAGCACATATACCAGAAACGCTGTTTACGGAGGTCACGGTCCATCATCAAAGACCCTACCCACCCCAGCCACAGTCTGTTCGCCCTCCTGCCATCTGGGAGACGCTACAGATGCATTCGCACCCGTACGACCAGATTTAGGAACAGCTTCTTTCCCAGGGCTGTCATCCTACTGAACTCCACAAATAAACTCTAAAGCCTGCACATCTGCCAATGCACTTTATTATGGTTATGTTTATGTTAATGTATTACAAGCCAAATGAATGTTGAATGTTTAAATGTCTTAATCTAAATGTACACTCTCGGGAGCCGCAAGCCTACATTTCGTTGTACTGCACTTGTGCACTAACAATAAAAGTTGATTTGATTTGAAGTGGCGGGGGTTGGGGGGGGGAGAGAAGGGGTGCGGAGGTTTGGAAGAGGAGGAAGTGGTCAGCTTATGTTTCAAATCTCAATTCTGGCTCAAACAATCGTAACAAAGCTAATGCTGCTACACGTTTCCACGAATGGCTAGGAATCCTATAGAAACCTTTGCAGTCATGGGATTTAGGCAGTAGCTAGTAAAGAAACACCAAAAAAAGCCGACTTGTCTGCAAAATTGTGCAATCAATACTCCTGTAATATTACAAGTTGGACTTGATGGGCTGTACAAGCTCTACACAACATCCTAGCTGTCATTGGAAGGGGTGGGGGTTACTATCCCCTTCATTTCATGCATGCCAACTTTCAGACAAAGGTACTCCCAGCCCCTCCCCTCTCCGAGAATGTGTCCACCAGCCTCACTTGGCAACAACCCCTGCTAAGGTCAAATGAATGAGATCGTTGCCGCATTGAAGTGTGAAAAGTCACTGCAATGTCAAATTATCTTTCACCATCCCTAGGGTGTTACTTGTCTGAAACCTGGCAGCCCTGCTGTCCTGTGAATTGGACACCTTTTTAAGCAAGCTTAATTGAAAATACATTTTCAAATCTCATTTCTTGGTCTTTTCTGCAGAGAAAAGAAAATGGACAAAAGAATCCTGAAACAGGACACCAAAGTTTTATACAAATGTATTTACACCAGTGTTCTTTTACTCTGCACCCAATTTATAAAACCCTGAGGTGGGACCATATCTTTATCTCCCTGCACTTGCAAGGAGCCCATAGGTCTCCGTTCCTCCACACCTTTCAGTATTCTTTCCATCGAGTATAATCCCATTCATTGCTTTCCTCGCAAAGCGTAGTGCCCCACACATCCAGCTTAAATTGCATCTTCCACCTGTCTGCCCATATTGCCAACCTGGCCACGTCCTCCTAAAGTCTTTCCGTCCTCCTCCTTGCTTTTGCCAAACCCCCTACCTTTGCGGACTTTTGACCACTAACCCCCGCTAGGAGTGCGTGTTGGTCAAAGCGCTGGAGGGCAACCGGTGCCCATGGAACTGTACGCAAGCAAGAAATCAGCACATTTTGGGAAGGGGTGGGGCGGGGAAGGAAGAGACAGCAAGGGCGGGGGGTGTGAAAGAAAATCGATGACTACGAGGCCTTGTGGGTTTCAGACTCAAAAAGGATTAATGGAAGACGGTGGCAGTTGTTGGCGCACATTTGGAGTGCATGGTTGGGAGGTTAATCAGGTCATGTCCATTGGTGTGAAACTTCGCACGCTCTCAGTTGGCCGAGGCGGTTTATTTTAAATCCCACCAGTAGGTCACCTGGTTATTAAGGGTGCAGTTCACCAACTCAAGTAGACATTCCTGTATCCTAGGAGATTTCACCCCTATAGTGGCTAATTGAAGGACATTAAACACAAGTGACAGCTGTCTACACACTACTGCCACACCACGACAACCCTGGAAAGAGGAACACTGCTGTTGGCACAGGGTCAATTCAATAGAAAAGGAAAACAAGTCAGAAAGGTGCTTTGCATTTATCGTACCAGTTTGTGAGGGAGGGAATAGGTGCAAACTCTTGTCCTCCCATCCTCCTATAACCTCCAGCTTTAAAAAAGGCACTTTTTCTCTGGCATTAAGGGCACGGAGCGCCCTAGGGGAGAGTCGAGTGTAAATGGCCGCGAGCCAAAGTGGAAAAACTGCCAGGACTCACCAAAACTGGGACTGTTACATTTGGCTCACAGCTGGCAAGACCCACACTGAGGAACATGGGAATTGCTAGACTAAGGTCCAGCTAGTTCACCTTCTACCATCATGGTAGTCTGATGCAACAATAATGGAAGTTGTTGACTAATCGTAGTGATCAATCTCGATCAATTCATCCACAAGTGACCCAGTCATGGAGAGGTAAACCCCAATGGTGGAGAGCTTTGGGAACCATAGGCCCAAAGTCACCTCTTCCTCCCGAGCATGTTACACCCACAGGTTTCACATTACTCACATACTGTATCCTATTTTATGAAAGAAATCTCCTCGTATTGAATGAATCAATACTAACTGCATCCATCATCACCCGAGGGACTCTGTTCCATAGATTGCCCACTCACTCACCGAAATATCCTTTCCGCAGCATAGTTTTGAATTTACCCCCACTTCAAGCGCAGGCTGTGTCCTCTGGTTACGGTGAAACAGCTTGTCTACATTATAACGATAGCAAAATACTGCGGATGCTGGAAATCCAAAACAACAGGAAACGCTGGAAACACTCAGCAGGCCAGAGCAGCATCGGTGGAGAGCGTGATCCTTTGTTCCTTAACCTGTCCCATTTACACCTTCCCTTGAATATCTCAATGTCTCTTAATCTCTCCTGCTTTCTATCCCATCACTGACATTCCCTTTTGTTCTTTTATTCCCCTCCCCCCTTTCCCAGCCCCCAACCTTACTTTCCATTTCCTGTTTTTTCCCCAGTTCTGACGAAAAGATCATCAACCTGAAACGTTAACTCTGTTTCTCCCTCCACCGATACTGCCTGGCCTGCTGAGTGTTTCCAGCGTTTCCTGTTATGTCTATATTATAAAATCAGTTATTGGCAATCCAGCTGCACTAACCCAATATAAAAGCACCCGTAGACTTGTTTTATGTAAGTGTACAAGTCTGCCGCCAGTCTACAGAAACCAGATTTAAGAGCATGAATGTTGGAAGATGGTTCACAGATGTCAGCCCATCATCCCACCCACCGTCCCCCCACCCAGCAAAACCCTTTGAACCTTGGTGGCATCCCGCACGATGGGTTCCTGTAGGCTGCTCAAAATAATCCGGCACAAACTAATGTCTTGAAAGCCCTCGGGACCTGCAAAGTCTGGACAACCTGAACTCCGCTTTTAAACGTGGCCGAGAGTCCGCACCACAAACCGCTCAATCACAATCTCAGTAATAACTTGTGTTTATATAGTGCCTTTAACGTATTAAAATGGCCCAAGGTGCTTCACTGGTGTGCAGACAAAAATTGACAGAGCCAAAAAGAGGGAGACATCAGGATAGGGTGACCAAACGCTTGGTCAAAGAAGCTTTAAGGAGCGCCTTAAAAAGGACAAAGAGGTGGAGAGGTTTAGGGAGGGAATTCCAAAGTTAGGGGCCTAGATGGCTGAAGGCACGGCCGCCAATGGTGGAGCGAAAGAAATGGGGGGGGGGGGGGGGGGGGCGGGGGGCGCAGATGCGCAAGAGGCCAGAGTTGGAAACATGCAGGCTCTCACGTGGGCAGAGTGAAAGAAAGGTGGGCGATTAGAATAGATACTTCAGAATTGGACAAGGCCTGATCAGCCGCGCCCCACGAGCTCGAGAACTGCAATATGCAAATTCTCCAGTAACTCATTTTATCGCAAGGGTGCTCTTAAATATGTGCATGCAATTATTATTGATAATAGTCATCATTGCATGCTTAAATCCTATTAAAGCCAATAAATGCATTCGAACCCTATTATCTGGAGCAATTACTTAAGAACATCCATGGTGTCAAGAACAAAGGCTGGCACTCATCCCACTTCAATGATTCAACGACACATGGCCGCTCCTCTCGGTTCCGAGAAACTGGATTTGAATACAACATTTTGAACAGATTCACCGACTAGCATGCCACTGGCCGGCGAGTCGATTAACAAAAAGCAGGCCAAAACTCAGGCTTCAGACTCGAAGAATAGAACAGGAGCGGTTCAAAGAATGTTATTTTCTTGCATGGGGGTTACAAGGAGGTAATGCCTTACACGAGCAGCCACTGAAGCAAGGTCAATCACATTTTAAGGAGGGAATTAAAGAGACATTTGTAGAGTATGGGGGAAAAAAAAGCAGGAAAGTGGCATTCCTATTCTAAAAATGCAAACAATCCAGATGGAGCGAGTGGCACCGTCCACTCTTGCACACTTTAGCAATCTTTTACCAGAAGATCAATAGGCAGTCTGCAAAAAAGGAGAAAACCTCTTAAATGAAGAAGTGCTGGTAGGGTCTTGGTTAGCATGCCACACAAACATGTTCCACCACTTCCTCACCCAATATAGGAACACAGGAGGAGGCCATTCAGCCCCTCGAGCGTGTTCCGTCATTCAATTAGATCATGGCTGATCTGTACCTGAACGCCATCTACCCGCCTTGGTTCCGTAACCCTCATTACCCTTACCCAACAGAAATCTATCACTCAATTTTGAAAGCCCCATTGTCTCCGAACATCCTTTTGAGGAAGTGCATTCCAGATTTCCACGACAATGTGTGGAAAAAGTGCTTCCCGATTTCCCTCCTAAATGGCAATCAAGCAGCATTTTGGGGGGGGGAAAGGGAGTTCCAGATTTAATACATGGGCTCAAGAGTACAAGAAGACCAACAGGTCATCGACCTGAAACGTTAACTCGGTTTCTCTCTCCACAGATGCTGCCTGACCTGCTGAGTGTTTCCAGCATTTTCGGTTTTCAGTACAGAAATAAATGAGATAGGCATCAGTCACTGCACCCTGGCTCACCTTTGCCTCACTTTCTCTGCCCCTTTAAAAAACCTAAAAACTTTGCCAACTGAGCCCAATACCTACTGGTCGCCCATTACCCTTGAACATTTCTGTGGATAATTGAGATGCCACTGTATTGTGAACCACGAGGGGAATGACTGTATATTACAGGTTGAATTATCACAAGTAATTATCCGACTGAAATTAAATAATTTACGGCAAGAAAACAGACGGTCACAGGGCAAGTGAAAATATCACTCTTCAATAGTCATTTCTATTTCGCCCCCATACCCGAATGACTCATCAGTAATGTTGCCAACACAAAGTACGCTGCATTTCAAGTTGAAAACAGCACAAGCTGCTCGGAAAGAAAGCAGCTCTGGTATTGATGGACACATACCTGCTATTAACCACACCGTTCCAGCTATGGGTAGACAGCTTGGTATTGATGGCGACAGTCTGAACAGCAAGCTGGGCTAATCAACCTCACCAGTCCCCTCATTTTTGGAACCAACAGGGCAGTCTTGGAGACAAATTGAGATTGGATTCTGCCTCCACCCGCCACACCATTTTGGGATGGGGGAGGTTGACAGGAGAAATCCTGCCTTGAGGATAGAAACTCTCAGCACAGAAAGCAGCCATTCGGCCCATCGTGCCTGTGCCGGCTCTTTGCTAGAGCGATCCAATCAGTCCCACTCCCCCTGCTCTTTCCCCACAGCCCTGCTATTTTTTCCCTTTCAAGTATTTATCCAATTCCCTTTTGAAAGTTATTACAGAATCTGCTTCCACCGCCCTTTCAGGCAGTGCATTCTGGATCATAGTAGCTTGCTACGACATCCTCATGTCGCCTTTGGTTCTTTTACCAATTACCTTAAATCCGTGACCTCTGGTTACTGACCCTTTTGCCACTGGAAACAGTTTCTCCTTGTCTACTTTCATCAAAATTGTTCATGATTTTGGACCCCCATCATCAAATCTCCTCTTAACCTTCTCTGCTCCAAGGAGAACAATCCCAGCTTCCCCACAAGTCCCTCATCCCTGGTACCATTCTAGTAAATCTCCTCTGCACCCTTGCCAAGGCCTCGATATCCTTCCTAAAGTGTGGTGCCCAGAATTGGCCACAACACTCCAGCTGAGGCCTAACCAGAGATTTATAAAGGCTTAGTATAACTTCCTTGCTTGTGTACTCTATTCATAAAGCCAAGGATCTCATATACCTTTAACAGCCTTCTCATTGTCCTGACGCCTTCAGCGACTTGCGCTCGTACACTCCCAGGTGTCTCTGCTCCGGCACCCCTTTTACAACTGGGCAGCGATAATTCAGCCCTGAACAACTTGCTTGGGTGACCAATTTTGTTCCGTTTCCTTTGCATTGCCACACATTGAAGGCAATGTTCACTGCGCACGAGCGGAAACAGATCAACCGCCCTGCCTGATGCTCCTTTCCAATGGAAGCTAAAAATCGGGCGGGGGGTATAACAGGAGCCCGTCGATACCGCCAGGTTTGTGCCAACGCCCAGTGACAATGTCTCCCAGAGAACGTCCACTATCCTCCCCCAGTAAAGGGAGCGACTCATGCTGCAGCAAGGTTCTATGGGCAGTCACTCTCCATTACCTGGACAATTGGCCATTTTTCATGTGCGACCGTAGACAGAGTGTTGACTGGCTATTTGACTTGGGGAGGGGAAATTAGGAACAGTCGCAACCGAGCCAAATTCAATCCAACACATTAACTTGCCAGCAGGGGTCATTGGATAGCAACTGACAACTTTCAGGTCGCACAGCACAAGTCAGGAGTGTGATGGAATACTCTCCACTTGCCTGGATGAGTGCAGCTCCAACAACACTCAAGAAGCTCGACACCATCCAGGACAAAGCAGCCCGCTTGATTGGCACCCCATCCACCACCTTCAACATTCACTCCCTCCACCACCGGCGTACCGTGGCTGCAGTGTGTACCATCTACAAGATGCACTGCAGCAACTCGGCAAGGCTTCTTCGGCAGCACCTCCCAAACCCGTGACCTCTTCCACCTAGAAGGACAAGGGCAGCAGGTGCATGGGAACACCACCTCCAAGTTCCCCTCCAAGTCACACACCACCCTGACTTGGAAATATATCGCCGATCCTTCATCGTCACTGGGTCAAAATCCTGTAACTCCCTCCCTAACAGCACTGTGAGAGTATCTTCACCACACGGACTGCAACGGTTCAAGGCAGCAGCTCACCACCACCTTCTGAAGGGCAATTAGGGATGGGCAATAAATGCCGGTCTTGCCAGCAACACCCATAAATACATTAAAGGCTTTTTAAAAAATTCAATAAAACATCACAAGATAGGACAGTAGTAGGCAAGTTCAATATGGCAACAGAAGCATAGTCAAAGAAGCAGGTTTTGAGGAGGACTATGAAGGAGAGATCGACTAAGGATGAACTAGAGTGTGGGGCCAGGATGACTTAAGGCTTTCTGACCAAAGGTGGAGTGGGAGGGGTTGCAAGAGACACAAGGCAGAATAGTAGAGGGCGCAAGTTGGTACATTGGGCTGGCAGATGACGACATGCAGTGCTGGAAGAGTTTGTAGATCTGAGAAGCAGGGAGCCTGTGGAGGAACAGCGGGAATCCAGCCTGATGATTCACTCCCTACTTCAGGGAATGGGAAACCAATTATCTTTGCAGTACTATCATACTAGCAGAGATTAGCTCACTCAGCAGCGACTGTGGATTGACACCATGGGGAGCTTTGATAAAATGTTAAACTCAAAATAACTAGTTTGAGGATGGGGGTGGCTTTATAACAGATGAAAGAGATTTATCTCCTCCCCCAGGAACAACAAAATATAATCACTTAATTTCACAACAGTGCATCTTCAACATCAGCATAAGAGCCAGCACCAATCTGCACACAGGAAGATGCCTCGAAGCACAAACAGGGAACAGAATGTACATCCCAAATCCCCAGCCCGTTCATAAATAGGAACTTGCACCAACTCCACAGGGACAAGCAAGTCACCTCAGAGAGTTAAGTTTGCAGAGTTGACAGACACCAGTCTAGACTCATTCATATTTGAGCTCATCCACGAGTTCACACATTGGTCTTTTCAAGTGCCAAAAATGCATTTAAAATGGTGGCTTACGAACAGATTCCCCCCCCGCAAAATCAATCAGACTCCCAACAACAGGGAACCTAGGCTTCCTGTTGAGTCAGTGATCAGTACTTCACAGAACGAACAAAGCAATCTTGGAAACAAGAAAGCCTTTAATTATATCGCAACCTCATCACCCATCAAATGTCTCGAAGCACTTCCCATGCAATGAACTTCAGTGACTTGGGCAAACAAGCCAGCCATTTTCAGCCAAGATCCCACGAATATCAGGGGGGGGGATGAACAAACAATTGAATGGAGGGAGAACTGTTGGGCCAGACAGTAGGCAAACATTCTGCTCTCCTTCAAACAGCACCATGTGATCTTAAACATCGACAAAGCACTGCAACACAGCACGCTTATATTAGGCAACGGTTTCCATTGGAACTGGCTTTGCAAATTGAAAAGCTACTGGCATGGAGATATATCCTATTTAGACTATGAATTGACAACATTGATGGCAACACAAACAGCAGCTTTCTGGCCACAGCTCCATCCCAATGTTGCACGAAGCTCAATACAGGCCAATAGAGTCGCCAACTCTGGTTGGACACATTCCTGGAGGCTTCATCACATGACCCTTCCCCCCTCCAACCGCCCAATCCAACATTTGTATAACTAGTGTTAAATAAAAAAAGATATTTTTATTTAGATTTTCTTCACATGCCCCCATGATTTTTCTTCTGGGTTGCGTATGGAGGGTCCAGGAAATTGGTCTTTAATTCCTGGAGACTCCAGGGCAATCCTGTAGGGTTGGCAACCCTACCCAACAATGTGAAAATTGTGTACGAACACCAGAATTAGGAGCAGGAGTCGGCCACACGAGCCTGCTCCGCCATTCAAGGAGATCATGGCTGATCCCCGACCTCAACTCCACTCTCCCGCCCCATAGCAATGCGTGCCAAAGTCTTTAGGAGGAGACATCGGCGGCGGCAGCGGGAAGAAAAAGAAAACTTCACTGGCAGGTGTCCAGGAGGTGCAAGGAAAAACCACCTCGAGGTGACTGCAGTTACTCAGGGTGGAAAAGTTGCACACTCTCACCTGATTCAAAAAACAGCATCAATTCACTAGATATGAAGCAGTTTGGGACAGACCGAGAAACCTGGCAAGTTGCTATATAGATGCAGATTCTAAATACAGGAAACTCTTTTTATCCGGCACCAACGGGACCGGCGTGGTGCCGGTTTATCAAAAAGTCCGGATTACAGAGAGGTATAGTAAAAGGTACGAGAGCCCCGTACACAGCAACAGATCCAGGCTTCCCTGCTGCTTAGCAACAGGTGCAGGAACCCCGGCTACAAGATTCAAGCGTCCCTGTTGCTTAGCAACAGGTGCAGGAACCCGGCCACAATATCCAGGAACGGCCACTAATGAATTAAAACTTACCTGAATCTACTCCTGAATTTTGCCGGTTAACAGAGATTTCCGGTTACTTAGGTGCCGGTAAAGCGAGAGTTTCCTATACACAGGATGAAGAAGAAGGAAAAAAAAAAAAAAAAAAAAAATCGGACTGCTTCCTCAGGTGTGAGGGCTCCACATCTGTTGCCCTAAACAGAGGGTCCAAATCCCATGGTGCATTAATGCTTTTTAATGAACGCACTGTTAAACATGCTCATGTCAAATTCCTGCGCACGAGTGAGCGAGCGCTGACAACACACTGATACCAAAAGTAACTAAGATCCCACGGCACTATTTTGAACAGCAGGGGAGTTCGACAATTTCAGATCATAACCTCTACCCCCATTTTTTTCAGGTGGCAGCTGTTGAGGATTCTGCCATCCCCATTTGCAACATTTAATTTCTCCTGCCTTCCATTCTAGCACAGACCGTCCCTTTAGTTCCTTCGTCCGCTCCCCCACCCCCCCAGCCCTTCCCTGCACCTGCTCAAAACCGGTTACATCCCTAGCTTTTTCCAGTTCTGACGAAGGGTCATCGACCTGAAACGTTGACTGTTTCTCTCTCCATGGATGCTGCCTGGCCTGCTGAGTGTTTCCAGCCTTTTCTGTTGTTATTTCAGCTTTCCAGCATCCGCAGTATTTTGCTATTGTATTAAGAGTTCTCCTGGTGGCTTGGCCAATATTTATCCCTCAACCAACATCATTAAAATAGATTATCTGGTCATTACCACATTGCGGTTTGTGGGAGCTTGCTGTGCGCAAATTGGCTGCTGCGTTTCCCACATTACAACAGTGACTACACTTCGAAAGTACTTAAACAACAGAAAATGCTGGAAACACTCAGGTCAGGCAGCATCGAGGAGAGAGAGAGAAAAAGAGAGTCAACATTTCGGGTCAAGGACCCTTAGTCAGAACCTTGGCCTGAAACATTGACTGTTTCTCTCTCCTCGATGCTGCCTGACCCACCGAGTGTGTTTCCAGCATTTTCCTGTTGGGTATTTCCGATTTCCAGCATCTGCAGTATTTTGCTATCCAAAGTTGGCTGTAAAGCGCTTTGGGACGTCCAGAGGGCGTGAAAGGCCCTACATACAGGTAAATGCAAGTTCTTTCTTTCTGGAGTCAGACTAGTGGCTTATAACCAGAGGATTACCAAACCTAAGCAATTTGCTGAAAAGCTAGAATTTGGTAATAGTTTTATGCCCATCAGGACATTGCCAGGAACATCAGCATTGGGTTTGAACCCGGTCTATTTAAAATGGAGTAATCAGAAGTTAAGAATGGATCAGAAACAAGTGCACAGAAGGAATTTCAATTGCCCAGCTTGGAAAGTCTCATTTCAATCGCGATGCCAGGCGTGGTTAGTTGCATTTACAAAACAAGCTCACAAACCTCAACATTTAATGGAGCGGATGTCAACTCGCGCCAAGACGCAAGTTCGAAACAAGCTCATTAGCATTTGAAATGGGCTAATGTCAAGCGGTCGACAGTAATTGTACAAACACAGGAAATCTAATGATCTGTAAATACAGCCAAAGACAAATGGGAGAAGCGCATGATTCAAACACGCACAGAATAATAGGAACTTGGATTATAAGCTTCCTCATTCTTTCAACGCAGCGAGGATCCAAATTTAATTAGACATGCGCTGATCCAAATCAAGAGGAAACCATTAGAATATTGGTCCATTAAAAGTTGGGGTTGGGCATGGTGTTGGTCATCACCGTAATGTCTTGACTGCTCCCCCAGCCTCGCATCTATATTGTTTATACTGCCTCCTGGAAGCATGAGCCAGTTGTCTTGAAAGCAGGGGCAGGGTTGATATCAGGAAGTTAAACACCAAGAGAACGCTATAAATTGTGCCAAGTAATTTTTGCAGATGGAAGTTCAGCCAAGAGAAAAAAAAATTGACGTATTGTAATGCAAGATTCAGCTTCGAGATACAATTCAATTATGTCAAAGTAGTACAGAAAACTGAGGGAATCAATTAAAGTACTGCACCACTACAGTGGGGGAGGCAGCTTGGAGTATCACAGTAACCAGAGAGAGCTCATTGGAGCAGTGTGCAAAGCAATGGAGCTTTATGAAAACATAAAGCTAATGACAAAGGCAACAGTTCACTTATTGGGTGACAATGTGCCCAAAGCACAACTGTCAGCTGTGGCTCAGTGGGGAGCACCCTCGCCTCGGAGTCAGAAGGTCGTGGGTTCAAGTCCCACTCCAGAGACTTGGGCACAAAAATGTAGACTGGCACTCCAGTGCAGCACTGAGGGAGTGCTGCATTGTCAGAGGTGCCGTCTTGGATGAGATGTTAAGCCGAGGCCCCATCTGCTCTCTCAGGTGGATGTAAAAGATTCTTTGGCACTACTGCAAAAAAGAGCAGGGGAGTTCTCCCCAGTGTCCTGGCCAATATCTATCCCTCAATCAACATAACAAAACCAGATGATCTGGTCATATCACATTGCAGTTTGTGGGAGCTTGCTGTGCACAAATTGGCTGCCGCGTTTCCCACATTACAACAGTGACTACACTTCAGAAGTACTTCATTGGCTGTAAAGCACTTGGAGATGTCCGGTGGTCGTGAAAGGCGCTATAGAAATGCAAGTCTTTCTTTCAATAAGTTTCCACTGGCCTGCAAAACAGAAAAACCTGAGATCTGGGAGCAGTAGGACACTGATGATGTCCAGAGCAACAGAATGGTGCGCTAGATTGCCAAATTAGAGTACAAGTCCAAGGCAGTCACGCTGAAGATATAAAGCGCCAACGCATAGCGTCACAACAATTACGAGGAAAGATTGGAGAGGAACTTGCAATCTTCACCTTTGAAAAGACGTGACTGAGAAGGCACCTTGGAGGTACACACGAGAATATGGAATAGAACATGCAACAACTCGTCCCCTCCCCGCGAGCACGATTTCAAGTTCAGGCACAATTGTAGGATGAGTCGACAAAGGTACAAACTGGTGAAAGGAAAGCTCAGGACTTGGCCAGGAAACATGTCTTCACAGAGATCAATAACCTGGGGCATCTCCCTGGTCGGGCAGTGGAAGTAAAAACTTAAGGGCTTGCATTTATATAAATCGCCTTTTGCGACCTTAGAACGTCACAAAGTGCTTTACAACCAATGGAGTACTGTTGTAATGTAGATAACGCAACAGCCAATTTGTGCACAGCAAGCTCCCATAAACAGCAATGTGAGAATGACCAGATAATCTGGGTTTTTTTTTATATAAATAAGAGTGATGTTGGTTGAGGGATAAATATTGCCCAAGACACCGGGGAGAACACCCCTGCTCTTCCTCGCAAGCGTGTTGTGGGATCTTTCACAACCACCTGAAGGGGCAGACGAGACAGTTAGATGCCATGATGGAGAGACCATAGATTTCTGTGGAAGAGAAAGTGCGAAGAGGGGCCGAATGGCTTCTCGCCTAACTGAACCTGTGGAATTCTCTGCCAAAGAAGGCAGTAGAGGCCAATTCATTAAATATATTCAAGAAGGAGTTGGATATATTTAAGGCTAAAGGGATATGGGGAGAAAGCAGGGACAGGGTACGGAATTTGGATGATCAGCCATGATCTCATTGAATGGCGGAGCAGGCTCGAGGGGCCGAATGGCCTACTCCTGCTCCTATCTTCTATGTTTCTATGTTTAGTGGCCACTGGTGCTTGAGTGAGAGACAGAGACAAAAAAAAAGTGACACCATTTGGTGGATGGCTCGGTCAATTATACATGGGTGTGAAATGGAGGCAGATTTTCAATTCCAGTCTGATGTGACCATCTGCAGGTCTTGTGAAAGAAACCCACCTGTAATGGAGTTCTCTTCACAAGTATGTTAAAACGCTGCCTCGTGAAAGATATTTAGGACAAACATGGGGAACTCTCAAAATAAAAAAATTAAAAGGGGCACATCAAAAGAAAGGCCACATTGCACACTCTGCGGACATCACCACACGAGTATAGAAAATGCAGGTTAAAATGAAAGGATAGCATACATAAACTTTGAGTGCTCCAGAAGGCAACGACAACAGCAGCAACTTGCATTTAGTGTCAGAAGGCTGTGGGTTCAAGTCCCACTCCAGTGCGGTACTGAGGGAGTGCTGCACTGTCGGAGGTGCCATCTTTCATAGGAGACGTTAAACCGAGGCCCCGGCTGCCCTCGAGAGTTCCCGCGGCACTATTTCGAAGAGGAGTAGGGGAGGCCTCCCCGGTGCCCTGGGCAATATTTATCCCTCAAATCAACGTAACAAAAAAACCCAGATTATCTGGTCATCATCACATGGCTGTTTGTGGGAGCTTGCTGTGCGCAAATTGGCAGCCGCGCTTCCTACTTTGCAACAGTGACTACAATACAAATTTACTTCTGATATACCTATCGGTTCATTCAATGAAAAGCGACGAGTTAAGATAGTAACTATAGGTTTTTATTGGCTAAATAACAGAGCCCACCCTCGTGGGTGATCGGGTCCAACAAGGAGGAATACCAGCCAGTCGACCACCTTTATACCTGGGCAAGCAGGCGGAGCCATGGGCGGAGTCAGCTGTGGTCAGCCCAGGTATAACAGCGTGACAAGAGGTGACCTTGTGTAGTGATACAACAGTGTAAACAGTGATAACCATAGTGTAACGATATAAACATAGTGTAACGATAGTGAACGATAAAAGTGGTTTACCACAACTTCATTGGCTGTAAAGCACTTTGAGACGTCCGGAGGTCGCGAAAGGCGCTATAGAAATGCAAGTTCGTTCTTTATTTATTTATATCGGAAATATAACAGAGGAAAACATGCCAAGGCACTTTAAACAAGGTTGCATTTTCAGAGAAGAACCCTACATTA
Source organism: Somniosus microcephalus (assembly GCF_052327205.1). NCBI lineage: Eukaryota > Metazoa > Chordata > Chondrichthyes > Squaliformes > Somniosidae > Somniosus > Somniosus microcephalus. The sequence goes on along the minus strand of NC_141019.1, from coordinate 20,704,940 downwards.
TTTGTAGGGCAAGTGATTGTTTTCCGAATGGGTTGGAGCGATCACTGTTTCCAGCTCCCAAGATTTTTTTGTCATGCAAAATTGTGGTACTCGGGCAACAAACTGCATCATGCTCAGCAATTCTGCACTTGCTCCAAATAATTTGTGCCATCATACAGGAGGATGCAACACATCGTTCAAAAGTAAAAAACTAAAAAAGGGACAGCGACTAAATCTCCCACAACACAGACAACGCTTTCAGAAGCGCCTCACTCGAGTGGTTGAGTCTGTTGGCTAAAATAACAACTGATGCACTGGGTTAAACTTTGGGTGTTGAAGTCAGAAGTTGGTATTTTTAAGTGATTATATGGTTGAGTGCAACCCTAATGACTCACATTTCGTGACACAGACTGAGCATCTTCCGGCAAAAAAGAGCAGATGGCTCTCGTCATTTTAGGTTTGCCATTTACTGCTTGTGCACACCCATTGTTTCCACCTCCCCCTTTGACTAGGAATGCAAGAATGTGGGCCAACAACAGTATGAACTCCATAAGGGACTGCTGTGATAGCAAGCCCTACAGACGAGGAACACCCCAGGTTCAACCCCTGTTGTCATTTAGACAATCTCAGCCAAGCAGAAAATGTCACTTCCTCGGCTGACAAATGGCCATGCGGGGGAAATGGGAGAGGTGTTCTTCCAATACAACCTTTCACTATAGCTAAAAAAGGAGAAACAAGGCTTCTAAAAGCAAACCAGAAACAAACAGTCACATGCCAGGCAGCAAGTCAAGTTAAAATGAATGGTGGGGCCACATAAATACTGTGGCAACAAGAGTAGGTCAGAGGCTAGGTATTCTGTGGCAAGTGTCTCACCTCCTGACTCCCCAAAGCCTTTCCACCATCTACAAGTCAGGAATGTGATGGAATACTCTCCACTTGCCTGGATGAGTGCAGCGCCAACAACACTCAAGAAGCTCGACACCATCCAGGACAAAGCAGCCCGCTTGATTGGCACCCCATCCACCACCTTCAACATTCACTCCCTCCACCACCGTCGTACCGTGGCTGCAGTGTGCACCATCTACAATATGCACTGCAGCAACTCGCCAAGGCTTCTTCGACAGCACCTCCCAAACACGCGACCTCTTCCACCTAGAAGGACAAGGGCAGCAGGCGCATGGGAACACCACCACCTCCAAGTCACACACCATCCTGACGTAGAAGTATATCGCCGTTCCTTCATCGTCGCTGGGTCAAAATCCCAGAACTCCCTACCTAACAGCACTGTGGGACTACCATCACCACACAGACTGCAGTGGTTCAAGAAGGCAGCTCACCACCACCTTCTCAAGGGCAACTAGGGATGGGCAATAAATTCTGGCATTGCCAGCGACGCCCACATCCCATTAACGAATAAAAAAAATTGAGCACTCCAAATACATTACATGGTTGAAGTAGTACAAGATGAAAGAAGGCATGCCAGGGAGATCAGAGACAGGGGTGAGACTGCACCACCCCAACCCCCCCCCCGCCACCCCTGCTATTATACCAATCATGTCTACACCTACTTGGCGATGGCCGAGGGGGAAAACCTCCTCCGCAGGCCCAGCATGAAGGCCGTTGCAGAGCCGACACATCTGGTCCACCTTCAAAACAACCTGCACCAGAAGGACAGCACTGCCAGCAGCAGCCATGGTCACTGCCATCCTCAACCTTTCGCCCTCCAGGTTAGCGTATAGGATGGAGCAGTCGCCAGTGTCCCACCCATGCACTGCATCAAACAGGTGACTGATGCACTGGCCAGCATTTTCCACACCCTTGCCAACAGCAACACAACACGGTTGACCAATTTCGCCACATTCAAGATTTCCCAAAGTATAGGGGGATTGGGGGATCATTGATGGCAGCCATGGTGCCAACCGGGCATCAGGTTCTTGTGACTCACCCGGTGCTACCTCCTCAAGCTCACCAACTGCATCTTCCTGGACACGTGTAGCTGTGCTGGTGCTTGCAAACGTTGGTGAGAGGGACACAGGGTGCGGTCTTGTTCTGGGCCATTAGCAGCCTGCTCTTCCAGGCCTACAGTGACAGAAAAGGAATACACGGGTTAGAACATTGGCTCCCTTAAAACAAAGCTTGCATTAAGACACACATTAGAACAGAGCTTGCACCATGACACATCTTAAACAGCTTGCTTTAAGAAACACCTTACTACAGAGCTTGCATTGGGAAATACCTTAAAACTAAGCTTGCCTTGCAAGATACTGTGTGTAATGTTCATGTGTATGCCTGAGAATGAGCAAGAAGGATAACAAAAGACAACAAGGACAGGATAGGACTAGCCCCTGGCTTGGTGGGAAGCCGCCATTTTACCTTCACCTCTCCCTCCATGCTGATATATTGGCCTCTTCCAAGGTAATCAAGGTCTCGTCATTTGAGCCCTCCTTCAGTTTGGGTCTGCACCCTTATGCCATATTGAATTGCAAGCAGATAAGTTTAGTCTTAAGGTGTTAAGTCAAAGGAACACTTACGTGCCCAACCTTCAGCCCATCCTGTGCTTGCAACTGAAAATGTAGCTAGGTTGGGTTACTATGCTTTACTGTGAAGCCCTTAGATGTTGGGTGTGCCAAGACTTTCAATTGCAAGTTGCAGCTTCAATGTGTGCCCTGCTGGAATATGGGTATGCATGGTAAAAGCAATGCATAATGAGTTGCAAGAGTATCTGAAGGCCTGGCATTTGACCAGCAGTAAATGCGAAATAGATTGACAAAACTAAAAATTTGCAACATGCATACATGGGCCAACTACCCAGTATGGGGCACTGTTGTGTAGCCGTACCTTGGCAGTTTCCTCAAGCTGTGCCATCTTCCGTGTCGGTTGCCAGGTTCTGCAGATAATGCACGCGCCGTTGGCTGCGGCCGCCACCTCCCTTCAGCCGTGCTGCATTGCTGTCCTCTGGGGAGGTTGCCCTCAAGTGCTAAACGGGGGCAACCCTCCCCACATTCATCTCATGCAGCAGGGTCGCCACTTCTCCAGCCATCGAACAGGGTTCCAGGTCCTATGCCACGCCATTTGGCCAGAGACTTCCTCTTCCCGTCTCCTCTGTAAATGCTTTGAGCACCCAGAGATCTCGTTTATTCTGGCTGCCAGAACCTTTCTGCAGTGACCACGTCCCTTTAGGTTGTCACGCTCCTGTTAACATGGTAGCTGCAGCCCTTTAAGAGCCATTGGCTACGCTGGCGCCACCCCCTACTTTGGCAAGCTCCCAGCGAGAGGCCCAATCGAGGCCAGCGATTTGCAGCGAATAAAGTATTCAGGGGCGACCACCGTATGATTTGGTGCAGCTTCTTTCTGCTCCTCCTCCCATCCATTCAACTCGCACTGCAGAAAGATTCACGTCAAGCTAATCATGACTTGCTTGAACCCTTGACCCCTGAACTGCTACTGGGTTAGTTCTGCAGACAGATGAGTAATGAACCCTTAGCTCAGATGCCTTTCCCTTCTAAAGGTTTTCTATTGATTCCCACAATTCAGCCAAAACTGAAGTGCCTTGCGACACAGCACGAGGGGCACAGTCACTCAGGGTCAGTATGCTTGCTCAACAGCAGAGCATTGAGTTTGAGGACAGATACTTCCCTGGTAACATTTGCTTTCCATCTTTCCCTCTCCACTCCCCAAAAGGCTTAAACTTCATGCCAGGGTACAAGTCTCAACTTGCTGCCCTCCAATACAATAGTTCACCATGACAGTGAGATTCAGCAGGTTATTTGATTTCATTGAGAGAAGGGGGGGGCGGGGGCGTGAGGCACCATGAGTAAACCTGGTCCTATCCTCCCAACATCTACCAGTCCACTTTTCCACAGAAATCACTGGACAGCGATCAGGAAGTGGGAACCCCAGCAAATTCCTTCCTCAGATCTCAGATGCACCTCTCCCTCCGTCAATCGCACTTTTGTATCAAGCAAGCAATCTCTGGAGACCGGACAACATTGGAAACCCACATTTGCGTGGGTCCCACAAACTGCGTGTCGGTCTCCATTTCCCCTTTAATGGCAAGATTAGCCCCTCCTCCCACCCCATGAAGCAAACAGATGATCAGTGCATAGGGCTTAAGGGTCCTCCTTCAACCTCTGCTCCCCTGGGACCATATATTGAATACAAAAGACAGACTTGCATTTCTATAGCGCCTTTCACACCTCAGGACGTCCCAAAGAGCTTTACAGCCAATGAAGTACTTTTTGAAGTGTAGTCACTGTTAGAGAAAATGCAGCAGCCAATTTGCGCACAGCAAGCTCCCACAAACAGCAATGCGAGAACGACCAGATCATCTGTGATGTTGGTGGAGGGATAAATATTGTTCAGGAAAACAAGGGTAACTCCCCTGCTCTTCTTTGAAATAGTGCTTGGGATCTTTTGTGTCCATCTGAGAGCACAGACGGGGCCTCGGTTGGACGTCTCATATGAAAGACGGTAGCTCCGACAGTGCAGCACTCCCTCAGTACTGCCCTGGAGCGTCAGCCTAGATTATGCGCTCAGGTCCCTGGGGTGGGACTTGAACCCACAACCTTCTGACTCAAGAAGCGAGGGTGCTACTCATTGAGCCACAGCTGACACCTTGGTGGCTTTAGAATGCTGAGGGGTGGGGGGGGGGGGGGGGCCTCCTTGCCATTCCCGAAGACTCCGCAACAGTCTTGTCCCACTACCTGCCTTCAGCCCTCCCCCGACAGACCTGCGCTGCCAACGCAAAAGGCACTCCTGCATTAGGAGCCCGCAGCCGACAGCAAACGCACGGCTCGCCCCACATCAGCTGCACTTGGAAACACGAGCGAACTGACCGCCGCTGCTCCAAGGGGTGCAGGGGCCCACTCCTCTCACCGATCCAGCCAACTCCCGGCCCCGACGGAAACGCAGCAAGAGCTCGATTCCGCACCCACCCCCTCGCAGCCAGCAACCTTGGCCTTCCAGCTTCCAACAGCAGCAGCGCCGGGCGAAACGCACAGCGGGGAAAAAAGTTGCGCGCCGAGCTTCGGTTTGAGCGCTGCTCTCGCCCAATCTCCACCCAGCAAATATAAACAATAAGCATGGTAGCGCTTCACGGAACGGACACTCAATCCCATCCGGCTGAGAACAGACCTACATACAGCTCACTGCGCATGAGGTCAGCAACTGCTCGAAGTCCAGCCTGCAAGTACACGAAGGGCAAACAGAAGGATGGTTAAGCTGCAAATTCAAAATTAAAAGGCAGTCACTAAAAATAAAATTTAAATTTAAGTCAGCCAACATCCTGGATTCATACAAAAGTTAGAGCTGGGTTGCTTTTTAAATAAAAAAAGGGGACATTTCTTGCAATTGTACAGAAACTACTTATTCCAGGAGTTGGGAGAGCCCAAACTACAACAACTTGCATTTATATAGCGCCTTTAATGTAGTGAAGACATGTCAAGGCACTTCACAGAGGTGATTATCAAACCAATCTCGACACCGAGCCACATAAGGAGATATTAGGGCAGGTGACCAAAGGCTTGGACAAAGAGTAGGTTATTAAGGAGCATCTTCAAGGAGGAGAGCCAGGTAGCGAGAGGGTGGCGATTAGGGAGGGAACTCCAGAGCTTAGGGCCAAGGCAGCTGAAGGCACGGCCGCCAATGGTGAAGCGATTATAAATCGGGGATGAGCACGAGGCCAGAATTGGAGGGCAGAGATCTCGGAGGGTTGTAGGGCTGGAGAAGGTTACAGAGATGGGGAGGGACGAGGCCACGGAAGGATTCGAACACGAGGACGAGAATGGTTTCAAAAAACAAAGTACTGCAGGACCGAGAGCCAAAGCAGGCCAGCGTGACCAGGTCAAGCTGCGGCTCATCGGGACCCAACAATCCAGCCCACGAAGTCACATCCTACTTGCGCTTAAGATTTCTTTCCTGCTGCTTCGTCCCGTTAGAATTTCCTGAGCTTGCAGGGTTGGAACGGAACGTTTCTTTGCGCTGTTGCCGCATTGTTGGGTAATCCCTAAATCAAAATACCAAGAAGCGTTAGTATCCACAGCTCGATATAGCGGCAATGGAAACATTCATTTAAAACACTTGGCCTGCATGGATCCACACCAAAGTACACACCAAAGACCTGAAGAGGCAATAGCTCAGGACACTCCTCACGCAAGACTGTCGCATGGGAGTTTCGAGCCACACAGTATTTAAGAGCTGTAAAAGTACCACACGGCCGCTGCCAGCACAGACACGATTCCCCCTGCCATTGGCTGCACTGGCAAATAGAAAAGTGCCCAATCACCTCGCTCTACAGTGGAGGTCCACCTTGGCTTTTTATTACATTCGCAGGCTTTGTGAAGGGCTGCCAGGCCTACTGGCTCGGCTTCTGACACGGTGGTGGCGGGGCTGGGAGAGGGGTGAGGGAGAGGGAAGGGGCGAGGGACCACTCAAAGTTAGAGCTGCAAAGTTGTTGTTGTTTCCGTATCTTTGCGCTCTTCCCTTGGAGAAGAGTGTGAAGTAGCGGAAAGATTCACAGGCTAATTAACAGTCCGCGGCCTGAACGCTCCTTCCATGGCTGTAACCACCTGAACGGCAAGACATTGGGAGAAGGGGAAGTGCAACAAGACCTGGGTGTCCTTGTGCACCAGTCGCTGAAGGTGCAGCAGGTGGTTAAGGCGGCAAATGGTATGTTGGCCTTCGTAGCGAGAGGGTTTGAGTACAGGAGCAAGGATGTCTTGCTGCAGTTGTACAGGGCCTTGGTGAGACCACATCTCGAGTATTGTGTGCAGTTTTGGTCGCCTTATCTGAGGAAGGATGTTCTTGCCATGGAAGGAGTGCAGCAAAGATTCATCAGACTGATACCTGGGATGGCAGGAATGACGTATGAGGAGAGATTGGGTCGATTGGGCTTGTACTCGCTGGAGTTTAGAAGAATGAGAGGGGATCTCATCAAAACTTATAAAATTCTAACAGGACTAGACAGACTAGATGCAGGAAGGATGTTCCCGATGGTCGGGGAGTCCAGAACCAGGGGTCACAGTCTAAAGCTAAGGGGTAAGCCATTTAGGACAGAGATGAGGAGGAATTTCTTCACCCAGAGAGTGGTGAACCTGTGGAATTCTCTACCACAAAAGGCAGTTGAGGCCAATTCATTAAATATATTCAAGGAGTTAGATATATTTCTTAAGGCTAAAAGGGATATGGGGAGAAAGCAGGGACAGGGTACTGAATTTGGATGATCAGCGATGATCTCATTGAATGGCGGAGCAGGCTCGAGGGGCCGAATGGCCTACTCCTGCTCCTGTCTTCTATGTTTCTATGTTTCTACCAGCCGACAGGGCGATTAGGGGTTTATGGGCTCCCACAACCCATACGATGAGGGAGGAGCCACCTGCACCCACCAGGCGCGAGGACAACCCATAATTCAGAGCCGGAGCTCCAGTCTCCACTCAGACTGTCTGGGGCGGGGTTCGAACCCTGCACCTTCCAACTCCGAGGCAGGAGTGCTACCACTACTGAGTCACAGGCCTCACTCCAGCTGCAAAGCGAAAAGTCTTTCTAAAACTGATTCCTGGGATGGCAGGACTGTCGTACGAGGAGAGATTGGGTCGACTAGGCCTGTATTCACTAGAGTTTTAGAAGAATGAGAGGGAATCTCATTGAAGCGTATAAAATTCTGACAGGGCTAGACAGACTGGATGCAGGGAGGACGTTGCCCCTGGCTGGGGGGGTCTAGACCAAGGGGTCACAGTCTCAGGATACGGGGTAGGACATTTAGGACTGAGATGAGGAGAAATTTCTTCCCTCAGAGGGTGGTGAACCTGTGGGATTCTCTACCACAGAAGGCTGTGGCAGCCAAGTCACTGAATATATTTAAGGAGATAGATAGATTCCTAGACACAAAAGGCATCAAGGGGTATGGGGAGAGAGCGGGAATATGGTATTGAGATAGAGGATCAGCCATGATCATATTGAATGGCGGAGCTGGCTCGAAGGGCCGAATGGCCAACTCCTGCTCCTATTTTTCTAAAAAAAAAACTTGTAAATTGGTCACTGGGTGGGCCTAGTTTCCTAACGCCCCCATTCTTTCAGAACATCCAGTAGTTAGGTCTTTCGCAATTTCAGGGGAAACAGTGAGCACAGGAAAGATCTGTTCAACACAAGTCATGAGGTTTGCAGAGATCAGAGGCAATCTAACACCAGGTTTTCCATTGCAACCACTGTTCTTGTCAGGAGAGAGGAGGAGGAGGAGGAGAACAAAGTCCCGTTTTGGTAAAAAAAAATGTACATAGCATCAGCAGAATCCTTAGTACCCTACAGCTCGGACAACTTGGAAGCTTCCTCACTGGCTTCTACCAGCTTTGGAGACTTGCACGTGTGTCCGCTTCCAGTTCAACAGAAGCCGACGAGCAAATTACAGGCAAACGTCTGCAATCTGAACCGTGACTTAGTGAAGACTAGCTTCTTTACTGCCCAATTTATAATGTAGGGAGAAGTCACCGTCTGGACCACCATTCATCGACGTCCTCTCAAATAAGAGCAGACACATTTCTATTGCGCAGTGAGGTCTGCTCGCCTTGCTGTTGCACACTTCTGTTGCGCAGGGAGCCCAGTTTCTTAAGCGCACCACCAGAGACGGTAGTTTATGCCGGCCTCTCGCTGACCCTTGGAAATCCTCTTGAAGTAGATCGAGAACAAAGCTTAAAAGTCATGGTTGAAAGCAAAAGACTGCACCTGGTTTGCTCTGGTGCATTTGACTTATCAGACAGCAGAAGCTTAGCCCAGATGAACTGGAGGCAGGAGTACGCTTAACCTCAGAGGGATCAAAGTCAAAAGGATTTGCCATGACAGAGAGTCACGAGGCAGCCATCAACAGAGTGTCGGAAATCTCCCACCACTTGGCTGACTCATCTGACCTTCCTTCACTGTGTCGGTACCCGCCAGCGAAAAGTTCCCCCCACACAAACAGAGCAACCTTTGAGTCAGGTTGTTTCCTCAAAAAATACTGTGACGCATGTCAAGACAGCATTTAAAGGGAGATATTTACTATAGGGGGATGGGGAAGTTTTTGTTGAGGGAAAAAAAGGGAGTTTTGATGCAGTCAGACACCTGAATCATTCCCTCAACATATAGGTCGATAAATGTTAAAAGAAAATGCCAGAGGATTCCCAACCTGTTCAAAGCAAATTCGACTCCACAATCAAAAAAGGGAGCAACTAGCGGATTCAGTACAGCGCTGCAATACAGACAGAGGCACATGCATTACAGCACTGATCACAAGATAACTGACGTCAGTTAGAAAGCACGGAGAAAAAGAGCAGCACTGTGATGGGACAGCTTCCCATCTCATCCTCTGGCAGCTATTCTGGAGGCAAGACTAAACAAACACACACTATGATTGAGACACACACACACACACACACACACGAGATTTAATGTCTGCATCGAGGCTTTATACTGGAGACTTAGCAGAAACACACTGCAACACTTCACAAGTTATAAAACCACAACACCTCACTAGTTAGAAAACCGCTTGAACCCTGCATGGATACTCTGATAAGGCAACAGCCAGTATACTGCAAGCACAAAAATTGCAAGATTCACTGCTCCTTCACACAAAGTCGCCATGATCTTCAGATACAACTTATTCTCGCCAGCTTAACAACATCAGAGACATCACCCCCAGATTTTCCACTGCAACCACCGTTCTGGTCGTCAGGAGAGAGGACGAGCTCCTTTTTGAAAAAGAAATGTATTTTAAAAGCCCCACTGAGCACTGCTGGTCTCTGGGTGCAGTTATACCACATCACGACGACGCAGGAGGTGACGGTATAACTCTGGACCCGGGTCCTGACCCGCGCGGCTGGAGATCAACACGCGTGCAGTATCAAATCAGATTGCTCAGGGTCTGGTTGACCTTCTGAAGAAAAGTCTTGCATTTATATAGCGCCTTTCATGACCTCAGGACGCGCTTTACAAACAAGGAAATACTTTTGAAGTGTAATCAATTTGCGGCAGCCAATTTGCGCACACAGCAAGCTCCCACAAACAGCGATGGGATAGTGACCAGATAATCTGTTTTCAGTGATGTTGGTTGTGGGATAAATATTGGCCCAGGACACCGGGGAGAACTCCCCTGCTCTGCTTCAAAATAGTGCCGCGGGATCTTTTACATCCACCCGAGAGAGCAGACGGGGCCTCGGTTTAATGTCTCAGTACCGGCACTGGGGCATGTCAGACCTGTTTATGTGCTCGAGGCCTTAGAGTGGGACTTGAACCTTTTGACCCACTGCCGAGGCTGGGAAACATAGAAAATCAGAGAAACATAGAAGATAGGAGGAGTAGGCCATTCGGCCCCTCGAGCCTGCTCCGCCATTTAATGAGATCATGGCTGATCATCCAAATTCAGTACCCTGTCCCTGCTTTCTCCCCATATCCCTTGATCCCTTTAGCCTTAAGAAATATATCCAACTCCTTCTTGAATATATTTAATGACTTGGCCTCAACTGCCTTCTGTGGTAGAGAATTCCACAGGTTCACCACTCTCTGGGTGAAGAAATTCCTCCTCATCTCTGTCCTAAATGGCTTACCCCTTATCCTTAGACTGTGACCCCTGGTTCTGGACTCCCCGACCATCGGGAACATCCTTCCTGCATCTAGTCTGTCCGGTCCGGTTAGAATTTTAAAAGTTTCAATGAAACATACACAAGAACTTATTGGAGACGTACTGAGATTGCAGAGGCTCGCGGCAGTGTCCTCAATATATTTAAGGCAAGCATGCAGGCACAGAACTGTCTACGACATCAGACAGCCCAAACTGTACCTAGGCGCTCGAAGCAAGGGGCAGCCGGGCGCCCATCCGATGTGCAGATGGAAGCCTCAAAGCAATTACATGATCAAGCTCAGTTTCAGTAGCGAGAGCGCGAGTTGCAATCGCACTTCCACCCATGAATTTCTCAATACCCACACGTGGTTTTCTGCAGTGTTGAGCCAGAGAAAGCAGGAAGATCTCAGGCTTTTGATCTAGGCTGAAGTAGCTGATCTCATTCCTGGATGGGCGGGGGGCAGAGAACTGCAACCAGCCTCAGAGAAAGAAATGCTCATTCTTAAAGCATCTGAACTGCTGGGGGCTGGGGGAGAAAGACAGTTCAGCACGTGAAGAAAGCAAGAAAAAGGGATCAGTCACGATGAACTGGGGTTGGCCAGGCCCACAGGCTCCAGTGGTCCCCGACACACCCACGCGACCAGCAGCTCCCAAAGCAAACAGAATTACGGTATCCCAGTAATTTGAGAGAGGCGAGGTGACTCAGCAGCTTTTCCCACCCCCCTCATCCCAGTTCCCTCCCCGATCGCCAGAGGGTGCCGCTTCTTCCCGAGGGAATAGTTCTATGGGCGCCAGCAATCCGTCGCCCTCCCTCTCGAGCAAGCAGTGGCGTCACAGCTGAATCTGCTCATCCACACACGTGCACCTTCCAACACGTGTCACCAGATAGCCAGGTTGACACACCCAGCGCTGCACTGTCGGAGGTGCCGTCTTTCAGATCGGACGTTAACCCATGGCCCCGTCTGCTCTCTCAGGTGGACGCAAAAGATCCTGCGGCAGTATTTCGACGAGGAGCAGGAGAGTTCTCCCCGGTGTCCTGGCCAATATTTATCCCTCAACTATCACTAATAAAAAAATGATCTGATCAGCATCACATTGCTGTTTGTTGGAGCTTGCTGTATGTAAATTGGCTGCCGCGTTTCCTACATTAGAACAGCGACTACACTTCAAAAATACTTTGTTGGCTGTAAAGCACTTTGGAAACATCCCGAGGTCAGGAAAGGCGCTATAGAAATGAAAGTCTGTCTTGCTTTCCGTTAGTGGGATGCAGTTGCCATATCAGCACAACCATTTTAAGTAGGTTAAAACCTTCTTTAAAATGGCAGCCAGCGGGAATGCAATCGCACAGCGCAATTTCAAACAGGAGGAGTGGGAAAACAGGCCAATTATCCCCTTCCTGAATCCAGGGGGTGCCAAGCCCAATTGTAGCACCCCAACTAAGATCAGTTAACACAGCAGGAATCCAAGCTGGGATCTCCAGCTCGGTCTGGTTCAGTGCCTTTCCCAACATCTCGGAGGAATTGAGTAATGACCGCAGGTGACGCAAGAGCTCACTTAACTATTAAGCAGTGCATCTGGCCAGGTTGCATTTAATTTACTGGATTGGAATTAATTATTTCATTAATTACAAATCCTCCCCTCCCCCCGCCCACGGGCCAACCAATTGATGATGCACCGTCTGGGCATCAGCTTCACGAGGGGAGGAAATGGAAAGGAAGGAGTAAGAATTTGCGATGCAACAATCTTACTATATGTTGGTAATCTTGCAACAGTGGGCAGCATTCTCTCTCTCTCATTCCACCCCGCCCCAAAACAAAAATCACACGAGAGTAGGAAAAGAAACAGCAAGTTCTACACAAAAGGCCTTTTTCCAGAGTACTTTTGACCAGCCAGACACTGGCCACCCCAAGAAGTGTACAGGTAGGAACAGGAGGAGGCCATTCAGCCCTCGGAGGCTGAGCTGCATTTTAATCAGATCATGGCTGATCTGTATCTTAACTCCATCTACCCGCCTTGGTTCCGTAGCCCTTAATCCCCTTGCCTAACAAAAATCAGTCAATCTCAGTTTTGAAATTTTCAATTGACCCCCAGCCTCGACAGCTTTTTGAGGGAGAAAGTTCCAGATTTCCACCACCCTTTGTGTGAAGAAATGCTTCCTGACATCACCCCTAACAGCAATTTTAAGGTTATGTCCCCTCATTCTGGAGTCCCCACCGGAGGAAATAGTTTCTCTGTACCTAATTATTTAGAGACACTACACTAGAAATGATATGGTGGGGGGGGGGGGGGCAATATATGTTAATCTTTGGCAGGGCAACACTGTAGTGATTCATTCACCTCCAATATTATCAATTTGGTGGCATTCCACACAGACGTGTCACCATCCAATAGCTCTTGTACGCTCAACAAAAGCAGCTTTAGAAATGACATTTACTTTGTTACACAAAACTCATGTTTCTGTAAAACCCCCGTCAGCTATCTGCACCAAGTGGGAATGTTCAAGGAATTTAAAAGATACATTCTAGATGAGCAAAGCAGAGGTCTGAATTTCTCAAGTCAGGCAAAGGCTCTGGTCGAGCATCAGCGCGTCGAGCTGGATTTACACCCGCCAACCTCAATTCAGCCAGCTCCCAGTCGGAGTTATACTACTAGAATGGGGAGGGGAGTGGTGGTGGGGGGGAACATAAGGAATAGGAGCAGGAATAGGCCACTCGGCCCCTCGAGCCTGCTCCGCCATTCAATAAGATCATGGCTGATCTCTGGCTCAAAGCCACTTCCCTGCCCGCTCCCCATAACCCTTCACTCCCTTATCTTGCAAAAATCTGTCTATCTCCACCTTAAATGTATTTAATGACCCAGCCTCCACAGCTCTCTGAGGCAGAGACTTCCACAGATTTACGACCCTCAGAGAAGAAATTCCTCCTCATCTCAGTTCTAAAAGGGCGACCCTTTATTCTGAAACTGTGCCCCCGAGTTCTAGATTTCCCCACGAGGGGAAACATCCTCTCTGCATCTACCTTGTCGAGCCCCCTCAGGGTCCAAGTCTTTGTCTTCACTTGGCTTACTTTGCATATGGTTAATGACAACATGCAGATTCGTGAACCGTGCCATATTTTTAGACCCCCACTCTGGAATGCCCGCCCCCAAGCCCTTCAATCCTCTCCAGTTCCCCTCTCCTCCTTTTAAAGGCCCTCCCTAAAAACCACCTCTTCAAATCAAGCTCAGTCACACCCTCCGAATATCCCCTCCTTCGGCTTGGCGTGCTTTTATTTTTTTTTAAATTATGCCTCTGTGAAATGTCTTGGGAACTACTCCCAAGTTGACGGCACTATATAAAGTTGTGGTTGTAATACATTAAGGGTTATAAAATTGCACTTAAGCCAATAAACTGCATTGCTGTGGGATACTTATTCTACAAATCACACTCAAAAATGCTCATTACACCAAAGCTTCGGAAGGACAAAGTCCACCATTGTACGGCTAGCACTTCTCCACAGTTCAAATGGAAATCCCCTCCCACCCAACACTAGTGACTGCAAACCTAGTGTGAACGCTGCAACTAGTTGCCCAGTTAAGACAGGAAGCCGAGAAACCAAGTTCTTGCGGACAGTTCTCACACCTCCCACCAGTCACAGAGCAGCAATGTTCCATGCTGTCCGTGGACGTACAAGGCTGCTCACTGCTCACATTATTATATGAAAAAAAACTTCTGCTGCCCCCCCATCAGGATGTCCCAAGGTGCTTTACAGCTGACGGAGTACTGATGAAGTGTCGTCACGTAGGAAACCTGGCAGCCAAATTGCGCACAGCAAGCTCCCACAAACAGCAACGTGATAAATGACCAGATTAAGCATTTCAGGGAACCAACCTGTGCCAGCCTCCATATTGCAGTGAAAACCAACCAACCAGGCTGGTCTCCCTCGCCAACAGGGCCTCCCAGGATGTCTTGGGTGGGGGGGGGGGGGGGGTGGTGCATTTAAGTAACTAGGATCAAAAGAACATTTAATTTATCAAAAAAAAGCGCCAGAAAAAGCTGGAAATACACAGCAGGGCTGGCAGCATCAGAAAAGAGAAAAGGCCAGGTTAATGTTTCAGGTAGATCCGAAGGATTTTACTCAAAACACTAACATTTCTTTACTCGGACAGACTTTGCGTATTTTGAGAATTTTCTCCTTCAGATTTTCATTTCACTCCAACTTATTCTTGTTAGATTCTCCAAGTGGGATTTTTAAAATCACCACCTTAATCACAGATCAGAATATAAAGCAATGAACTCCATACATCCAGCAGCATCTGGGAGCCAACATTTCATATATCTCGATTATAACATAAGAACATAAGAAATCGGAGCAGGAGTCGGCCATTTGGCCCCTCGAGCCTGCTCCGCCATTCAATGAGATCATGGCTGATCTTCTACCTCATCTCCACTTTCCTGCACTATCCCCATATCCCTTGATTCCCTTAATATTCAAAAATCTATCGACCTCAGCCTTGAATATACTCAACGACTGAGCCTCCACAGCCCTCTGGGGTAGAGAATTCCAAAGATTCACCACCCTCTGAGTGAAGAAATTTCTCCTCATCTCAGTCTAAAATGGCCGACCCCTTATTCTGAGACTGTGACCCCTGGTTCTAGACTCCCCAGCCAGGGGAAACATCCTCCCTGCATCGACCCTGTCAAGCCCTGTAAGGATTTTGTATGTTGCAATGAGATCACCTCTCATTCTTCTAAACTCTTAGAGATAGGAGGGGTGGGAAACAGTGCCTCTTTATAAGTGCCCTCCAATGGTCGGGGGGGGGGGGTGCTACCAGGGGCACACAATAAGCATTCAAATTTGGAGGGCAAGTAGGGTTGGCAAGTCTGGCTGGACATATTCATGGCGGTTTCATTGCAGGACCTTCCTCCTCCAACTGCCCCACCTGGTCAAACAGCCTCTCTCTCCTCCCTGCCCCACACCACCCCATCACCTCACTTTTTTTTGTAACTAATAAGTGAAAGTGTTCAAAGAAATGGTGGAGGGGGGGGGGGGGGGGGGGGGAGAAAAGAACACTTGATTGACCTGGACAACCCAGGAAATGAAGCTTCAATTCCTGGAGACTCATGGGCAATCCTAGCAAGCCGGCAACCCCAAGGTCAAAGCCCAGAGGTCACATGCCTACACTTGGAACAGCTGGCGCCCAAAGAGAGTGCCGATAAAAATCAGCCTGCCGGGGCCTGGGAAAGGGCGTCAAAGGGGTTAAACAAGCAGGTGCTAAAATACAAGGTTAAAATGGAGTGTGGGGGCCGCTTCCAATTGGAAGCACCAGCACAACATTTTAAACACATTCAAAAGGAGGATTTAATGTGTTTTTGAAATAAGAAAGCAGCGATCTACTTTTGAAATGCCAAGCAGCGATCTACTTTTGAACTATTAAATGAGAACCTAGCTGCACCAATGCCTTAATGCACAGATTGCCCTTTAATTTTGCTGGCGCAAAAAATGGTATAAATGAAGCCCACGTTTGCTCTCAGCCCATTAACCATCCTAATCAATAAATCCAATTGACAATCGAATTCAGTAGTTCCCCAAACCCAATCGACCGCATCAAAAACTCATACCCTCTTAAGGATACTGATAAAGCTTAAGAAAAAAGGGACCCTTATCTTCATTTCCTCCTTGCGGTCTATTACACACAGCCCCTCCCCACACACACCCTTTCTGCTGTCTCCCCTACTTCCCTTGTGTCTAGCTGTTATGCCTCTTTCCCATCTCTCTTCCTCTCCTGTGTCAGAAGAACTTAAGAAATAGGAGCAGCCTTGAATATACTCAAAGACTCAGCATTCACAACCCTCTGGGGTGGAGAAGTCCAAAGATTCACAACCCCGAGTGAAGAAATTCCTCCTCGTCTCAGTCCTAAATGGCCGACCCATTATCCTGAGACTATGTCCCCTAGTTGTAGACACTGCAGCCAGGGGGAAACCGTCTGTATCCATCATACACTAGCTTGCATCCTACTCTTGGTCATCTTTGTTTTTTCCCCCCCACTCACTCCCCGACTGACGTGTTGTCTGACTCTTCTACCCCACCCCACCCCCTTTCCTGGTTGGTTCTCCATCCTGCTCTGGTCTCCACCCCCTCCCACGTTTACTTCCTCCTTTTTCCTCTCACCTCCCTCGCTTGTATTTCCCTTTTCCACCTCCTAACCCTCCTCATATTCTATTCCCACTTGTCTCGGTTCTCTCCCTAGTGTCTCTGCTGGATCCCATCTTCTTCCCCGCTTCCCTCCTTTTCCTTTCTAACCCCCCTTCCTTCATCATCCTCCTCCCCCCAAATTCTCACTGTTAGATCCGTGATTCGGAGAGTATGATGTTTTTCAATAACCACACGGATGCTGTAACTTAACAATCAACAGGTATTTACTGGAGGAGGGTAGTCTCAAGACTGGGGGTACAGAGGCATGCTCAAGGCTTATATACAGGTGTGGTCACTGCCGGTACTACAGTATACAGGAGCTGTAAAAGTAGTTCTCTCTTAAAAGGTACATACACTACACTCACAGCCCTCGATTATCCCTTCCTTTTTTCACCCTTCACTCTCCCCATTTTTCTCTTTCTCTCCTCCCCAAATTACTTGCCCTCTCTTCCTACCTCCGCTGCTCCACTTTGCGCTGGTCACAATACACAATAGGATTGGGGGGGCAGTTTCAACAGGTACAGCTAAAATTGGCCTCACGCCAAACCTTGTTGGGTGGAAAGGGGAAAAAAAAAACACAAAAATAGCCAGGATTGCCACTCGCAAGCCACGACTCACACACACCCCAATCGGCAAGCGAGTGTCGAGCGAGAACAGCGCAGGAACCCGCTGCAGTGCCTCCATGGCTGAATAGCCTGGGGGCACTGTTCAGGCTCACACTTGAAGCCTTGGGTGAAACATAGAAGACAGGAGCAGGAGTAGGCCATTCGGCCCCTCGAGCCTGCTCCGCCATTCAATGAGATCATGTCTGATCATCCAAACTCAGTACCCTGCCCCTGCTTTCTCCCCATACCCCTTGATCCCTTTAGCCTTAATATATCTAACTCTTTCTTGAATATATTTAATGAATTGGCCTCAACTGCCTTCTGCGGTAGAGAATTCCACAGGTTCACTACTCTCTGGGTGAAAAAATTCCTCATCTCTGTCCTAAATTGCTTACCCTAAATGAGGTACCAGAGGGTTCCCAGCATGAGCTCTTAAAGAGCTGGCGCAGATTCGATGGGCCGAATGGCCTCCTTCTGTGCTGTACTATTCTATGATGCCAACTGTATCCCAGCAGAAGGGGACAGAGAGCAATATTTCTTCAGGTTCAAGTTGAAAGAAGAGAGTGGGATTAAATGGAGTGGACTTGAACAGGGTGTTTTATTTGGGAATTTGGAAAGAGTGGGAATTCGGTGGAGGGGGAAGGAGTTTCTGCTTTTGGTCTACACTACTTGTAGTGCTTTGTGTTACAGCTAGATATATAATTTCAGCACCTTAACTTAATCTAGATCAAGTAAGTAGTCAAGAAACTACACTGTAAACTAAGTTACCTAATTACAAATTTAATTAAATAAAACAAGGCCATATTGGGATGGCAGTGCAGGCGGTGTGCCGCAACCGCAGCATGTGGGAGTTTGTGGAGAGCATTGTGATCCCAGACAACCACGCTTGCAGTAAGTGCCTGCATCTTGAAGAACTTCAGCTCAGAGTTTTTCAGCTGGAGTCTGAGGTGCAGACATTGCGGGGCATCAGAGATGGGGAGAGTTACCTGGACACTTCGATCCAGGAGGCAGTCACGCCACTTAGGTTAGGTAGTGGTACAGGTCTGGTTAGTGGTCAGGGACAGGAGGGTGTGACTGCAACTCGGGCAGGTAAGGGGAACCCCAGGTGCAGTGCTGGAGGAGCCTCAGCCTTTGCCCTTGTCCAACAGGTAGGAGGTTCTTGTTGCCTGTGTGGATGAGGGGAAAGCCTGCAGGATGGATGAACAAGCAGACCATGGCGCAGGAGGCCATTCAAGTGGGGGGAGTGAAAGGGAATGTAGTTGTGGTAGGGGACAGCATAGTGAGGGGGATAGATACTGTTCTCTGCAGCCACGACCGAGAGTTCTGAAGGTTGTGTTGCCTGCCTGGTGCCAGGGTTAAAGGCATCTCCTCGTGGCTGGAGAAGAACTTGGAGTGGGAGGGGGAGGATCCAGTTGTGGTCCACGTAGAAACCAACGACATAGGTAGAACTAGAAATGAGATTCTGCTGAGGGAGTTTGAGGAGCTGGATCCAAATTAAAAAGCAGAACCTCAAAAAGGTAATAATCTATGGATTGTTACCTGAGCCACGCGCAAATTGGCATAGGGACAAACAGATTAGAGGTTTAAATGCGTGGCTCAAAGAGTGGTGTGGGAGGAAGGGGTTTCAGTTCATGGGGCACTGGCACCAGTACTGGGGAAAGAGGGAGCTGTTCCATTGGGATGGGCTCCACTTAAACTGGGCTGGGACCAGTGTCCTGGAAAACCGAATAACTGGGGCAGTAGACAGGGCTTTAAACTAATGAAGGGGGTGGGAGGATTCAGGAAAGAGTAAATTTAAAAGCAGCGAGAGAAATGTCAAGGCTCTAGAGCAGAGTAGAGTTGGGTAAAAATAAGCAGATTGGGTCAGGAAGGGACAGCGAGAGTAACAAAGGTAATAAGGCATCAGTGACTAAGGTGACATCAGGGAAAAATAGAAATAAGTCAAAGCTAAAGGCACGATATCTGAATGCGCGAAGCATTTGCAACAAAACAGATGAATAGCGCAGATAGAAATGAATAGGTTTGATCTAATAGCCATTACGGAGATGTGGTTGCAATGTGGCCAAGGTTGGGAACTAAATATTCCGGATACTTAACTTTTAGAAGAGATGGGCAAAATGGAAAAGGAGGAGGGGTAGCCCTGATAATAAAGGATGGGATAAAGATAGTAGAGAGAAAGGATCTTAGCTCCGAAAATCAAGAAGTAGAATCAGTTTGGGTGGAGCTAAGAAACAGCAAGGGGTAGAAAACATTGGTGGGAGCTGTTTATAGGCCCCCAAACAGTAGTTGTAATGCAGGGCAGAGTATAAATCAGGAAATTAGAGGCGCATGTAACAAGTGTAATACAGTAATCATGGGGGACTTGAATCTACATAGACTGGGCAAACCAAATTTGCGGTAATGGTGTGGAGGATGAAGTCATGGAATGTATGCAAGATAGTTTTCTAGATCAGTATGTTGAAGAATCAACTAGGGAACAGGCTATTTTAGATCTAGTATTGTGCAATGAGAAAGGGTTAATGAATAACCTTGTAGTAAAGGGGCCCTTTAGAGAAGAGTGACTATAATGAGATAGAATTTTATAGAGTTTGAAAGTGATTTAATTAAATCTGAAACTAGGGTCTTCAATTTAAACAAAGCAAACTACGTAGGTACGAGGGGGCGGGTTGGCCAAGGTAGATTGAGAAACTGCATTAAAAAGGTATGATGGTAGAGAAGCAATGGCTAGCATTTAAAGAATTAATACATAATTTACAACAAATATACATTCCTTTAAGGCACAAAAACCCCAAAGGAAAAGTGATCCAACCGTGGCTAAAAAGAGGTTAAAGATAGTATTAGATCAAAGGAAGAGGCTTATAATGTTGCCAAAAATAGTAAGCCTGAGGATTGGGAGGATTTTAGAATTCAGCAAAGGAGGACCAAGAAATTGATAAAGGGAAAATAGAATGAGATTAAACTAGCGAGAGACACAAAAACAGACTGCAAAAGCTTCTATAAGTATGCAAAAAGGAAAAGATTAGCAAAAGTAAATGTGGGTCCCTTACAGGCCGAGACAGGAGAAATTATAATGCGGAATAAGGAAATGGCAGAGAAATTAAACAAATACTTTATGTCTGTCTTCACAGAAACAGTGGAGAACCAAGGGTCTAGCGAGAATGAGGAACTGAAAGAAATTAGTATTAGTAAAAAAAAAAAAAAAAAATTTAAAAAAAGTACTGGAGAAATTAATGGGACTGAAAGCCGATAAATCCCCTGGACCTGATGGCCTACATCCTCGGTTTTTGAAAGAGGTGGCTATAGAGATAGTGGATGCATTGGTTGTCATTTTCCAAAATTCCATAGATTCTAGAACGGTTCCCGCAGATTGGAATGTAGCAAATGTAACCCCACTATTTGAGAAAGGAGGGAGAGAGAAAACGGGGAACTACGGACCAGTTAGCCTGACATCAGCAGCAAGGAAAATGCTAGAATCTATTATTAAGGATGTGGTAACAGGGCACTTAGAAAATAATAGGATTGGGCAGAGTCAACACGGATTTATGAAAGGGAAATCACATTTGACGAATCTGTTCGAGTTTTTTGAGGTTGTAACTAGCAGAATAGATGAGGGGGAACCAGTGGATGTGGTGTATTTGGGTTTTCAGAAGACATTCGATAAGGTGCCACACAAGAGGTTATTAAACAAAATTAGGGCTCATGGGATTGGGGGTAATATACTAGCATGGATTGAGGATTGATTAACAGACAGAAAACAGAGAGTAGGAAAAAACAAGTCATTTTCGTGTTGGCAGGCCTAGTGGGGTACCACAAGGATTAGTGCTTGGGCCTCAGCTATTCACAATCTACATCAATGATTTGGATGAGGGGACCAAATGTAATATATCCAAGTTTGCTGATGATACAAAGCTGGGTGGGAATGTAAGTTGTGAGGAGGATGCAAAGAGGCTTCAAGGGGATATAGACAGGCTAAGTGAGTGGGCAAGAACATGGCAAATGGAATATAATGTGGAGAAATGTGAAGTTATCCACTTTGGTAGGAAAAATAGAAAAGCAGAGTATTTTTTAAATGGTGAGAGATTGGGAAATGTTGGTGTTCAGAGGGACCTGGGTGTCCTTGTACACGAGTCACTGAAAGTTAACATGCAGGTACAGCAAGCAATTAGGAAAGCAAATGGTATGTTGACCTTTATTACAAGAGGATTTGAGTATAAGAGTAAAGATGTCTTACTGCAATTATATAGGGCCCTGGTGAGACCACACCTGGAGTATTGTGTACAGTTTTGGTCTCCTTACCTAAGGAAGGATATACTTGCCATAGGGGAGTGCAACGAAGGTTCACCAGACTGGTTCCTGGGATGGGGGGATTGTCCTATGAGGAGAGATTGAGTAGACTAGGCCTATATTCTCGAGAGTTTAGAAGAATGAGAGGTGATCTCATTGAAACATACAAAATTCTTACAGGGCTTGGCAGGGTAGATGCAGGGAGGATGTTTCCCCTGGCTGGGGAGTCTAGAACTAGGGGTCACAGTCTCAGAATAAGGGGTCAGCCATTTAGGTCTGAGATGAGGAGAAATTTCTTCACTCAGAGGGTGGTGAATCTTTGGAATTCTCGACCCCAGAGGGCTGTGGAGGCTCAGTCGTTGAGTATATTCAAGACAGAGATCGATAGATTTTTGAATATTAAGGGAATCAAAGGATCTGGGGATAGTGCAGGAAAGTGGAGTTGAGGTAGATGATCAGCCATGGTTGTATTGAATGGCGGAGCAGGCTCGAGGGGCCGAATGGCCGACTCCTGTTCTTATGTTAGTACCTCCGCACCACAAATAAAATGGCTAGCTAGCTAGCTAAAAGACAGTTTATTCAAAGCAGCTTCTGAATAGCTGAGCACAAGTCACACATCAGACCGCTAACACATTCTGGCAGCGGGGCTAATATTGCAGGTGGGTTTGCATTATTGCCGCTACATTTTTGGTGTGATAATTCTACATTTTGGCACTCAAGTGCAGCCACTGCTTAAATGTTTATATATGGAAGAGAACTCAAGGGACAAGGGGGGAGGATGTGGGCAGAGAGAAATAATCTCATCAGATCAGCGGAAAAAAAAGTTACAGTACTTTGAAAGGCAGTTACAAGATTGCAACATTGGGCTGCTATTCAGAGGCTGAGCAAGGGGGAAAGTTACTAATAGCAAGAAAAAAACAACATTGGTTCCATTACTTGAATCACTGGTCTGGCCCCACATGAGGGTACTCAACATAAATGAGTTCATCTCTCTGTTCGGTTCATTGCTGCAAAGCCCAATTGGACAGAAGTGTTCAGCAGGCATCAAGTGACAACCATATTATGCACTGCATCAGCTCACTGAAGAGACAGAAATAAAAGAGCAAACAAACACTCTGTCTACTCCCTGTAACAGGCCAAGGTTACCAACCCTCCAAGGAGATTAACCTCTGGACACTGCTGCAAGCACCCCGGGTGAAATATTATAGGGGCATTTAAAAATCATTTTCTTTGAACGCTTGTTTAGAAAAATATGAGCGATGGGAGAAAAAGGCGGCTATTTGCCCGGGCAGGGCAGTTAGAAGCAGGAAGTAATGTGATGAAACTGCCAATCAAAGTTGGCAACCCAAATATTACTGCCTGGGGCCCAGGAAGAGGGAAGGAGAGAGAAAAAGAGAGAGTTTAAATTGGTTGCTCTTCAATTAAAAGAATGTATGGATAAGCACTCGGCAAAAACAGGTCAGCCCATTTCCCACAATGCAAAGTGGCCCATGGAGCCATGTTGTGCTGCACTGCCTTATGGGAAAACTTCATCCCACATGAAAAAAAAGGACCCTCGACATCCCTAAAACACGTAGATGTGCAAATAACCTTTTGAACAAAAAAGGTAGCCCAGGTAGGGCTTTGGCTCCTCGAGCTCTTTTGTTGTTGTTGTCGCTGGTACGAACATTAAAAATAATGGCGCCCCAGAATGGGCAGGTACACCTTGATGGTCTGTGGCTGCACTCAAGTGGAATCATGGGGTGGTGGGGAAGGAAAAGCAGGCCGAGAGTGCAGTGTGGTGCAATGTGCTCCGGCCTACATCTGTGGGATGATCTGGTGCAAGGTTACAAAGCTGGACCCAAAATCTCACCCGCGAGGCTTTCTGGGTGGCAATCGGCTTCCAAATGGGATATGAATTTGAGGCAGCCTTTCCTCTTCCTAGCAGTGCCTGCAGCCAATCATAAACCTCTCCCCAATACATGTTGGTGTCGAGGTTACAGGGATCGGGTGGGATATGTGTCGGTGCAGGCTCGGTGGGCCGAAATGGCCTCTATCTGCATT
The DNA here is from genome assembly GCF_052327205.1 of Somniosus microcephalus. Lineage (NCBI taxonomy): Eukaryota > Metazoa > Chordata > Chondrichthyes > Squaliformes > Somniosidae > Somniosus > Somniosus microcephalus. Next base: position 20,681,271 of record NC_141019.1, on the reverse strand, counting down.
GTGGGGTTTCTGTGTGTTTGTGTGTGAATGGTGCGTTAACACCACCCCTCAAAAAAAGCGCTCACTTCAGAGATTGTAGACTTGTGTTTTCACACATCCACTCTCTCAGCGGCGCCTCGCAAGGTCAGTTAGCATTTTTTAAACGCTGTAATCAGACCCAGCGGCCCTGTCTGCACTTTACTAAAAACAACAGAGGCTGTCCAGCAGACTGCCTGTCTCTGTAAACTAAAAGAGTTGGCTTCGCACTTGATGCCACACTTTTGGCTGCTGTTGTTCGACACGTTTTGCCAAATCATAAGGCAACACCACCTCGCAGCATCATGAAAAAGGTGGTGCTGAACTGCCTCGGGCAATCTCGATGAACACTGGCTACAGACACCACAAATCTATAAGCGTCACCATTCTCTTATTTGAATAAACAGCACAATGAAGCTTTGATTATGGTTGGTTAGTGAGCGGTTAATGGAAAACTAGAGGTTACCTTCGAGAATTAGGACAGAGAGGTTTGCGTGAAAGGGAAAACAAAGAAGCATCAATTCATTCAGTTCTCAGGACAGCACTGGACTCATTGTCTCAACCGTCTGGTCCTGCGAAGGCAGCGGGCACACTTCATAGCGGGCAAGATGTCAGCAAAGAAATGAGGGCATCCTTCACAAGGAGGTCAGAGGGGCGTTGCCTTCAAGAATTGTTTAAACGCCATGAACAAACTTCCGTGCACACAGGATCTCATCCTGATGATATCCTTCCTTGATGGTTCAAGCAAACATACTTTACAACTATTGGGCGACTGGCAAGGGCAGGAGGTGTAAATGCCCTGCCCAATGTAATAATGTCTCTCTCCACCCTCAGTAAGCTGCAGAACCGTCACTATAGAAACCCCCAACATGGCGGAGCCATTTCTAGAGTAAATGGCTCCTAGTCAGCCTCTCCAAGAACATCCCACCCCTGCTCACGGTGATAACAGCATCCATTTCAGGAGTCCTTCCAGTTAGCAGTCATTGTACTCAGAGATACAACATCTGCGCTCGACAAAATCCCTCCCCCCAACTTCCACCCCATCCCTCTCGAAAGTCCTGCCTCATGCTGGGGTACAGCCCATGATCTCATCCCAGACAGCGAGTACCAGTTGGGGGGGCGGCACTCCCACTGGGCCATGAGAAAGTGGGTTCACCTTATAGAAATTCTGGACCCAAGCAGGGCGAAACAAAAAGAAACCTCCTCGAACTTCCAATAAACACAGCGAAGCGCTCTTGCCCAAAGCATGAGTCGCACTTCTACCCATCCGATCTAAAGACACACTCCCAACCCCAGTACCTCCCCACCCCGCAAAAATTCTAGAAGCATCCATTTTATTCGCAAGGAGAAATAAAATGCTCCGCAGAATGTCAAGTTGACAACCAAACATTTTCACCAGCACAAGAGACTGAAAAAAACAAGTAGGAAGTGCTTGAAGGGAGCGGATAAAGTGATACCAGGCCATCAACCCAACACTATTTTTAAACAACAGAAAATGCTGGAAAAACTCAGCCGGCCAGGGCAGCATCCTTGGAGAGAGAAACAGAATCAACGTTTCAGGTCGAGGACCCTTCGTCAGAACTATTTTTAAACCTATATTAGCACCTGGTCCGGAGGCAATTCTGTGCTGCATATTCACCTCAATTGAAGTGGGGCTGGCTCCATCAGCCTCGCTTGCCACTGCCCCCTCACCTGCAGAGAATTTAAGCATGAAAAACCTGAAATTCCTGTTTGTGAACAAGGCAGGTGTGTCGCAGAGGCAGTACAAGAAATATGAAGCTGCAGCGAGGCTGCTCGTTCAGAAGACACCAAAAATAAATGAGATTGCCATCCAACACTCACTACTTATCCAAACAAATCATTTACAATCCAGCAAAGCAGAAACCTTTAACACCATCACAAAAATAATTCTATTTCCCCCCACCCACAGAAAACTCGTATTTCCCGCTCACAGAAAAATCCCATTTCCCCTCACAAAACAAATACTATTTTTTCCTTACAGTCCTCTTTTATCACACAATCCTATTTTCTCTCTCTCACACACACACAATCCCCCTCACTCACACAACAATCCTATTTTAAAACAGAAATAGGAGCAGGAGTAGGCCATACGGCCCCTCGGGCCTGCTCCGCCATTCAATAGGATCATGGCTGATCTGAATCTAGACTCACGTCCACTTCCCTGCCCTCTCCCCGTAACCCCTAATTCCCTTATCTGCTAGGAAACTGTCTATCTCCATTTTAAATTTATTTAATGTCGCAGCTTCCACAGCTCTCTGAGGTAGCAAATTCCATAGATTTACTACCCTCTGAGTGAAGAAGTTTCTCCTCATCTCAGTTTTGAAACGGCAGCCCCTTATTCTAAGATTATGCCCCCTAGTTCTAATCTCACCCATCAGTGGAAACATCCTCCCCGCATCCACCCGATCAAGCCCCCTCACAATCTTATATGTTTCGATAAGATCGCCCCTCATTCTTCTGAACTCCAATGAGTAGAGTCCCAACCTACTCAACCTTTCCTCATAAGTCAACCCCCTCATCTCCGGAATCAACCGAGTGAACCTTCTCTGAACCGCCTCGAGAGCAAGTATATCTTTTCTTAAATATGGAAACCAAAACTGTATGCAGTATTCCAAGTGTGGCCTCACCAATACCCTGTATAACTGCAGCAAGACTTCCCTGCTTTTATACTCCATCCCCCTTGCAATAAAAGCCAAGATTCCATTGGCCTTCCTGATCACCTGCTGTACCTGCATACTAACTTTTTGTGTTTCATGCACCAGGACCCCCAGATCCCTTTGTACTGTAGCACTTTGCAGTTTCTTTCCATTTAGATAATAACTTGCTCTTTGATTTTTTCTGCCAAAGTGCATAACCTCACACTTTCTAACATTATATTCCATCTGCCAAATTTCTGCCCACTCACTTAGCCTGTCTATGTCCTTTTGCAGGTTTTTTATGTCCTCCTCACTCACTGCTTTCCCTCCCATCTTTGTATCGTCGGCAAACTTGGATACGTTGCACTCGGTCCCTTCCTCCAAATCGTTAATATAGATTGCAAAGAGAGTTGGGGTCCCAGCACTGACCCCTGCGGAATACCACTAGTTACTGATTGCCAACCCGAGAATGAACCATTTATCCCAACTCTCTGTTTTCTGTTACATAGCCAATCTTCCACCCATGCCAGTATATTACCCCCAATCCCGTGATTTTTTTATCTTGTGCAGTAATCTTTTGTGCGGCACCTTGTCAAATGCCTTTTGGAAGTCCAAATACACCACATCCACTAGTTCCCCTTTATCCACCCTGTTTGTTACGTCCTCAAAGAATTCAAGCAAATTTGTCAAACATGACTTCCCCTTCATAAAACTATGCTGACGCTGTCTGATTCAATTAAGCTTATTCAAATGTCCTGTTACTGCTTCCTTAATAATGGACTCCCAACATTTCACCAACCACACATTTTCTCTCTCTCTCTCACACACACACACACACACAATCCTATTTTCTCACACACACACACAAACAAAAAATCCCCCTCACTCACACAATCCTATTTTCTCGCACACAAGCGTTATTTTACCCACCCCACAGCTGGGGCTAGAACTCAAACGAGATGACGAAGCACAGATTGAGCCCTCCAGCAGATCGAGCATTCCCAGCACAGTCAGACCGGCTATTTCCCCCACCCCACCCCAAGAAAAAGCCCTTGAATCAGTCCACGTAGCTGCTCCCTTGGTAAAGCGGAGTTGCTCGTTTCGATGTTGGCACATACAACGCGTTTTGTTTGCGCGGGGGGGAAGGAGCGAACAGTGCAGCAGAGTATAACATGAATAATCTCAAATGAAAGTGCTGAGAAAATTGCCTGTAGCAGTAAAAGACTTAAAAAAAATAGCCGAACAAATGTTTTAAGAAGGGATCGATTTGTAACCAAAAAAAAAAAATGCAGTTAAGATACAATATTAGCTTTTTTTAAAAAAAAAAGTATCTTTCTCGCCGCATTCCAGACTGACATTTGCCAAATCTCTGTTTTGCAGAATAATTTACACAAAAGTCGAGAGAGCACAAAAGAGCGGATACGGACACTTGCCCCCTCGTGACCACGCCATTCCTGTTCATTTCTACCAAAAAAAAACGAGGAAATTAACGCGGCGAAAGTGACAAGAAACTGACACTCACCCAAAACAAGAAGTTAAATATGAACATCAAGTACTTGACGCACTTCATTCCTCCTTCCACAGCCATTTTTCACTTGGGTCGATTCTCTATTAGGAAAAACAAAAGAGTACATAGATTAAAAAACAGCTTTAATATTTCGAAGGAGTTCCGGGAAACAAAGAATGGGAATGGGGGTGGGGGGGGGGAAACACACACAAGCCAGCAGCAGCACCACGGCTTAAGGACGTGGCTGGAAAAAGGAAAAAAACTCAACCCCAGCCATGTTTCTACAGTCTGGCACAACTAGGAGTCTTAACGTCCACCATTCAGTCTTAAATTCACGAGAAAGCAGAGGGTATCGAAATAACACTGTACCAGCAAACAGAATTAAAAGTCCAGATCTCTACCTCAAATCCCCAACAAACACACCACTTTGTTACGGGAAGGCTGTCACACTGGAACGCCTGCGAGTCTCAAACCCCCTGCGCTGACGTCGAAAACGATTTCTACTTAAAGGGGCAGAGCCTTCACACACAGACACAAATCTAAAACCACTCCAATACTCCACCCCTAGAGGCGAGGCAGAGAAGAACCACGAGGGGCAGATCCCCCACCACCCCGTCGACCTGTGCTGTGAGGGAAGGCTTAAAGCAAAGCAAAGGGCACATCAGTCTCGAAAGAAGGTGGCTGAGAGGTGACCCCCCACGGTCTCTAAATTGTCAGACTGCTTGTCCGACATCCAGTTCTGGATGAGCAGAAATGTTCTCCAATTAAATATTGATAAGAAACAAAGAAGAAAGACTTGCATTTCTCTAGCGCCTTTCACGATCACCGGACGTCTCAAAGCGCTTTACAGCCAATGAAGTACTTTCGAAGTGGAGTCACTGTTGTAATGGGGGAAGACTGAAGCCATTGTTTTCGGTCCTCACCACGAACTCCGTTCCCTAGCCACAGACTCCATCCCTCTCCCTAACATCTGTCTGAGGCTGTTCGCAACCTTGGTGTCATATTTGACCCTGAAATGAGTTTCCGACCACATATCCACAGCATAACTAAGACCGCCTACTTCCACCTCCGTAACATCGCCCGTCTCCGCCCCTGCCTCAGCTCATCCGCTGCTGAAACCCTCATCCATTCCTTTGTTACCTCTAGACTTGACTATTCCAACGCACTCCTGGTTGGCCTCCCACGTTCCACCCTACGTAAACTTGAGGTCATCCAAAACTCGACTGCCCCGTGTCCTAACTCGCACCAAGTCCCGTTCACCCATCACCCCTGTGCTCACTGACCTACATTGACTCCCGGTTAAGCAGCACCTCGATTTCAAAATTCTCATCCTTGTTTTCAAATCCCTCCATGGCCTCGCCCCTCCCTATCTCTGTAATCTCCTCCAGCCCCACAACCCCCCCGAGATATCTGCGCTCCTCTAATTCTGGCCTCTTGAGCATCTCTGATTATAATCGCTCCACCATTGGTGGCCGTGCCTTCTGCTGCCTGGGCCCTGAGCTCTGGAATTCCCTCCCTAAACCTCTCCGCCTCTCTCTCCTCCTTTAAGGCGCTCCTTAAAACCTACCTCTTTGGCCAAGCTTTTGGTCACCTGCCCTAATTTCTCCTTATGAGGCTCGGTGTCAAATTTTTTGTCAGAATTTTTGCCTTAGAATATTCCTGTGAAGCATCTCAGGTCGTCTTACTACATTAATGGTGCTATATAAATACAAGTTGTTGTTGTTCTTGTTGAGACAGGGTCTTATAGAAGTGTGCAGATGCTAAATGGCACAGATAAGATGAGAGCGCAATTTAAAGTAAGAAATGACATTAAGACAAAGGGGCATGGGTTCAAACCGGTGAAAGGTCAATTTACAAAGAGTAGTCACCACTCGGAATGGACTCACAGGCACAGTAGAGGGAGCGCTGCACTGTCGGAGGGGCAGTACTGAGGGAGCGCTGCACTGTCGGAGGGGCAGTACTGAGGGAGCGCTGCACTGTCGGAGGTGCAGTACTGAGGGAGCGCTGCACTGTCGGAGGGGCAGTACTGAGGGAGCGCTGCACTGTCGGAGGTGCAGTACTGAGGGAGCGCTGCACTGTCGGAGGGGCAGTACTGAGGGAGAGCTGCACTGTCGGAGGGGCAGTACTGAGGGAGCGCCGCACTGTCGGAGGGGCAGTACTGAGGGAGCACTGCACTGTCGGAGGGGCAGTACTGAGGGAGCGCTGCACTGTCGGAGGGGCAGTACTGAGGGAGTGCTGCACTGTCAGAGGGGCAGTACTGAGGGAGCGCCGCACTGTCAGAGGGCAGTACTGAGGAAGTGCTGCACTGTCGGAGGGGCAGTACTGAGGGAGTGCTGCACTGTCGGAGGGGCAGTACTGAGGGAGTGCTGCACTGTCAGAGGTGCCCTCTTTCAGATAAAATGTTAAACCGAAGCCCCGTCTGTCCTCTCAGGTGAACGTAAAAGATCCCATGGCACTATTTTGAAGAAGAGCAGGGAAATTATCCCCGGAGTCCTGGGGCCAATATTTATCCCTCAAGTGTGAAAATAATTGGGTAATAATAGTGGGGGATTTCAACTTCCCCAATATTAATTGGGATAGTCAGAGTGTGAAAGGCTTAGAGGGTGTAGAATTCTTAAAGTGCATCCAGGAGAGCTTTTTGAGCCAACATGTAGAAAGTCCTACGAGAGAGGGGGCGGTACTGGACCTAATTCTAGGGAATGTAGCCGGGCAAGTGGTGGAAGTGTCAGTAGGAGAGCATTTTGGCGACAGTGACCATAATTCGGTGAGATTTAAGGTGGTCATGGAAAAAGACAAAGACGGCCCGGAAATAAGGGTTCTAAATTGGGGAAAGGCCGATTTTAATATGATAAGGCAGGATCTGGCCAAAGTGGACTGGGAGCAGCTACTTTTGTGAAAATCCACATCAAAGCAGTGGGAGACTTTCAGAAGGGAAATAGAGAGAGTACAACGCCAACATGTTCCTGTAAAGGTCAAGGGTGGGACCAACAAGCAAAGGGAACCTTGGATGACAAGGGATATACAAAAATGCATTAGGAAAAAAAGGGGGGCTTTTGGCAGTTACAAAAGACTAAAGATGGAGGAAGCCCTAGAGGAGTATAAAAAGTGCAGGGGCATACTTAAAAAAGAAATTAGGAGGGCGAGGAGGGGCCATGAAATAACACTGGCGAGCAAAATAAAGGAAAATCCTAAGATGTTTTATAAGTATATTAAGGGCAAGAGGATAACCAGGGAAAGGGTAGGGCCCATTAGGGACCAAAGTGGCAATCTGTGTGTAGAGCCAGATGATGTAGGCAGGGTTTTAAATGAATTTTTTGCATCTGTGTTCACTATGGAGAAAGACGATGTAGACATAGAAATCGGGCAAGGGGACTGTGACATACTTGAACATATTAGCATCGAGAGGGAGGAGGTACTAGCGGTTTTAGCAGGCCAAAAAGTGGATAAATCCCCAGGCCCGGACGAGATGTATCCCAGGCTGTTGTGTGAGGCAAAGGAGGAGATTGCAGGGGCTCTGACACAAATTTTCAGAACCTCTCTGGCCACAGGGGATGTACCAGAGAACTGGAGAACAGCTAACGTAGTACCATTATTCAAGAAGGGTAGCAGGGATAAACCAGGGAATTACAGGCCAGTGAGCCTAACATCTGTGGTAGGGAAATTATTGGAAAAAATTCTGAGGGACAAAATTAGTCTCCACTTGGAGAGGCAAGGATTAATCGGGGATAGTCAGCATGGCTTTGTCAAGGGTAAATCATGTCTGACAAATCTGATTGAATTTTTCGAGGGGGTGACTAGGTGTGTGGATGAGGGAAATGCTGTGGATGTGGTTTACATGGATTTCAGTAAAGCTTTTGACAAAGTCCCGCATAGGAGACTGGTCAAGAAGGTAAGAGCCCATGGGATCCAGGGTGCCTTGGCGCGTTGGATCCTAAACTGGCTGAGTGGCAGGAGGCAGAGGGTGATGGTCGAAGGTTGCTTTTGTGACTGGAAGCCTGTGTCCAGTGGGGTACCTCAGGGATCGGTGCTGGGACCCTTGCTGTTTGTGATCTACATAAATGATTTGGATGAGAATGTAAAAGGTATGATCAGTAAGTTCGCAGATGACACGAAAATTGGTGGGGTGGTAAATTGCGAGGAGGAAGGCCTCAGGCTACAGGACGATATAAACGGGTTGGTCAGATGGGCGGAAAAGTGGCAAATGGAATTTAACCCTGAAAAGTGCGAGGTGATGCATTTTGGACGGACAAATAAGGCAAGGGAATAAACAATGAGTGGTAGGACCCTAGGAAGTACAGAGGGTCAGAGGGACCTTGGTGTACATGTACATAGATCCCTGAAGGCAGCGGAACAGGTAGATAAGGTGGTTAAAAAGGCATATGGGATACTTGCCTTCATTAGCCGAGGCATAGAATATAAGAGCAGGGAGGTTATGATGGAGCTGTACAAAACGCTGGTGAGGCCACAGCTGGAGTACTGTGTGCAGTTCTGGTCGCCTCACTATAGGAAGGATGTGATTGCTTTGGAGAGGGTGCAGAGAAGATTCACCGGGATGTTACCTGGGATGGAGCGCCTCAACTATGAAGAAAGACTAAACAGGCTGGGGTTGTTTTCCTTGAAGCAAAGAAGGCTGAGGAGGGACCTGATTGAGGTGTACAAAATGATGAGGGGCATAGATAGGGTAGATAAAGAGGAACTTTTCCCCTTAGTAGGGGGGTCAATAACAGGGGGGCATAGATTCAAGGTAAGGGGCAGGAGGTTTGGAGGGGATTTGAGGAGGAACTTTTTCACCCAGAGGGTGGTTGGAATCTGGAACTCACTGCCTGAAAGGGTGGTAGAGGCAGGAACCCTCACAACATTCAAGAAGCATTTGGATGAGCACTTGAAATGCCATTGCATACAAGGCTATGGACCAAATGCTGGAAAATGGGATTAGACTGGACAGGGATTGATGGTCGGCGCAGACACGATGGGCCGAAGGGCCTCTTTCTGTGCTGTATAACTCTATGACTCTATGACTCTAACCAACATCACTAAAACAGATTATCTGGTCATTATCACATTGCTGTTTGTGGGAGCTTGCTGTGTGCAAATTAACTGCTGCGTTCCCTACATTACAACAGTGACTACACCCCAAAAGTACTTAATTGGCTGTAAAGCGCTTTGGAACGTCCTGAGGTTGTGAAAGGCGCTATAGAAATGCAAGTCTTTCTTTCTTTAGTGCAGGAGGAAGTCTCAAGAGTCAGTTAGATGCAGTGATGTGGGGTGGGGCGGGGTGGAACTGTAGGTTTCTGATAAGGATGCATGAGGCAAGATGGGCCGAATCATTTCCCAATCTCTGTTTATCTGGTCAACGTGTGAAATGTGCCATTGCGTGGGGGGCATTTCATCATGTTGCATGCAGTAGATGTCATTACAGCAGAAATTCCACATGGCTGTTGCTGCTACTCTTTCACCCCACAGTGAGGATGAAGGCCCCCCTTAAAAAAGATGGATCGATTGGGCAGAGCATGGCCGTATATGCCTTGGGGATATTGCATACTTCTCAATTTTGCCTGATAGTGCTGGCTTACAGTTCCAGGGGCAATAGTCACGCCCTGGTACACTGTCCAAGTGGCCATTTTGTATGTATGAGACTAGACGGTGAGCATTGGAAAGCTATTTGATTGTGTGAGGGGCACATCTCAGCTGAAGCGATCCTATTCTCACCAATATATACACCTTCGTGTATGCTTTCCAGCAGACGTCACTGGATCGTGCGGAGGAGTGGGTCCCCTGCTTAATCCCAACCCTTCCCCACCCCCAGGCCCTACTTCCAGCCTGCCTGAGATCAGCAAACTCAGCACAGACTGAGGATCAAACCTGGGACTTTTGCTAGGGGGCTCAAAGGGAAGATGAACCTATGGGTGTGTCAAAGCTTCCCCCGCCCCGCCCCGCCCCCAGGAAAAACAGGTATAAACGGGTCATTTTTGGGTTGGCAGGCTGTAACTAGTAGGGTGCCGCGAGGATCAGCTATTCACAATCTCGATCAATGATTTGGATGAGGGGACCAAATGTAATATATCCAAGTTTGCTGATGATACAAAGCTGGGTGGGAAAGTAAGTTGGGAGGAGGATGCCAGGAGGCTTCAAGGGGATATAGACAGGTTAAGGCTAAAGGGATCAAGGGATATGGGGAGAAGGCAGGGACAGGGTACTGAATTTGGATGATCAGCCATGATCGCGTTGAATGGCGGAGCAGGCTCAAGGGGCTGAATGGCCTACTCCTGCTCCTATCTTCTGTGTTTCTATGTGGGCAAGAACATGGCAGATGGAATATAATGTGGAGAAGTGTGAAGTATGAAGGGAGAAGGATCGCTGGAGTGATCAGCTGCTTTGTCCCAACCCTGGCTGATTTTTTTCCTCTCCCGAAGTGACAAAAGGACGAGACCAACTGTTCCAGTCCGATTGGCAAGCTGGCTGCGATCAGCTAAATCGGTAATGGGGCCTTTCTGATACTCATGGCGCAGTTACTCAAGGACTTGAGTGCTTAACCTTGACTGACACTTTAGTGCAAAACTGAGGGTGTGCAGCATTGACTGAGGAGTCTCTCTTTCAGCTGTGGGCGATGAAATCTGGGCTATGACCTTTGCCGTGGCCTCAGCTGACAGAGATGCGCTGGCAGCAGGGGGAGCTAATTTGAAATTCAGCTACTTAATGAGTCTAACGACGTGGCTGTGAGTGGTGGATAGCAGTAGAAAGTGGTGGGGGTTACTTAGCGCTTTTTATTAGCATTGAGAATGGAAGATGGTGAAACACTGTTGAACATCCTGGAACCCCCCCATGTATTAAGACAGGACTTAACTGCTTCAGTCGCTGTGAAGCAGTGCCCTGCCTACAGTCCTATAGACAGGACTGTTCTTGTTATTTGAGTTGACAGCTTTTTTGGGGCTGTGTCAGCCATTTTGAAGTCCACTTGTTATTTTGTTTTGTGTGTTGGCACGTATAGGTGAGAATTACCATTATTTCAACATGAGATCAGACGTAAGTGCAACTCCGAAGTGAGAGTGGCATGTCTTAGCTTGTGAAACATCATCAGTAATGATACGACGTTGCATGATATTGCGATGATTGTGCTTTCGTTGCCACGTTGTCTCTTGCTCACGTCAGGGGTAAAAAGATATTTGGAAAATGGCAGAGCCATTTTGCTTTGCATCAATTAAGGAAGCTTGACGTCAAACTTAAATATTGGCCCAGAAATTCGGGTCGGAGGCTTCCCGCGGGTGCAAGCCACCGATCTGCACTTACCTAGCGCGCCTGCCGTGTGGGATTCCGATCCTGGGCCTGCTCCAGCTGCCGGCGCGCAGTGCTTGCGTATCCCAGGGGCGCAGTTAGTTCGATGCGTCCCCTGGGTTCACGTGGGCCATGGAGAGCCAATGGTAGCAGGGAATGCTTCATTCATAAGTTTGACAAGAAGAGCTGTCAAACTTATAAATACTATAAGCCCCAAAACATCACTAAATCTTCAAATACATTTTTTTTTTAATCACATTTTTTAAATAAACTATAAATTACATGAAATAACTATTTTAAACAATAATTTAAATTTTTGAAAAAAATAATTACATTTTCTAACAGGACTAAAAATAAACTTACCTTTCTTTAAAGTATTTAAAAATAATAAACCTGTGGAAAAAATGTTTTAATTTTAATTAATTCACCACTTACCTTGTGAAAAGCAGGCCTTGCGACTACTTTTTAAATGTCTAACTTCTGGAGACTTACCCTCACGGGAAAACCTGCAAAAAAAACGTAAGTTCGATGCGCACGCGCAGCCTGTCCCGCGCACGCGTTCCGCCTCTCAACCCCTTCTTTCAGGGGAACGGAAGTGCCGGTTTCCCGCGCATGCGCAGTGCATGCAGGACACCGGCACTTCCATTGGGCTTACGGGTGAGTACCCCGTGCGTACTCACCCGTGGAGACCCGAAATTCTGGGCCATTATCTATAGATGTAAACGTCTTGTACCTTGGGCACATTTTGTCCAACATACCTCGAGCATCACAATTACCACACTTGCAAACTTCGGTGTCGCACTTACACCTGATTGGCTCAAATATCATATTCATAAAACAGCAATGAATTGCAGTGAAACTGATAGGAAACATACCAAAGAAACATAACAATCAAAAGCAGAAATGAAAATGGTCGTTCAGGAAGTTCAGAAGCTACAACATGCAGTCAGCAAACAGCTACCAGTAAAAGATAAGAGAAGGGGAACAAATTAAATTGCACCAAGTACGCTTCGAAAACCTTTTCAGCTTTCATCTTGTTACCACAGGAACAGCGAGGTCCCCGTGAGATAATGACCAGTTAATCTGTTTTTAGTGATGTTGGTTGAGGGATAAATATTGACCAGGACACCAGGGAGAACTCACCTGCTCTTCTTCGAAATAGTGCCACGGGATCTTTTACGTCCACCTGAGAGAGCAGACGGGGCCTCGGTTTAATGTCTCATCCAAAAGACGGCACCTCCGACAGTGCAGCTCTCCCTCAGCACTGCACTGGAGTGTCAGCCGAGATTTTCTGCTCCAGTCTCTGCAGTGGGACTTGAAGCCTCGATCTTCTGACTCAGAGTGCTACTGACTGAGCCACATCTGACACCACAATAAGGAAGATTCTTGGGATCGGGGCTGCTGTGAAAATATGATCAGTCCAATATCTTGAAGGCAGAATCATAAGTCGGAGCTGTGTGGAGCATAGGTGGCCCAGCATCCTCAGGGCTGAGCAGATTCAGGAAAGGGGCTGGAGGGCTATCGGTTGACTCTGTAGATGTCAACTGAGGACAAGACTTGGCTCAGCAGTGACGCCCTTCACAGTCAAATAGCCAGATGACGCACAAGCCCGGATTGTAACACCCGGCCGGGCGTCGTGCGGGCGGGAAGGGGGGTTGTGGGCAAAGTGGACGGCAAGCCATCCGACCCTTTGTAGCGTGAGTGCCGGGAGATTTTAACTCCCCCGCACTCATTTGCATGCTCGCCTTCAGAGTCTCCCGGCGGAACTCGGCAGGCCGTTTCTGGCCCCGGATCCATTTTCTGGCAGGATGGTCCAGGTGAGAAGCCATGGCGGGTTCCCCCCGCTTGGACCGGGGGTCAAAATTGGCAGTCGGACCTCGATGACGTCATTGGAACCTGTTTTGCATATTTAAAGCAGGACCCCGCTTGCTTCCGACAGGGTTACCCGAGCATCTACCAAAGAGAGCAGGTTAAAATTACATCCAGCCACGCTCCTTTCAGCTTCCCCTTCGCAAGCACCGTGCCCCCACCGCCCCTCAATCTCTCTCTCTGCACACTATCCTATTCCCTAGCCCACCTCCTTTCCTGCCATGCCTGGCGCGTTCCTCTTGGAGGCAGCGGGATCAGTGGTGGGCGTGGGAAATCGCTGACCCGGTTTTAACTGCCTGCCCGCCTGGTTTCCGCTGGGCGAGCAGGGTTAAAATCAGGCCTGCACTGTCTAGGATCAAGGTTGAGAACTGACCGCTTAAGCGAGGCACTGGAGAACTGGCAGGATTGGTGAAACCACAGCCCAAGTTACTGACTGCATGAGCTCGGGTTAAAACAAGGAGAAAAGGGTGGAAAAGAGAAAATACAAAGTAAGTGCCGGCCTTTCCATCGGGCCCCTTCAACTTTCACAGGACTGGGACCGCGAGAATGATGAAACTACACTTAATTCTTCTGGATATTCAATGGAATGCAACTTGATGCAAATCGGGGAGATAATCCCACAGATCTACTGTATTTAAATGATATCTAACAGCAGAAAGCCTGACCTCATCAGCAATGAGCTTCGGAATCACGAGTAGGTCATGAAGACTGTGTCACAAGTTGATTATATTGTACATTTAACAAGACCCTGGGGATATCTTATCAGTTCCATGAATAATCTGTTTGGATGAGCTATGTTTTTAAACATGCAGGTATTGTTCTTTCTCTTTGGGGGTGCGGGAAAGATGGCTTGGTATATAGTGGAAGACTTTGTGACATTTTTGTGATTTAGTTGGCACAATCTGCTTGGTTTGACCTCATTTGAGCATTGACCTAGAACCACAGAGATTCGCAGCACAGAAAGAGGCTATTCAGCTAATCGTCCTCTCCCCATATCCCTGTATCAATCCCCAACTAATCCCACTGCCCCGCTCTCTCCCCATAGCCCTGTATCAATCCCCAACTAATCCCACTGCCCCGCTCTCTCCCCATAGCCCTGTATCAATCCCCAACTAATCCCACTGCCCCGCTCTCTCCCCATAGCCCTGTATCAATCCCCAACTAATCCCACTGCCCGCTCTCCCCCCATAGCCCTGTATCAATCCCCAACTAATCCCACTGCCCCACTCTCTCCCCATAGCCCTGTATCAATCCCCAACTAATCCCACTGCCCGCTCTCCCCCCATAGCCCTGTATCAATCCCCAACTAATCCCACTGCCCCACTCTCTCCCGATAGCCCTGTATCAATCCCAAACTAATCCCACTGCCCCGCTCTCTCCCCATAGCCCTGTATCAATCCCAAACTAATCCCACTGTCCCATTCTCTCCCCATAGCCCAGTATCAATCCCAAACTAATCCCACTGCCCCGCTCTCTCCCCATAGCCCTGTATCAATCCCAAACTAATCCCACTGCCCCGCGCTCTCCCTATAGTCCTGTATCAATTCCAAACTAATCCCACTGCCCCACTCTCTCCCCATAGCCCTGTATCAGTCCCCAACTAATCCCACTGCCCCACTCTCTCCCCATAGCCCTGTATCAATCCCAAACTAATCCCACTGCCCCGATCTCTCCCCATAGCCCTGTATCAATCCCCAACTAATCCCACTGCCCCGCTCTCTCCCCATAGCCCTGTATCAATCCCCAACTAATCCCACTGCCCTGCTCTCTCCCCATAGCCCTGTATCGATCCCAAACTAATCCCACTGCCCCGCCCTCTCCCTGTAGCCCTGTATCTACCTCTGCTTCAAATATTTATCCAATTTTCCATTTAAGGTTGCGATAGTTTCTGTTTCAACCACTCCCTTTTCCAAAAACCTGCTGCATAATTTCTCCTAACCTCTCTCCTCGCTTTCTTAGTGACAATTTTCAATTGATTACTCCTAGTCACTGATTCTCCAACCAGATGAAATGGTCTTTCTCTGGTCACTCTATCAAAACAATGCATAATTCAAAAAACCTCAATTGAATCTCCTCTTAGCCTTCACTGCTCCAGTGGAAATAGTCCCAGTATCTCAAGTCTGCATTCATCGAGTTACATCTGGTCTGCAGCACAGAATCAGGCCTTTCGGCCCAACTGGCCTATGCTGGCATTTATACTCCACTCGAGCCTCCTCCCACCTTTCTTCAGCTAACCTTATCACCAACTTTTTCTATTCCTTTCTCCCTCATGTGTTTTTCTAGCTTCCTATTAAATGTATCTATGCTATTTGCCTCAACTACTCCCCGTGGTAGCGAGTTCCACATTCTAACCACTCTCTGGGTAAAGAAGTTTCTCCTGAATTCCCTATTGGATTTATTAGTGACTATCTTATGTTGATGGCCCCTAGTTCTGGTCTCCCCCACAAGTGGAAACATTTTCTCTACGTCTACCCTATCGAAACCTTTCATAATTTTATCAGGTCACCCCTCAGCCTTCTGTTTGCTCGAGCTAAGAGCCTCAGCCTGTTCAATCTTTCCTGATACTTACAACCTCTCAGTTCTGGTATCATCCTTGTAAATCTTTTTTGCACCTTCTCCAGTGCCTCGATATCCTTTTTATAATACGGAGACCAGAACTGTGCACAGTACTGGTCTCCGTATTATAAAAAGGATATCGAGGCACTGGAGAAGGTGCAAATAAGATTTACAAGGATGATAGCAGAACTGAGAGGTTGTAAGTATCAGGGAAGATTGAACTGTGCACAGTACTCCAAGTGTTTGCCAACTATTCGAACAAAAGAAGGGTACTTGCAAAGCCTAGGCCCTAGTGCCGGACACTACCAAGATTGGAGAGTACAAGAAAAGATTAGCTAAATCAAGAAGTGGCAATGAGGTGATGCCAAGCATGGATTTCAAAGTCATGTAGATGGTCGGAGGGAGGGAATACTGAAGGAGGTAAGGAGTGTGTCAAAAATGAAGGACTTTTGTCCATTGTTTATGTAGCCTCTCTGTAACAGATTATCTGGTCATTATCACATTGCTGTTTGTGGGAGCTTGCTGTGCACAAATTGGCTGCTGCGTTTCCCACATTACAACAGTGACTACACTTCAAAAGTACTTCATTGACTGCAAAGTGCTTTGAGACGTCTGGTGGTCGTGAAAGGCGCTATAGAAATGCAAGTCTTTCTTTCTTTCTTTGTACAGGAAACTCTCGATTTACCGGCACCTAAATAACCGGAAATCTCTGTTAACCGGCAAAATTCAGGAGTAGGTTCAGGTAAGTTTTACTTCATATTAGTGGCAGTTCCTGGATCTGTGGCTGTGTAACTGGGGTTCGTGCACTTGTTGCTAAGCAACAGGGATGCTTGGTCTGTGGCCGGAGTTTCTGCACATGTTGCTAAGCAACAGGGAAGCCTGGATTTGTTGCTGTGTACGGGGCTCTCGTACCTTTTAACTATACCTCTCTGTAATCCGGACTTTTTGATAAACCGGCACCACGCTGGTCCTGTCGGTGCCGGATAAAAAAAAGTTTCCTGTAATTCATTGCTTAGTGTAAAATCTATTGCTTTTAAGAGAGACCCGACCCTCAAAATCGCTTTTGCAACTGCGTGCTGGGAACTTGGCTTATATTCTTTTGTTGAAACAATGCGCATCTCTGGGCTTTAAGCCATGGTATAATCCCATCAGGAAAGCCCCAACACAGACAGCACATGTCAAACACCACGGGTGGCCATCAGCACGCCTGTGCGTATGTGTTACGGAGCTTGCTGTCCAATGTTTGAATAAGGAGCCTCAGTCTCAGAGACTGACTTCTCAAAGGGGAGACTGTATTTCAAAAGGTTTAGGAGTATAAAGGACCAGACACTTTTAATGCATTAGTTATGTTTTTGGCTTGGCCACAGCAGCTAAAATGCAATTCCATGGACCAGGCGCCTATATAACAACAGCTCGGTTGGCAGCACTCTCGGCTCGGAGTCAGAAGGCTGTGGGTTCAAGCTGGTGGCCAGCACGGGTTTCGCGCAATATAGCAACAGCGCATCTCGACTCACACCGGGAATCAAACCCATGACCTTCTGGTCTTGTGCCGCTTGGATGAACTCTTATTGACGAAACGCTGGACGATAATATAAAGGTAGTACATCATGTGCTGCAAAACACATTCAACGCCATTGCAGATGCCTAAAAATGTTCTTTCGTTATTTTGCAAACCATCAGTAACCTCATGTAATATCGATCTTAGTAGATGGCAGACATTACACTCGGTAATGTGATATCTGATTTCAGGAGAGCTGCGGCCTGTGTGTGCATCATTTTGATTCTTTGATTCCATTACTGAAGGGCAATTTATTGACAGCCATTAATTGTATTCATAATACTCTGTGTACTTTGTATGTCCTTAACGGGACTTCATTTGATTGACCACAGGCTAAGGGTTTTTGAAAGCTTTTGGAATAAATATGACACTGGTAGGCCCACGATGGCTTGGTTAGTAAATGCACTGCCCCGTGTGACATAGAAAGATGAAACAAGGAACTTGGAGGATAAATTCGCCTTGGGGTGGGGGTGGCACAAACCGGGAGGCAGCGAATCGGCAGCCCGTTTTACACTCCGCCCGCTTTTCTTTCCTGATGAAGTCAGTCCATTGAAGTCAGTCCCAATTAAATCGAGCTAGGCTGTACTGTCAGAGGTGCCGTCTTTCGGATGAGACGTTAAACCGAGGCTCCGTCTGCTCTCTCAGGCGGACATAAAAGATCCCACGGCACTATTGGAAGAAGAGCAGGGGAGTTCTCCCCGGTGTCCTGGCCAATATTTATCCCTCAATCAATATCACTAAAACAGATGATCTGGTCATGATCACATTGCTGTTTGTGGGAGCTTGCTGTGCGCAAATTAGCTGCCGCGTTTCCTACATCACAACAGTGACTGCATTTCAAAAGTTTCTTTTTTCTCATTCAGGAGTGAAATCAGGAAGCACTTTTTCACACATAGGGGAGTAGTAATCTGGAACTCTCATCCCCCAAAAGACTGTGGAGGCTGAGGGACAATTGGAGCTTTCAAGACTGAGATCGCCAGGTTTATGTCTTTCATTCTGCCAGCGCATTTCACACTTCATCTAGAGCCATCCTTTGTCTCTTTACCTGTCCTATTACCATCTCGTCTCGCCTTGAATATCTCTTAATGTCTCCTCACCCCTCCCAGACCTTCCCTTTTGTTCTTTCATCCCCTCCCCCATTTCCCAGCCCCCTAACTTGCTTTTTAACCTGTTTCATTTCCTGCTTTTTTTTCTCAGTCCTGACGAAGGGTCTTCGACCTGAAACGTTAACTCTGTTTCTCTCTCCACGGATGTTGCTTGGCCTGCTGAGTTTCTCCAGCGTTTTCTGTTGTTAATTCGACAGGTTTATGTTGGGTAAGGGGATCAAGGGATAGGGAGCTAAGGCGGGTAAATGGAGTTAAGGTACAGATCGGCCATGATCTCTTTGCATGGCGGCGCAGGCTCTAAAATCGGGCAGTGTGAAACGGGCTGCCAATTCACTGTCGTCCATTTTGCACTGCTGCCCAACTCGAACTCAAACCCATCCTCAGGGTGTGCCAAAGCCTTTCGCATGCAATTAATTTTTAAAGTACAGCCCACAGAAACCCCACAGTGCAGATAGAGGCCATTTCGGCCCATCGAGCCTGCACCGACACATATCCCACCCGATCCCCGTAACCCCTACACCAACACATATCCCACCCTATCCCCGTAACCCCACGTATTTAATCCCCCTAACGCTAAGGGTCAATTTATCATAGCCAATCAACCTAACTCGCACATCTTTGGACACCATTGTTGTCTTGTAAGGGGGTCGTCCGGCCGGATTGCCTCCCTCTCTTCCGTGGCCATGTTCGCGCCCGGGTGGCCCTGGAGCTGGAGCACGCGGTGTCCGCCGGCGCACTCGATCACTTTCGTGACCAGTGGGCGCCGCGGGGACTGGAGTGCATAATTGGGCTGGAGAACCAAATTTTAATTTGATTATTAAGGTTTATTTGAAGTTTTATTGGTTTATTTACAGTTTTAATGGTTTATTTACAGTTTTTATTTGTCTAAATTTATGTTTTCACAAAAAAGAGGATTGTTGTCTTGTCGACAAACGTGGCAGCCTAATGCATGAGTAGGTAATCTGTTTTTTGATAAGCTGTCAGTTGAAGGAGGAAATCTCCATGCTCTGATTTGAATAGTGCCATGGGACCATTAATAAGCTATTTGAACAGGCAAGGTGGGACCTCAGTTTAACTTCTTATCTGAAAGACGGCACCTCCGACAGTGCAGCACTCCCGCAGGACTACATTGAATTGTCAGCCGAGATTTTGTGCTCAAATCCTAGAGTGGGGACTTGAACCCACAATCTTCTGACTCCGAGGCGCGAGAGTGCTGCTCACTGAGCCACGGCTGACACTGTATGGCTTAAGGAAGGCTGCAATCTGTATTGAGTCGGCTGATGTCAGTTAGGGTAGCATTTGAGCCGTGCAACTTCTGGGCTAGTGAGGGGATAAATCACCCAAGGTTCCCGCTCCGGATCGCTATCCAGGGACCCTCTGCTGGAAAGCGTGTGTGTACCTTTGAGTTAGGAGAGGATCAGGCTCGGCTGTGATGCACTCTACCGTTGATCAGCCTGACGCATAAAGAATGGCCACTCAGGAGACTGGACAGGGCTGCCAGTGCTCGTGGAACTGTACACCAGCAATAGTCAGCGCCTTCAGGAAAGGAGAAAATCACTTACGGACGATGTCGGATGTAGGGTTTGATACAACAACTTGCCTTTATATAGTAAAGCGTCCCGAGGCGCTTCACAGGAGCGTTAACAAATAAAATTTGACAGCGAGCCACATAAGGAGACATTGGGACAAGTGCCCAAAAGCTTGGTCAAAGAGGTAGGTTTTAAGGAGCGTCTTAAAGGAGGAGAGAGAGAGAGGTAGCGAGGCGGAGAGGTTTAGGCAGGGAATTCCAGAGCTTAGGGCCCGGGCGGCTGAAGGCTGTGTTTTACTCTGTTGGTTATATTTAGCAAAAAAATGTGAGTATAAAGTAAGGAAAATATAACCCATTAGGGTTGGCGTGTGTTAAGTATGTGTATTGTATTGAACAATTAACACAAAGACTTAAACGTATAACTCAAACAGGTCTTTACTGGTTGGAGGTAGGGACTATACATAGGTCTTTACTTCATGCCCACAGGCGGGAACTGAGGGGGATCAGTACCCACAGTACTATTTATACCCCTATGGCCAGGAGTGGTACTGCGTATCACTACGCCCAACAAGTAGTGCAGTCCTGTCCATAGGTTCAAAGTAGCACACATATTACATACACAACATTCCTCCCTTCCTAGCTTTACAGTCATCTCCCCATTTAACATAACGTAATAACATATATACATATATAACTTCAGGTTTACATAACAGAATAACATAGATACATAGATAACTTCATGTCAAAACAGATCACAGATTCAGTCTCTGCGGAAAACAGTTCACAGATTCAATCTCTGTGGTGTAGTCGGTTCACGTTGCTGGAGTGACTCATTCAATAGTCCTTCCATGGATTTAACAGTTTGAACTTCCGAACTGAATTGGCTCCGTTCGGAGGGACCACGTGTGTGATCTGGTAGAGGTGATAATGGTTCAGATGGGTCATCTTCTGTTTTTACTTTTCCTTTTCTGCTTCTTGGAGACTCTCTGGGCTCCATTGTCAGCTGCCACAGCTGCCAGCTGCATGCGCAGTTCCTCCTTCTCTTCCTCCTGTTTCCGTCGTAGAGCCAGCTTCTCCCGATGTTCCGTAGACTTTTGGTGCTCCTCCATGATTTCTGCACTTTGGGAGTCGAAGTTACAAGCTGGGCAGGACAGGACATCGTAATATTCGGTGTCGTCCTGAGCTAGACCAGTGAGAGGGTCGTCTATTTCCTCCATACCCAGCTGGACGTTAGCCAGCTCTTGTTCCAAATCCAGACATCTTTCCTGAAGAGACTTCTTCATGTGTACCTCTGCATCCAGCTTTTTCTGGGCTTTCAGCAAGTCGTTTACTAGTGACCTCATTTGTGATTTTAATACTTCAACTTCCTTTGGAGATTGATTGATCGGACTATGCAATCCCTCTACCGGAGCAGCTGTTTCAGCGGTCTGTTGTTCTACGTTGACGTGAGTCAGCGTACTTTTGGCATCCAAGGGCTGCTCTGTTGCAGTCATCTCAGTCTGTGTTGCCACCTCAGCTCTTCCAATAACCTTTGAGAGCTCCGAACCCCTTTCGTTTGAATATTGAAGTTCATGTTCAAGTTTTTCCCATTTCAGAGTCCTGTCCTTCAGCATATGCAGGAGTTGGCTGACCGTTAACTCCTCTGACATCAGACGTTTTGTGTGCTCCTGCTCCATTTTCTCCATCAGCTGCTTCTGTTGTCTTTCCAGATTCTCCAACTCTATATCAAAGAACTCTTTCGTTGCATTCAACTCTTGCTCAAAACGGCGAAGCATTTGTTCTAATTGCTGTTGTAGTTTGAAATGGAGTTGAGTTCGAGCCCGGTGTTCCTCAGAAATGGGCACATCAGTAGACTTGCCAGACTCAGAATCCACAGTTAAACTATGTTGTTGTTGCTCAGTGGAATTCTGTGCTGAAACTTTGTCTTTTGCACCTGAGTTGGGCTTACCATCATCCGTTCCAGAGTCTGGGCCGACTATCTTCACCGAGTTCTCACTCGTTATTGTTTGTAGGAAATGCCAGTCCATATTCATTTTCCTAATCCACTCCCGTCCTAGTAGTGGAGGACCTCCTTCAGATATCACATATAAGTCCATTATTTGACTGTCTTCGCCCTTGTGGACCACTGCAACCTCTATTTTCCCGATGGGGTACACTCTTTGCCCCGTGTATGTTTTCAATATAATCCCCGTATCCTGTAGGGGAATATGTTGGAATAACTTTCCGTAATCTTTCTTATTTATGACCGTCAATGCCGATCCAGTGTCCAATTCCAGTTTTACTTGGACTCCTTCTATCTGAAGAGTGACCCAAATTGTCTGGAGGTCTGCACCCTTACCAGCGTTGAGTACTCTTAAGCTAGCCAGTTCATTACAGCTTAAGCTAGCCAGTTCATTACTGCTAGTGTCTGAATCGGACTCCTGTTCGGTCACCTTGTGTACCTTTGCGTATTTTCCTTGCGGTGACTTCTTGTTGCTGGTCTTCTTCCCTGACCTGCATACTCTAGCTATATGTCCAAGCCTACCACAAGTTCTACATTCTTGGTTTTTAAACCAACACTGGTTCTGATCATGCGTTGTCTTTCCACAACGATAACATTTGCCAGAACTCACACCCAATTTGTGTGCACTGAGCTCCGGTGACCGTAGCTGCATTACTGCCGTGCCTCTCGCTGCGGCTTCGTGTGCTGCTGCCATAGTGACCGCCTTCTCAAGCGTCAGCTCATTCTCCTCGAGCAGTCGCTTTTGTGTATCCTGTTTAAATAAACCACACACAAATTTGTCTCGAAGTGCCTCTGTCAGTCCCGTTCCAAACTGGCAATATTTCGCTAATTTACGCAATTCCAGCAAATAATCAGCATTGCTTTCATGCTGTAGCTGCCTTCTGTCGTAAAATTTAAATCGTTCCGCTAGCATCAGCGGCGTGGGGTTTAGATGATCTTTCAGGACAGTAACAATCTCATCGAACGTCTTATCCGCCGGTTCATCTGGTGATAACAGGTGTTTCAATTCCCGTATGTCTTCGCACCCATTAAATTTAATAATGTTAGTGCTTTATCAGCCTCACGAATTTTATTGGCCTTACAATAATTTTTAACTCGTTCAACATATATGGCCCAATCTTCGATGTCACTATCAAAGTTGCTAATATTCCCGTGTTTAGGCATTGTAGTACTTTATCAGATTTGCAATTTCTCAGATTTTTTTTTTTTACTGTTATCCAAGATGGCGGCTTCCCGCTCTTGCCGTCGTCCTCCGCCCACAAAATGGCGGTTTTCCCGCTTCTGCCTTCTTCCCCAGCGGTTTTCCCGCGAAAAATGGCGGCTTTCCCGCGCTTCTCGCTCTCCCCGCCCACTTCAATGGCGGTTTTCCCGCGCTTCTCGTCGCTGACTTTCAGCCCGACTGCGGCTCTTATCTCCTGTGCGATCGCTGGTGCGCCGTCCGCCCGAAACGGTTCTCAGCCCTTATCACCGGTGCGATCGCTGGCCCGCTAAGCGCCTCCCGCTTGAAGCGGCTCCCGGCCTCTGGCTCACCCGCTCGGCGGCTCTTGCTCGCTCCCTCCCGGGCTCTGGCTTACCCGCTCGCGCCCTCCCGGGCTCTGGCTTACCCACGAGGTTATGGAGGCTTCAGGGTCCTAATGCCTGTCGCTTCCAGTCGCTGGAAGCTGTCAGGATTTCTGCTGCCCTTCAGTTTTCAGTGGGGTGTTGAGGATTGGAACCTCTCTTCAACGTCCTGTCTTTGGACGAAGCCGCTGTGGAATAACTGCCGCAGGGTTCGAACCGACTCGTCGCCAGTGTTAAGTATGTGTATTGTATTGAACAATTAACACAAAGACTTAAACGTATAACTCAAACAGGTCTTTACTGGTTGGAGGTAGGGACTATACATAGGTCTTTACTTCATGCCCACAGGCGGGAACTGAGGGGGATCAGTACCCACAGTACTATTTATACCCCTATGGCCAGGAGTGGTACTGCGTATCACTACGCCCAACAAGTAGTGCAGTCCTGTCCATAGGTTCAAAGTAGCACACATATTACATACACAACAGCGTGTGTCTGGATTTCAGTCAGAGAGTAGTTAAAAAAAGCTCTCTGATCTCCCGTGACGTTCCTCGTGGTCAGTCAGCTGACGTGCTGGTTTATGACAAGTGTTATGCCGTTGAATTTGCATCCATTTCACTATTGCTCTAAAGTCGAGTGGAAATATTCAGACCTCCGCTTTTAAAGGAAGTTGATCGGAATCTCTTTTACTTTGATCCGAACCTTGCTTTTGAAATGCAATTGGAAGTGCAAAGGGAGCTGTCGAGATTTTTGAACAAAAAAAACAGCACAGAAAATGCAGACAATACACCACAGGTCGGGCAGCCTCTGAAAATAGAACAGGCAGGTGTATATTTCCAGTCGTGACCTTGGCAGAACCTCAAGCACTTTCGTCTTTTACTAAACGAGACGGGTTTGGCACTTGTGCAAACAGCCACCTCTTTCGGATCGAATGATCTGTGATTTTAGAAACGAGGAGGCTGAGGGGTGACCCGATCGAGGTCTTTAAGATTATGAAAGAGTTCGATAGGGTAGACGTCGAGATGTTTCCGCTTGTGGGCGTGACCAGAACTTGGGGCCATCAATATAAGATAGTCACTAATAAATTCAAGAGGGAATTCAGGAGAAACTTCTTTACCCAGAGAGTGGTGAGAATGTGGAACTCGCTGCCACAGGGAGTGGTTGAGGAGAATAGTATAGATGCATTTAAGGGGAGGCTAGATAAGTACATGAGGGAGAAAGGAACACGTTATGTGGATGGGGTGAGATGAAGAGGGGTGGGAGGAGGCTCGTGTGGAGCAGCAACACCGGCACGGACCAGTTGGGCCGAATGGCCTGTTTCTGTGCGGCAGATTCTATGTCATATGTAATGGGCCCTTTCCCACTGGAACTGGCTTCACAATCAACTTGGTTCCCACTGTCCCGAGATTGCCAGTTTAAGCTGCAGGGCGGAACGATTACTCGTGTCCAAGGGGTTGCATGCGCATGCCTGTAACTTTGACATTTTGGGTGGGACATTCCCTGTTTTTTTAATTTGTTTTTATGAGATGTGGGCGTCGCTGGCAAGGCCAGCATTTATTGCCCATCCCCAATTGCCCTTGAGAAGGTGGTGGTGAGCCGGCTTCTTGAACCGCTGCAGTCCGTGTGGTGAAGGTGCTCCCACATGGCTGTTCGGGAGGGAGTTCCAGGATTTTGACCCAGCGACGATGAAGGATCGGCCGATATATTTCCAAGTCAGGATGGTGTGTGACTTGGAGGGGAACTTGGAGGTGGTGGTGTTCCCATGCGCCTGCTGCCCTTGTCCTTCTAGGTGGAAGAGGTCGCAGGTTTGGGAGGTGCTGCCGAAGAAGTCCTGTTGCTCCACAAGAATTATTACATAAGAACATATAAGAAGTAGGAGCAGGAGTAGGCCATACGGCCCCTCGGGCCTGCTCCGCCATTCAATAGGATCATGGCTGATCCGAATCTAGACTCACGTCCACTTCCCTGCCCTCTCCCCGTAACCCCTAATTCCCTTATCTGCTAGGAAAATGTCTATCTCCATTTTAAATTTATTTAATGTCGCAGCTTCCACAGCTCTCTGAGGTAGCAAATTCCATAGATTTACTACCCTCTGAGTGAAGAAGTTTCTCCTCATCTCAGTTTTGAAAGGGCAGCCCCTTATTCTAAGATTATGCCCCCTAGTCCTAGTCTCACCCATCAGTGGAAACATCCTCACTGCATCCACCCGATCAAGCCCCCTCACAATCTTATATGTTTCGATAAGATCGCCTCTCATTCTTCTGAACTCCAATGAGTAGAGTCCCAACCTACTCAACCTTTCCTCATACGTCAACCCCCTCATCTCCGGAATCAACCGAGTGAACCGTCTCTGAACCGCCTCGAGAGCAAGTATATCTTTTCTTAAATATGGAAACCAAAACTGCACGCAGTATTCCAGGTGTGGCCTCGCCAATACCCTGTATAACTGCAGCAAGACTTCCCTGCTTTTATACTCCATCCCCCTTGCAATAAAAGCCAAAATTCCATTGGCCTTCCTGATCACCTGCTGTACCTGCATACTAACCTTCTGTGTTTCATGCACCAGGACCCCCAGATCCCTTTGAACTGTAGCACTTTGCACTTTCTCTCCATTTAGATAATAACTTGCTCTTTGATTTTTTCTGCCAAAGTGCATAACCTCACACTTTCCAACATTATATTCCATCTGCCAAATCTCTGCCCACTCACTTAGCCTGTCTATGTCCTTTTGCAGGTTTTTTATGTCCTCCTCACTCAAAGCTTTCCCTCCCATCTTTGTATCGTATTGTACCATATTAGAAGGCGCTTCAATGCAGACAAACACGGTAGCCATTCGCACTGACAACATTCCACAGACAACAATGGGAGGAACGAGCGGCTAATTTGTTTTGGTGATGTCGGTTGAGTGAGGAATGTTGGCCCAGGACACCAGGGGAGAACTCCACTGCTCTTTAAATGGTGCTGAAAGATTTTTTTACACCCACCTGAGAGGGCACGTGTAACGTCTCATCTGAAGGACGGCGCTTCCGACAGTGCAGCTCTCCCTCAGTGCTGCACCGGGAGTGCCAGCCTGGATTATGCGCTCGAGTCTCAGTTTAGATCATGAGCTCAGGTCAGCAACCCTCTGACCGAGAGGCCAGAGTGTTAGTGAGCCAAGCTGACACTAAACGGTAAATTTTGCAAGGCCCCACACGGCCCGTGGTTTTTCGCTATGTGAAAGGCCCTGTTTGGGGCCTACCCAAATTTACCCTTAAACGCAGCTTACTTTTCCAACACGCTATACTCGTGTTTCCCGTGTTTTCATGGTGATTTTCCTGTAATCGTGGATCGGGATATCTTAAACAATTGAATTGATGCCATCATTTTCTTGCTGCATTCTCGTGTGTACACACACACGTAATTAAAAGACAGATAGGCATATGCACACACGCAGAGAAAAGCACGGGGAACTGCCTACAGGCCAGTGAAGACTGTTCATGAGCTGACACATTGTTGCTTTCTAGTTCAAATATACTTAATGCAAATCAAATTTCCCAGTCACTCACTACAAGCTATTCCTTGGTATTAACACAGTAATGACATTACATGGGTGATTACAACTGTCTTGTACACAGCACTGAGGGGCTAGAACCCTCTCAAAAATAACAAGAAACAGTAGCTGCATACTGTTTAAAAAAAAAAAAAGTCCCTTTTTTCTCATCTCTTCTCCGTCCGCATCACCCACTGTGCTCGCTGACATACACGAATTTAAAACACTCATCCTTGTGTTCAAATCTCTCCATGGCCTCGCCCCTCCCTATCTCTGTAACCTCCTCCAGCCCCACAACCCTCCGAGATCTCTGCGCTCCTCCAATTCTGGCCTCTTGAGCATCCCCCCCGATTTTAATCGCTGCACCATCGGTGGCCGTGCCTTCTGTTGCCTCGGCCCTAAGCTCTGGAATTCCCTCCCTAAACCTCTCCGCCTCTCTCTACCTCCTTTAAGACACTCCATAAAACCTACCTCTTTGGCCAAGCTTTTGATCACCTGCCCTAATATCTCCTTACGTGGCTCGGTGTCAAAGTTTTGTCTGACAACGCTCCTGTGCAGCGCCTTGGGACGTTTCACTGCTTTAAAGGCGCTATATAAATGCAGGCTGTTGTTGTTGTGTGCGTGATAACTCTTGTGGTCGAGCAGCACAAACAAGAGCGCGCAAGGAGAAAGGAAAGTATTGGAGCGGGGGGGGGGGGGTGCAAATCCTTTCCAGAGGGTTTGCAAGCAAGGAAGAAGTTAAGACTGAGCGGCAGTGTGTATAATACTCCCTTTGGATCACAGCTATACTGACACCTGTCACATACTGCGTGCCTTGCTGTCTTCATTTTCTTGGAGTAGCAGTCACGTGTAGCGAGGTGCGTACCTAGCCACATTTCCGCAGCCTTCACAACCATCAACAGCAAGGACGCCGCGCCCCATGAATATGTCGGTACCATCCAGTGGCAACAGTGAGATCTTACCCGTGTTGTGAAATTGCTTTGATGAACAGACCTTTTATTTTCTACTTGTGCTGACGGGCGGACTACGCCCATTTCAATTATAAAGATTCGGGTAGTGGACTGAAATCACACCAAGCAGGATTTCGACATACCATGCATGTCTTTGCAAGTCTTACAAGGTCTGTTTGCACCATCTCTTACACATTAAACATGTCGGTGTACAAGATGAACTGGAGATCCCACATACTTTGCAGCTCTATAGGATTCCGATGGCCACTTCCACATCTTGTTGATACGACAGAACTTATTTTGCCCCTGAAGTAGGAGCTCGGAGATCACATTGTACATTAGCTATGGCCTTCATTTCTTTTGAGTTCCGAAATGGTGGTCGCACATGTCTTTTCCACAAGCACAGTTGAATGCTCATGATGTGAGTGCTCGTGTTGCGTGTGCTCGTGTTGTGTGTGCTCATGTTGGCTTTAAGTGGCGAAACTAAGCTGGAGAGCCAAGTCCCATAAAGAAAGCACTTACATTTCTATAGCGCCTTTCATAACATCTCAAAGCACTTCACAGCCAATGAAGTGCTTTTTTGAAGTGTGGTCACTGTTGTAATGTAGGAAACGCGGCAGCCAATTTGTGCACAGCAAGCTCCCACAAACAGCAATGAGATAATGATCAGATAATCTGTTTTAATATGTTGATTTTGAGATAAATATTGGCCACGACACGGGGGAGAACTTCCCCTGTTCTTCTTTGAAATTGTGCCGTGGGATCTTTAGCGTCCACCTCAGGGGACAGACGGGGCCTCGGTTTGACATCTCATCTGAAAGACGGCAACTCCGACAGTGCAGCACTGGGAGCGTCAGCCTGGATTTTTTGCATCCGAGTCTCTGGAGTGGGACTGTGAACCCACAACCTTCGACTCAGAGGCAAGGGTGCTGCCCACTGAGTCACGGCTGACACTTGTAGTGGAGGCCCCGGCATGGTTGAAACGAGTAGGGGAGGAGATGAGTTAAATCAGGAAGTAGTGATCAGGTGACGTCAACCCTGTGGATTGTAGGAGGATGAGGGAAATGAGACACCATACAAGGATCTAACTGGCCTTGTTGGGGGAGTAGGTTTTGTTAACGGCAATTAGCTTCTGACTGCATGTCTTAATTGGCTACTGGCTGTAAGTTAAGACACTGATTTACAGGAATTGCCTTTAGGTTCGCGTCATTTCTGGTCTATGACCTAATATCACCAAGACAGTTTCGAAAGAGCTTCACCCCGATAGCTTAAATGATTGCCCTCGCTGAATTGTCTTCCAACAACAATGTGCATCTATATAGCGCCTTTAACATCGTAAAACGTCCCAAGGCGCTTCACAGGAGCGACTATTAAACAAAATTTGACCCCAAACCACATAAGGAGATATTGGGGCAGATGACCAAAAGCTGGGTCAAGGTGGTAGGTTAAAGAAGCATCTTAAAAGAGGAGAGAGAGGTGGAGATGCTTAGGGAGGGAATTCCAGAGCGTTGGACCTCAGCATCCGAAGGCGTAATGGCAGAACACGCACTGAGAGAAGTATGAACTCGCGAGCCGTTCTGGTATCTTACCAGATAGTTAAAAAGAAAATATACGGTAAGTAAACATAACCTGTTCGAGGCTGGCACGCCTTATTAAACCACGTGTGCCACCTCATCAACGGGCCCCATTTGGCCACGCCCTCCGATATACCCCTGCCTGTACTGTATTACGCACAATAATCCCCAGCCCGCGCTCACTCACTGTGTTGGGTGGGTAGTGTAATCTCCAGCCCGCACTCACTGTGTTGGGTGGGTAGTGTAATCTCCAGCCCGCACTCACTGTGTTGGTGGGTAGTGCAATCTCCAGCCCGCACTCACTCACTGTGTTGGGTGGGTAGTGTAATCTCCAGCCCGCACTCACTCACTGTGTTGGGTGGGTAGTGTAATCTCCAGCCCGCACTCACTCACTGTGTTGGGTGGGTAGTGTAATCTCCAGCCCGCACTCACTCACTGTGTTGTGTGGGTAGTGTAATCCCCAGCCCGCACTCACTCACTGTGTTGGGTGGGTAGTGTAATCTCCAGCCCGCACTCACTGTGTTGGGTAGGTAGTGTAATCTCCAGCACTCACTCACTCACTGTGTTGGGTGGGTAGTGTAATCTCCAGCCCGCACTCACTCACTGTGTTGGGTGGGTAGTGTAATCTCCAGCCCGCACTCACTCACTGTGTTGGGTGGGGAGTGTAATCTCCAGCACTCACTCACTCACTGTGTTGGGTGGGTAGTGTAATCTCCAGCCCGCACTCACTCACTGTGTTGGGTGGGTAGTGTAATCTCCAGCCCGCACTCACTCACTGTGTTGGGTGGGTAGTGTAATCTCCAGCCCGCTCTCACTCACTGTGTTGGGTGGGTAGTGTAATCTCCAGCCCGCACTCACTCACTGTGTTGGGTGGGTAGTGTAATCTCCAGCCCGCTCTCACTCACTGTGTTGGGTGGGTAGTGTAATCTCCAGCCCGCACTCGCTCACTGTGTTGGGTGGGTAGTGTAATCCCCAGCCCGCACTCACTCACTGTGTTGGGTGGGTAGTGTAATCTCCAGCCCGCGCTCACTCACTGTGTTGGGTGGGTAGTGTAATCCCCAGCCCGCACTCACTCACTGTGTTGGGTGGGTAGTGTAATCTCCAGCACTCACTCACTGTGTTGGGTGGGTAGTGTAATCTCCAGCCCGCACTCACTAACTGTGTTGGGTGGGTAGTGTAAACTCCAGCCCGCACTCACTCACTGTGTTGGGTGGGTAGTGTAATCTCCAGCCTGCACTCACTCACTGTGTTGGGTGGGTAGTGTAATCCCCAGCCCGCACTCACTCACTGTGTTGGGTGGGTAGTGTAATCTCCAGCCTGCACTCACTCACTGTGTTGGGTGGGTAGTGTAATCTCCAGCACTCACTCACTGTGTTGGGTAGGTAGTGTAATCTCCAGCACTCACTCACTCACTGTGTTGGGTGGGTAGTGTAATCTCCAGCCCGCACTCACTCACTGTGTTGGGTGGGTAGTGTAATCTCCAGCCCGCACTCACTCACTGTGTTGGGTGGGTAGTGTAATCTCCAGCCCGCACTCACTGTGTTGGGTGGGTAGTGTAATCTCCAGCACTCACTCACTCACTGTGTTGGGTGGGTAGTGTAATCTCCAGCCCGCACTCACTGTGTTGGGTGGGTAGTGTAATCCCCAGCCCGCACTCAGTCACTGTGTTGGGTGGGTAGTGTAATCTCCAGCCTGCACTCACTCACTGTGTTGGGTGGGTAGTGTAATCTCCAGCCCGCACTCACTCACTGTGTTGGGTAGGTAGTGTAATCTCCAGCACTCACTCACTCACTGTGTTGGGTGGGTAGTGTAATCTCCAGCCCGCACTCACTGTGTTGGGTGGGTAGTGTAATCTCCAGCCCGCACTCACTCACTGTGTTGGGTGGGTAGTGTAATCTCCAGCACTCACTCACTCACTGTGTTGGGTGGGTAGTGTAATCTCCAGCCCGCACTCACTCACTGTGTTGGGTGGGTAGTGTAATCTCCAGCACTCACTCACTGTGTTGGGTGGGTAGTGTAATCCCCAGCACACACTCACTCACTGTGTTGTGTGGGTAGTGTAATCTCCAGCCCGCTCTCACTCACTGTGTTGGGTGGGTAGTGTAATCCCCAGCCCGCACTCACTCACTGTGTTGGGTAGGTAGTGTAATCTCCAGCCCGCACTCACTCACTGTGTTGGGTGGGTAGTGTAATCTCCAGCCTGCACTCACTCACTGTGTTGGGTAGGTAGTGTAATCTCCAGCCCGCACTCACTCACTGTGTTGGGTGGGTAGTGTAATCCCCAGCCCGCACTCACTCACTGTGTTGGGTGGGTAGTGTAATCTCCAGCACTCACTCACTCACTGTGTTGGGTGGGTAGTGTAATCTCCAGCCCGCACTCACTCACTGTGTTGGGTGGGTAGTGTAATCTCCAGCCCGCACTCACTCACTGTGTTGGGTGGGTAGTGTAATCTCCAGCACTCACTCACTCACTGTGTTGGGTGGGTAGTGTAATCCCCAGCCCGCACTCACTCACTGTGTTGGGTGGGTAGTGTAATCTCCAGCCCGCACTCACTGTGTTGGGTGGGTAGTGTAATCCCCAGCCCGCACTCACTCACTGTGTTGGGTGGGTAGTGTAATCTCCAGCCCGCACTCACTCACTGTGTTGGGTAGGTAGTGTAATCTCCAGCCCACACTCACTCACTGTGTTGGGTGGGTAGTGTAATCTCCAGCCCGCACTCACTCACTGTGTTGGGTGGGTAGTGTAATCCCCAGCCCGCACTCACTCACTGTGTTGGGTGGGTAGTGTAATCCCCAGCCCGCACTCACTCACTGTGTTGGGTGGGTAGTGTAATCTCCAGCCTGCACTCACTCACTGTGTTGGGTGGGTAGTGTAATCTCCAGCCCGCACTCACTCACTGTGTTGGGTGGGTAGTGTAATCTCCAGCCCACACTCACTCACTGTGTTGGGTGGGTAGTGTAATCCCCAGCCCGCACTCACTCACTGTGTTGGGTGGGTAGTGTAATCCCCAGCCCGCACTCACTCACTGTGTTGGGTGGGTAGTGTAACCTCCAGCCCGCACTCACTCACTGTGTTGGGTGGGTAGTGTAATCTCCAGCACTCACTCACTCACTGTGTTGGGTGGGTAGTGTAATCTCCAGCCTGCACTCACTCACTGTGTTGGGTGGGTAGTGTAATCTCCAGCCCGCACTCACTCACTGTGTTGGGTGGACAGTGTAATCTCCAGCACTCACTCACTCACTGTGTTGGGTGGGTAGTGTAATCTCCAGCACTCACTCACTCACTGTGTTGGGTGGGTAGTGTAATCTCCAGCACTCACTCACTCACTGTGTTGGGTAGGTAGTGTAATCTCCAGCCCGCACTCACTCACTGTGTTGGGTGGGTAGTGTAATCTCCAGCCCGTTCTCACTCACTGTGTTGGGTGGGTAGTGTAATCTCCAGCCCGCACTCACTCACTGTGTTGGGTGGGTAGTGTAATCTCCAGCCCGCACTCACTGTGTTGGGTGGGTAGTGTAATCTCCAGCCCGCACTCACTCACTGTGTTGGGTGGGTAGTGTAATCTCCAGCCCGCACTCACTGTGTTGGGTGGGTAGTGTAATCCCCAGCCCGCACTCACTCACTGTGTTGGGTGGGCAGTGTAATCTCCAGCACTCACTCACTCACTGTGTTGGGTGGGTAGTGTAATCTCCAGCCCGCACTCACTCACTGTGTTGGGTAGGTAGTGTAATCTCCAGCCCGCACTCACTCACTGTGTTGGGTGGGTAGTGTAATCCCCAGCCCGCACTCACTCACTGTGTTGGGTGGGTAGTGTAATCCCCAGCCCGCACTCACTCACTGTGTTGGGTAGGTAGTGTAATCTCCAGCCCGCACTCACTCACTGTGTTGGGTGGGTAGTGTAATCTCCAGCCCACACTCACTCACTGTGTTGGGTGGGTAGTGTAATCTCCAGCCCGCACTCACTCACTGTGTTGGGTGGGTAGTGTAATCTCCAGCACTCACTCACTCACTGTGTTGGGTGGGTAGTGTAATCCCCAGCCCGCACTCACTCACTGTGTTGGGTGGGTAGTGTAATCCCCAGCCCGCACTCACTCACTGTGTTGGGTGGGTAGTGTAATCTCCAGCCCACACTCACTCACTGTGTTGGGTGGGTAGTGTAATCTCCAGCACTCACTCACTCACTGTGTTGGGTGGGTAGTGTAATCTCCAGCCCGCACTCACTCACTGTGTTGGGTGGGTAGTGTAATCTCCAGCCCGCACTCACTCACTGTGTTGGGTGGGTAGTGTAATCTCCAGCCCGCACTCAATCACTGTGTTGGGTGGGTAGTGTAATCTCCAGCCCGCACTCACTCACTGTGTTGGGTGGGTAGTGTAATCTCCAGCCCGCACTCACTCACTGTGTTGGGTGGGTAGTGTAATCTCCAGCCCGCACTCACTCACTGTGTTGGGTGGGTAGTGTAATCTCCAGCCCGCACTCACTCACTGTGTTGGGTGGGTAGTGTAATCTCCAGCCCGCACTCACTCACTGTGTTGGGTGGGTAGTGTAATCCCCAGCCCGCACTCACTGTGTTGGGTGGGTAGTGTAATCTCCAGCCCGCACTCACTGTGTTGGGTGGGTAGTGTAATCTCCAGCCCGCACTCACTGTGTTGGGTGGGTCGTGTAATCTCCAGCCCGCACTCACTCACTGTGTTGGGTGGGTAGTGTAATCTCCAGCCCGCACTCACTCACTGTGTTGGGTGGGGAGTGTAATCTCCAGCCCGCACTCACTCACTGTGTTGGGTAGGTAGTGTAATCTCTAGCCCGCACTCACTCACTGTGTTGGGTGGGTAGTGTAATCTCCAGCCCGCACTCACTCACTGTGTTGGGTGGGTAGTGTAATCTCCAGCCCGCACTCACTCACTGTGTTGGGTGGGTAGTGTAATCTCCAGCCTGCACTCACTGTGTTGGGTGGGTAGTGTAATCCCCAGCCCGCACTCACTCACTGTGTTGGGTGGGTAGTGTAATCTCCAGCCCGCACTCACTCACTGTGTTGGGTGGGTAGTGTAATCTCCAGCACTCACTCACTCACTGTGTTGGGTCGGTAGTGTAATCTCCAGCCCGCACTCACTCACTGTGTTGGGTGGGTAGTGTAATCTCCAGCCCGCACTCACTCACTGTGTTGGGTGGGTAGTGTAATCTCCAGCCCGCACTCACTCACTGTGTTGGGTGGGTAGTGTAATCCCCAGCCCGCACTCACTCACTGTGTTGGGTGGGTAGTGTAATCTCCAGCCCGCACTCACTCACTGTGTTGGGTGGGTAGTGTAATCTCCAGCCCGCACTCACTCACTGTGTTGGGTAGGTAGTGTAATCTCCAGCCCGCACTCACTCACTGTGTTGGGTGGGTAGTGTAATCTCCAGCCCGCACTCACTCACTGTGTTGGGTGGGTAGTGTAATCTCCAGCCCGCACTCACTCACTGTGTTGGGTGGGTAGTGTAATCTCCAGCCTGCACTCACTGTGTTGGGTGGGTAGTGTAATCCCCAGCCCGCACTCACTCACTGTGTTGGGTGGGTAGTGTAATCTCCAGCCCGCACTCACTCACTGTGTTGGGTGGGTAGTGTAATCTCCAGCCCGCTCTCACTCACTGTGTTGGGTGGGTAGTGTAATCTCCAGCCCGCACTCACTCACTGTGTTGGGTGGGTAGTGTAATCTCCAGCCCGCACTCACTCACTGTGTTGGGTGGGTAGTGTAATCTCCAGCACTCACTCACTCACTGTGTTGGGTGGGTAGTGTAATCTCCAGCCCGCACTCACTCACTGTGTTGGGTGGGTAGTGTAATCTCCAGCCCGCACTCACTGTGTTGGGTGGGTAGTGTAATCTCCAGCACTCACTCACTCACTGTGTTGGGTGGGTAGTTTAATCTCCAGCCCGCACTCACTCACTGTGTTGGGTGGGTAGTGTAATCTCCAGCCCGCACTCACTCACTGTGTTGGGTGGGTAGTGTAATCTCCAGCACTCACTCACTCACTGTGTTGGGTGGGTAGTGTAATCCCCAGCCCGCACTCACTCACTGTGTTGGGTGGGTAGTGTAATCTCCAGCCCGCACTCACTGTGTTGGGTGGGTAGTGTAATCCCCAGCCCGCACTCACTCACTGTGTTGGGTGGGTAGTGTAATCTCCAGCCCGCACTCACTCACTGTGTTGGGTAGGTAGTGTAATCTCCAGCCCACACTCACTCACTGTGTTGGGTGGGTAGTGTAATCTCCAGCCCGCACTCACTCACTGTGTTGGGTGGGTAGTGTAATCCCCAGCCCGCACTCACTCACTGTGTTGGGTGGGTAGTGTAATCTCCAGCACTCACTCACTCACTGTGTTGGGTGGGTAGTGTAATCTCCAGCCCGCACTCACTCACTGTGTTGGGTGGGTAGTGTAATCTCCAGCCCGCACTCACTCACTGTGTTGGGTGGGTAGTGTAATCCCCAGCCCGCACTCACTCACTGTGTTGGGTGGGTAGTGTAATCTCCAGCCCGCACTCACTCACTGTGTTGGGTGGGTAGTGTAATCTCCAGCCCACACTCACTCACTGTGTTGGGTGGGTAGTGTAATCCCCAGCCCGCACTCACTCACTGTGTTGGGTGGGTAGTGTAATCTCCAGCCCGCACTCACTCACTGTGTTGGGTGGGTAGTGTAATCCCCAGCCCGCACTCACTCACTGTGTTGGGTGGGTAGTGTAATCCCCAGCCCGCACTCACTCACTGTGTTGGGTGGGTAGTGTAATCCCCAGCCCGCACTCACTCACTGTGTTGGGTGGGTAGTGTAACCTCCAGCCCGCACTCACTCACTGTGTTGGGTGGGTAGTGTAATCTCCAGCACTCACTCACTCACTGTGTTGGGTGGGTAGTGTAATCTCCAGCCTGCACTCACTCACTGTGTTGGGTGGGTAGTGTAATCTCCAGCCCGCACTCACTCACTGTGTTGGGTGGACAGTGTAATCTCCAGCACTCACTCACTCACTGTGTTGGGTGGGTAGTGTAATCTCCAGCACTCACTCACTCACTGTGTTGGGTGGGTAGTGTAATCTCCAGCACTCACTCACTCACTGTGTTGGGTAGGTAGTGTAATCTCCAGCCCGCACTCACTCACTGTGTTGGGTGGGTAGTGTAATCTCCAGCCCGTTCTCACTCACTGTGTTGGGTGGGTAGTGTAATCTCCAGCCCGCACTCACTCACTGTGTTGGGTGGGTAGTGTAATCTCCAGCACGCACTCACTGTGTTGGGTGGGTAGTGTAATCTCCAGCCCGCACTCACTCACTGTGTTGGGTGGGTAGTGTAATCTCCAGCCCGCACTCACTGTGTTGGGTGGGTAGTGTAATCCCCAGCCCGCACTCACTCACTGTGTTGGGTGGGCAGTGTAATCTCCAGCACTCACTCACTCACTGTGTTGGGTGGGTAGTGTAATCTCCAGCCCGCACTCACTCACTGTGTTGGGTAGGTAGTGTAATCTCCAGCCCGCACTCACTCACTGTGTTGGGTGGGTAGTGTAATCCCCAGCCCGCACTCACTCACTGTGTTGGGTGGGTAGTGTAATCCCCAGCCCGCACTCACTCACTGTGTTGGGTAGGTAGTGTAATCTCCAGCCCGCACTCACTCACTGTGTTGGGTGGGTAGTGTAATCTCCAGCCCACACTCACTCACTGTGTTGGGTGGGTAGTGTAATCTCCAGCCCGCACTCACTCACTGTGTTGGGTGGGTAGTGTAATCTCCAGCATTCACTCACTCACTGTGTTGGGTGGGTAGTGTAATCCCCAGCCCGCACTCACTCACTGTGTTGGGTGGGTAGTGTAATCCCCAGCCCGCACTCACTCACTGTGTTGGGTGGGTAGTGTAATCTCCAGCCCACACTCACTCACTGTGTTGGGTGGGTAGTGTAATCTCCAGCACTCACTCACTCACTGTGTTGGGTGGGTAGTGTAATCTCCAGCCCGCACTCACTCACTGTGTTGGGTGGGTAGTGTAATCTCCAGCCCGCACTCACTCACTGTGTTGGGTGGGTAGTGTAATCTCCAGCCCGCACTCAATCACTGTGTTGGGTGGGTAGTGTAATCTCCAGCCCGCACTCACTCACTGTGTTGGGTGGGTAGTGTAATCTCCAGCCCGCACTCACTCACTGTGTTGGGTGGGTAGTGTAATCTCCAGCCCGCACTCACTCACTGTGTTGGGTGGGTAGTGTAATCTCCAGCCCGCACTCACTCACTGTGTTGGGTGGGTAGTGTAATCTCCAGCCCGCACTAACTCACTGTGTTGGGTGGGTAGTGTAATCCCCAGCCCGCACTCACTGTGTTGGG
Source organism: Somniosus microcephalus (assembly GCF_052327205.1). Classification (NCBI taxonomy): domain Eukaryota; kingdom Metazoa; phylum Chordata; class Chondrichthyes; order Squaliformes; family Somniosidae; genus Somniosus; species Somniosus microcephalus. Next base: position 20,643,268 of record NC_141019.1, on the reverse strand, counting down.
TGGGTAGTGTAATCTCCAGCCCGCACTCACTGTGTTGGGTGGGTAGTGTAATCTCCAGCCCGCACTCACTGTGTTGGGTGGGTCGTGTAATCTCCAGCCCGCACTCACTCACTGTGTTGGGTGGGTAGTGTAATCTCCAGCCCGCACTCACTCACTGTGTTGGGTGGGTAGTGTAATCTCCAGCCCGCACTCACTCACTGTGTTGGGTGGGTAGTGTAATCTCCAGCCCGCACTCACTCACTGTGTTGGGTGGGTAGTGTAATCTCCAGCCCGCACTCACTCACTGTGTTGGGTGGGTAGTGTAATCTCCAGCCCGCACTCACTCACTGTGTTGGGTGGGTAGTGTAATCTCCAGCCTGCACTCACTGTGTTGGGTGGGTAGTGTAATCCCCAGCCCGCACTCACTCACTGTGTTGGGTGGGTAGTGTAATCTCCAGCCCGCACTCACTCACTGTGTTGGGTGGGTAGTGTAATCTCCAGCACTCACTCACTCACTGTGTTGGGTGGGTAGTGTAATCTCCAGCCCGCACTCACTCACTGTGTTGGGTGGGTAGTGTAATCTCCAGCCCGCACTCACTCACTGTGTTGGGTGGGTAGTGTAATCTCCAGCCCGCACTCACTCACTGTGTTGGGTGGGTAGTGTAATCCCCAGCCCGCACTCACTCACTGTGTTGGGTGGGTAGTGTAATCTCCAGCCCGCACTCACTCACTGTATTGGGTGGGTAGTGTAATCTCCAGCCCGCACTCACTCACTGTGTTGGGTAGGTAGTGTAATCTCCAGCCCGCACTCACTCACTGTGTTGGGTGGGTAGTGTAATCTCCAGCCCGCACTCACTCACTGTGTTGGGTGGGTAGTGTAATCTCCAGCCCGCACTCACTCACTGTGTTGGGTGGGTAGTGTAATCTCCAGCCTGCACTCACTGTGTTGGGTGGGTAGTGTAATCCCCAGCCCGCACTCACTCACTGTGTTGGGTGGGTAGTGTAATCTCCAGCCCGCACTCACTCACTGTGTTGGGTGGGTAGTGTAATCTCCAGCCCGCTCTCACTCACTGTGTTGGGTGGGTAGTGTAATCTCCAGCCCGCACTCACTCACTGTGTTGGGTGGGTAGTGTAATCTCCAGCCCGCACTCACTCACTGTGTTGGGTGGGTAGTGTAATCTCCAGCACTCACTCACTCACTGTGTTGGGTGGGTAGTGTAATCTCCAGCCCGCACTCACTCACTGTGTTGGGTGGGTAGTGTAATCTCCAGCCCGCACTCACTGTGTTGGGTGGGTAGTGTAATCTCCAGCACTCACTCACTCACTGTGTTGGGTGGGTAGTGTAATCTCCAGCCCGCACTCACTCACTGTGTTGGGTGGGTAGTGTAATCTCCAGCCCGCACTCACTGTGTTGGGTGGGTAGTGTAATCTCCAGCCCGCACTCACTCACTGTGTTGGGTGGGTAGTGTAATCTCCAGCCCGCACTCACTCACTGTGTTGGGTGGGTAGTGTAATCTCCAGCCCGCGCTCACTCACTGTGTTGGGTGGGTAGTGTAATCTCCAGCCCGCACTCACTCACTGTGTTGGGTGGGTAGTGTAATCTCCAGCCCGCTCTCACTCACTGTGTTGGGTGGGTAGTGTAATCTCCAGCCCGCACTCACTCACTGTGTTGGGTGGGTAGTGTAATCCCCAGCACTCACTCACTGTGTTGGGTGGGTAGTGTAATCTCCAGCCCACACTCACTCACTGTGTTGGGTGGGTAGTGTAATCCCCAGCCCGCACTCACTCACTGTGTTGGGTGGGTAGTGTAATCTCCAGCCCGCACTCACTCACTGTGTTGGGTGGGTAGTGTAATCTCCAGCCCGCACTCACTCACTGTGTTGGGTGGGTAGTGTAATCTCCAGCCCGCACTCACTGTGTTGGGTGGGTAGTGTAATCTCCAGCCCGCACTCACTCACTGTGTTGGGTGGGTAGTGTAATCTCCAGCCCGCACTCACTCACTGTGTTGGGTGGGTAGTGTAATCTCCAGCCCGCACTCACTCACTGTGTTGGGTGGGTAGTGTAATCTCCAGCCCGCACTCACTCACTGTGTTGGGTGGGTAGTGTAATCTCCAGCCCGCACTCACTCACTGTGTTGGGTGGGTAGTGTAATCTCCAGCACTCACTCACTCACTGTGTTGGGTGGGTAGTGTAATCTCCAGCACTCACTCACTCACTGTGTTGGGTGGGTAGTGTAATCTCCAGCCCGCACTCACTCACTGTGTTGGGTGGGTAGTGTAATCTCCAGCCTGCACTCACTCACTGTGTTGGGTGGGTAGTGTAATCTCCAGCCCGCACTCACTCACTGTGTTGGGTGGGTAGTGTAATCTCCAGCCCGCACTCACTCACTGTGTTGGGTGGGTAGTGTAATCTCCAGCCCGCACTCACTCACTGTGTTGGGTAGGTAGTGTAATCTCCAGCCCGCACTCACTCACTGTGTTGGGTGGGTAGTGTAATCTCCAGCACTCACTCACTCACTGTGTTGGGTAGGTAGTGTAATCTCCAGCCCGCACTCACTCACTGTGTTGGGTGGGTAGTGTAATCTCCAGCACTCACTCACTCACTGTGTTGGGTGGGTAGTGTAATCTCCAGCCCACACTCACTCACTGTGTTGTGTGGGTAGTGTAATCTCCAGCACTTACTCACTCACTGTGTTGGGTAGGTAGTGTAATCTCCAGCACTTACTCACTCACTGTGTTGGGTGGGTAGTGTAATCTCCAGCCCGCACTCACTCACTGTGTTGGGTGGGTAGTGTAATCTCCAGCCCGCACTCACTCACTGTGTTGGGTGGGTAGTGTAATCTCCAGCCCGCACTCACTCACTGTGTTGGGTGGGTAGTGTAATCTCCAGCCCGCACTCACTCACTGTGTTGGGTGGGTAGTGTAATCTCCAGCCCGCACTCACTGTGTTGGGTGGGTAGTGTAATCCCCAGCCCGCACTCACTCACTGTGTTGGGTGGGTAGTGTAATCTCCAGCCCGCACTCACTGTGTTGGGTGGGTAGTGTAATCTCCAGCCCGCACTCACTCACTGTGTTGGGTGGGTAGTGTAATCTCCAGCCCGCACTCACTCACTGTGTTGTGTGGGTAGTGTAATCTCCAGCCCGCACTCACTCACTGTGTTGTGTGGGTAGTGTAATCTCCAGCCCACACTCACTCACTGTGTTGGGTGGGTAGTGTAATCTCCAGCTCGCTCTCACTCACTGTGTTGGGTGGGTAGTGTAATCTCCAGCCCGCACTCACTCACTGTGTTGGGTGGGTAGTGTAATCTCCAGCCTGCACTCACTCACTGTGTTGGGTGTGTAGTGTAATCCCCAGCCCGCACTCACTCACTGTGTTGGGTGGGTAGTGTAATCTCCAGCCCGCTCTCACTCACTGTGTTGGGTGGGTAGTGTAATCTCCAGCCCGTTCTCACTCACTGTGTTGGGTGGGTAGTGTAATCTCCAGCCCGCACTCACTAACTGTGTTGGGTGGGTAGTGTAATCCCCAGCCCGCACTCACTCACTGTGTTGGGTAGGTAGTGTAATCTCCAGCCCGCACTCACTCACTGTGTTGGATGGGTAGTGTAATCTCCAGCCCGCACTCACTCACTGTGTTGGGTGGGTAGTGTAATCTCCAGCACTCACTCACTGTGTTGGGTGGGTAGTGTAATCTCCAGCCCGCACTCACTGTGTTGGGTGGGTAGTGTAATCTCCAGCCCGCACTCACTCACTGTGTTGGGTGGGTAGTGTAATCTCCAGCCCGCACTCACTCACTGTGTTGGGTGGGTAGTGTAATCTCCAGCACTCACTCACTGTGTTGGGTGGGTAGTGTAATCCCCAGCCCGCACTCACTCACTGTGTTGGGTGGGTAGTGTAATCCCCAGCCCGCACTCACTCACTGTGTTGTGTGGGTAGTGTAATCTCCAGCCCGCTCTCACTCACTGTGTTGGGTGGGTAGTGTAATCTCCAGCCCGCTCTCACTCACTGTGTTGGGTGGGTAGTGTAATCTCTAGCCCGTTCTCACTCACTGTGTTGGGTGGGTAGTGTAATCTCCAGCCCGTTCTCACTCACTGTGTTGGGTGGGTAGTGTAATCCCCAGCCCGCACTCACTCACTGTGTTGGGTGGGTAGTGTAATCTCCAGCCCGCACTCACTAACTGTGTTGGGTGGGTAGTGTAATCCCCAGCCCGCACTCACTAACTGTGTTGGGTGGGTAGTGTAATCCCCAGCCCGCACTCACTCACTGTGTTGGGTGGGTAGTGTAATCTCCAGCCCGCACTCACTAACTGTGTTGGGTGGGTAGTGTAATCCCCAGCACTCACTCACTCACTGTGTTGGGTGGGTAGTGTAATCCCCAGCCCGCACTCACTCACTGTGTTGGGTGGGTAGTGTAATCTCCAGCCCGCACTCACTAACTGTGTTGGGTGGGTAGTGTAATCTCCAGCACTCACTCACTGTGTTGGGTGGGTAGTGTAATCCCCAGCCCGCACTCACTCACTGTGTTGGGTGGGTAGTGTAATCCCCAGCCCGCACTCACTAACTGTGTTGGGTGGGTAGTGTAATCTCCAGCCCGCACTCACTCACTGTGTTGGGTGGGTAGTGTAATCTCCAGCCCGCACTCACTCACTGTGTTGGGTGGGTAGTGTAATCTCCAGCCCGCACTCACTCACTGTGTTGTGTGGGTAGTGTAATCTCCAGCCCGCACTCACTCACTGTGTTGGGTGGGTAGTGTAATCTCCAGCCCGCACTCACTGTGTTGGGTGGGTAGTGTAATCCCCAGCCCGCACTCACTCACTGTGTTGGGTGGGTAGTCTAATCTCCAGCCCGCACTCACTCACTGTGTTGGGTGGGTAGTGTAATCTCCAGCCCGCACTCACTGTGTTGGGTGGGTAGTGTAATCTCCAGCCCGCACTCACTCACTGTGTTGGGTGTGTAGTGTAATCTCCAGCCCGCACTCACTGTGTTGGGTGGGTAGTGTAATCTCCAGCCCGCACTCACTCACTGTGTTGGGTGGGTAGTGTAATCTCCAGCCCGCTCTCACTCACTGTGTTGGGTGGGTAGTGTAATCTCCAGCCCGCACTCACTCACTGTGTTGGGTGGGTAGTGTAATCTCCAGCCCGCTCTCACTCACTGTGTTGGGTGGGTAGTGTAATCTCCAGCACTCACTCACTCACTGTGTTGGGTGGGTAGTGTAATCTCCAGCCCGCACTCACTCACTGTGTTGGGTGGGTAGTGTAATCTCCAGCCCGCACTCACTCACTGTGTTGGGTGGGTAGTGTAATCTCCAGCCTGCACTCACTGTGTTGGGTGGGTAGTGTAATCTCCAGCACTCACTCACTCACTGTGTTGGGTGGGTAGTGTAATCTCCAGCCCGCACTCAATCACTGTGTTGGGTGGGTAGTGTAATCTCCAGCTCGCACTCACTCACTGTGTTGGGTGGGTAGTGTAATCCCCAGCCCGCACTCACTCACTGTGTTGGGTGGGTAGTGTAATCTCCAGCCCGCACTCACTCACTGTGTTGGGTGGGTAGTGTAATCTCCAGCCCGCACTCACTGTGTTGGGTGGGTAGTGTAATCTCCAGCCCGCTCTCACTCACTGTGTTGGGTGGGTAGTGTAATCTCCAGCCCGCACTCACTGTGTTGGGTGGGTAGTGTAATCTCCAGCACTCACTCACTCACTGTGTTGGGTGGGTAGTGTAATCTCCAGCCCGCACTCACTCACTGTGTTGTGTGGGTAGTGTAATCTCCAGCCCGCACTCACTCACTGTGTTGGGTGGGTAGTGTAATCCCCAGCCCGCACTCACTCACTGTGTTGGGTGGGTAGTGTAATCTCCAGCCCGCACTCATTCACCGTGTTGGGTGGGTAGTGTAATCCCCAGCCTGCACTCACTCACTGTGTTGGGTGGGTAGTGTAATCTCCAGCCCGCACTCACTCACTGTGTTGGGTGGGTAGTGTAATCTCCAGCCCACACTCACTCACTGTGTTGGGTGGGTAGTGTAATCTCCAGCCCGCACTCACTCACTGTTTTGTGTGGGTAGTGTAATCTCCAGCCCGCACTCACTCACTGTGTTGGGTGGATAGTGTAATCCCCAGCCCGCTCTCACTCACTGTGTTGGGTGGGTAGTGTAATCTCCAGCCCGCACTCACTCACTGTGTTGTGTGGGTAGTGTAATCCCCAGCCCGCACTCAATCACTGTGTTGGGTGGGTAGTGTAATCTCCAGCCCGCACTCACTCACTGTGTTGGGTGGGTAGTGTAATCTCCAGCCCGCACTCAATCACTGTGTTGGGTGGGTAGTGTAATCTCCAGCCCGCACTCAATCACTGTGTTGGGTGGGTAGTGTAATCTCCAGCCCGCACTCACTCACTGTGTTGGGTGGGTAGTGTAATCTCCAGCACTCACTCACTCACTGTGTTGGGTGGGTAGTGTAATCTCCAGCCCGCACTCAATCACTGTGTTGGGTGGGTAGTGTAATCTCCAGCCCGCACTCAATCACTGTGTTGGGTGGGTAGTGTAATCTCCAGCCCGCACTCACTCACTGTGTTGGGTGGGTAGTGTAATCCCCAGCCTGCACTCAATCACTGTGTTGGGTGGGTAGTGTAATCTCCAGCCCGCACTCACTCACTGTGTTGGGTGGGTAGTGTAATCTCCAGCCCGCACTCACTCACTGTGTTGGGTGGGTAGTGTAATCTCCAGCCCACACTCACTCACTGTGTTGTGTGGGTAGTGTAATCTCCAGCACTCACTCACTCACTGTGTTGGGTAGGTAGTGTAATCTCCAGCCCGCACTCACTCACTGTGTTGGGTGGGTAGTGTAATCTCCAGCCCGCACTCACTCACTGTGTTGGGTGGGTAGTGTAATCTCCAGCACTCACTCACTGTGTTGGGTGGGTAGTGTAATCTCCAGCCCGCTCTCACTCACTGTGTTGGGTGGGTAGTGTAATCCCCAGCCCGCACTCACTCACTGTGTTGGGTAGGTAGTGTAATCTCCAGCCTGCACTCACTCACTGTGTTGGGTGGGTAGTGTAATCTCCAGCCCGCTCTCACTCACTGTGTTGGGTGGGTAGTGTAATCTCCAGCCTGCACTCACTCACTGTGTTGGGTGGGTAGTGTAATCTCCAGCCTGCACTCATTCACTGTGTTGGGTGGGTAGTGTAATCCCCAGCCCGCACTCACTCACTGTGTTGGGTGGGTAGTGTAATCTCCAGCCCGCACTCACTCACTGTGTTGGGTGGGTAGTGTAATCTCCAGCCCACACTCACTCACTGTGTTGGGTGGGTAGTGTAATCTCCAGCCCGCACTCACTCACTGTGTTGGGTGGGTAGTGTAATCCCCAGCCCGCACTCACTCACTGTGTTGGGTGGGTAGTGTAATCTCCAGCCCGCACTCACTGTGTTGGGTGGGTAGTGTAATCCCCAGCCCGCACTCACTCACTGTGTTGGGTAGGTAGTGTAATCTCCAGCCCGCACTCACTCACTGTGTTGGGTGGGTAGTGTAATCTCCAGCCCGCACTCACTCACTGTGTTGGGTGGGTAGTGTAATCTCCAGCACTCACTCACTCACTGTGTTGGGTGGGTAGTGTAATCCCCAGCCCGCACTCACTCACTGTGTTGGGTGGGTAGTGTAATCTCCAGCCCGCACTCACTCACTGTGTTGGGTGGGTAGTGTAATCCCCAGCCCGCACTCACTCACTGTGTTGGGTGGGTAGTGTAATCTCCAGCCCGCACTCACTCACTGTGTTGGGTGGGTAGTGTAATCTCCAGCCCGCACTCACTCACTGTGTTGGGTGGGTAGTGTAATCTCCAGCCCGCACTCACTCACTGTGTTGGGTGGGTAGTGTAATCTCCAGCCCGCACTCACTCACTGTGTTGGGTGGGTAGTGTAATCTCCAGCCCGCACTCACTCACTGTGTTGGGTGGGTAGTGTAATCCCCAGCCCGCACTCACTCACTGTGTTGGGTGGGTAGTGTAATCTCCAGCCCGCACTCACTCACTGTGTTGGGTGGGTAGTGTAATCTCCAGCCCGCACTCACTCACTGTGTTGGGTGGGTAGTGTAATCTCCAGCCCGCACTCACTCACTGTGTTGGGTGGGTAGTGTAATCTCCAGCCCTCACTCACTCACTGTGTTGGGTGGGTAGTGTAATCTCCAGCCCGCACTCACTCACTGTGTTGGGTGGGTAGTGTAATCCCCAGCCCGCACTCACTCACTGTGTTGGGTGGGTAGTGTAATCTCCAGCCCGCACTCACTCACTGTGTTGGGTGGGTAGTGTAATCTCCAGCCCGCACTCACTCACTGTGTTGGGTGTGTAGTGTAATCTCCAGCCCGCACTCACTACTGTGTTGGGTGGGTAGTGTAATCTCCAGCCCGCACTCACTCACTGTGTTGGGTGGGTAGTGTAATCCCCAGCCCGCACTCACTCACTGTGTTGGGTGGGTAGTGTAATCTCCAGCCCGCACTCACTCACTGTGTTGGGTGGGTAGTGTAATCTCCAGCCCGCACTCACTCACTGTGTTGGGTGGGTAGTGTAATCTCCAGCCCGCACTCACTCACTGTGTTGGGTGGGTAGTGTAATCTCCAGCCCTCACTCACTCACTGTGTTGGGTGGGTAGTGTAATCTCCAGCCCGCACTCACTCACTGTGTTGGGTGGGTAGTGTAATCTCCAGCCCGCACTCACTCACTGTGTTGGGTGGGTAGTGTAATCTCCAGCCCGCACTCACTCACTGTGTTGGGTGGGTAGTGTAATCTCCAGCCCGCACTCACTCACTGTGTTGGGTGGGTAGTGTAATCTCCAGCACTCACTCACTCACTGTGTTGGGTGGGTAGTGTAATCCCCAGCCCGCACTCACTCAGTGTGTTGGGTGGGTAGTGTAATCTCCAGCACTCACTCACTCACTGTGTTGGGTGGGTAGTGTAATCTCCAGCACTCACTCACTCACTGTGTTAGGTGGGTAGTGTAATCTCCAGCCCGCACTCACTCACTGTGTTGGGTGGGTAGTGTAATCTCCAGCCCGCACTCACTCACTGTGTTGGGTGGGTAGTGTAATCCCCAGCCCGCACTCACTCACTGTGTTGGGTGGGTAGTGTAATCTCCAGCACTCACTCACTCACTGTGTTGGGTGGGTAGTGTAATCTCCAGCCCGCACTCACTCACTGTGTTGGGTGGGTAGTGTAATCTCCAGCCCGCACTCACTGTGTTGGGTGGACAGTATTGCTTTTTGGAGCTTGAGCACAGAGTTTGGTGAATGCAATCACAGTGGATCACAAGCCAAGTGGAAGAATTTGGTGAGCGCAGAAATTTGATGGAATTCAGTGGAGAGGAGGAAGGTGGGCGAGAGATCTGACTGAAAAGGAGCAGTGAAGTCACAGAACCTAAGGACTCTAAGGTCATAGGACCGAGAGCAAACCTGTGGAAGAGTGGGAGGAGCGGCCGGACATAAAGGTAGGCCCGAGAACCCGGCGCCCAGAGGGTCAGGGAGCGAGGCCAAAAAAATCTAGTGAAGTCAACACAAGGGAAAGGAGCTGATTGGTGAGTAGCTGGTGATTGTTTTTTTTAAGTCTTGGGTTTATTTCTGCTACGTTAGTTAATAGTCTATTAAATAGAGGCATAGCAGGACACCTTAGTCCCGTGGAATGCACCTCCTGTGCCATGTCAGAACTCCAGGACGCTTCCCGTGTCCTGGACAACCATGTGTGCAGGAAGTGTCGTGAGCTGGAGGAGCTCGAGTTCCGGGTTTCGGAGCTTGATCAGCAGCTGGCGTCACTGCGGTGCATCCGTGAGGCTGAGAGCTTCATGGATAGCACGTTTCAGGAGGTGGTCACCCCGCAGCTAAGGAGTGTACAGGCAGAGAGGGAATGGGCGACCACCAGACAGACAAGGAGGACCAGGCAGGCAGTGCAGGAGTCCCCTGAGTGCATCTCACTCTCTAACCCGTATTCAATACTGGTGAGGGTGATGGTTCCTCTGGGGAATACAGCCTGAGCCGAGTCCACGGCACCACGGGTGGCTCAGCTGTACGGGGAGCGGGGTGCGGGGGAGGAGGAAGATCGGGAAAGCAAAAGTGATAGGGCATTCGATAGTTAGGGCAACAGACAGGCGATTCTGCGGCCGCAGACGTGATTCCAGGATGGTATCTTGCCTCCCTGGTGCCAGGGTCAAGGATGTCACCGAGCAGCTGCACAACATTCTGAGGGGGGAGGGTGAACAGCCAGAGGTTGTGGTCCATGTCGGTATCAAGGACATAGGTAGAAAGAGGGATGAGTTCCTGCAGGTAGATTTCAGGGAGCTTGGAAAGAGATTAAAAAGCAGGACCTCAAAGGTAGTAATCTCCGGATTACTCCCGGTGCCACGTGCTAGTGAGGATAGAAATAGGAGGATAGAGCAGATGAATACGTGGCTGGAGAGATGGTGCAGGAGGGAGGGCTTCAGATTCCTGGAACAACTGATTCTGCGGGAGGTGGGACCTGTACAGGCCAGACGGGTTGCACCTCAACAGAACCGGGACCAATATCCTTGCAGGGGGTGGCGGTGGGTTGGTAGTGCTGTTGGGGAGGGTTTAAACTAATTTGGCAGAGGAATGGGCACCAGGATGTGGCATTAGAAAGGAGAAACAAAGTGCTGAAAGGATTGGGAGAGACAGAGAGCACGAGAGTAAGAAATAGTATGGCATTAGGTGGGGTCAGACGAAGAGAGAGTACAAGAAGGTCTACGATAGGTTTACAGTGCATATGTGTAAACGCACGAAGCCTGGTAAATAATGCAGGCACAAATAGCCACATGGGAATATGATGATGTGGTGATAATGGAGACCTGGCTCAAAAAAGGGCAGGATTGGGTTTTAAATATTCCTGGATATAAGGTGTTCAGGAAAGATAGGGAAGGAAAGATAGGTAGGGTGGCAGTATTGATTAAGGAGAATATTACAGTGCTGGAGAGAGAGGATGTCCTGGAGGGGTCAAGGACAGAATCTATTTGGTTAGAGTTAAGAAACAATAGAGGTGCCATTACACTACTAGGGGTATTCTATAGGCCACCAACTAGTGGGAAGGATATAGAGGAGCAAATTTGTAGGGAAGTTACAGAGAGGTGCAAGAACTATAGAGTAGTGATAATCGGGGACTTCAACTATCCTAATATAGACTGGGATAGTAATAGTGTAAAGGGCAGAGAAGGGGAAGAATTTCTAAAGTGTGTCCAGGAGAACTTTCTTGATCAGTAGGTTACCGGCCCGATGAGGAAGGAGGCATTGCTGGATCTGGTTCTGGACAATGAGGTGGGTCAAGTGGAGCAAGTGTCAGTAGGGGAACATTTAGGGAAGTGATCACAGTATCATAAGATTTAGATTAGCTATACATAGAACATAAGAACATGAGACATAGGAGCAGGAACAGGTCATTTGGCCCCTCGAGCCTGCCCCGCCATTCAATAAGATCGTGGCTGATCTGATCTTGGCCTCAATCCCACTTCCCTGCCCGCTCCCCATAACCCTTGACTCCCTTACCATTCAAAAATCTGTCTATCTCCACCTTGAATATATTCAATGACCCAGCCTCCACAGCTCTCTGGGGAAGAGAATTCCAAAGCTATGGAAAAGGACAGGGAGCAATCTAGAGTAAAAATACTTAATTGGAGGAAGGCCAATTTCAGTGGGTTGAGAATGGATCTGGCCCGGGTAAATTGGAATCAAAGATTGTCAGGCAAAACTATAATCGAACAATGGGCTGCCTTTAAAGAGGAGATGGTTCAGGTACATTCCCACGAGGGGGAAAGGTAGGGCAACCAAAGCCAAAGCTCCCTGGATGACGAAAGAGATAGAGAGTAAGATGAAGCAGAAAAAGGGGGCGTATGACAGATGTCAGGTTGAGAATACAAGTGAGAACCAGGCTGAATATAGAAAGTTCAGGAGGGAAGTGAAAAAGGAAATAAGAGGGGCAAAGAGAGTGTATGAGAATAGATTGGCAGCTTACATAAAAGGGAATCCAAAAGTCTTCTATAGATATATAAATAGTAAACGGGTAGTAAGAGGAGGGGTGGGGCCGATTAGGGAACAAAATGGAGACCTACGCATGGAGGCAGAGAGCATGGCTGGGGTACTAAATGAGTACCTTGCATCTTGTCTTCACCAAGGAAGAAGATGCTGCCAAAGTCATAGTGAAAGAGGAGGTACTTGAGATACTGGATGGGATAAAAATTGATAAAGATGAGGTACTAGAAAGGCTGGCTGTACTTAAAGTAGATAAGTCACCAGGACCGGATGGGATACATCCTAGGATGCTGAGGGAAGTAAAGGTGGAAATTGCAGAGGTACTGGCCATAATCTTCCAATCCTCCTTAGATACGGGGCTGGTGCCAGAGGACTGGAGAATTGCAAATGTTACACCCTTGTTCAAAAAAGGGTGTAAGGACAAACCCAGCAACTACAGGCCAGTCAGTTTAACCTCAGTGGTGGGGAAGCTTTTGGAAACGATCAGGGACAAAATTAACAGTCACTTGGACAAGTATGGATTAATTAAGGAAAGCCAGCACGGATTTGTTAGTCTTGACAAAGGGTTTCGACCTGAAACGTTGACTCTATTTCTCTCTCCACGGATGTTACCTGGCCTGCTGAGTTTTTCCAGCATTTTTTGTTGTTATTACGGATTTGTTAAAACTTGATTGAGTTTTTTGATGAGGTAACAGAGAGGGCTGATGAGGGCAATGCGGTTGATGTGTTGTACATGGACTTCCAAAAGGCGTTTGATAAAGTGCCACATAATAGGCTTGCCAGCAAAGTTGAAGCCCATGGAATAAAAGGGACAGTGGCAGCATGGATGCAGAATTGGTTAAGTGACAGGAAGCAGAGAGTAGTGGTGAACGGTTGTGGAGGAAGGTATACAGTGGGGTTCCCCAGGGGTCGGTTCTAGGACCACTGATTTTCTTGATATATATCAATGACTTGGACTTAGGTGTACAGGGCACAATTTCAAAATTTGCAGATGACAAAAAAACTTGGAAGTATAGTGAACAGCGAGGAGGAAAGACTTCAAGAAGACATAGACAGGCTGGTGGAATGGGTGGACACGTGGCAGATGAAATTTAACGCAGAAAAGTGTGAAGTGATACATTTTGGTAGGAAGAACGAAGAGAGGCAATATAAACTAAAGGGTACAATTCTAAAGGGGGTGCATGAACAGAGAGACCTGGGGGTATATGTGCACAAATCGTTGAAGGTGACAGGGCAGATTGAGAAAGCGGTTATAAAAGCATACGGGATCCTGGGCTTCATAAATAGAGGCATAGAGTACAAAAACAAGGAAGTTATGATGAACCTGTATAAAACACTGGTCTGGCCTCAACTGGAGTATTGTGTCCAATTCTGGGCACTACACTTTAGGAAGGATGTGAAGGCCTTAGAGAGGGTGCAGAAAAGATTTACAAGAATGATTCCAGGGATGAGGGACTTCAGTTACGTGGCTAGACTGGAGAAGCTGGGGTTGTTCTCCTTGGAGCAGAGACGATTGAGAGGACATTTGATCGAGGTGTTCAAAATCATGAGGGGTTTAGACAGGGTAGAAAGAGAGAATCTGTTCCCATTGGCAGAAGGGTCGAGAACCAGAGGACACAGATTTAAGGTGATTGGCAGAAGAACCAAAGGCGACATGAGGATAAACGTTTTTATGCAGCGAGTGGTTCGGATCGGGAATTCACTGCCCGAAAGGGTGGTGGAGGCAGATTCAATCACGGCTTTCAAAAGGGAATTGGATAAGTATCTGAAGGCAAAGAAATTGCAGGGCTACGGTGAAAGGGCGGGGGAGTGGGACGAGCTGAAGTGCTCTGGCAGAGAGCCGGCGCAGGCTCGACGGGCCGAATGGCCTCCTTCTGTGCTGTAACCATTCTATGATTCTATGATTCACTGCAAAGTCCCAACTTGAAAATCTCTGCACACGGTTAATGAGCTACTAATGGAATTACCAAACGCTGCGGTCTCTCTCGTTTTCCCAACTTTGCTTATTTCCCCTTCCTTTTTTGAAATCAGGGATTTCCCATAGCTTTTGGCAGCAGAGAGTCTGTGGTCTAGTTCCCTCTGCTTACCGTTAGTGAAACAGTCGGTTGTGGGCAGAAGACAGGATTTGCCACTTTCTACTTAAGCTGACCTTTTTTGGCATATGTCAGCAAATGGAGGAAAATATACTCTTGGGACAGGTCAGAGCAATGAGTGAAAGTCACTGCTAATCAAACATGCACATAACAGCGTTGAGACAGGGACAGAAAGGGAACCTGGCAACAATTTGCTTATATCAGGTTTATATATTGTATTTTCCATCTTGGTTTGTGTACAGTTCCTGTCAAAACACATCTCAGCTAAGTGCCCTGTTGCATTAAGTAAACGTTTACTGTAATTTTTGCTTACTTTTTTTTATATACCAGCTGACCCCCCACAGCATTGCTCATAGGTAACCTGGGCTCTGCAGCAGGATTGTGAGGTCCAACTGCTAAAATGGAGCTGCGTTTTACCCGGCCTGTGGACAAATGCAAGGTAATGAGACCAGGGAAGGGAACTAAACAGTGGAACTATAAACTAAATGGCTCAACGTGTCAGCTGTGGCTCAGTGGGTAGCACTCTCGCCTCTGAGTCAGAAGGTTGTGGGTTCATGTTCCCACCCCCGAGATTTGGGTACATAATCCAGGCTGACACTCAGTGCAGTGCTGAGGGAGTGCTGCACTGTCGGAGGTGCTGTCTTTTCGATGAGACGTTAAACCGAGGCCCCGTCTGCGCTCTCACGTGGATGTAAAAGATCCCACGGCACTATTTCGAAGAAGAGCAGGGGAGTTCTCCCCGGTGTCCTGGCCAATATTTATCCCTCAACCAACATCACTAAAACAGATGATCTGGTCATTATCACAGTGCTGTTTGTGGGACTCCTAGCAGAGTGCAAAAAGGGGGAGAGAATGCGTCATTGAGGTCACTCTCCTGAAACAGAGTCAAAGAGAGCCAGTGAGTATCAAGGTTCCTAAAAGGCACAAGGTGACTTGCCCTGCGGTCAAATGGCCCAGATAGTAGGCATGTCTTGCAATGTACACTTCATCCTTCACAGCCTAGCCTACCTGTCAGATGTAGTCTCATTTATCTCGAATACCCTGAAGCACATGCATGCTATCTCAGTAAAACACTTCAGCGTTGGGTCTCCACAATCTGTGCTTGATGGACTGATTTCCCTTATTAGTTGCTGTCATGAACCTTACCATTCATGCAGAAATGACTCATGAGATAACACTGGGCGGCCAGCTGGTGGCGCTGTCCAAGGAAAGTATAAATACTCAGGCGTGGGCCCAGCTTGCTCAGGATGTTTCTGTAACCAGGAACTAGTGATGTAACTAGAACCTCCTGGTTGTGAAAGTTGATTAAAGCCTTGTTTTATACTCACACCAAGTGCTTAGTAGTTTTCTTACGTCAGTTGCTTTATTACTTTTCTCCCTCTTGAAGTCTTGTAAAATGCAACATCCCCAATCAAGAGCTCGAGGGAAAGACCACCCCTCCCCACCATCCGGGGTGCCAAGATTCATGAGACACGCAGTCAAACTCGCTGGGAGTCAAGTGACCGAGCCAAGCACTGTTCCTTGCTTACCTGCTGCCCTCCCCACACAATCTGCTGCTGTGGTCTTCAACCAGCACTGGCATTTTTGAAAGGCTGCTCTGGAATTTCCATGCACCTCAGCAGATTGCACCCATTTTACACGGGATTTATGCCAATCACTTCTCCAATGGATATGCAAATGAGCTAACCCAGGAAATTCTCCTGTAGTTCAGACCATCAGTGAGTGCGAATCTTCTCACATTGGCATAAAAGAGGTCCAACTCACCTCGTGGAACTTTCCTCCCCTTATATCTATCTGTGAGGTAATGTGCGAGGGTATTATAGTGTGATTGTCCCATTCCTTCTCTTCCTGTCAAGAAACACCTTACCAAGTGACAACATGGTTGAGATCACTATCTCTACTTGTGGCTATTCACCCATGACCTACAGTGGAGCAGGTTGGCACCATCAAGTCTATCGTTAACTCTGGCTATAATCCTCTGAAAGGTTCATCCATCCCTCTATTCCCCCGTCTCCATGCCCCGCACATTGCTGCTGGCACAGTTTGAAGTACCATCTCAGCCTTATGCCAGGGTCATATACCCAACAAGTGCAAAAGTGGCTGTACACGAAGTGATTCACGTGTCTTCTTTGCACAATTGCCGGGACCTGGGACACTCCCAGGGCTGTGAAGAGTTTTAAAGGTTCTGAGTGAAGTGAGTTCAGGGCAGCCTTAATCCGATTGCTAAGAGAACGAACGACTTGGAATTATATAGTGCCTTTCACGACCTCGGGACATCCCAAAGCGCTTTACAGCCAATGAAGTACTTTTTAAAGTGTGGTCACTGTTGTAACATAGGAAACATGGTGGACAATTTTTGCACAGCAAGCTCCCACAAGCAATAATATGATAATGACAAGATCATCTGGTTTTTTTTTAGTGATGTAGTTTGAGGGCTAAATATTGGCCAGGACACCGGGGAGAACTCCCCTGCTCCTCTTCGAAATAGTGCCGTGGGATCTTTTACATCCACCTGAGAGAGCAGACAGGGCCTCGGTTTAACATCTCACCCAACAGACAGCACCCCCGACAGTGCAGCACTCCAAGTGTCAGCCTAGATTTTTGTACTCAAGTTTCTGGAGTGGGACTTGAACCCACAACCTTTTGACTCAGAGGCAAGGGTGCTACTCACTGAGCCACAGCTAACAAACAATGCATGAAACAGTCTAAAATTCAGCACTAACTGTCAAATGTACTCTACCAGGATGGTCAATGCAGCAAATGGAAATGTCACATTGCTTCAATCGTGGGCACACTTCAGAAGTTGGTGTTAAGGGAGCAGCTTCTCCCCTTCTTGGCCTTGGCCGTCGAACTTTTTAAAAAGAATCCTTATTGTTGTGCTAGCTGAATCCGATTATTAAATGGCTGATTGCTAAGCCTTTGTACTGTACTGGTCCTGTAACACCCAGGGCAAGTGATTTGTTATTACTCAGATCTGGGCGAAAAACAGCACCTTTACTATCAAGCACATTCATGCCAAGTTGCAGTACTTGGATGGCAAATGGTTCTGCACATGGGTAAAGTGTCGCAACCCACAGAGTGCCACAAGTCACTTACCCCACTGATACCACATTTTACTGAAACTTGGAGCATCTTTGTAGCATAATATTATATTACTGTATGTAGAACATAGCATAACATATATAACAACACAACGCATATATAGAATCATAGAACCGTTTTTAAAAAATTCATTCACGGGATGTGGGCGTCGCTGGCAAGGCCAGTATTTATTACCCATCCCTAGTTGCCCTTGAGAAGGTGGTGGTGAGCCGCCTTCTTGAACCGCTGCAGTCCGTGTGGTGAAGGTACTCCCACAGTGCTGTTAGGGAGGGAGTGCCAGGATTTTGACCCAGCGACGATGAAGGAACGGCCGATATACTTCTACATCAGGATGGTGTGTGACTTGGAGGGGAACTTGAAGGTGGTGGTGTTCCCATGCGCCTGCTGCCCTTGACCCTTGTACAACACAGAAGGAGGCCATTCAGTCCATCGAGTCCGCGCCGGCTCTGTCGAAGAACAATCCAGTTAGTCCCACTCCCCCGCTCTTTCCCCATATCCCTGCCATTGTTTCTCCTTCAAGTATTTATCCAATTCCCTTTTGAAGGCCATTTCCCACTATTTCCTACATTACAACAGTGACTACACTTCAAAAGTACTTCATTGGCTGTAAAACACTTTGGGACGTCCGGTGGTTGTGAAAGACGCTATAGAAATGTGAGTCTTATTGAATCTGTATCCACCACCCTATCAGACAGTGCATTCCAAATCCTAACCACTTGTTGCGTATAACAGTTTTCCCTCATGTCGCCTATGGTTCTTTTGCCAATCACCTTAAATCTGTGCCTATCTGTTACAGAACATATATAACCTGGCACATATAACATATACTGTAACATCGCATATATAACACCTATAATGTGACGTATTTAAAATAACATAATATCAGTGTGTGTCCACGTCCGTGAAAATGCTTACGTCACGTTGAAATGACCCAATAAACATATGTTCTGTAAATCCAACATTAGGCTGATATCATTGTATAAAAAACACTGGAGCTGACATTCTCAGCAATTTCACCGAAAAAAATAATGACCCGATGACAACAACAACTTGCATTTATATAGCACCCTTAATGTAGTAAAAGATTCCAAGCCGCTTCACAGGAGCGTTATCAGACAAACTTTGACACCGAGCCACATAAGGAGGTATTAGTAAACTCGAGGAACAGCACCTCATCTTCCGATTAGGCACTTTACAGCCTTCTGGACTCAATATCGAGTTCAACAACTCCAGATCATAACCTCGGCCCCTATTACATTTTTATATTTTTTATCCACACTTTTGGTTTGTGCCTTTTCCTTTCCTCTCTCCCACACGGCAGCTGTCTCTCACTCTGCCAGTGCATTTCACACTTCATCTAGAGCCATTGTTTGTTTCTTTACCTGTCCTATTACCATCTCGTCTCGCCTTGAATATCTCTTAATGTCTCTTCTTTCATCCCCTCCCCCATTTCCCAGCCCCCAAACTGCCTTTTGTTAATTTCCTGCCTTTTTTCTCAGTTCTGACGAAGGGTTTTGACCCGAAACGTTGACTCTATTTCTCTCTCCACGGATGTTGCCTGGCCTACTGAGTTTTTCCAGCGTTTTCTGTTGCTATTGAGGTATTAGTACAGCTGATCTTGGTCAAAGAGGTAGGTTTTAAGGAGCGTCTTAAAGGAGGAGAGAGAGTTAGAGAGGCGGAGAGGTTGAGGGAGGGAATTCCAGAGCTTCGGGCCCAGGCAGCTGAAGGCACGGCCACCGATGGTGGAGCGAAGGGAGTTGTTACTGTCTAGATTCGAGGAGGAAGCTCTGTTTCATACTGTAAATATGCAGGTTGTCTTTGTTACTGTTTATTTATCTATTTACTGTTAAACAACCGCACCAAGAACAAATTAACTGGTTATTTATCTCCTTGCTATTTACGGAACATTGCTGCCCACAATCACTGAAGTTTAACAGCAATTCACTGCGGCAAAGGGACTTGATAAAATTACATGCCTTACATTTCTTTACTTGGAAGTGCATTCCAAGTGTTAAAAGAAAGATTTGCATTTATATAGCACCTTTCACAACCTCAGGATTGATGTTTGCAACCATCTTCAGCCAGAAGTGCCGAGTAAATGATCCATATCGGCCTCCTCCTGAGGTTCCCACCATCACAGAAGCCAGTCTTCAGCCAATTCGATTCACTCCACGTGATATCAAGAAACGGCTGAGCGCACTGGATACAGCAAAGACTATGGGCCCCGACAACATCCCGGCTATCGCGCTGAAGACTTGTGCTTCAGAACTAGCCGCGCCTCCTTTATCAAGCTGTTCCAGTACAACTACAACACTGGCATCTATCTGACAATGTGGAAAACTGCCCAGGTATGTCCAGTCCACAAAAGACAGGACAAATCAAATCCTGCTTTTACCAGGCATAAGAATTTGACAGGCATTCAGCGGGCGGAAGTTGTGCAAATAGCGGAGGCCTATCTCCCGGGGATGCGGAGGATCTGTCAAGAGAATTCTTGACAGATCGCAAGTGCCGGGTTTTAGCGCATGAGCTTCGCATGCCTAAACCCGGAACAGCCCCCTGTTTTAGTGAGGTTGATTGAGGGATAAATATTAGCCCAGGACACCAAGGAGAACTCCCCTGCTCTTCTTTGAAGTAGTGGTTGTGGGATTTTCTACATTCTCCTGAGGGGGCAGACGGGGCATCAGATGTAACATCTCACCTGACAGACGGCACCTATGACAGTGCAGCACTCCCCCAGTACTGCACTGGAGTGTCAATCTAGATTATGTGCTCTAGTCTCATGGGGTGGGATTTGAACCCACAACCTTCTACCTCAGCAGTGAGAGTGTTACCCACTGAGCCATGGCTGACACATTGTAATGAAGAGAGCGGGTGGGGTGGAACTTCATACATTCACGAGAATGCAAAGATTTGTTGCAGGGTGTAGAAAGAACAAGGATTTATCCAAACTGGTTTGGGTAGTTTAAAGTGTGTACAGTGAACATGAAATAACAACAGAAAATGCTGGAAAAACTCAGCAGGCCAGGCAACATCCGTGGAGAGAAATTAGAGTCGACGTTTCGGGTCGAAACCCTCCTTCATGATCTGGCCCAGCCGGTATAGAAGGAGGAGCTTTGACAGGCACAACTTTTCAATTAACAACTCTTTGACGCTTTGATTGAAGCCATAGAGGCCAGTCATGGCCGCTCGACGCTATGGACCTCTGCTGTCTAAGTGGAATTGCTGCTGCTGCTGTTGTACTCCAGTGGTGGCATATCGCAGAATAAAACAGCCATCGTGTCTGCGGAACTTCCTTGTTCACCTTCTTGGCTTCACACCCTTATTTCCATGAGGGTTTTTTTCATTGCTGATTTACATGTTCGGATCCATTGGGGGTAATTCTAACATAACCCAGCTGGTGGGAATGGGACTGACTGGATAGAGCGGGGAATGGGACTGACTGGATAGAGCGGGGAATGGGACTGACTGGATAGAGCGGGGAATGGGACTGACTGGATAGAGCGGGGAATGGGACTGACTGGATAGAGCGGGGAATGGACTGACTGGATAGAGCGGGGAATGGACTGACTGGATAGAGCGGGGAATGGGACTGACTGGATAGAGCGGGGAATGGGACTGACTGGATAGAGCGGGGAATGGGACTGACTGGATAGAGCGGGGAATGGACTGACTGGATAGAGCGGGGAATGGACTGACTGGATAGAGCGGGGAATGGGACTGACCGGATAGAGCGGGGAATGGGACTGACCGGATAGAGTGGGGAATGGGACTGACCGGATAGAGCGGGGAATGGGACTGACCGGATAGAGCGGGGAATGGGACTGACTGGATAGAGCAGGGAATGGGACTGACTGGATAGAGCGGGGAATGGGACTGACTGGATAGAGCGGGGGAATGGACTGACTGGATTGCTCTACAGGGAGCCGGCATGGACTCGATGGGCCGAATGGCCTCCGACAGTGCAGCTCTCCCTCCATACTACACTGGAGCGTCAGCCTAGAATTTTGCATTCAAGTCTCTGAAGTGGGATCTGAACCCACAATCTTCAGAACTCGGAGGCAAGAGTGCTACCAAATGAGCCACGACTGATCCCTAATGACTGTCACCACCAGATCTCCCATCCCTGCTTCGTCCTACAGTAGGATACACCGGCAGAAAAGCGCAGTGGAAGAAATATTTGAATTAGGATTTACATATCTTTTTCGCATAATTCTGAATCACTTTGCTGAATAAAATTAATTTTTAGACGCAAGACGCCAATTCCTCTCAACATTGACGTTAGCACCAATCGCACATAGAAGCAAGGTCATTATAATACGGTCAAGGCACCTGGAATATTTTTTTTAAGAATTGCCGAACTATCGAACTATCCAAGTGTAAATAACAAATAGACTGAGTCACTGTACACACTGCACATGCTCAGTGATAAACACAATCCTTCACCGAAGCGTACGAGAGCATGGGCCTTACACTAAACATCCATAAGACAAAGGTCCTCTATCAACCTGCCCCCGCCACACAGTGCTGCCCCCCGATTATCAAAATCCACAACAAGGCCTTGGACAATGTGGACCACTTTCCATACCTCAGGAGCCTACTGTCAACAAAGGCAGACGTCGATGACGAAGTCCAACACCGCCTTCAGTGTGCCAGTGCAGCCTTCGGTCGCCTGAAGAAGAGAATGTTTGAAGACCAGGACCTCAAACCCAGCACTAAGCTCATGGTCTACAGAGCAGTAGTGATACCCGCCCTCCTGTATGCCTCAGAGACATGGACCATGTACAGCAGGCACCTCAAAGCACTGGAGAGGTACCACCAACGTTGCCTCCGCAAGATCCTGCAAATCCATTGGCAGGATAGGCGCACCAACGTCAGTGTTCTCGCTCAGGCCAACATCCCCAGCATCGAAGCTTTGACCACGCTCGATCAGCTCCGATGGACGGGTCACATCGTCCGCATGCCCGATACGAGACTCCCAGAACAAGCGCTCTACTTGGAGCTCCGACACGGCAAGAAAGCCCCAGGTGGGCAGAGGAAATGCTTCAAGGACACCCTCAAAGCCTCCTTGAAAAAGTGCAACATCCCCACCGACACCTGGGAATCCCTGGCCCAAGACCGCCCAAAGTGGAGGAGAAGCATCCGGGAAGGCGCCGAACACCTCGAGTCTCTTCACCGGGAGCAAGCGGAAGCCAAGCGCAAACAGCGGAAGGATCGCACATCAACCCAAGCACCCCACCCACCCGCCCCTTCAACCACCGTCTGCCCCACCTGAGACAGAGACTGTAGGTCCCGCATTGGAATCGTTAGTCACCTGAGAACTCATTTTTAATGTGGAAGCAAGTCATCCTCGGTTCCGAGGGAATGCCTAAGAGGAAGAAGGAAGAAAGGAGAAGCAGGATATCACTGTGTTTGTAGAGGCCTGTTTCTGTGGTCTATTGAACCTCAACAACATAACCTCCCAGAGATGTCGGGGAACATAGGGTCTGATGAAGGGGAGGAACTGAAAGAAATCAGTAAGGAAATGGTGTTAAGGAAATTGATGGGACTGAAGGCCGATGATTCCCCAGGGCCTGATAATCTATATCCTAGGGTACTTAAGGAAGTGGCCCTAGAAATAGTAGATGCATTGCTGATCATCTTCCAACATTCAATGGAATCTGGAACAGTACCCGTGGATTGGAGGGTAGCTAATGTTACCCCACTATTCAAAAAAGGTGGTAGGGAGAAAACGGGGAATTACAGACCGGTAAGCCTGACATCGGTAGTGGGGAAAATGCTAGAGTCCATTATAAAAGATGTAATAGCAGATCACTTGGAAAACAGTGACAGGATCGGACAAAGTCAACATGGATTTACAAAAGGTAAATCGTGCTTGACTAATCTACTGGAATTTTTTGAGGATGTAACTGGTAAAATAGATAAGGGAGAACCAGTGGATGTGGTGTATTTGGACTTTCAGAAGGCTTTCGATAAGGTCCCGCATAAGAGATTAGCATGTAAAGTTAAGGCACATGGGATTGGTGGCAAGGTATTGACTTGGATAGAAAACTGGTTGGCAGACAGAAAGCAAAGAGTTGGAATAAACGGGTCTTTTTCCGAGTGGCAGGCAGTGACTAGTGGGGTACCGCAGGGATCAGTCCTTGGACCCCAGCTATTCACAATATATATTAATGATCTAGATAAGGGAACTAGATGTAATATCTCCAAATTTGCAGACGACACAAAGCTGGGTGGGCGTGTGTGCTGTGAGGAGGATGCCGAGAAACTCCAGGATGATTTGGACAGGTTGGGTGATTGGGCAGAAGCATGGCAGATGCAATATAACGTGGATAAATGCGAGGTTATCCACTTTGGTGGCAAAAACAGGAAGGCAGATTATTATCTGAATGGCAATAGATTGGGAGAAGGGGAAGTGCAACGAGACCTGGGTGTCCTTGTGCACCAGTCGCTGAAGGTAAGCATGCAGGTGCAGCAGGCGGTTAAGAAGGCAAATGGTATGTTGGCCTTCATAGTGAGAGGGTTTGAGTACAGGAACAAGGATGTCTTGCTGCAGTTGTACAGGGCCTTGGTGAGACCACATCTTGAGTATTGTGTGCAGTTTTGGTCGCCTTATCTGAGGAAGGATGTTCTTGCCATGGAAGGAGTTCAGCGAAGATTCACCAGGCTGATACCTGGGATGGCAGGAATGACGTATGAGGAGAGATTGGGTCGATTGGGCTTGTACTCGCTGGAATTTAGAACAATGAGAGGGGATCTCATTGAAACTTATAAAATTCTAACAGGACTGGACAGACTAGATGCAGGAAGGATGTTCCCGATGGCGGGGGAGTCCAGAACCAGGGGTCACAGTCTAAGGATAAGGGGTAAGCCATTTAGGACAGAGATGAGGAGGAATTTCTTCACCCAGAAAGTGGTGAACCTGTGGAATTCTCTACCACAGAAGGCAGTCGAGGCCAATTCATTAAATATATTCAAGAAGGAGTTGGATATATTTCTTAAGGCTAAAGGGATCAAGGGGTATGGGGAGAAAGCAGGGACAGGGTACTGAATTTGGATGATCAGCCATGATCTCATTGAATGGTGGAGCAGGCTTGAGGGGCCGAATGGCCTACTCCTGCTCCTATCTTCTATGTTTCTATGTTTCTATGTAACATACAACTGAAAATGATTCGTGCGCAGTTACAATACAGAGGCATTTGCCATTGTTCACACTGGCAATCAGGATTCGGCAAGGGCTCTCGTCACCAGCGTGCTCTGTTTCAAATCCCTCCTCTTGTTTGTGTATGTGCATGTCAAAGGCTGGCAGCTGAGTGAGAACTTGCTGATTGGAAATGGGAACTGTTCGAGCAAAGAGGAAGGGCGGGGAGGCATTGAGCAGAAGATGACAAATAAGATTGAAGGGCGTAATTGTAGTGGTGGGCAGGTGTGGTGATAGAACCAGGATGTAAAATCTGTCAATAAGCAATTACTGTACCTGGTAGAAGGCATCATGTTACTCCTGAGATTGATAGCTTTTTGTTAGGCAAGGATATTAAAAATTACACAACCAAGGCGGGTCGATGGAGTTAAGATAAAAATCAGCCATGATCTAACTGAATGGCGGAACAGGCTCGAGGGGCTTAATGACCTCCTCCTGTTCCTAATGTTCCTCATGTTGGCAAGTGTTTTGACATTGATAACAGCAATACAACAACAACTTGTATTTATATAGCGCCTTTAACATAGTAAAACGTCCCAAGATGCTTCACAGGAGTGTTATAATCCAAAAAACTTGACACCGAGCCACTTAAGAAGAAATTAGGGCAAATGACCAAAAGCTTGGTCAAAGAGGTAGGTTTTAAGGAGCGTCTTAAAGAAGGAAAGAGAGGTAGCGAGGCGGAGAGGTTTAGGAAGGGAATTCCAGAGCTTAGGGCCTAGGCAGCTGAAGGCATGGCCACCAATGGTTGAGCGATTAAATTCAGGGATGCTCGAGAGGGCAGAATTGGAGGAGCGCAGAGGTCTCGGGGGGGTTGTGGGGCTGAAAGAGATTACAGAGATAGGGAGGGGCGAGGCCATGGAGGGATTTGAAAACAAGGATGAGAATTTTAAAATCGAGGCGTTGCTTAACCGGGAGCCAATGTAGGTCAGCGAGCACAGGGGTGATGGGTGAACGGGGCTTGGTGCGAGTTAGGACACGGGCAGCCAAGTTTTGGATGACCTCAAGTTTACGTAGGGTGGAATAGAAACATAGAAACATAGAAGATAGGAGCAGGAGTAGGCCATTCGGCCCTTCGAGCCTGCTCCGCCATTCAGTGAGATCATGGCTGATCATCCAAATTCAGTACCCTGTCCCTGCTTTCTCCCCATATCCCTTGATCCCTTTAGCCTCAAGAAACATATCCAACTCTTTCTTGAATATATTTAATGAACTGGCCTCCACCGCCCTCTGTGGCAGAGAATTCCACAGGTTCACCACTCTCTGGGTGAAGAAATTCCTCCTCATCTCTGTCCTAAATGGCTTACCCCTTATCCTTTGACTATGACCCCTGGTTCTGGACTCCCCGACCATCAGAAACATCCTTCCTGCATCTAGTCTGTCTAGTCCTGACAGAATTTTATAAGTTTCGATGAGATCCTGGCCAGCCAGGAGTGCTTTGGAATAGTCAAGTCTAGAGGTAACAAAGGCCCGGATGAGGGTTTCAGCAGCGGATGAGCTGAGGCAAGGGCGGAGACGGGCGATGTTCCAGTCAATATAATGAGGAAGGCTATTGTATCAATGGGGGCCTGGTTAACGATGGAGGTTTGTAGCTGTTTTTGAAGGGCAGTGTTGCTCCTAATAGTTGAGTTGCTCTCAGATGAGAGGAGATCTGGAACGATTTGGGTCGAAACCAGTGAGTCCAAAAGAAGAAATCAATCATTGAGAATTGCACCAGAGGAAAAGGGAGGAATCATGTGAGGGATAAGGAATCCATTCGAGGAGAAAGAGGGCAATTTTAATTATCGCAAACTGAAATGGAATGAGGTGAATCATACAAATTGCAATTGCAATACTACTGTCAGGCGTGGCTCAGTGACTGGCGTACCCTCTCAGCACTCCCATGTCCTGTGGCTTTGGGTGTGTCACTGAGATACACAGACTACGAAAGCTCTTGGTTCCATTCCTTGGTTACGCTGAGTTAGTTGATCTCAGCCAGGGTAGCAGTAAAGAAAATATTTGTATTTATGTATCACCTTATCACGTCCTAGTCCTCCTCTCGACGTGCTTTACATACAGTGACTTACTTTGACATGCAGTTGGCGTTGTTAGTTAAGCAAAAGGGGCATCTATCTTTGCACAGAAAGAGATCCCACAAACAGTGACGAGACCATTTGTTTTTTGTTATTGTTTTTGAGAGAGGAACCTTGACCAGGACACTGGGCGAACTCCCCTGCTCTTCTTCGAATAGTGCCATGGGATCTTTAACATTGACTAGAAGAGAGCAGTCGGCGCCTGGGTTTAACGTCTCATCCGAAAGACAGCAGCTCCGACAGTGCAGTGCTCCCTCAGTACTGCACTGAAGCGTTAGCCTAGATTATGGGCTCAAGTCCTTGATTGAGACGTGAACCAGCAGCAACAACTTGCATTTATATAGCGCCTTTAAGATAGTAAAAACTCCCAAGGTGCTTCACAGGAGCGTTATCAAACAAAATTTGACACCGAGCCACAGAAGGAGATATAAGGATAGGTTGGTCAAAGAGGTAGGTTTTATGGAGTGTCTTAAAGGCGGAGAGAGAAGTCGAGACGCGGAGAGGCTTAGAGAGGGAATTCTAGAGCTTAGGGCCTAGGCAGCTGCAGGCCCACAAACGTCTGAGTCAGAATCTCCCCAGGCAAGGGAGAGGAAGGACATCAGCCACAGGTCCAGCTCCTACATTACAACAGTGACTACATTTTTTTTTTTTAAGTACTTAATTGGCTGTGCAGGGCTTTGGGACGTCCTGCGGTCATGATCTATATAAATCCAAGGTCTTTCTTTAATTGCTATCCAGCTGGAAATGCAGATGTGCGGCCCACTGAGTCATGACAGGGTTCAGCTTGCCTATAATGACCTCTGCAGTCGATCAGCCCGCTGTCACTCATAGTCCAGGCTTTGCAAGTATCGCTCCTCCACTCTCTTAAAGTATACCCCACAATGAGCTATCACCTTCGGGGAGGGATAAGAAGGGGAGATAAATTGGAGGCCGAAAAAATGACAAACAAATTTTTATCTCGTCCTCTCCCTATTCTCATTTATTTTTGTCCAGATAGAGGATGAAGGTGATAATCAGATACTGGCTTAAATGAGGAACTGTGCCGAACTGCGATGCAGTTGAGTTATAATTAAAGAAAATAGTGCCTGCAAATCAACATGGAGTCTTGTAGAGCATCAGAGCTGAGCTTGATCCAGGGCACATCTGACAGCCACACATTCATTTCCAGCACGGATCACTTAATAAGTGATCCAGATCAGGAACCCTGGCTGCTTTTTTCCTTTCCCTCACCCAAGGACGCTGAGACCGATTGCAGCATCTGAACTGAATCATAGAACCATAGAATGGTTACAGCACAGTAGAAGGCCATTCGGCCTGTCGAGTCCGTGCCGGCTCTCTGTAAGAACACTTCAGCTAGTTCCACTCCCCCGCCCTTTCCCCGTAGCCCTGCAAATTTTTCTCCTTCAGGAACTTATCCAACTCCCTTTTGAAAGCCACGATTGAATCTGCCTCCACCGCCCTCTCAGGCAGTGAATTCCAGATCCTAACCACTCGCTGAGTAAAAAAGTTTTTCCTCTTGTTGCCTTTGGTTCTTCTGCCAATCACCTTAAATCTGTGTCCTCTGGTTCTCGACCCTTCCGCCAATGGGAACAGTTTCTCTCTATTTACTCTGTCCAGACCCCTCATGATTTTGAACACCTCGATCAAATCTCCTCTCAGCCGTCTCGGCTCTAAGGAGAACAACCCCAGCTTCTCCAGTCTAGCCACGTAACTGAAGTCTCCCCATCCCTGGAACCATTGTCGTAAATCTTTTCTGCACCCTCTCTAAGGGCTTGACATCCTTCCTAAAGTGTTGTGCCCAGAATTGGACACAATACTCCAGTTGAGGCCGAACCAGTGTTTTATAAAGGTTCATCGTAACTTCCTTGCTTTTGTACTCTATGCCTCTATGAAGCCCAGGATCTCGTATGCTTTTTTAACCACTTTCTCAACCTGCCCTGCCCCCTTCAACGATTTGTGTTGGCATATTGGCACCATGCTTAATGACCTCAACCCGCAAGTGCGGGCGGGTTCAGTTCATGCCAGGTGGAGCGAGGCTCGGGTGCGCGCCACCTCACCGGTACCCGGGGTGGAGGGGAGGGAGGGGCTGGGTGGGTGCGGAGGAACAGCGGGGAGAACTGCTGCAGGTGAGGTGGCACACATCATCGGGTGCTCCTGGCGACTGTGTGCCACTCGCCTTCCAGGGCTGACACTGACGGCAGGCCCGATTTTGGCAGCGGCGCTGTAAAGTAAGCGAGGCCTCGGGGGGGTGGGTGGGGGGCATTGCTGGTGGGGAGACGTGGCAGTAAAAGCCACCATTGGTGTGTGGGGCGGGGGGTCATTTTAAACGAGGGCCATGGCGCATGAACAGGCGAAAGTAAAACCGGGCAGGGTGTATAACGAGCGGCTAATTTGGTACCGCCATTGGCCACAGTTAACATGCCCCTCCGCCCCATTGAGTTTTAAACAAACACCTGTGCGCTGTTTGCCCATTGTGGAATTAACCCCCTCCCACCACAACATAGAATTGCACAGCACAAATGGAGGCCATTTGGCCCATTGTACCTGTGCCGGCTCTTGGGACAAGTCAGCCACATCAGGTGACAAACTGAGTCGCGTCAAAAAGGAAGGGTCCATTCTATAAATGCAGCGCCAATGAGTCTCGCGTTGCCTGGCTACAAACCCCAGGCAGGGCGTGCTTCGGCAACCTGCTCTGCTTGACAAATCAGCCGGCGGCCCTGTTTTAAATTCACAGCACATACAAAGCAGCGAGCGCAGCCAGGGTCGGTCTGGCATTCACAAGCACAGTCCCAGTGCTGACGCATGGATGTTGCAGACATTATTTTCCCTTCTGTTTGATGAAGCGCTTCGATGGCGCGTTCAATGCCAGTCACGGGATCAATTCAGCGCGAAGCTCCTCCTGTGCGAGCCGCACTCTGGTCTCCCTGCTTCACGCTCAGTGTGGGACTGTCCAATGGGTGGTTCGATTCACATAGATTGAGCATTATGGAAGATGTTCGTGGTGCAACCAGGAGAGAACTAGAGGACATAATTATAAGC